>NC_136380.1:14129365-14794365 GCF_965140285.1 Lepidochelys kempii
CCATCCGCCTTTTGCTGCTGGAATCCACAGCTTGGCCTGGCCAGGACTCTGCCTGTGTACAAAGAACCAGCTTCTCATTCAGCAGGCAGGCCATGCCCTCTTGTGGTTGTGTGGTGCAAGGACAGCCACAGGGGTGTAGCATTGGCACTGTGTCATTCCTCGCTAGCCCTACAAGGAGAATTATTGCCCTTAGACAAAGCTGGCATCTGTCATTACAGAGAGCTGTGATCAGGTGAGAGATGGGGAGGTGAACCCTTAACTGTCCCCCTGCAATGCTGAAGATCTAGTAGAGACATTCTCCTCCTGCCATTGGGGGAGAAGATGCAGCTAACTCTGCCGCTGGGCATGAGTGATCCAGATCTCCCGCTGGGTTGGCTTACAGAACGCACCATTGCTACAAGTCCCCCCTGCTGGCTGCTTCAGCAGTGGCTAGGGGCTGTGTGGGTCCTTACTGAGGTGGGATGAGACACAATGATGGGTGCTAGGGAGGCAGCATGCACAGCTGGTGCCGTACCTGAGAGCTTCACCCTTGGGGGCTGGCATCCATTCAGGAGTCCTCGCTTCACTCTGGGGAGGCAGGGAAAGCAACTTCCTGGTAACTCTGCTTGTCGGAGTGTGCCGCACCGTTCCCACTCTTGAGCCTGGGCTTCCTGGACAAAGATGGGTTGGACCTCCCCAGGCTCTGAACTTTCAGCCTTCTGGGGCACTGGCTCGTTGGGCAAGAGCACAAAATCCTCCTTCCCCATGTCCCATTCCAGCCGCCACCCCCTAGGCTGCCTGGGTCAGTTCCACAGCGTGTGAGCAGCTCCCACCTGTGCCAACTGCACACGCCTACCAGTGGGGGCGGGGGGTCCCTGGGCATCCACCAATGGGGCAGGGGGTCCCTTGAGAACTCACTGCGTGACATGACCATCTCCAGTATGGAACTAACCTACTGCCTCAGACCTGCATGCTCGAGCAGCAATGGGCGGGTAAGCAAGCATTAGCCAGGTTCCATCCTGCTCTATGGGTGACATTTTATGCAAACTTTTTAATAAGCTAATCTGCATATAGACATAAGTTTGGGTGGATTTAGTGCTGGACATGCTCTCTGCTCATCTACAGAGCAAGGTTCCCCCCACACTGGCCTGGCAACATGCCCTATGAAGTTCCTCTAGGGTTGTTCAGTCTCTGTGCCCCAGCAGTTCCTGGTGCCTCCGCTGTGGCTGCCAATCAGTGCGAAGCGTGGAAGTGAGATGGTGACGTGAGAGCTGGAATCGAGACCCCCATGAACTCAGATGTTGTAGAATGGAGCATTTGGGGAGAAGAGTGTGTGTGGAGGGGGAGGGAGGTTGTAGGCCTCTCTGCCCCCTGCTCCCCATTAGCCTTCCTTATTCTGCCAAGCAATATCTATCCCTGTACTGGACTCCGTCCCCATCAGCTCCTGTGTGTTCCCCTGTCCTCTTTAGTGTCCCTGGCCCCACTGGCTCTTGTGTGTTCCCTTGTAAATTTGGGAGGCCCTGTCCCCCACCCCCATTAGTTACAGGTGCAAATGCTGTTCCACGGTGGGCTATTAGAGATCTACAAATACCACCCATGGCTCTGAAAAGTGACATGAGACCAGTGGCCTGGCCTTGCAAGGAACTGAGTGCCTTCAGTGTTAGCCAAGGGCACTTAGCCTGTCAGAGGAGCCACAAGGTCTCTCAGCCAGACCTGGAAAGCACCCCACAGCCCAGCCAGCTGGCTAAGCACCTTGCAGAAAGAGCCATTAATATGGGTCACTAATAGTGCGGCTCACTTATATCTGAGTGCGCAGCTGAGCTTGTCAGGCAGAGCCGCATGGTGCTTGGACTAGCACGGCATTTTCAAATGTCCATTACTGGTATCTAGTGTCTGTAGCAGCTTTGGCACAAAGCACCGAAGCATTTGCCATCTCTGCTCTTCCGAGCTGCCAAACGTACCATGCACACAGAGGGAAAGCTGAGATCTCAGCCGGCCTTGTGGGATAGAGAGGAAGCCTGAGTTACAATATGTACAAGGGACTTGCATTTACCAGCTGGAAAGGGCCCTCTCTGAGCATGCGGGGTTAATTGGGCGAGAGCCAGGGGGCACGTGGGCCTGATGACGTAACCAGTTTACACCAGGGCTGAATCCTGCCCCAGGAGCAGGTTGTCAAAACAGCCCGGAGTGCTGACATAGCACATAGTTTATCCTTAATAAGGCATAAAAAAGCGGTTTACGTCAGGACTGGGGGTTGTTTTTTTTTCAGAAACAGAAAAATGTTGGCCCAGCCTCCAGTTGATGAACTGATTGAAAAAGAAATCCCTGCCCTGTATTTATGTGCCCTGTGTGATATGTTCTATCGTGCTGCAGCCAGCCCCGTCCCTTATCTCCTGTCACTGCCCTTGCCTTCATGGCTTGTTAAGTAAAATGATGGTGTCTCAGGCCCTGAGTCTACAAATGCTTAGACACCCGCTTAGCTTTACAGGAGTGGGCTAGTTGAAGTCCATGAGGCTGTTCCCAGGCTCAATGTCAAGCACTTGCATAAATGGTTGCAGGGTTGGGGCCCTAGTGAATGGGAAAATTCACCCCAAGTTCTTTGACCTTTGTTTTTCCCTTGTTTAAACAAAAAGGCATGAACATGGGATCTGACGCTGCTGAAAGATGTTATAGTCAGGGTGGACTGAGCAGTTGCTGGGGATACAGGTGTCCTGGGTTCTGTTCCTGATTCTGCCACGGGATCACTGTGTAACCCTGGGCACATCTTTCCCTTCTCTCGGCCTCAGTTTACCCAGTTGCAAAATAGGGATAATACTGCTTACCCACCACTGTGGAGCACCTGGCTAGCACTACCTACCTTGGGGACTTACATGGCCCTGTTACCCTACCATTTGTGTGGCTCACAGTCTCTAATGGATTTATTCTCACAATGCCTATGAGGTAGGGAAGTGCTGGTATCCCAATGGTACAGATGGAGGACTGA
This sequence comes from Lepidochelys kempii, assembly GCF_965140285.1. Taxonomy (NCBI): domain Eukaryota; kingdom Metazoa; phylum Chordata; order Testudines; family Cheloniidae; genus Lepidochelys; species Lepidochelys kempii. The sequence continues at coordinate 14,132,328 of NC_136380.1, forward strand.
AAGACTAAGGGCCAGATTTTAAAGGTACAGAGATGCCCAGTCGGATTTTCAAAAGCTCTGAGGCCTCTTAGTCCCGGGTTAGAGCCTCCTTTTTTAGCCACTGAAGCATGTTTATTGAAACCATTTCCATACATCTTATACAAATCGGCCACTAACATACATTGCCCCAATACTTCAATTTGTGCATTACACTTGGTCTTCTAGATGGGTTTTCGTCATGCCACCCCTACTCGGTTTGTCAAACTGACAATAAATGAAAAACACAGATAACCAAAAAGCAAAGCTACACACGTTACATGTTAAAATCAACACCTGCCATGTCACAATGCCCAGGATTGGTGTTGCACATTATGAAACTATCATACAGCGGAGGAAGGGAGGGATCAGCAAGGAAAGCTACCTTATTGAGGTCAGAACATGTAGGGATAAAGTGAGACAGGCTAAAAGTCAAGTAGAGTTGGACCTTGCAAAGGGAATTAAAACCAATAGTAAAAGGTTCTATAGCCATATAAATAAGAAAAAAACAAAGAAAGAAGAAGTGGGACCGCTAAACACTGAGGATGGAGTGGAGGTCAAGGATAATCTAGGCATGGCCCAATATCTAAACAAATACTTTGCCTCAGTCTTTAATAAGACTAAAGAGGATCTTAGGGATAATGGTAGCATGACAAATGGGAATGAGGATATGGAGGTAGACATTACCATATTTGAGGTAGAAGCGAAACTCAAACAGCTTAATGGGACTAAATCGGGGGGCCCAGATAATCTTCATCCAAAAATATTAAAGGAATTGGCACATGAAATTGCAAGCCCGTTAGCAAGAATTTTTTACGAATCTGTAAACTCAGGGGTTGTACCGTATGATTTGAGAATTGCTAACATAGTTCCTATTTTTAAGAAAGGGAAAAAAAGTGATCCGGGTAATTATAGGCCTGTTAGTTTGACATCTGTAGTATGCAAGGTCTTGGAAAAAATGTTGAAGGAGAAAGTAGTTAAGGACATTGAAGTCAATGGTAAATGAGACAAAATATAACATGGTTTTACAAAAGGCAGATTGTGCCAAACCAACCTGATCTCCTTCTTTGACAAAGTAACAGATTTTTTAGACAAAGGAAACGCAGTGGATCTAATTGACCTAGATTTCAGTAAGGCGTTTGATACCGTGCCACATGGGGAATTATTAGTTAAATTGGATAAGATGGGGATCAATAGAAAAATTGAAAGGTGGATAAGGAATTGGTTAAAGGGGAGACTACAACGGGTCCTACTGAAAGGTGAACTGTCAGGCTGGAGGGAGGTTACCAGTGGAGTTCCTCAAGGATCGGTTTTGGGACCAATCTTATTTAATCTTTCTATTACTGACCTCGGCACAAAAAGTGGGAGTGTGCTAATAAAGTTTGTGGATGATACAAAGCTGGGAGGTATTGCCAATTTAGAGAAGAATAGGGATATCCTCCTACAGGAGGATCTGGATGACCTTGTAAACTGGACTAATAGTAATAGGATGAAATTTAATAGTGAGAAGTGTAAGGTCATGCATTTAGGGATTAATAACAAGATTTTTAGTTATAACCTAGGGACGCATCAATTAGAAGTAATGGAGGAGGAAAAAGACCTTGGAGTATTGGTTGATCACAGGATGACTATGAGCCGCCAATGTGATATGGCTGTGAAAAAAGCTATTGCGGTCTTGGGATGCATCAGGAGAGGTATTTCCAGTAGGGGTAAGGAGGTTTTAGTACCGTTATACAAGGCACTTGTGAGACCTCACCTGGAATACTGGGTGCAGTTCTGGTCTCCCATGTTTAAGAAGGATGAATTCAAACTGGAACAGGTACAGAGAAGGGCTACTAGGATGATCCGAGGAATGGAAAACTTGTCTTATGAAAGGAGACTCAAGGAGCTTGGCTTGTTAAGCCTAACTAAAAGAAGGTTGAGGGGAGATATAATTGCTCTCTATAAATATTTCAGAGGGATAAATACCGGAGAGGAAGAGGAATTATTTAAGCTCAGTACCAATGTGGACACAAGAACAAATGGATATAAACTGGCCACCAGGAAATTTAGACTAGAAATTAGATGAAGGTTTCTAACCATCAGAGGAATGAAGTTTTGGAATAGCCTTCCAAGGGAAGCAGTGGGGGCAAAAGATCTATCTGGCTTTAAGATTAAACTCGATAAGTTTATGGAGGAGATGATATGGTGGGATAACATGGTTTTGGTAATTAAATATTCATGGTAAATAGGCCCAATGGCCTGTGTTGGGATATTAGATGGGGTGGGATCTGAGTTACCCAGGAAAGAATTTTCTGTAGTATCTGGCTGATGAATCTTGCCCGTATGCTCAAGGTTTAGCTGATCGCCATATTTGGGGTCGGGAAGGAATTTTCCTCCAGGGCAGATTGGAAGAGGCCCTGGAGGTTTTTCGCCTTCCTCTGTGGCATGGGGCACGGGTCACTTGCTGGAGGATTCTCTGCTCCTTGAGGTCTTTAAACTATGATTTGAGGACTTCAATAGCACCGATACAGGTGTGAGGTTTTTTGCAGGAGTGGTGGGTGAAATTCTGTGGCCTGCGTTGTGCGGGAGGTCAGACTAGATGATCATAATGGTCCCTTCTGACCTACGTATCTATGAATCTATGAAGTATTCTCCGCTCTGTCCCACTAACATTTGACACCAGTGAGTTCCTTCTACGCTTCAAAGTAAAGAGAGAAACTTAATTCAATTCCAGTGTAAATTGTCCATTTCTCTCTCTTTTCCTCTGCTGCAGAGAGCAAGGATACTTTTCTAAAGGGCCCCAGAGTTTTAATTCTAAGTTTGTTTTCACATATTAAACTTCTGCAACCTTTCTTGGCTGGAGCTCTTTGCCCTTATATTAAACCGGATGCGTTCCCATCCCACTTTCCCAGGCTTTTGTGACTTTTCAGTTCCATAAGAACAGTTTCGGAAATGTTAGACTTCTCTACCAATTAAAGATTAACTTTCCTAAAAGGAACCAGAGTTTGCCCCTAAAACGATTTAACCCCAGCTGGTATTCTCTTCTGTTTCCTCTCAGGGCTGACACTGGTGAGAGTGATACTGGACTACCCGTCCAGTTCTCGTAGCCACATTTTAAAAAGAATGTTGAAAACTGGAGAAAGTGAAGACAAGAGCCACAAAAATTATTTGAGGCCTGGAAAAAATGCCTCAATCTATTTAGTTTATCAAAAAGTAGATCAAAAGGATGAATATGTTAAAACCAGAAGGGCCCACTGTGATCCTCCAATCTGCCCTCATGTATTAACACAGACCATAGAATCTACCACAGCCTGATTTGCTGGGCTGGAACACGTCCAGTCTGTTGTACTGACTGCTGACCGCTGCTGGTTTATAGAGTCACAGATTCCAAGGCCAGAAGGGACCATTGTGATCATCTCGTCTGATCTCCTGTACAGCCCAGCCCACAGAACTTCCCCAAAATAATTCCTAGAGCAGCTCATTTAGAAAAACATCTAAAGATTGATTTTAAAATTGGCAGTGATTGAGAATCCACTGTCTCCCTTGGTAAATTGTCCCAAAGGTTAATTACCCTGACTGTTAAAAGTTTGCCCCTTATTTCTAGTCTGAATTTGTCTAGCTTCAACTTCCAGCTATTGGCTCTTGTTACATCTTTGTCTGCTAGATTGAAGAGTCCTATATTATCAAATGTCTGTTCCCCATGTAGGTACTTATAGACTGTGATCGAGTCACCCCTCAACCTTCTCTTGAATAGGCTAAACGCCTTGAATTTTTCATATAAATCCCCCCTTTCGATGGTACACTCTTTGCACTGATAAACTGTTTCCTGGCCCTTGCATGTTTCTCTCAATCCATCTTTGTTATTTGAAACAAATTGCTATTTAAGCCACAATGGCCAGTTAAAATTCAACATAAATCCACTTTCCTTCTTCTCGTCAGGTCGTGAAGTCTATAAGTATTTTTGACTCTTGTGTGTTTTTCATGGACTTTTCCCCCCTTTCTTTCTGTTGCCTGTATTTCTTGCCATTCCTCTCTTAACTCATTTGTAATTAGATTTTTAGACTCCAGTTTACTTAAAGGGATCAAGTTGCTTGTGTTGGACAGCATTTTTTGTCTGCCAGCTCATTACCCATCATCCCTACATGCGCTGGCATCCACGTACTACTGTGATTACACCCAGCTGCGTCAATTCTCTCGTTACCAGTGATATTTCATTAAGTATATCATCTCTGCAACCTGAAGTGCCATTTCTGATTGCTAGTAATCCTGAGAAGGAATGAGACAGGATGGCCAAGGCGGCTGGGCGCACATCTGTGGCTTAATTTAATACCAACATTATACCTGACAATTCAACCATCAGAATGGCAACCAAATTGATAGCCTTAGGGTTTTCTTGATTCCAAGCCAAAAAATGTACCATGCTGTTCCCTTTCTTCCTGTTCTTACATCTTTGGAGCTGTCAGCAAACATCTGGGAGTAGCATGCCCACTTATCACCAGTGTATGGATTTGCTGTATCTTGCCTATTTAACACTCTCCCCTGGGTTTCTCCTTGACCCTGGCTAACTTCCTTTCCTTCTAGGCAATGACTGCAACCCGCATCCCTACAGCCCCTTCCTCCTCTTCCTTCTCCTCCTTCCTGTGTTTTATGGCAAGGCAGACCCACTTGCTAAGTCTCTGACCATCAGGCACTCCTCAATGTTCTCACTTATACACTGCCCAGGAGTGTAGTTGGTGGGGGTCAGGGGGAGCATTGCCCCCCAAACAGGGCTGGCCTTATGGGTGGGTGCCATGGTCCGGGGGACAAGGCTCAGTGTATTTAACTTAATGCACCAGGATGGGCCCCTTCCAGCTGCCCCCTGACCTCCTCCTCTTCCTGGCCCCCCAGCAGCTCAGGGTGCCAGCTGTTTGGTGGTCCTGGTGGAACCCACGCTGCCGCATGTCTCTTTGCATCGTGATGGGGAAGCAGGAGCCCAGCATGCAGCGTCCCCTGGCACCATGAAATACAGGGTGGGTGGGGGGGAGGGCCCACAGCCCAGCAGGAAGGCTGCTGCAGCAGCACCAGGAGGCACCAGAAAAGCAACGGCATCAAGTCCAGCTACAGCAGCCAATGCCTGAGTGGCCGCAGCTCCCACGCTCAGGTCACCACAGGGGGCAGCAGCAGCGGCTGGGGCTCCCCCGCTGAGCCATCCATCGCCCCAGCACTGGCAGCCCAGGTAATGCACAGCCTGGAGAAACATGCCAACATGCAGATGGTGGGAGGGATCCAGCGAGTCAAGGGAACACTGGACCCTCAGACGCAACATGCCACTGGGTCAGCCCCTCTCTCATACTTCACGTTTCTCACACCCTCACAGACAGGGACACACGCAGGCTCACACGTGTAGATACGCACGCACCGCACCACTCACTCATCCTGTCCTGGCATAGCAACTTGGAAGCTACAGCAACATAACCAAAGGGGGATGGAGACTGAGCCTTCAGGGTCCCTGTGTGAGACCTAGGAAAACACTGGGCCAGGTGCCTGGCCCCACAGGCCAGCGGTGACCCCACCGTGACTCCCAGCACCGCAAGCCCCAGGCAGGTGTGGAATTTGCCACCCCCTGCCCAGACCCATTGGCCTGGGTGGAGCTGCCCCCCCCCCCCACTATAAAGTCAAACTACGCCAATGACACTGCCCATTTACATATTCCACACTTTTGTTGCTAAAGAGTTCCCAATTGGGGTTTTTTTGGTTTTTTTTTAGATTCCAAGTAGGGGGACAATCATATTCTTCAGTATTAGCCTTTCCTTGACATATAATGAGTGTCAGGAAGTGGTCATTTCCCATTCCCTCTGCTTTATAGATTTCCCAGCTACATTTACTTGCTACAGTTGCTTGTGGCAATTCCCAGGTCTAGACAAGAGAAACTTCCACCAGCTGCATTAAATTTGGTAGGTGCTCCATCATTCAGAATTACTAAATTATTTGCATCAATGAATTGCTCTAGATATTTCCATTATCATTTTTCCTACTTCCCCCCCAAACTGTTATGGCTGCATAAATCTCCACACACAATAGATGAGCTTGTGGCACTGCAGTTCTCTCTTTCAGGTCCTTGGCCACTTGTTTTCTGCGTGGGTTGTACACGTTATATATTCTTTATGCCGTGAAATTGTTTTGCATCGGAACCTCAGTAGCATTATACTCGATGTTAAGCCTTTTCACCTGCACTTCAGAATAATTTAGGACATTAGCAGCAGGGAGGTGAAGGACTCAGGGGCATCCAGGACACAGGGAGAAGCAGAATGTGGGATGGGTTCCAGGCCCCCTCTGCTGCCAAAAGCTGCCCTAGCTCTCCCTCCAGTAATCTGGTTCCCACAGATTTCCCTATGCTCTCCGGTCACCCCTGGTTCAACCACCTACCCCCCACCCCTCTGTAGGGTGCAAGGGAAAGACATCTGTGCCTGCTGCTCAGGACAACTTTCTCATTGGTGAAGAATGTCACCTGAGGAGCTGTACAGAATGGGTCAGCGAAGCATTTGACACTCTGTGTGTAATGAGTTTGGCAGGTCTCAGTCCAGTTCCTAGCAGACAAGCATCCACATCTTAGCACTAAATGTCCTCCTATTGGCAGCCTCTTGCAGAGTGGCCTGGGACTGAACTGGCCATGACAGGAAATTAATGAGCCTCTCTCTCGTAGAGATGGCATCTCCGGATTAGGGGTGAGGTACGTTGGCAGAACGACTTGAAGAAAGCTTGCATTGCCTTTGCCTGCGGCTTATCCCCAGTCTCCAGGACTGTCTAGCAGGCATTTTTCACCAGCACTAAAATCACTTAAAAATAAATAAATGAAGGCAGAGGAACAGAGACAGGTCTAGCCTGCCTCCGTCCCAGCAACTGTCTTTAGTGACCTCTAGTGGCAGAATGGGGGAATACCTCGCTACTATGCAGTGCTTTGAAATCGGAAAGGCAGCAAACATTTCCTTCCATTTCAGTGCACAAATGTAGTCTGGTGTGGTTACCCATACACCAGCCATGGTTCTCACAGGTCAGTGTATGTGAAGTTGTGGTTTTCCCAGGGCTGGCACCTGTGGCGGGGAGCTCAAATGACGCCCCCATACCCTCTCGCTTGGGCCAAAACTTTGAAAGGTCTCAATTCTGCCTTCTTCCTGTTCTACTCCTCTCATGGTACTGCTCTGCTACCTACCCCAATAAAAGGAGAACTAACAACTTAAAATGCCTTGTTCAAAAATTTTAAGTAACACTTAACTTTCAAATGCCTGAACAGCAAATGTAACTTTTCTTGTCTGCATAGTAAACACTGGCATTTTTATCTGTTTGAATAATCAAAGTGGTGCTTTCCGTGCCCTCTTGGTTGCAAAGATTTGAACTGCTTCCTGCTGAATGTCCACAGTCTGGGCCAGCTCATGCTCTACTGAGATGGTTGCAAGGCCGACTAGCCTCTCCTGGGTCATTGTGGAGCATAGATGTGTTTTTATTAACTTCAGCTTGGAGAAGCTGCGTTCTCCACTGGCAAATGTCACAGGAAGTGTTAGAAGTATGCGCAGAGCAACATGGGGAAGGATAATCCATACACTGGGGTGGGGAGTTCTGGGATTTCTGGACCTGTAGGTCAGCTCAGGTCTGCAGCATTTGTTTGCTGCCTGAGAAGCCCCATTATGTCCTAGTGCATCTCCCTCTCCTTTTCCTGCACCTTTCTCCTGTCCAAGCTTTCCTTCTTCCTGCCATTGGCCATGTTGGTGCTCCAGGCATGGGCGACAAGTGCACCCCCCCACATTTGGGGAGGTTAGCCCCCTGCTCTGTCCCTTCCGCCTGAGGCCCTGCCCTCCCCCAATTCTCGCCAGCTGGCTGGCCGGTACAGCCGCAAACCCTGGCGCCCAGAGCAGCCCTGAACCCAGGCCAGCCCATCTGGGCCTGGAGTAGCCCCGAGCCTGGGCCAGACCACCAGCACCCAGAGCAGGCCTGCTGGCACCCAGAGTAGCCCTGAGCTCTGGCTGGCCCACTGGAACCACCCTGAACCCGAGTCAGCCTGCCGGTGCCCAGAGCAGTCCTGAGCCCAGGCCACCCAGAGGACTGCTGAGCCCTACTGCGGCTTGGCCCTGTGGCTGTGGTGGGGAGCATTAGTGGAGGTTTGGGGAGGCTTGGCCTCCCCCAGCCTCCATTACCCACAGCCCATGCCTCCAGGCCCTTTCTTTGTGATCTGATGCAGAACTGGGTTGCAGGATCTCACTGGACACGGCTTCCCTCCTTAGTCCTCTTCTTTCTCCTCTTCATCATGGTAAGGCGTTCTGTGGGTGTGGAGGGGGCATCCCTTAAGGCTGCAATGACAGCAGCTGCTGATAAAAAGGGACAGATGTATTACTGCATTTACAGTCACAGTGGAAAGGGAAAGATGCGTTTCAAAATTTCCTTCCTTTATTCCCATAACACCTTTTAATAAGACATGTTTATTGACATTTCAGCTTCAGATCAGAATGCCTCTGCACAGCACCACTCTCCAGCCCTGGCTATGGTGAGTATGGGACAAGGGGTTGGAAGGAACTTTGGTTGCATGAAACAATACAAGTATAGGGAATGGCACTGAACATTGGCACTATTTAATGCTGGTGGTTTTAGCTGATATCTCACTCCTGAGGATCACAAAGGCACAGAAAGCAAAACTGCTACTGGTGTCTCAAAGCCACCCAGGCCCACATGCTCCTAGCCTGTTTTACTGCAATGATGCCAGCCAAACTCATGGCAGAGAGGTGTGGGAAAGTATCCTACCACAGAGGAAGAAATAAGGCAGTCATCCCGAGAAACCTTGTGAAGAGGACTGCAAAGTATCTCCATGAAAGTTTCATTGAGTTCTCTCACGTACGCGAACACGCTGCTCCACATGCCCCCCCCATCCCCGCCTAAGTTGATAGCTGAGTTGTTAACTTATGGATGGACTGGGCACCATCTTAAATTTAAACACTGTAAGAAAAAATGCATGCACACACTTACCCAAGTCCCCTTCACCACGCTCATCCATGTTTGCCTGGTGTCATCTCAAACAGATCCTGTCTGTTCCTGGCCAATAGGAGTATGAACCTGGTGCTCAGGGAGGGGGCAGTGCGCAGAGCCCCGTGGCCCCTCTGCCTAGGAGCCGGGCTACAGTGCAGTGCCAGCCATGACAGGTAGGGACTAGCCTGCCTTAGCACTGCAGTACCGCCAACCGGACTTTTAACGGTCCGGTTGGCGGTGCTGACTGGAGCCGCCAGGGTCCCTTTTCAACCAGGTGTTCTGCTCAAAATCCGGTCACCTGGTCTCCCTACAGTATCTCCACCCTCTTCCTCCTGGCTGTACACAGTAGAGGTCTCTATCTCAGGCTCTGCTGAGGTATCCATGGTGATCTGTGGGGTGCTGGGGGAGTTTCCGCCAAGTACGGCATGCAGGTCGTTGTAAAAGAAGACTGTCTGGGGCTCAGACTCCGAACGACTGCTGTGCTCCCTGCCCTTGTGGTACGCCTGCTGCAGTTCCTTCGTGTTCACGGGGCAATGCCGCTGGTCCCTGTCATACCCCTTGGTCTGCATCCCTCCTGCAATGTGCGCCTAGATGTCCATGTTGCTGGGGCTGGTCTGGAGCTGTGTCAGCACGGCCTCTTCTCCTCACAGGCCCAAGACTATCTCTTGTCTACACCGGCTCGGAGCGTGTCTGGTGGGTGGAGCTGGCACGGTTGGCTGAGCAGTCACACATGGGAAGAGAGAGCTGCTAAGGTGTGCTTGCTAGGGAAAAGATTTCACTAGTGTGGGTGGGTGGGTGGGGAGGGGGTGTTTAAAGCGCAGGGCGGCTTCTGTTGTCCGTGCCCCCTGGGCCGTGGAGTTCACGAAGTGCTGGAGGACAGGTAGGTCGAGACTTGCACCGCGCCGTGCTCAGTAGTACCCCATGGCTTCGTGCCGGTCAGGGAGGTGGGGTTACTGTGCCGCTGTCTCCGAGCTCCGAGATGCGTCCGTGCGCATCGATGGGTCGGTGCGTGGTAATTTACGCCAACTGCACTTTATACTGCAGACCCCCAGTTAATCTGGAGTAAGAGTGTCCACACAGCGCTTTGGCCTGAAAGACCCACCCCTGTCCCTAGTGCGTGTGGTACCGGCGCGAGCGGACACAAGCCCTGACCCCCTGCCCTCAGAGCACGGCGGGGGGGGGCTGTCCCTGAGGAAGACTACATTTCCCACCCGCCCCTGCGAGCCCACGTGACCGGCCGCGGCCCAATGGCAAGTGGCCAGGGGACCTTATATCCTCCCCCGGGCGGGGGGGCCTCTTCCTTTCGCCGGGGCGGCGCGACGCAAGATGGCGGTGCAGATCTCCAAGAAGCGCAAGGTGAGCGCGGCGGGCGGCCGGCCCCCGGCGGCCGCGGAGCCCGGCCACAGCGGCCGGGCTGGGAGCCGGGGAGCGCCCGGCAGGGCCCGGGCAGCGGGGCGGGGCTGCCGGGGCGGCGGCGGGGGCGGATGGAGACGGATGAAAGGCCGGGCCCGGCCGGGCGCAACATGGCGGCTCCCTGCGGCGCGTGGGGCCTGGGCCTGGGGGAGGCCGGCTCCCCAGCCCGCGGCGCGGAGCCTGTGCGGGGCTGGAAGGAGGCGTCCCGCTGCCGGGGCGGCCGCTGGCAGGAGAGTCGAGCCGCCCGCGTGGCTGAAAGCAGCCGCTCGTTCCCGCTTGCGTAGAGGCCAGGGCTCTGCTCCGCGCTTGGCCCCTGGGCAGAGGGTCCCCGCGTTGGGGAAGCGGGTTTCAGGCCCCTTGGGGCGAGGGCCGGCGTCCTATCAGAGCGTATAAACCTTTCGCTCTTTCCTCCCTGCAGCAGAACAGCCAGACAGTGTTTCCTCCCTGCAGCAGAACAGCCAGACAGACAGTGTTTCATAAAGTGGGCCCTGGAGCTGGCAGAGTAAAACTCAGATTTCCAGTGAGTTTGGTCTGCGGAGCTTATCAGAAGTGGAGACACGTAGGGTTAAGGCCTTGGTCACCCCAGGGCTAGTAACCTGGTGTGAAACCCTCTAACGTCCATCACTAACACAGATGCAAAGTAGGGATCAAATCATGCCGAACTTGTAACCAGGTGTAATGTTTCCTGTCAAGTGTTTTCAGGGTCAGGGCCCGGGTTTAAGCAGTAAAACTACTTATTGATTGGGGGTAGTCTGAAATAATTAACTTCTTAAAATTCACACTGGCTAGGAAGAGCTGCCATTTGGAAAAGTGAAACAAAGCATGGTTTTATCAGCTAGTATTGAGCTTGGTTTTAGCTGGATTTGTTTGAAGTCTTGGTCTGATCATTATTAAGGGATTACACTGATGTTAGAAGTGTAGTCTCTAAAGCAGGGTTGAGACAAATTTGGCCTTGCATAGGGAGTGTTTTTGCTGTTCTGTGAAGATAAATGTAGACTCTGAGCTGTTCAGCCAGCACCTTCAACCAGCAATGAAACTTTACTTAGAAAACTTATTTGTGAACTGTTAAACATAGCTCGACTTGTTCTGTTTTCTGTTTTAGTTTGTCGCTGATGGTATCTTCAAAGCTGAGCTAAATGAGTTTCTGACTCGTGAGTTGGCTGAAGATGGATACTCTGGAGTAGAGGTCCGAGTTACTCCAACGAGGACTGAAATTATCATCCTTGCTACCAGGTAATTGAAACTTGCTTCTTATTCTTTCACAGCGTTCATCAGTAGCTAGAATCTGTGACACTTGTGTATAATCCTGCTATACGTGACCGTATTTCTTTGGAAAGATGGTAACCAGAAAATGTGAATGAAATTAAGAAATGGTGAATAAATGCCCATATATTAGGGGAAACTTCCTTGTGATGAGGGTAGACTGTGGAATTGTCTCTGGGAATGATTGTAATCCCCATTTAGTCGGTCATTTAAAACTAGACTTGGCACAGTAATATACTGTAGTAAGACTGGTACATTGGCATGGAGAAAAAATTAAATCCTCAAATAGGTTTTACTTCACAGCTACAGATTTCAATAAACGTGTTTACTTTATTCAGAACACAAAACGTTCTTGGTGAGAAGGGACGCCGAATCCGTGAGCTGACTGCTGTTGTACAGAAAAGGTTTGGATTTCCTGAAGGAAGCGTTGAGGTAAGTGGCTTTTCTCTTTTTATTGTCTCATTTTCTGATGATACTTTAAAATGAGCCTTGATGTTGCTTTTGATTACATCAGGTCTAGAAAAGGCATTAATTTAATGTGACAACAATTTAAAAGTCACACATCTGTCTGCATATGTGTTATCAACAGTCATCACAAGTAAGGTTTAATAGTATTGTATATGAGGCATTAGATTTTCACTTTTTCTCTCCACCAATGGAGATGCATTGGTGCTAGAAGACCAAAAATGGGGAATGTATTATGACCTGTAGCAGGTTTGAGTTAGAATGGATCCTTGTTAGCTAATGCTACTGGTTCTTGTCTTTGTCTTCATGCAAAACTGATGGCTTCTGTTGATCGGGGGTTCTCAAACTGCGGGTCGGGACCCCTCAGAGGGTTGCAAGGTGTCAGCCTCTACCCCAAATCCCACTTTGCCTCCGGCATTTATAATGGGCTTAAATATATAAAAAAATGTTATTAATGCGTAAGGGGGGGTCGCACTTGGAGGCTTGCTATGTGAAAGGGGTCACCAGTACAAAAGTTTTGAGAACCACTGCTGTTGATTATTGTAACTAGTTTGTGAAACTCATTGTCACAAGGTACTTTTGAGGCCTAGATTGTGATGGGTAACGGCATCCAGAGTACAGCAATAAGAATTAGAACAGAGTTTGCAAGGACTGTAAAACTGGGTCCATTTGTAAGAGCATAAACTGTTATCTGATGGAGTTTAGGAAGAAACTTTTCCTCTCTGGAGGCTATTACATAGTTGCCTACCATGTTTCCTCTAAAGAATCTGCTGCTAGCTACTGTTGGAGATGCTGCTGCTGGTAAGATCTGTGTTAATGCGATTCTTAGCTTTCTTTTCCCCATCACGCAAAGCTAATTGTTTTATGGAACTTTGATTAAACTTCAGTGGGAGAAATTGCCAGGTGACTGTGACCATGTTGACTTTTGTCCTGTGCTTTGCTTAGGACATTACACTTTCAACCTCACTTTCTGACTGTGATCTCTTTATTAAGCTTTCAATTGTCCCAGAGTGCTGGGCATGTCTGGTAGGATGCTCCTCCAAGCACAGCCCAGCATACCATAGCCACCCTGCAGGGTGCATCACCAGCGCTGTCCATAGTTGGACACCTCTGGAAGATTGCACCTCCAGGGCTGTCTAATGTTCTGGGCTGGCTTGGTAGGATTGCACCTCCAGGACTGCGCCAAGCATGCCTTAATGGTGCCTTGGTTTTCAAAGGAGCATCACTAGGATGTCTCAGCTCAACATGAGGAGCAGAGGACAAACACGAAAGCACCACAATCTGTTGTCTAAGTATCAAGGAACTTAGTGGGTTACTGGATGCAAAGGAGAGGGGAGCACAGAGGGCAGTTGAGGCTCCTGTTACCTGTATGCATGAAGTCTGCTAACCTTCACAGTTGTAACTGTTTCTGAGCACTTGTTCCTTGTTTTGTAGCTCTATGCTGAGAAGGTGGCCACAAGAGGTCTTTGTGCTATTGCCCAAGCAGAATCCTTGCGTTACAAACTTCTGGGAGGTTTAGCAGTGCGTCGGTAAGTGCAGAAGTGTAATAAAATGGTCTGTAGATGTAAAAGAGTAAAGTGACTGGGACCACTGTGGGTTCTGATCCCAGCTCTGACACTTGCTCTGTGGCTTTGAGGAAAATTCTTTAACCACTGTGTTTGTGGACTGGGACTAATGCATGCATTACGCAGGTTAAGTTATGATTGACAGAATAAAGCTGTAAAGTGCTATTATCTAATTTTTTCCTGAATATTAATTATCTAGGTGGTAAATTTCAGCGTAGTAGCCGTGTTAGTCTGTATCCGCAAAAATAAAAGGAGTACTTGTGGCACCTTAGAGACTAACAAATTTATTTGTTGCATCTGATGAAGCGAGCTGTAGTTCACGAAAGCTTATGCTCAAATAAATTTGTTAGTCTCTAAGCTTTCGTGAGCTACAGCTCGCTTCATCGGATGCAACAAATAAATTTGTTAGTCTCTAAGGTGCCACAAGTACTCTGGTAGATTTCTTATTTCAAAAGTAGATTTTTTTTTTGATTTTTTTTTTTTTAAAAAGCCACTGTTACAGTCCAGCAAACTTAAAACAAATTTTAATTAGTTTATTTGAACTGCCATTTCTGTGTTGTGTTTAAACACAAGGCTGTTGATAGCACATAGCATAACTAAGTATTAAATAAAACATGATTTGTTTAGGGTTGTCACAATTGGCAATAAAATTCGCTATTAGTTTTAATATAGAACTTGCCCTGTTACTGAGGGGATTAGTAAGAGGGTGCAGGCTAAGTCAAACATGAAAAGCTTATATTTACACCCATTTATTCGGAATGGTGGGGGCGAAATATTAGCAAAGATGGCGCTTCGGTCTCAAACAAAGCTGTGTAGGAAATGAATTGTGGTTTAAATGACCTGTGGTCTCACATGTTAAGATCCCTTCAGTGATGATACGATGACGAGTCAGAAAAGGGATATGTATCCTGTTAAGTGTACCCTTTGTAGTGTCATGTTCTGTGATGCTGCGCTTGGGTTCCTTGGCAGGATGGTCCTGTTCAGTGGATGATTTAGAGGCATTTGTCTGAGAAGGGATGGAGAGCCAGAATTTTCCACCTCAATAGGCTGTCCAGTGCTTTTATTTTATGTAATTACATGTAGTAGCAACCAGAGCCCATTGTGCTGAGCAGTGCACAATGCCCATAACATCTAAGTATAAGGTGAAGCAGGCACAGAATTCCCACTCTTGGAACTCTGGAGTGAAATTATTAGAAAAATTGCGTAAAAGTAAACAAGGCTGTGGGGCTGACAATGCTGCAACAGTCCCCTTTGGTGAAACTTACCTTTAACGAGAGCTGGATTTTTGGATCGGAATTTGATGGTTATGGAGGGTTTAGTTGGCACATTCCACAGCCATATCCCCTACTTGTGCAGTACACAGTGCTCTCTACAACCACTGAGTAGCTCTTTTCACTCCCCAAAGAGCCTGCTATGGCGTCCTCCGCTTCATCATGGAGAGTGGTGCTAAGGGTTGTGAGGTGGTGGTGTCCGGTAAACTCAGAGGCCAGCGAGCCAAGTCTATGAAGTTTGTGGATGGCCTGATGATCCACAGTGGAGATCCTGTAAACTACTATGTCGATACAGCTGTGCGCCACGTCCTCCTCAGGCAGGGTGAGTGTTTGGAATATGTATCCCCTTGCAATTGGCTGGCTCCCTGTATTCGCACTTAGTACCAGACAATCCTAAGTGCTGCCACTCTGCTGCTCCTTGGCAGCGTCCCTGCTGTCTGACAGCTACAGGAGTGGTCACTCCCAGAATTGCAGTGCATTTTCTGTTGCGCAGAGTATTCAGCTCTAACTGCTGCTAGTTCCTGGTACTTGTAATGCTGTTTTGCCTTTTGAAATTACAAGCCCTTACAGTCTGGGGCTGTCTTCTGTTTCACACATTTTGTCTAATGTGGCGCATCGTCTGCTCTTGTCCTATATAAATAAATTGGAAATACACGTTAAACTGTCTTCAGCTGCCAGTAAAATTCCTAGTTAGCAAGTTATGACTGGTGCTTAGTAGTACCGTACTATGGGTCAGCACATCAGCTGGTTGTGTTTTCCTGCAGCAGCATTGCCTATCAGTTAGTCAGTCACTTTGGATATGTATACATCTATATTCAAAGTTTCTAATAGTTAGCCCAGAAAATACATACATTTTTCACAGTGCTGTATAGATTGTTCCTGTAATCTCCTTTGGGAGGAGGTGGGACAATATTATCCCAATCATGCAGATGGGGAAAGTGGGACTTG
The DNA here is from genome assembly GCF_965140285.1 of Lepidochelys kempii. Classification (NCBI taxonomy): domain Eukaryota; kingdom Metazoa; phylum Chordata; order Testudines; family Cheloniidae; genus Lepidochelys; species Lepidochelys kempii. The sequence continues at coordinate 14,148,241 of NC_136380.1, forward strand.
CCCGAGTTTACACAGTAACTGGCAGTCACGTTTTCCAGCAAGCTAGACTCTGCTGTCTCTTGATGTGTAAGGCTTGATGATCAGACATGGACTTTAAAAGTGAGCTGCAAAAGGAAAATGAGCTTTTATGCTTCAAGAGATAAAGGAGGCCTGAAAGGACTTTTGTTTCAGAAATACTGAGGTTGGGTTGTAGCATTTTTGTTGGAGGATTCTCTAGAACAGTTGTTCTCAGCCTTTTCCGTGTGATAATCCGATGTGACAACAGAAAGTTTTGGGACTCTCCCATCTAGCCATAAAGAAAGGCAGGGCAAGCTGGTTTGCGATCCCAGGTTGAGTACCTGTGCTGCAAGGGTGTCTCTACACTGCAGCCAGGAGTAAAACTCCCAGCCTGGCAGTGTGACACAAATTTTTAAAAAATCACTCTTATTTTTATTTTAGTTGGCTTGATTTTTTTTTATTATTTTATTTTTAATCCTGTTTGAAATGAAATGAAATCTGAATTTAATACAAAATATTTTAAGGCCTAAATGTATTGTACTCTCTTAAAACATTTTAAATAAATAAATATTCTGAATACATGAGCCTGTAGTTGAGTTAAGGCTGCCTTTCTATATAAAGAAAGAAATCCAGGAAAACATCTAACTTTTGAGGTCATGCTTTATAAACATGGCACAACTGGTAATGAACTATAGTAAGGGCTTGATCCTGTGGGGGCCCCAGGAGCGGTGCTAGTGTGTACAAGACACTGGCAAAGTGACTTGCAAGACTGTCATTTTCAAGAAACTTAGTGAGTAGGATCTTAAGCTCCAGTCACTTTCACTTAGACATACTTGAAAATTTTCCCCTGACTGACCTGAAATAATCAGTGCAATTCACTGACTACAGTGAATTCCTCTGTGTAATAGATCATTTAGTTGTAAATGTGAAACGTATTCTGATAAGTGTTGCATGCTGTTCTGTATTTAAATTCCAGTTACCATCCTAATGTAGCTTGATGCAAATTGTGCTACGAGTTCATTATCTAGTAAAGAAGCAATATATCATTCTCCACTTTCTAACATACTAAAAACGTACAGTTAATAATCTGAAACTAGAAACTAAATCATTCTTAAATAAATGGTGGTGGTTGTATAGCCTCCTAGGTAGCAAAAAGATGTACCAAATCTAGTGTAAAGGCTCTAGTTGTAAATAAACGTGTATTAAGGGTTATATCAACCAATGAGCGTGCACCTTTCTGTAGCAGAGAACTGAAGTACAAATGGAAAAGTTGTTTAAAATAGATTTAAATCAAGGCCTTCCACTTGGTGATATAAATAATTGTTTAAATCGCCCTGGTTTAAATCAATCCTCCTGCAGCCAGGGTAGACTGACTTGAGCTAGTGCGCTAAAAGTAGCCATGTGCATATTGCAGCTGAGGCTGGAACTTGGGCTCTCAAGTGTAGGGGTCAGGTGTAGCTGAGCCCTGCTGGCGTGAGTCTGTCGCCCTGGGCTGCGAGGCTCACTTCAACCAGCAGTGGGGGCAATGCCCTAGGTGACTGAAGAGCTACTGGAATTAGTGAGACTGAAATCTAAGTAGTTGAGAGAAGAAAGGATTTTAAGTCACTGTTCAAAACGTGTTAGCTACCTACTTAACCCCTGTTCCTGAGAAGCATTTGGGATAAAATTATGACTTTGGTTTTATAAAATACCACTGAAAGCCAAGTAGTCCCACCCCAGATCTCTAATCATCCCAGGGCTCCTGGCAGAAACAAAATGCAAGACTAGATAGTCCTGATATTTTTTTCTATGGTAAAAAGCATGAGGGAGAATGTAAGTGTCTTTCAGGTCTATATAATTAAAGCTTCAAAAAGGATGCAAACTATTTTTTACTCTTCGGGTCACTAAGTGATTGTCACATGTGAGCGAACAGTCCTTGAACATGAGATGAGAGCAGTTATCTTACCTGATATCCCTTCAGTGATGATACGATGACGAGTCAGAAAGGACATTTCTTGTGTAAGTGTAGCCTGTTCAGTACCATGTTCTTTGGTACTGTGCTTAGGTTACCTTAGCAGAGTGTCCTGTTCATTGGATGATTTTGAGGCATTTGTCTGAGAAGGGATACAGAGACTATTTATAAATTAGCACAGGAAACTGGGGTTTAAAGCTCCCACTTTGTGAGAGAGCAGTGCATGAAACGATGAAAGGAAAATTACTGGACTAGTTTTGTTCTATGCCTTCGTACGCCTAAAGGGTGTTGTTAATTCACACTAATAACTGAGTCCTAGTACAGATTACCCAAAGTGTAAGTTTTATGTGGATGTTGGAAGCTCCCACTGAATAAACATGGCAATGTTTTAGAACTTGTATCAGTTCAGCATCTGAATGTATACAGAGCATCTTATCTCCTTTAAATGCAATGACCACAGTTATAATATTGCACTTTTTTCAGGTGTGCTGGGTATTAAAGTAAAGATTATGTTGCCTTGGGACCCAAGTGGGAAGATTGGACCCAAGAAACCGCTGCCAGACCATGTCAGCATTGTGGAGCCCAAGGAAGAGATCTTACCCACCACACCCATCTCAGAGCAGAAAGGTGGCAAACCAGAACAGCCAGCCATGCCTCAGCCAGTTCCCACTGCATAATGGGTAAGTGACCTTGATCTGTGACTCTGAAATGGTAGAAACTAGTGTGATGCCCATCAGAAATGATCATTTTTATTCTAGCAAAGATAACAGTAAGGGCTACCAAGCCTCATGCTTTGAGGTAGAGATTGATCTTCTGCTGGAGTCAGGAACAAACAAACAGTTAGATGCATTATCTGAGTTTCTCCAAAGAATTCTGTGTGGCCCTGTGGCCAGAATGGGACACATGCAGGGCATTAAACCATTGGTCTGTTCAGGAATAATGCTCCTATGTTGCTTTGAAAATCAGCATTAAGCCACAAATTTGCTAATCGGTCAAATGTAAAATAAAATTTTAAAAAGTTGAGTACAGAAATACATGGGCTGTTATAAAGACTGACCTGTTCAATCAGTAGCTCCCGACCATCCTGTCGCTCTGTATTTGTTCCTCTCCATTTCTAGGGTGCACCCAGTCTTTGACTGCAAGGTCAGTTGCTACAGTGCAGGGTCTGGGGTGATGGAGTGGAAAGTAAGGGCAATAGGTAAGGAACCTAGTTTTGTGAAGTGTTTGAGGCGATTGTGGTGGGTGGAGCACTGTGTAACTCCGTACCATTGCTGCATTACTAAACCAGTTAACATCAGCCCTTCAGTGAAGATATGATGATGAGTCTGAAAAGAGATATTTGTCCAAGTGCCCTGTACCATGTTATGTTCTATATCATGGATTTCAGGACCTTGAGTCAGAGTCCTTGACTGATCACTTCTGGGTTATTTATCTGAGAAGGGTTATCGCAAAAGAGGCCTCGAACTTAGTGCTCAGACACTAACGGTGAAATTCCAACAAGAATGAAAACTGAGTTATACTTCTTAGGAATCCTTACCCAAAGTTTCCCATGATACTCTACCCTGACCTTTTTCCTCTTTTCTGCCAGCTGGTATACTTGGGATAACCTGCCTTGTGATATGAACCCAACTCTCTGTCAGAAACTTCTGAAAGCACCTGTATCATTCACACCTATACTATGCCACAGTCTGTAAAATTTGCACCATCTTTTCTCCTTATACCAGCTCATGTTCTAAGATTTCAAACACTTCATAGATTTAACCAATAAAGTGCAGGTCTATTCAGTGACTGTAATGATACAATCTCACTCAATAGATCTGTTCCTGTGTGTATTCAGTCATAGCTGCAAACATGTCCGGATATCTTTTCTCCTGTTGAAGCAGTTTACAAACAAATACAACAAATCACTGGATCTTTGATCCCTGCTTCAGGAATTTTATTTGTAAAATCGAAGTATACTTAACGCTCGTTACATTTCCTTGGATTACTTTGGTCCCTTAATTTGTAATCTGACCGATCATTAGAGGCAATGACAAGTGTGTGGATAATGCTAGGGAAGTAAAGGGGACCATTTGTACTGAGTGAAACCACAATTGCTTTCACAATCATGTCAGGAATCCGCCTCACTGAGCTCGTTTTAGACCTGTTACAGTGGTGGAATGCTGTGGCCTGGCTGGTAATGGATTGCAGTCCAGGGGAGCGTCAGACCAGCAGGATATTTTGGGGTCAGGATGACTAATAACTTTACAGTGATCACTGAAATTTGTGCTCTCGTTAAGTGTTTTGTTTTTTGTTGTAGGATTTTTCAACACTTGGAAGGAGAAGGTGGACTGTGGCCCGTGAAAGGATCTTAATAAAATCATAAAAGACAGTGTAATGTGGAGACTCTTCTTTTGATCAGTGTAGGTCTTTAAAAGTTTTGCCTCCAAGTTCTCTGGAAATTTTGCCCATCCCAAGTTCCTTTTTTTCCTACCACCTTTTGGGGTGAACTGTCAGATGTCAAGCTAAACAGAATCAGGCCGGGTCAGTGTGCTTCTCTGACTCTGGCCACAGTCTGGTGCGTAGGCCTCACGAATGTCCCTTAAATTGGAGTTATGACTCCTCGGTGACACTAATTTTATGCCAAGTGACTTAAAAAAGGGCCGGAGGTGGGGATGTTAATCCTAGTTGCGGAAATGCACTTGGAGACATCTTCACTTCAGCATTGCTGTGTGCTGTTAGCCAGCTGCTTTTTGGTGTTCGGTAAAGTTCACGCCCAAAAGCATTTTGTGAAAGAGGCTACATGAGTTTGGTGTATTGAGGCTTGCAGTTTTTTAGACTCTTGGAGATTTTAATGAATTGAGAGTTCAGTGTGAACCCTGAGATGCAAAATTTTTGTAACCTCTTAGGAGTTGAAGGTGGTTCTACATGGCACTGGAAAGAGCTTTTTTCATTTGGATTTGCGGTAAAATAGGAATTGAAGTGTGTTGTGATTTTTTTTCATCATCTCTGTACAAAAGAAACCTTTTTAATGGACTGGCTCCAGGTCTGTAGGATAAACTCAAGTAGTAGATCTTACTGTATTCGAAAATACAACTAAACTGTTCCCTGGCGAGAATTTCATTGGTGTTTACTCAGCATACAGTAGTGTATGCCAGGTCTAAGTCTTTGTGTTAGATTGCTCTGGGAATTCAGCAAGTTAGGAGGTATGAATTTCCTCTCATTTAAACCTGACTCTCCTTGTATATGTTAAAGACCGCTGTTTCTGAACTGGCAGGGGGTTGGAGAAAACGTATTCATGAAACGCAGGTGAAGAGAACAAAAGGCAATTGGGTCATTAAATCTTTAAATCTTATTGCAACCCGAAGAGAAAAATCTTGCTCCCCCCCTTCCCACAACACCCTTACCCATAAAGGTCAATGTTTCTTTTGTCAACCTCTTCAAGCACATGCAAATTACATAGGTGTATCATTGATACATTTACTCTTTTATAGTAAATGAAAGGATTGTGAAAATGTCTTTGAAATAAGAGGTCATGACTGAGAGATACTGCACTAGCCAGCGTTTCTCAAATGTGGCCACTGAAGGCTTTTCCTGCGGCCACAGATTCCTGGGTGATTATTTGGGCGGTGGGGAAGCAGTGGCCCCTCCCCTAGGACCACTAGCAGGGGTTGGGTCCTTCTCTTTCTCTCCTCTCCCCCCCCCCCCCCAAAGCCACAAATGCTGGAGGATCAGGCAGCCAGAGTGAGATCCCCACCTTCCCGGGGGTGGTGGGGCTTGGACTTCCGGCTTCAGCCCTAGGGTGGTGGGCTGCAGGCTCCGGCTGTGGGGCTTTGGGCTCTGGGACCCAGCCCTGCAACAGCGGGTGCCAGCCCTGACCCTCCCCTCCCCTCCGTTGTCCCGGCCCTCTCTGCCTATCTCCCCATCCAGGGCTTACTTTGTTCCTCCACTTCCTGGGGCTGAGTAAATTTGCTGTGAAAAGTGATACTTGTCTGTTACTGTCACTTTTTCGCTGCCTCCCAGCTAGCTAGCAAGTCTGCTTCTGTGAAAAGTGATAGTAACAAACATACAAATATGGCTTTTTGCAGTAGCAGACTTCCTAGCCACCAGGTCTAATTTTTTTTAAAAAGCAACCAAAACAAAAACATGCAAAGCACCTTATTTGTGTTTCAATCCTGTGTAAGTCCAGGAAAAAATGGAGACCACTGCAATTATTTTTATTATTGAGTTTGCAGAAAGCCCTGTGTAAATAAATATATATAAATTTACAATGATTTGAACATGTTTTTTCTAAAGTTAATCAAGTATTTAAGGAAAAATTGTCAGAGTGGCCACCAGCAAGAATTGGTGGCCGCACTTAGACCACAAAAAGAAGTGTTGTGAGAACCCCTGCACTAAGCAGACAATTACAGGGCAGCCGTGCTCCCTCCCCCTGTGAGCACTGGAGAATCAGCTCTTGGGTTGTCAGTCGGGCATGTCCGAAACTTATTTGGTATACTGGAGTATACGAAAGAAAGTAATACTTAAAATAGCTTCTGCTACATTATGCAAGGCTGTCCAACTATCTTAAATATAATATCCAGGCCTATATAAGAGCCTTGGGCCAAGGAGCATAGCTTACACTGGTCTATACATTTGCGCCACTGTGGAAGCTATAATAGTCAGTTCAGTAACAGGCTTTTAACCATGAATTCCACATGTCTTTGCTAACTTCATTTGTTAGACTGAAAAGTGTGTATCCGTTCCTAACACTGGATATAATGCATTAGGCTACCTACAGTTTTTAGGTTCACAGTGGAAATAAATAGTTGAACTCTGCATTATAAATTCCTGGTAGGCGCTCTGATTCTTATCTCATTTAGGTGCCTCTTAATCTACATATTGCTGTGATAAAATGAGAAATACTGAAATGTGAAAATTCTCCCAGTGTTATATAGGGCATATGGGCTGGGACATTAGCACTCCCCTTGAGCCTTGTTCTTGTGCAAAAAAAAAAATACTGTAGCCAGAAGTGTTGTGCAATCAAAAGAGGGAAAGAGAGTGGTTAATGGGATTTCACTAGTAGCCTGTAACTGGTCCATATGCTTAAAAGAAACCCTATGTGCTACAGCCATGCAGGGGAAGTGCCAGGTAGATGCCATGGATTAGGGAAGTAAGGAATACTTGATTACCCTGCCCTGGTACCCTTCCCATTATTGCCCTGTGCTGCAAAAACAGAATTTCTTATAAAGATACAGTAAACTACTTCTACTAAAAGGAAAAACGCCTTTGTGGCCAGAAGGTGTCAGTAGAGTAGTTGGTCTACGTTTTAGGGCCAGAAGGGACATTTTAGCATAACCTGTATAACACAAGCCTGGGCATTTCACCCGGTTACTCTTGTAAATGTATTTGTCTCAATCCTGCTTGCTAGAGTTATGCTAATAAAAATATTAAGTTTCAGAACCACAGAATACATAAATTTGCTGAGAATTTTACCATTAACTTCTTGAAGAAAATTCATTTTAGTAAGTTAGAGCAATTCTTCTGTCATCTTAACAGGTTTGCTCTCTTGGTTGACTATAGATCCTATTGTTTGCGTTCTAATAGTACCTTGAGGCTCCAATTAGGAGAAAGATGTACTTGTCCTGGCTGCTGTACAAATGTATAAAAGACCTCCTGCATCAGTGTGTTTGCTAAATGACTGTAGTGACAGATTTACTCTTGCAAACCATCAGACTAGATAATCTAATGATCCCTTCTAGCCTTAAACTCCTGTGGCGAGAAAGGGCTGGTGGCAGTCCTCTCTCCCCATTGCAGCCTGCACCCCAAACCCCTCATCTCTGGCTCCACCCCAGAGCTTGCACCCCAACCCTCTGCCCCAGCCCTACCACATACATTTTATGTGCACCAATATGAAGGTGATGTGTGTCACATCACTTCCACATTGGTGCACATAGCAAAATTCATTCCACACATGGGTGGGAAAAATTAAAGGGAACGCTGGCCCCGTGGGTTTTTCCTGCAGTCACAACAGTCTCCTGGGCAGAGATGGGGCAGGGGGCAAAGCTGCAGCCCTTCCCTGCAACACCCAGTTGCTCTGGGAGCAGGCTTCAGCCTCCTGCATCCTCAGCCAGGCCCAGTTGCTCTGGCACTGGGCTTCACTCTATTTTTCCCCCTCCCTTCCTATCGTCAGCCTCAGGACTCTGGGGGTGGGCATGAGCACCCCCTACTTCAGCCTTGGGGCTCTGACAGCAGGCTCTGGTCTTCAGCTCAGGGCAGAGGGACTTCAGGAAGGCCAGCCTTACTAGGTGCTGTGGCAAGGAGCAGTGTAAGTATGGGGTGTGAGGCTGCAGGATGGAGCTTGGGGCAATGGGGGGGAAGCAGTGGTGCCCAGGAGGGTGATGGGGAGCCGTGGAGGTCTGGGGTAGGCAGCAGGGGCCAGAGGTGATAGGTGGGGAACTGGGGGAGTTGCCAGGGGCACCAAAATACAACTACATTATTGAGTCTGCAAAATAAAAAAAACAAAACCCTACATCACTCAATTACAATGATTTGGCCATGAATATGTGCATATTTAATTAAGTTAATAATTTGAGGAACATTTGTATGAGCCACCACCAGCAAGAGTCGATGGCTGCAGTCTGAGGCCACCAAAATTTTTGTTGTGAGAAGCCCTGAACTAAATCGTTACCTACGGCTTGGCCTGCTCTTGAAAATACCAGCATAGGAATGTTGGGCAAGGCTGTGAAGCTAGCATGCCCCTGACTGACACAACCTGCAGGGTACATGCAGCTACACTGCTGGAAGAGTGCTGCTTTCAGCTTCGCTAACATTTGGGGGAGCCGTGGTATTCCTGCAGCAACAGAAAATACCACGGTCGGTGTAGGCTGCGTCTGGACTACAGGGCTTTACCTAAACTCTGAGACTAGAACTCTTTGTCAGCTAGATGAAAAGCCTAACATAACACCATCCAAGAGCTGGAAATTCAGCAGCAAAATTCAAATAGAAAATAAGAGACATTTGTAACAGTGTGGGTGACTATTTGTATTACTGTGGTACCCATTAGAACTGGTCATCAAAGCGGGGGATGGGTGGTAAATTCTTCATCAGTTGGAGTCTTTCTATCAAGATTGGGAGTCTTTCTAAAAGGCCAGTTCAGCATGAGTTGTAGGGCTAGATGTAGGAATTGCTGCACGTGAGCTGTGTCTGTTATGTAGAACATCAGGCTAGATTGCATAATGGTGCTTTGTGGCCTTAAAATCTATTAAGCTCCCTGGGATCTGCAGAAAGTTCCTGATGACACAAATCCAAAAGAGCCTGGTTTAATGTTAAGGTCCTTAACGCTGAGTTTTGGGGACTGGGAGTAGAAAGAGCTCGCTTTGTAAATTGTGACTGGTTGAGCCATGAAACCCTTTGGTATTGTCTTACAGTTACTTTTAAGATTAGCCTGCCCCACTCCATCTCTGCGCTCCTTTCCTCTTCCAGTACCTCAGATAGCCTCCTACTGTAATCTTCATGCTATTTTCCCTGCTGTTCCTTTTGCCTTAGAACTGAAGAAGAGTTGTATAAACTCAACAGCCTGTCCCTTAGACCAACAGAAGTTGGTCCAATAAAAGATGCCCTCACCTACCTCAATTCTCTCAGACCTGCCTGTCATTTCAATTCTTCCTCAGAACACAAAGCCTAGCGGGTTCATCCACCAAGGAAAGCGCTGTGGCTAAAATCTGCGCTGTCAGATTATAGCACAGGGTGGTGTGTGATACAGTGTGCAAGCAGCGTCCAGTGGTTAAAGTAGAAGTGTGGACCAATGAGACATCTTGCCTTGTTTGCATGGGGGCTGCCCATTGTTTCAGTTGGAATTGAGGGTGCTTCAAGCATGTGGCTGGTGTTACCAGCTAATGGGGTCACGCAGAGGATGGAGGCAGTGGGAGGGGTCTATTCTTGGCTTTACCATATTTTCTTTGTAATTTTTTTTTTAAAAGCCTGCCTTTTCTCCAGCCACACACTGAGGGTCAAGGCACTGAGCAGTCGCAGCTCCTGTTAACTTCAGAAGGCAGATGACTAACCACTCTGCTGTTTCCCTGTGTCAGAGGAGTGGAGAGGCTAAATGAATGTTCATAAGTGCTGCTCTGATTGTTGGGAGAATGGTATATTCTGAATTACAAGATGAATAATAAACCCAGGTTTGATTTAAGTGGACAGGGCAGAGACCTGTAGGACAAGCTTCAACACCCAGATGAGGTTTTGCAGATAAACCCCTTGAACCAATTGCTTACGGCCAATGAAGGATTCAAACAATCCAGGCCTTCATGGTCACAAATTGCACCCACCACACATGCCAAGATTAATTGAAAAAGTTTAATTGCAAAATTATACAACTCATAGTTTTGTGATACAAGAATTCAAAACGGGGAAAAAAGCTGACACTTCCATTCACATGATGCAAATAGACACTCTCCCAGTGTTTTCCACACTCCCACCCACCCCCATCCCGTATAATTGTGCAACAGACATGGGTTTCAGTGCACAGATTTGTCTGAGCATGCACACTGCAATATTTTGTGCATTCTGATACATGCCCGTGCCTCACCTACCCCCCACCCTGTTGGAGATGATTGTCAAAACTCAAACTCGAGGTGTTAAGGACAGCATTGCCCTCTGGGCTGACTTGTATGTGATTTTTGGCATATATGCTTCACTTTACTTTTGTAACATCATCTACTTAAAGAGACAAGATCAGGTCAAATCTTGGCCCCCAGATTTAGGTATATACCCAAAATTCAGATCAACAGGAAAGGCTGGGTTTTTTAAAACTATTGTGGAAGTCAAATTTACCAGTTAAACCTCTGTCAGCCTCTGAAATCCAGATGCTGCAGGATTGGGCTTGTGCTTGAGAACTTGAAAGTGAAATAGACTAGAAAGGGACTGTAACCAGTCCAGTTTCCCTGTCCACCCTAACTGCAATCAGCTTCAGTGACATAGAAAGTAGATTAAACTGAAGAAAAAAAAAATCTAACCCTTTGTCCCAGTTTTGCTGTGACAGTGAGAGAGAGAGAAGTGTTAGACACACACTTAGGAATGTGTGGGATCAGGACCATTTTTTTTTTTTTTTTAAATACAAGCTTCAACCTGATAATGTCCCTTGAGGAAATTCACTTTGATCCATCAACTCTAGGCTGGAGTTGGATCATGAGACTTCCCACTTCTCACCAATAAATATAAAAATGCCTAGCTATAAATACAAATGTTACCTTATGTGCCCTAGGCAGGTCAGCCATTGGGGAGTGAACCCTCTTGGAAAGAGGAATGTGTAGAAAGGGTCTTTAGGAAGCCAGGCTATGGAAGATCTAAAGCCTTCCTATTTTAGAAAAAGGAAATGAAGGGCCTGAGCCAGCTCCCACTGAGAGGTGTCAGCAGGAGTCTTCCCCTTGGGAGATGGTTTGGGCTCTAACTTTCTAGTTGCAGAGAGAAATCTTCAAAATATAAACTCTGTTTCTTGCCCAGTCTATCCTGACAAACTGAAACAGAAGCACCACGAGACGTGAACTTCCTCCCCTCCTTTCTAAGGGGCTAATGAAACCTTTCGAGGGTGGGCCCAGTGCTGGTGAGAGTTGGCTGCTTGGTAGCCCCCCAGCCCGAAATCCTCTTGATCCACAGAGCAGGTAAGGCATGCTAGCTGCAGAGCAAATCACCCCTCCCCCAGCTGCACCTCACCTCTGCTGAAGGGACCACCTGAAAAAGGGTCTTTTAATCTCTATGGCCCATGCTGTCCTTGGCCCCTTTGCTGAGACATCTCACTGCTGAGTGATTTAAGGTGGATTTTTTTTTAAATAGAGTATTCCCAGAGAAGCAGATTTTTGCAAGATTTCAGCTGTCCATGGGTAAGGAGTGGAGAGGTTTTTACTTTGTGTTCAACTGGAAGTATTTGGGGGGAAGATAACACACATTTCAGAGCGTGACTAAGTGGTTTAGAAGGTACAGGGAAAATTCTACTTGTATCTATGTTCATAGGTGGGCCCCTGCCTCAGAGCACCTACTGACTTGTATGGCTCTTACAGTCTGTTTCCCTCTCCTAAAGTAACCAAAATGGTTAAACTAACTCCTGGAGGCTCACTTCTCTCCTTACATCTGCATCTGGCAGCAGTGCCTCCATTGCAAAGCAGGAGCACACTCAGTCCCTGCCCCTCTCTTTGACAAGCAAGATGCAGGCAGAAGAACTTCAAGGAGCAAACAGATAAAGGGATCGGCCCCCTGGCTTCCAGCTCAGCCAAGAAACCCACAGTGCAAGGAACCAGGAACAATCTATGTGTGGCAGGAGGCAAGCTGTCCCCTAAGCACAAACCTGACGGAAGATATCAGGGAAGAAGGATGGGGAAGCAGCGCTCCATGTGTCTAGAACAAGGGGCATAACAGAGACTATGACGCAACTGTGTGGGCTGGTACCTTTACTGTGGCCTCAGCTGACAGTTTGCATCCTGGCAGCTGGTGCCATCATGCTTGGCATAAGGATTTATTCTACTGCAGGAAGGAGGAAGACGACACAGACCATAACCTAAAATCTCAGCAGATGTACCACTGATTGGGAACAGAATCCCAGTGAATTGGTCCCTCCCATCGTTCCTGGGCCTTTCACCCCCCTCCCTCCCTCCCTCCCCCCCTGTTCCTCCCACGCATTTTCTTTTGGTGGAATATTCTGGCAAGGTAAAGTATGCTGGATTTAACGTCAAAATGCACGCTGGTCCGGCTAGCACCCATCAGTTCGTAGAGAATACAAAAGAACATTTCCCCATTTAAAAAACCCTGCCAAAACCTGAAAATTCAAACTACAATTCATCCCGCATTTTGTCCCCTTTGGGCTTCACTAGCCTGCCAATGAAAAGAATGGAGTTGGTTTTATTGTCCTTGATCACAAAGACGAATGGGTGATCGGCGTAGAAGAGTTTCGGGTTCCTCATTTCTTCTCGGCCATAGATGTCAGCATCAAAGGGGTTCCCCTCAGTGTCCCACTCGAGGGCCGCGGCATGGAAGACGTTGGAAAGGTAGAGATCTTTCTTGCCTGAAATCTTGGACAGGTCAGCCTTGTTCTTGTCCATGGCTTCAGTCAAGCCAAGGTCCACCAAGTGTTTCTATGAAGAAAGACAGGCAGGTTAGACTCCTAAGGAAGACACTAATGTTCAATCATATGCTCAGCCAGCTAGATTCTGCTCTCAGTAATGTAAATACAGAATAATACCCCGGCGCTCGAGAAATAGATCTAGATACCTGGGGGTGTTAACAGCAGGACGTGGCTCCTTGGATCCTGAAAGGAACAGGGGAGTTGGAGAAATTTTCCTCCCCCTTTTGCAAAAGTGTAAACGAGCTGGGTAAAATGACAATACATTGGGTTTAGCCCATAAACCCAGAGCCCCACTTGGAGCCAGGCACTCATTTAAGCAGAAGTGTTAGTCTAGGTTTCCACTGAATAGGGCAGTTAGTAAGTAATAAGCTTACCATGTATAGCAAGCCAACTTGTGTATAAAACACCTCTAATTTCCCCATCTTCACTCCCTACTTTCAGGGCTGGAGAAGAGAATTTCTCAAGTGGGGATCTGGTTAGAACTACATATGCATATATGATCAAATCTTCCTGTTCTGGGCTCCTCAAATATAGTTCTTGTAGGTTGTGCCAGGGGGATCCGAATATATGTCCACTCAGGGAAGCTCCCAAGGCAGAAATAACAGGGTCCACTCTTCCCCCACCCTCCTGGTCTCTTACAACCTTCCCAACATTGGCAGAAATTTCTCTGCTCATAAGCAAATCACATGTGCCAGCCTGTCCCTTCAAAGCAAAAGGTGGGATAAAGACCCAGGAACCACCCATAGCAGCCAGTCTGGTTTATGGCGTCAAGAGAGACTTTACCTGAAGATCATGACTAACTTCCAAGCTGACTTTCGGCAGAGAAATGGCCACGGCTCTCTTCTTCAACTTGCCGATCCAAGTTTTCAGTTGCTCTCTGGTCAACAGCTTCTCAACTCTTTCCAGTGGCTCCACGTGGTTGGGCATAATGAAAATCATGCTGGAGAGTTTGTGAGCGAGAGGCATCTCCACAATCTGAAGTTTCTCTGCCTCATCATCAAAGTAGTTGTACAGACCTTTAAAGAAAAAAAGAGTAGCAAGCAGAGGCAATAATGGTGAGCCATGGGAAGCAGATAAAGCCACCTGATTCTGTTGCTAATTTCCCCCATGTTTTCAGTGGAGTGCAATCTGGGGACTGTCTAGTTTACTGGCCCAAAAGTAGACAAGTGTGGATAGTGACTGAGAGCTGCTACTATTCCAATCTCTGTTTGATGCCCCAATTCTAGATCCCCTATGGAATCTCTTCCTAATGGACAAGTTGTTCAGATCTAAAGCCACCAACATAAATGGCATTCCATCTGCTTGTCCTAAGATCTGCATAGTTCTGTCTCATCTGAAAGGCTACTGGGGAAAGAAAAACAGGTGAAACGCTGACCAACTGGGCTAATATAATATCTCTGTTGGAAATCAACAGGATGGATTTAGTCCAGTGGATCTTGGGGCCGGGAGCAAAAGCTAAAACTTACCTGTGCGGTGCATCATGGGAACTCCCACTGTGTAAGAACGGGTCACCATAAAGCCACGGTTGTCCACCATCTTGTGATGGAACCTCTCCTCCCAGTGAGCTATAATGGAGGAGGAGGAGAACCCATCAGTTAACAAGAACTTGGGAACAGGCTGTGTCATCATGCACAAATTTAACTCCAGTAGCCCCGTAAGGAATACCCTAAACTGGTGAGCATCTCAGAACCCCCAGTTTGTTCGACCAAAGAGGACACGGGTATGTCTAGTGCAGTGTCTTGTCTCTGGCTTTAGAACAGATACTTTGGAGTTTAAAAAAAAATTCCCATTTTTGTTGTTGTGCTAACTTGGGGCGAGATTGGGACTAGCAAATTCCTTGCCACCCCTCACCCCCCAAAACAAACTTCTATCCTGCAGCCTGAAGTTTATTTACCAGGGCATCAATTTGGACCAATTTATTTAACATATGAACTCCTGAAGTTTCAGATGGAGAAACTAATTCACTTCCACTCCTAAAATAAGATTTCTGTTGCAAGCTCCAATGGCTCTGGTTTTTCACTCCAGTGCATTTCAGCGGAGAGGGAAAGATCTCTCCGATCCCTCCCTGTAGGACTTGAGCAAACTCTTTGAGCCTGTGTCTCCTCTCACTTGCCCCATTGTGTAACTCCACTGATTTACAACAGTGCAAATGGGAGCTGAATTAGGCCCTTTGCATCGTTTATGTCTAGATTAGGAAGAGGAGGTGAAGCCCGGTATTGGCTAGCGGGTGCCATCTGCACTTGATCACTCATCTCACTAGTTTAGAGCACCCTTGGCATTTAACTTACGTTTGAAGAACATGGCATTCACGATCAGGGCCCCGTCGGTCTTCTCCACATTCGTGGTGACCTCTGGGAGCTTGCCATTGGTGGTCTGGGATGCCCACTCGTTGATGGATTTCAGGGCGCTCCTCTTGTCCCTGAAGTTGATCTTGGAGTGTTCATAGTTGTAGTGCTTCTTGCTGCTCTTCACAAAGTCATCAGCAAAGCTGATGGAGCTGGGGCCATACAAGCGGTTCCCGAGCTTCCAGGTGACATTGCGGGCGGTGGAGTTGCTGACCTCGTTCAGGAGCTCCGACAGCCCACTGTGAATGTAGTCGTCGTTCAGCTTGTCGGCGCTGAGCACGGCCTTGGCTTGAGAGGCTGTGATGTCCTTGCCACCGAGTGACACCAGGCCGAGCGAGGAGGCCACCACCACGGGAGACACGAGGATGTTCTCCATGTTCTTGTCTTTAGCCATCGTGTGGTAGAGGTTGAAGGCGAGAGTTGCGCTGCGGTCAGCTAAGGCGGCTGCCTTATCACTCAGCTTCTTATCTTCCGAGGGCACTGCAGCCACTAGGGCACAGAGGGCCAGAAGACTGGTCACCCACATGGCTTCCACTGAACACAACACTGCTGTGAACCTGCAAGGCAGCGAAAGGTTCAAAATCAGTCAGACTACAGTCCCTCCTAAAGCCACGTCAGCATCTAGACTAGTCTAAGCTCTAACGCTTCCGATTAACCCCATTCCTAGAATCCAGCATGGGAAGGTGAAATAGCATTCGTGATGCCAACTGATCTGCATCTGTGGTTCGCTTCCAATTTAATAACTTTAATAGGGTTCCAATTTCCAACCAGACTTCAGCCCAGCGTCCTTTTTTTGCAGGTGCGAACCTACACCCTCAAAAATCGTCCATGCGATTACCTGCAGAAGGAAATTATACTATGTGGAGAGTTAAATGGTAGCTAATGCTTGAGAGTCCAAACTGCACTCTGAAACGCAGGGCCTGTATATTTTGAATATAAGCCTGGTCTCTAACTGAATATTAACTCACTGGTTTGCTTTTGGAACTTTAAAGTGACATGATCAGGCAAGTTGGTTGGTTCAAAGACCTAGGTGATAGGATGGAGATCTCTTCAATTCTAGGACAGTGGTTCAAATCCAGCTCAAGTTAGGAGAGACTGAAGATCACTGCTGTTTGGCGGCCCAGCAGCCACCACAATCAAGGTAGAACATTGCAGGCTGGGATCAGTCATCTCTGCAGGCTACAACTCTGAACAGAAGATGAGGGTGGCTGAAACCCACTCTATTTTACACAAATCAGATTGAGCTCTTTAACCCCAGCAAGCTGCCCACATCTGAAGAAGCAAGTAGTCCCTGGTGTACACCCAAAGGCTGGCTAAGTGCTGCTGTCCTCCCTGCTGGGGTTGTACTTTGGGCTTGAGGGTGCTCCAAAAGGTCGAGAGAGCTCAAAATCGTCCCAAGCAAAGCTACCTGCTTATGTATATTAGGGGTTAAATTCCTTTTCTATGCCCGAGACTTTTTGTTGTATGACATTATCTTTGTGGTAGCCAAAGACCTAATGTTGAATTGTTCAGGCATCCTGCCAGGTGCTGTGATTGAGCTCCACGCTTTAGTCATTCTTCCCCCTGGCTGAGGCTGCTCTGAAGTTCAGTTCCTGGCATGCAGCCGCAAGCAGCAGCTGGAGTGGCAGCATTAGGGTTAAAGAAAACAGAACAGGAAACAGAGGTGGGCCCAAGGAATTACACACACAGAAGAAAGCATTTGTGCAAGCAGCTACAAGCAAACATGTTGCAGTTCACAGGATGGAAATTATACAGCCTTAGGGATAGGGTTAATTTACAGCCTAAGATCTGTTCAATAATAAGCCTTGTTGAAAGACTGAAAATGAAAAGCTACCAACTTTAATTTGCCCTCGCTATCCACAAGAAAGACTATTTAAGACACATACGCCAGTTTATAATCTCCCCGTCTGGATGTGGGGCTGGGATTATGCAGTTAAACAGTTTCAAACTTTTTGTGTTTTTTTTGTTTTGTTTTCTTCTTCTAAAGATACCTTGAAACTTTTTCATAGTGAGGTCAACGTTTGCCTTTTTCATTCTGAAAGAAAACAGATACAGAAAGTAGTTCCCTTGAGAATGGTGCCTGGTTTAAAGCATGTGCTAGATCTTTAGGACAGTTCCATTACTTCAGAGAGCAATGAAATCTAGCCACCATCCAGGAAGCCGCTGTGCCCAAACTTTGCCCGCAGAAGGGTTGAATCGACAAATGTCTAGGTCTCCCCAAGGACTAGGGAAATGCACAGTAACAACAGGTCTCAGCCTGTAAGCTCCACCCTGTTCTGAGCAATGTCTCCTACCCTTGAATTATGTGAAGGGGTTGTGTTAGTGAGACAACAGCATTGGCCTGTGTGTTATAATTTAGTGCTGCTCTTGGAGTCTCTAGGAGCTCATACTTGATAGCTTCCACTCACACCCTGCACTCCCCAGGGCCCCAGTCTGCCATGAGATGCATGCAGACAGATCCTTGTGCCAGCGTGGCAGGTCTGTCTGGGATGGGAGTCATCTTGCAGGATCAGGGCCTTAGATCCCCCCCCACACACACACACACACTAGATCAGAACAAACCACATAACAAAGTGACTCACACAAATGTAGTAAGTAAATGCCGTTTGGGTGTTAGTAGAGATCTTGCACTAAGACAGCCGGAGGATTTGCATTTTGACACAGAGTTGCTTTTAGTTCATAATAAGAGAGAACAAAGAGCTGCACCCTTATCCCCAGGGCTGTGGCTTTTCTGCTCTGCAGCAGTTCACCCTTTGGGCAGGGCGACCCAGGGCGCCCGGGGATAGAGGAAGTAGCGGCCACTGGTTTAATGCTGGCTCTGAGCTGGAGACAGGAGCAGAGAGCTGATCCCTGGGACACTGCTATTTTATTCCTCCCCCTCATTTTATTTCGCTCTCCATTGCTTGGGCTACTTAAACCCAGGCATCTCTGCTCCCAGTGTCTTGAGGATCTGTGTGAGCATCATTGGCAGCTCCTGCCAATGGCTGCCTCTGGTGTGGGGCAGCCTGGAAGATGGACCCCTCTGGTGTGGGGCAGGAGAGGCTGCTGCTGCCCTTGGATCAGTGGAGCCCAGAACTGCCTCCCCTCTAACTGCAGGAAAGCAGCTGCTCCAGACCCCAAGTTTAATACCCTGCAGCCCCACACACAGCTGCCCCCACCCCTTTCCTCCCACATCCTCCACAGGGCCAGGGTGGGGCATGCAGCCCCCCAGAAATGCTCCATGCTGCCCCTCCCCACACCCCGTCAATCCCCAGGGAGGGGGGAGCCACCCCCACCCCCAAACTTTCCAGGCTGCTGAACAGAGTCCTGGTGAGAGCCTCAGCATCTTAACACCACCCGTGTTCAACCCCCCGCCTCCCCCCAGTCCCATTCCCCGGCTCCTGCTCCCCTTCCACACCGGATTTCCCAGCAACCGGGGGATACTCCACAGGACCCACCCCCCTCCTCTACACCACTGATCTCCCCTAGCCCAGGGACAGTCCAGGCATCTCCCCTGACCGCCCCCCCACACTCACACACCCTGCTGCCGCGGGGACCCTCCGGGGTGTGTCCCAGCCCCCCCACACACACCCTGCTGCCGCGGGGAGTGTGTCCCCCCCCCCCCACACACACACCCTGCTGCCGCGGGGACCCTCCGGGGAGTGTGTGTGTCCCCCACACACACACACACACCCTGCTGCCGCGGGGACCCTCCGGGGTGTGTCCCAGCCCCCCCACACACACCCTGCTGCCGCGGGGAGTGTGTCCCCCCCCCCACACACACACACCCTGCTGCCGCGGGGACCCTCCGGGGAGTGTGTGTGTCCCCCCCACACACACACACCCTGCTGCCGCGGGGACCCTCCGGGGTGTGTCCCACCCCCCCCACACACACACCCTGCTGCCGCGGGGACCCTCCGGGGTGTGTCCCAGCCCCCCCACACACACCCTGCTGCCGCGGGGAGTGTGTCCCCCCCACACACACACACACCCTGCTGCCGCGGGGACCCTCCGGGGTGTGTCCCACCCCCCCCACACACACACCCTGCTGCCGCGGGGACCCTCCGGGGTGTGTCCCACCCCCCCCACACACACACCCTGCTGCCGCGGGGACCCTCCGGGGTGTGTCCCACCCCCCCCCCCACACACACCCTGCTGCCGCGGGGACCCTCCGGGGAGTGTGTGTCGTCCCCCCCCACACACACACACACACCCTGCTGCCGCGGGGACCCTCCGGGGTGTGTGTCTCCCCCCCCCACACACACACACACCCTGCTGCCGCGGGGAGTGTGTCCCCCCCACACACACCCTGCTGCCGCGGGGACCCTCCGGGGAGTGTGTCCCCCCCCCCCACACACACACCCTGCTGCCGCGGGGAGTGTGTCCCCCCACACACACACACACACCCTGCTGCCGCGGGGACCCTCCGGGGAGTGTGTCTCCCCCCCATGCACACACCCCCCCCCGCTGCTGCCGCGGGGACCCTCCGGGGAGTGTGTGTCTCCCCCCCCCATGCACACACCCCCCCCCGCTGCTGCCGCGGGGACCCTCCGGGGAGTGTGTGTCTCCCCCCCCATGCACACACCCCCCCCCCGCTGCTGCCGCGGGGACCCTCCGGGGAGTGTGTGTCTCCCCCCCCCATGCACACACCCCCCCCCCGCTGCTGCCGCGGGGACCCTCCGGGGAGTGTGTCTCCCCCCCATGCACACACCCCCCCCCCCGCTGCTGCCGCGGGGACCCTCCGGGGAGTGTGTCTCCCCCCCATGCACACACCCCCCCCCGCTGCTGCCGCGGGGACCCTCCGGGGAGTGTGTCTCCCCCCCATGCACACACCCCCCCCCCGCTGCTGCCGCGGGGACCCTCCGGGAACACCCTCACCATACCCAGGAGACCCATGGGGCGCCCCCCCCCCCGCGTCTTGCTCCCGCTCCCCCGCGTCCCTGCCCGCAGCCCGGGGCTTGACCCTGCGGAGCCCCTCACCTGGAGGGGTCGCTCCTGCGCCGCGGGGGCTCGCGTCCGGCCTGGGGGCGCGGGGCTCGCGGGGCTGGGGCGCGGGGCCGGCGCGGCTGGCAGCGAGCGGAGCAGCCGGACTCCCCGGGTGCGCGTCCCTCTCTGCAGCGCCCAGCCCCGCGGAGGGGGCTATATAACCCGCCCAGAGAAACTTCCAGAAAGTTGGGGAAGTTGCACGTTTCAGTGGGAGGCTCTGAAGCTCCAAAAAAAAAAAAAAGAAGCCCTTTGGAGCCTCCCACTGGCAGACGGCCCCTGTCCCCGGGAGCTGCTGCAGGGTCCTACTGCTTGGTGGGTTGCAGTCCTCTGGTGCGGGGCTGTGAACGGCCAAGCCCAGAGGTGCCCTGAATGAAGCAGCACTGGCTCTTCTCCCCAGGGTGCGGGTGGGGAGCTGAAGCTGAACATCTAAGGCCCTGATCCTCAAAGGTATTGAGGCAACTAACTCCTGTTGCTTTCTATAGGCGTTGGGCACCTAGCCCAGTAAGTGACTTCCTCAAAGCGATACAACTTGTCCGTGAGGAGCCGGGGCTGGAACGCAGGTGTCCCAAGTTTTAAGCGTTGTAGCCCAGCCACTGGACCATCTTTCCACACATCAGCCTCCCCTACCGTGCAGAGACAGACATGGCTCCTGCACCACCCATTGCTTACAAACCACAGCCCCGGTCCTTCAAGCAAGTAAGCCTGTGCATAACTTTATTCACTTGAGCCACCTCATAGAGCTTAGTGGGGCTACTGGCTTGATAAATCATAGAATATCAGGGTTGGAAGGGACCTCAGGAGATCATCTAGTCCAACCCCCTGCTGAAAGCAGGACCAATCCCCAAATTTTGCCCCAGATCCCTCAATGGCCCCCTCAAGGATTGAACTCACAACCCTGGGTTTAGCAGGCCAATGCTCAAACCACTGAGCCATCCCTCAGTTACACATGTACTCAAGTGGGTGAAGGATCTGGGTTTATATACAGACAAAACGACAGATTTTATTATTGGTGTCATCCCACTGAAGGCCATGGAGTTACAACAGGGATGAATTTGGATACTGGCTACCAGAAACCATGTTACAAGGAATAGTAAATATAGTATCATCAAAACAACTAAATAAAGGTGACAGTTGTCTAAGCGGGACTATTTAGGGCTCACTGACAGATCTGATATTCAGAGGGTGTCACTGATTTCAAGATGTCTGGTTCGATCAATGTCCCTGCCATCCACCTGTGTGTCTGACTCTTGCATGTCTTACTTTTAAATGACAATATTTTCACAGGCCTCCTCATTTGATGTCACAGAATGGGAATAGCAGTCAGACCCATGATGGGAGCTCAATGCCAGTCTATAAAGAGACACAGCTGGCTCGAGCCATTGAGCATCACTACCATGGACAATGTTCTAGATATGTAAAGCTTTCCATGCTATTATTTCTCTCCCCACCCACTCCCCAATATTTGGGCTGCTGTTGGGGTGAATTTTCTACACTGATTGCATTTAATCCCACTTCCAAATCCTTTCAGTGGTCCAGCCATAGGAAGGTCTAAGGCTTTGTCTATGGTAGACACAGCCATGTTAGCGCGGATGGAGCTAGTGCACTAAAAATAGAATTGCAGTCCTGGCTATATGGGTTAGCCACCACCACTAGGAGCCCATCTGAAACCCTAGGTACGTACTCAGGGCAGCTAGCCCAACCCACCATTTGCACCACTGTAGCTACACTGCTATTTTTAGCGCTCTACTGAGACTGGAGCTAGTGTGGGTATTTCTAGCTGAACTGGAAATGATACCTCCAGCTCCTGTGTAAACATACCCTAAGACCGGCAGAATTCTTTTGTGTGTCTAAGTTTCACTGAAGCACGGTGCTTTGAGAAAACTTGGGCAAACTTCTACACACTTTGAAGCATGCTTGAAGCAAGCTGGTATGGATATGGATTCACAGACTGGAAGTAATTTCATTTTCATTTCAAGCTGTCAAATCGGTTGTTTAATTCACTTTAGTGTGGCATCAAGGTAGAAAACATTCTGGGACTTATTTTCATAGACCTTAACATCACAAGGCCCCGTTACAGTGCCAGAGCAGTGTAAATGAAATCTATTCTTATTTCCTCCCGCTCTTCTAAGCACCATTTCATTTCATTGTTCATTCTCTCTAATACTTCTTTTTGCCTCTACAATCACGCTGGTTACCTAGCAAGCCAGGTATCTTAATGAATCCCTGTTGCTGTGGTAGAAAATAGCATAAAGTTATAGCGTAGGACCTGAGGCTTTAGTGTCCTAGCTTTGAATGCTCCGAAAAGTCGCCGTACATATCTGGTGTGCAATGTTGCCCAGCCAGCAGAAAAAATGGCTTGAGAACAGCTCATTCTGTAAAAAGAACAGGAGGACTTGTGGCACCTTAGAGACTAACAAATTTATTTGAGCATAAGCTTTCATGAGCTAAAGCTCACTTCATCGGATGCATTCAGTGGAACAGTTGCTCCCAGCAAAGCCTATCAGTAGCTGATGCAGAAAGCCACATCCTGATGCCCACCTGCCCTCCTGACCTTTGCTGGCAGGATAAAGGGAAAAATGACAAGTTATTGGTTTCCCTCCTCCATCTCTTGTACATGGGCATCCACCCTCACCTTGTTCCAATCTCTCAAAAACTCACTTCTGCCACTGAAACTTCATTGCTTTTCATTCTTGTAAATGTCATTACATTTAAAAATTAAATCTGTGATGCAATTATCTCCTAACTGCTTCAGGAGCAGCTGTCCTCCCAGGGCATATACCTTTCATGTAGTACTCAACCTGGCTAACGCCTTTGGGTCCATGCCCCACCACCACATCTTTGCCACGCTCCAGGAGTTTGGGACGCCAGAGAACGTCCTCCGTGTGATCCGTGTACGAGGGATGCAGCACCACCATTTGCTCGGTTGAAGGGGAGACTGCCGAGATCCCGATCCGGAGTGGAGTTAAGCAGGACTGTCCCCTCAGCCCCATCATCTTTAACCTCGCCATGGAGCTGTTGCTGCGAGCGATCTTCAATGGCGCAGATGGCTTCAACCTCCACGGTGAGAGCATAAGCATCCTGGCTTACGCAGATGACCTGGTCCTGACCGCGGACGACCCAGAGAACCTCCAATGTATGCTAGATGCCACCAGTCGAGTTGCCGATTGGATGGGGCTCCGCTTCAGTAAAAAGAAGTGCGCATCTGTCCACATCGACGGCAGCAAAAGGGACTCGGTGCAGATGACAGGGTTCCAGATCTAGGGTGAGCCCGTCATCCCCCTGGCAGAAGGACAGGCCTACCGGCACCTGGGCACAGCAATGGGTTTCCGTGTCCGGCAGACACCCGAGGACACCATCCAGGAGATCTTGCAGGATGCCGCCAAGATCGACGCCTCCCTGCTAGCACCGTGGGAGAAGATAAACGCCCTGAACACCTTCCTGATCCCTCGCATCTCGTTCGTCCTAAGGGGATCCGCCGTGGCGAAGGTACCCCTCAACAAGGCAGACAAGATTGTCCGGCAGCTGGTGAAGAAGTGGCTGTTCCTTCCCCAGAGAGCCAGCAATGAGCTGGTCTATATCTGTACCGTTTTCTTTTTATTTCAACATTATCTTAATAAAATTATTAAATCTGTTCTTATCAGTCTCTAAACTGCCAATGACTTTGTCCTGGTATGTCTTTGACCCAATATCAGGGCATGATCATCCAAACCCTGACTGAAGAAGTCCTTGTCTTCTTTGTTACTAGCTGTCTGTATGGTTCCTAACACAATGGGACCCTGATCCCTGACTGGGTTTCCTAGGTGCTAGCCATGATACAGATGATAATAGTAACCTCAGTAGAATTATTCCTGTGAGTGAAAACAAACCACCTGTCCAAAGGTTTATCAAGCTCAGGTTGGTATGCACCTTGGTGCAGGGATCACCTTTCCATGTGCTGGCCCACCTACAATGCTAATACATAACAATAATAATGAATGCTATAGAAAATCTGTATCTTGCCGTACCTAACAAACAGAGGTGGACACAATGCAAATAGATAATATAAAGCCTCAAATTATTTGAGATTTTTGAGATCTCTTATATAACAAAATGTTTTGTCAACTAAAATGATCTGGCTACCCACAGCTGAAATAACAAAAGTAAATACATGTTTCTATTGTTATTCATGCTGTCAGTATGGTTACCAGCAAAACTTAACAGTTATAGTAGATAACAGGCAGGTAAAGACTGTTTTTTCCATTTTTCCTGGCTTTTGTTTCTGGCTGAGAGAAAAATAGGCTCTTTTATTAGTTCACAATAACCTTTATTATAGCTGAGCTGAGCCAGGTGTAATTTGCACAAAACCTGTCGCATGGAAATAATGCCAAGGGTGCATTATCTGACAGAAAACATGAAAGCATCTCAGCAGCCTAAAAAAGAGACTTCTGACTTTGTGGGATTTTTAAATGGGGAAAAGGACTATTGCATAGGGAAAAAGGAGTCTGAATGCACCAGATTTCCAGATCTTGACCTTCCTGGCATTTGTAAGAGTCTAATCTAAACTGAAGCCTGATCCTGCAACCTTTAATCATGATAGTAATACTTGCTCATACAGTTGTTCCCATTGACTTAAGTGTTGCAACCCTGGGCTCCTGTGGCCAATATTCCTATTAAGACCCTATTGTGAGAGGCTGAGCACCTTCATCTCCCAATGGGAGTCAAGGGAATTTAGTATATGGATGACGATGGTGCTCTGTACCTATTAGGAGACATTCAGCTCCTTAGAAGATTGGCCCCATTCTTGTTAGTCATGGTGACAATGAATGGATTATCACTAATCGAAGGTGCTACTAGAATATCACTGAATAACCCCACTGATCAAAGGTGCCACTCGAAGGGGTTTGCAGCTCAGGCAGGGCACCAGATTCAATTACTGAAACTATGCACAGAAGTGGAATACTCCATGATCTGTGCGGCAGAACTCTTGCACTAAGTGCTTTTGTGTCACAAGCAAGTGGCCAGTGGTAGCCAAATCCTGTTCACCTGCCTCATGTGTATAGTCTGACTGAGCAGGATTTGTCCCTGTTTTGGGGGAGTGTAGGCTGTCTGGGTAGTGTATATCCAGGCATTACAGATGAGCTTTTTTCTTTTTGTGTGTTGTATTAGCATATTATCTTGGGATCCAATTTTTTTCTCATTCACACCAGAGCATATTTGAAGCAATTCCATTGTCTTCAGTGGAGTTACTCTGGATTCACGGCAGTGTAATAAATCAGAATTTGACCTACAATCCTTTGTTTTTAATCACATATATTCTTTGCTACTTTTTAATTTTCATCCTTTGCAGTAGCATCTTCCATGAGGGGAAAAAATAAGCCACTGAATAGAGAGGCAATCCATAGGCCCAACACAATGCACCAAGTTCCAGTACAAAGTAGGCAAAAGGTTACTAGAGGCAGCCATACTGTTTGCCTACTGGTGAAACCAGAGGCAGTCCCTTTAAATTTCCAAGATGCACTTCAGCAGCAGGGTTCTTTGCCAAACCCAGCATCTGGCGCTGCTCCGCTTCCCCTTCCTCTCTGTAATTACGTCCCATAAAGGACATTGTTCTAGCTAAAATAAAATCTAAACCTTTTAATCCAAATGCCTTTTTATGTTCAGCCTTCCTTCACTGAATGCCTTTGACAAGTTTACATGGCTATATGTACCTTTAACATTTAAAATAATCTTTAGTCAGTAGCAGTAATTTTTGGATGAATAAAAATAATTCTTTATCGTTGATCAATGATCTCTGAAAACACAGACTACTCAGTGCAGAGATTTTTAGATTTCCTCAATGATTTTCTGTTTTTTGAAGGCATATTTCCTCCTAGTCATATTATAACTAAATGCCGTTATATACAAGTAATTTATCCTATCCAATAAAACAATTTTGTGAGCAAAAAGAGTTGTAATAAATCGACCATGCGTTAAAATTTTAAGTCCTATAAAAAGAACAAACTACATCTAAGTGGCTGCATCGGATTGGACTCAGCCTTTCAAATCTTTGCTGCATATTGTTCAGTGCAAATTGTCTGGAATCATAGTGATACGTACAATGTGTAACATTTCTTTTGCCAGAAAGTAATCTTAAAGTGGAATTCCAGCTCTGCACATTCTCTAGAAGGCTCGCAACTCCCTGCCCCCACAGTGCCACGTCGGACAGTCTGCATCAGGCAAAGGAATGGGAGGGGGAGAGCAGGGATACTGGAAGTTCCCTTCTTCCCTCTTCTTTGCTCCTCCTCATTACACAGCTTCAGTCCTCAAAAGACACTTCTACTTCTGGAGCACTAAAAACCCACCACTGCGATAAAATGCTGCATGCACAGTACAACTTGTCTTTCTTTTACCAAGATCTATTTGAAATACTCCCATTTCCTGAATGGAGCAGCAGTAAAACTTGCCAGGGACAGAGATTCCTTGCTTTAGGGAAGGATGTGATGAATCCAAGGAAATATAACATACATTCAAAACACCGTTAACTAATGGTCTGATCCTGCTTCTATCCAAGTCAGTGTGAGTTTTGCAATGGGATGAGGGTTGGGTGATACTTATTAGACTGTGAGCTGTGTGAGGCAGGGTCTTTTTGTTCTCTGTTTGTACAGTGCCTAGCACAATGGGGTCCTGGTCCATGAGCAGGGCTCCTAGATGCTACCACACTACAAATAATAAACCCTATTTAGCTCTTTCTTGTAAACATCACTGTTAACTAAAGATGGGACCTAAACTCAAACCTCAGATCCAGCCCCCTCAACCCTATATTTTGTAGGTGGATCCAAATCTGGACCCAGACTTCATGACTCAGGTCTGAATGGGCCCAGCCTCTGGGGAAGTTTGCATTGATGCTTTGGCCCTGAAGCCATAGAGGAAATACTTCTAGTTAGAGGCAGCTGTCTCTGGGGTGAGGGCAGCATGCTCCATATCAGTGTGGGGACAGGGAGTTTTGCCCAAGGATGCCACTGGAAGCCCTCTACTCTTAATGAAAGTTCATGGGTTCTTTAAGTCCCTGTAGATCTCTAGTTTTTAAGGTCTCCTCTAAGTGATACTAAGCTCTAAGGCATTCAGTTTATCTGCCTTGGAAAGATGTCAGCCCAGATGAGATTTCAGCTTTATTTCCAGGGAGTCTGGGTATTTCAAACCCGAAGCTTAGCTCACTTAGCCAGCCCCTTTGGCCTGTAAAACACCGCGCCCCCCCCCCCCGCCATATGGAAGAAATAAAATGTTGCCCAGCCCAGGAGACACCTCTGGCCTTCAAGAATAGGACATGATCATGCCAGGTTCTGAATGTCTCCTGCACTGGGTTGAGCACTCTCAACTCCCTTTGACTTGAATGGAGCTTGAGGACACACAGTTGGTTGCAGGACTGGGCCCATGTGTCACATAGCTGGGGGAGGAGTGACAGGTGATTAACAGCACAGCTCAGAACTGGGGGAGTGAAGTAGAACTGCACATGAATTAATGAATTAATTAATTAATGAATTAATTTCCACGGTATGCATCTGATGAAGTGAGCTGTAGCTCACGAAAGCTCATGCTCAAATAAATTGGTTAGTCTCTAAGGAGCCACAAGTACTCCTTTTCTTTTTATGAATTAAGCTGTCATTCCTGATGACAGCCTCTAAAGAGCCCATGACACCATTGCCTTTCCTGTCTCCCATTCAGCATCATCTCTGTCCCACACACAGAAATCACCAATGTTTGCATGAACTCTCACAGACAGTCTCTTCCCCTGTAGGCATGCAGCTGTCCCAAGCACCCTCTTGAAATGTGGCTGATGATTGCAAAGTCCACACAACTTCCTCCCGCCCCCAGTAATGGCATCTGCCGCCTGCCCTATAGTCTGGGTGTGTTAGGGAATTTGCCTGCATTCCAGGCTCCTCCGCAAGCCAACCAGCTTGGGCCACTTCTAACATGTTAATGGACAGGGCTGGGTGGAAGAGCAGGGACAAGAAGGAGGCAGACATGGGGATGGAGGAAATGGCCTGAGGTTACGCCCAGGCACTGCTCTGAGCTGTAATCCAGACACTCTGGCCAGCCCCCTGGTCGTCCCTGATCCTATAAATCATTGAAGTCAAAGGGAGTCATGTCCTGCACACGGAGAGTGCTCATACAGCCCACATACAGTGTAATCCATTTACACTGTACTGTGTAGGGCAGGCAAAATCGATCTGCCAGGCTCAGAGCTGATTATGCTAATTATACTAGTTATCACCTTTCCCACACCAGACCTCTTCTGAATGGCAGAGACCTTCAGACACATAGCACGGCTTTTTAAACTGCAACACATAATGCATATATCTCAAGGCTATGCTAGCGTGACTGTGAGTCAATAGGAAGCAAGGTGGCTAAGCTCAAAGCTCCCAAATAAAGAGAGTGCAGATACACGGATGAAGAGAAGGTGCATGACTGGCAAAGGGCTGATGTGACCTTTTGCTTTTCTTTTTTTCAGAGGTGGCCAGCCCAGAGCAGACAAGGTGGGTAGGTCCTGCTGGTCAGGGCATGTGGCAGAGGCTAACAATGTGTGACATCTCTGTGCTGCGGGACTTAATCTCTAAACTCGCAGGCTCCTGCTTTTAGCTCTGGAGGCCCCTGGTTCAATCCCCAGTCATCATGACCAAGATGGTTGGCATTCCTGCCCAAGAGGGACTGATCCAGAAAAGCTGGGTAGCGCCTGCCCTTAAGGTGGCTGGGCAGTGCCCACTTGAGGGATGGTAGATCCAAAGACAGTGGAGGCAGAGTTTGCCCCAGTTATCCAGAGAGGCCGGACTCACTGTCGGGTTTGTCCACTTGCTTTCAGGTGTCACCAACCCCTGTAAGGATAGGCACCAAGCTGTTAGTGTGGGAGTGGCTATGCAAATGAGATGAGGTTACTCTGAGCGTGTCTGTGTTGATGTTACACCGACAGACACCGGTCGCTGGTGGGCAGGATCGAACCAGGGACTTCTGGAGATTAGTGCATGAGATTCTACTGCATGAGCTAAAAGCCAACTGCCTTTTAGCTCTGGCTGTAGAGCAGACTCCATCTCTCTCTCTCTAAGTGGTCTTGATGCCACAAGAGGGGACAGAATACCACACCCAGGAAGTGTGTGGGTTACACTGACACCTGTATTAAGCCTCTGAGCATGCCCAATGTGCACAGAAGTTTCCAGACTATGCAGGGCACTCATGCAGTTAATAGCAGGCAGGAGGCCTTTTCTCCTGACTCCTGGGGTCTTCCTCGGCAGGGCAGCCTTTGCTGGTTACTGCTGAGAATTTAGTGCTGGTGAAAGGTTCGGCCTGGTCTCTTCTCTAGACTTAGCTCCTCCACTGAGCCACTGGGCAGCGACAGCGTGGGCAGTGGTAGCATGAGATTCCCACCCCGATGCCTAGCCAATGTAACTCAGCTTTGCCCTGCACATCTGGAAGTGCATGAAGAGTGATTCTCTTTGTCCTTGGCCCTGTGTGGAGGCTGCCAGCTGGCATGACTGAGGTAGTGTCTGCGGGGATCTGCCCTGACAGCCCAATCCAAAGAGGGGGCCTGCCAGGTGTCACCAGGATGGCTTTGCAGTCACGGGGCTCCATCAGAATTGATGGTGTTTTCCTCATTGTTATCTGTATTATGGTAGTGCCTAGAGGCCACAACGGAGATCAGGACCCCATTGTGCTAGGTGCTGTACAGACACACAGCAAGAGACAGTGCCTGCCCTGAAGAATTCGCAGTCCAAACAGACAAGCCAGACTAGTGCTCTCCTGTCTCAACAGGAACAATGAACTGTCCTGTCTCATCTGTAACAACAGGCCAAATTCATTTCTGCTGTAACTGATGTTGGTGGAAATACGCCAGGGATGGCAGCATCCCCATGTGTACATTATATTTGTTCCAAACCCAGAGATTTAGTGAAGCCCCAGGGTAGATTTATACACAGTGCAATGGAAAGAGAATACAATTGTGTAAATCAGTGGGGATCTACACTGCAGCTGGGAGGTGTAATTCTCAGCTCGGGTAGACGTGCCTGCACTAAAAAGCAGCGTGGCCACAGCAGCATGGGCAGTGGCTCAGGCTACCCACCGGTCTACATACCTAGGTCCTCGCTGATAACCTCTGCTTAATGTGCCAGAGAAAGGTCCCCAGATCTCTGCCAGTGTGTCTGGGGGAAGTTCCTCCAGTGCTTTGAAATGAAAATAACCGCAATTGTGAGGGCTAGTCTCCTGGCCAAATTCCAGGTTGGGTAACTGCATCTGCCCCAATTCCCTCTGTACTTTCAAATGGATATGCTTGTTTTTTTCACTTCCTGACCTAACCTGTTGCAGGGTTTACTGTGCCCCTGCTAAACAGCTGGTATGCTTCACCCTGCTGGTAGCTGCATTTCAGTAGCTGGTGAAGCGATGCCTATGAATAATCTGTCCATCAGTTTGTAAAATGGGATTAAAATTTCTCTAGTTATCACATGAACAAGGATGGGAATAGGAAGAAAGGTAACACCCAAGTGAGATGGTCATGTCATAGGACAACATGCTGTCAGGCACTGGGGGTCTTGAACTTGCATCTGTGGGGGTGGTGGTCTAGGAGTCATCACCACCAATCCTCCACCTCATAGTTCATAGACAGCAGCTGGGACTGGTATCCATGAAGCCCAGCTGGGGCACAAGCCCTGCCCCTATGCTCTGATTGGGAGAATTCCAAGGCTCCTGATTGGGCTGCAGCCCCTATTTAAGCTAGGAAGATGGCCCTGTAACTAGGCTTCATATGGCTGTGGATGGCTGTAATGGTATTTGTTTGTGTCTGGCAGCTGAGCCTGACCGTCTGGTGTCCTGGCTTTTGATTCTGATCTTCTGGAGTTCCAACCTGGCCTGATTCCTGGTAACTGACCCCTGTGCCTACCCCTAAGCCAGGCTGCCCATGCCCTAGCCCTGATGCATGCTGAGCATGATCTATGATGCCTGTGGTACTGGGGACTGTGCCTCTAAGGGCTGAGCTTCTCAGACCAAGTCTGGGTGGGCTGCTGTGAAGCTGTTATGCATAGCCACTTGGAACTGGACACAGAATAAAGTGGATTTCTTGTGAAGTAATGTAAGACATTTCATTTCTTGCACTTTTCCTCTCTTATGCTGGGCATTGTGTTGACTGCCATAGCGTGAGCAGATCCATGTGCTGGAGTCTGACTTTATGTTTTGCGTATGGGAACGTATGCAAAAGGTGTGATGGGTGGAGTGATGTGATTTATTGCATTTCTTTGGATCCTCCCATAAATCTGTCTGGGGTAGATGTTTCTTGTTATTGAGTATGCTGTTTCCTTTGTTGGCAGTGATATTACTGAGACCCTGACCTGCTGGCTGTCTCCTCAGATTCTGCCTTGATATGGAGAGTTGTGTTTTTTTTTAAAGTTAATTGCTATTGTTATGTGGCACACTTGTACAGTGCTGCCCTTGCTTTCATGATTCCTTAGGGGCACTTCCCTTGCTGCCAGACATGGACCAATGTGGGCTGAAACCAAGACCCAGTATCTGATTGGGACTCTGTTGGCTGAAGGCGTTGAGATCTGAACATGTACCTGGATGTGAATTTTGCACATGCTGAGTGCTGATCACCCCAGAACATTAGGGTGTTTGAAATCCAGATCCAAACTTTGCAGCCGGGGCTCATCTCTTTTCCTACAAAATTTAAACCATGCAATGCAAAACAGCTTCCTAACACACCTGGGAGTGTTGACCGTAGTCCCCCACCCTTCCACGGGGCATCCCATGCTGCACACCCGCTCAACACCCCAGCATCCCATGCGCTATCCCATCTGACTTCATTGTCAGCAGGTAGGCATTAAATTGGGGATTTTAGTCTACCTGGGCAAGCTGTGCTTCAGCCCCACTCCTTGGCCTAGGTGAGGGGAGCTACTGAAGCTGTGGAATCCTACAGACAGTGGAGGAGGGAATCGTGTTGCAGGCAGGGGACCGTGTCATAGAGGGGGTGTGAAGCTGGAAGGACCTACCTAAATGTAGGATGCTACTGCTACAACAAATCATTTAATCTGTGAATCTTGGTTTTGTTAGAGGACTGGGAATCAGGATACCAGGGTCCTGCTCCCCTCTTGCTTGGCTTGATATCTGACTTTGGATAAGTCCCTTAGCTTCCCCATCTGAATTAAATAACCCTGGTGAGTTACTATGTCGGTGTCCATAAAGAGCTTGAGAATGGTAGGTGGAAGCGCACAGTGTATTGTTAAGGAAATTGTATGTTGGAAGCAGTTTCCAGGCTCTTGTGACTTCATTCTTCATGCTCACGTGTACAGTAAAAGAGCACTGTCTCTTTTTAGACTTGCAGCGGAGTGAAAAGAAACTCCCTTAAATGATGATAGAGTTTCTCCTGAGGCCCACGTGTCTAACTGGCCCCCTGCGCTGAGAAACCCAACACCAGCCAATCTTGGGCTTCCAGCTCGGATGCTCTCAGAGCAGAGCAGCAAGCCCGGAGGGTTCATTGCGCGCATGCTTCCCTGTGCGAATTACACAACTGTCTGTGCCGCCCCGCCAGCTAGTGAGGCTCAGGCCTGGCAAAGGGACGTAATGCTGCCTTGTCAAGTGTCTTTCTAACACTCGATGGCCGGAAAGGGGATAGCTTGACGGAATATAGTCGCTGACAAGGCTGGGAGGCAGAATCCTTGCTAAGATTTAAGCAGCACTTACTATGGGGTTGGGCTCTGATTAGGTGGAGTGAGGGGCACTGGGTCAGTATTGACTGCTAGAGGAGAATGCC
The DNA here is from genome assembly GCF_965140285.1 of Lepidochelys kempii. NCBI lineage: Eukaryota > Metazoa > Chordata > Testudines > Cheloniidae > Lepidochelys > Lepidochelys kempii. The sequence continues at coordinate 14,181,315 of NC_136380.1, forward strand.
AGGGCAGCAGGCATGCTGCTCCGGTGATGCAGGGAAAGGAACAATCGATTGCTCTAATGTTGTTCTCTTAATCAGCCCCACACAATTGTCATGACAACTCTAACGCTCCAGTTGCAAAATCTACTCCCCCTTCTTACAATGAAAAGGGTGGGGTGAATGCTATTTTACTCACCCATTTAAAAAAAATGACAGCCTGAGTGAGCAGCAGCATTATAAAAACACTGTATGGTCACTAATCCCAGCTGAGCTGCAGCTAAGCAAGCTGGGGATCCAAAGCCATGCCTATTGAATGAGGTCTTTCCCTTCACTTCAGTGGGCACTGCATCAGGCCTGGCAGCAATAAGGAGCGCATGTGATAGCATCTTTCTCTGTCTTGCTTTGGCATGGGAGGCTCCTTTTCACTCTGGGAGTAACTCCTATGTGAGAGTTCAAAGGCCAGATCATAGTATGAAAGGACAGTAAGGGGACCAGATGTCATAGAATATCAGGGTTGGAAGGGACCTGAGGAGGTCATCTAGTCCAACCTCCTGCCCAAAGCAGGACCAATTTTTGCCCCCGATCCCTAAATGACCCCCTCAAGGATTGAACTCACAACTCTGGATTTAGCAGGCCAATGCTCAAACCACTGAGCTATCCCTCCCCTGGCACCCCATGTCCCAGTTTTATAGGGAAGGTCCTGATATTTGGGGCTTTGTCTTATATAGGTGCCTATTCAACCCCAATTTTTCACACTTGCTGTCTGGTCACCCTAGGCTGAGTCCATCCCTCTGTCTGTGCAGGACTGTTCTCCGGTCTTCTGTCTGGTTTTAAATGTACTCCATTGACAGGCCTCCCACTGCTCTCTTTGGGAGACCAGGCCACAGACCTTACTGTTAAGCTCTACCTACCCTGAATTCTTCTACCATGCTCATTAGTCTGGTATCTGATCACCTCAGACCAGAGACCCTTTCCAGAGTGATGGCCCCTCATGAAGAGATACCAATTGACTGATGTTTTCCAGAGTGACTGGTGATTTTTGGGGTGACATCATTTTTTGAATGGCCCGTTTGAGGAACACTGAGTAGGCCTGACTTTCTGAAGGAGGGCGGTCCCTCAAGTTAAGTACCCAATAAATGAGAGGAAGGATGGTCTAGGGGTTAGGGCTCTAACCTGGGACTTTCGGACGCTGAGTCACATCCCTGCTCCGCCCCGGACTTCCTGTGTGACCTCGGACAAGCCATTTAAGTCATTTGTCTCAGTTCCCCATCTGCAAAATTGAGAATGCTAGTCTGCTCATCTGCCAGAGGGGTTGTGAGGATAACTACATTGAAGGCTCCAGGGTAACAAGGGCCATATAAATACCTAAGACCAGAGACTACCCGTGTCTGCTGATAGAGTGGGGCAGAGTGAGGGCAGCTGGCTTCAGCAGTGTTACTGAGCATGCTCAGTAAAAGCTAAGCAGCAAATCTGGGGGTGTACATGAGCTTGCATGACCCCCCCATCACCTCTTGGTAAGACCTATAAAATTAGGCTAATGGCTTGTCTGGCTGTACACTGATACAGGACAGAGGTGGTAACCCTTCAGACCAACGGCTAAGAACAGTTCTATCTCAAAGACCGAGCTCTTTTAAGAAATATTCTTTTTTCTATAAATGTTTCTATTTAGCAAAATTGTCTAAAACTGACCAGCAGATATTTTGGATTTCTCAGTTGTATTTACCCAATGAAGTTTGCCCTAGTCTCTCACTCATCCTATGCGTCCCCTTGGCAACAATTCAGTGAGAGCGCAAAGAATGTCTGGTTCCCACCACCCACGTACTGCAGATATGTAAGCAAGGGGAGAGTTAGAAACAGTCTTGGCAGCTCTGGGGCCTCATCTGTTCCACTTCTACGTGGTCAACAAGAAAAATGCTCAAGTGGATAGGGCAGGGAATAGGGCCTCAACTGTTCTTCACCAATGGAGTTAGCCACCTACTTCTATTTATCTGAGGGCTGTAAAATCTTAAATGTCTTGAAACTTCATGTGCTTGCTTGTCGTCGAAGTATGATTTATCATGTATTGATCTAAATCAGCATGCTGCTAGATGCCCAAAATAAACGTGGGACTCTAAATGTCTTGTACATGTAACCCACACACCTTCTGGGTGTGGTGTTCTGCCCTATCTAGTGGCACCAAGACCACTTAGAGTTAAAATGAGTCTGCTCTACAGCCTTAGCTAAGAAACAGTTGGCTTTTAGCTCATGCTGTAGAGGCTCATGCTTTAAGCTCCAGAGGTCCCAGTTTTGATCCTGCCCGCCGATGACCAGGGTCTGTCGGTGTTGCATACACTCTGGATGCATCTGTGAAAATCAGGACTATATCTTGGAAAGTGTGGGAATGGCTGGTGGTGATTCTATCACCGGGTATCTTGTGCAGATATGGGTAGGCAGGTGTCTTAATATAAATGGATGTTTCTTGCTCTCTAATCTTTTCCAGATTTCCACAGTGGGTTTAAGTGGTGGAAACCAAGTGTTCTAGGCAAGGAACATATTGGATTCTTTATATACTTTTCCTAGTTCCTCTTATTTCCCTTTCTCGGTATTGGTGACTAGCACCGTCCCTTTGGTTAGGCATAACAGGCTGGTATTTTTCTAAAGCTCTCAGCATTGGCCTAACTGCTCCCATTGACTTCAGTGGGATCAGAGTTGAGTCAAACTGATCATTTTTGAAAATGCTACTGTAAACTTCTTGCTGTTACATGACTGAACATTGCCTTAAGTTGTTTTGAGGGGAAAATTCCATGTTGGAGGGAAAGAAGAAAACACATTTGTCAGTTTGTTTGTTTTTTAAAACAAAAGACAACATAAGACAGCTTTTAGAAGCCCTTCAGACTGAGAATGTTGGGCTGTATCTTGGGGCAATGGCATGGTGGACAGAGCACAGGTGAAGCAGTTAAGGCATGATCAATGCAATTCATCACATAGGTATCACCAGATCTCCTCCCAAGGTGAGATTCCTGTGTCTCACCATTTCACTGGTGTCGGAGAATAATGTGAAAGCTGCTGGAAAAGTGTCCCATCCCCCTCTAGTGCTGGTCCACATAGACTATGACAACTTACTACTGCCATCAGTTACTCTGTTAGCTCAAGTGGCAGAGGTCTGTGCAGTGGGTCTAAAGGTTCTAGTCCTGCTGGTGTCAGCAGGATGTCACATGATAACATTTCTATTCCTTCAGTTTGCTTTTTTTAAAACCTAGCTTGTGTGTTTTCTATGTTAAAAGAACATCATTAGGTTTGCAAAACCAAGTGCTCAAAAGTTAGGAAATACCAGAATTAAGGTTGCCTGTACAACCTTTTTCCAGGCCCCTTATGTGTATGCATTATGATAGGGTTTTTTATAGCATGAAAACATCTTTCATGGCATCCCTGCTTCATTCAGTGCACAGAATCGACGTGCTATGGGGATAAATCAGGGTTGAGTAGTGAAGGAGGCTGGACCCATTCTTAAGGTATGCAGTGAGTGAGGCAGGAAGAGAGGATGGACTCCTGGTTATGGCAGCTGAATGCTGCCCAGGAGAATTGGATTCTGTCACTGCCTTTGCCAAAGAGCTCCTGTGTGATACGGGGCAGGTCACTTAAATGAGACCTTTCAAAGGGGTCACTAATTGTGTGTTCCTCATTTTCTAGTGATTTGCAGCAGTGCTGAGCTCTGATAGCTACCGCTGAGGTCAGTGGGAGCGGTGCTTTGAACGTATAAAGTGCTCTGTAGTGCTAAGATCTCTGAAAAATCAGATCCCAGGCATCCCATATTGGGTGCCTAAAATTAATAGCAGCTTTTTACTTTCATTCTTTAGGCTTCAGCTTCCCATCTGTAAAATGAGCATAACACCCGCTCACCTCACAGGGCTGTTATGGAAAATAAATTCATTAGTGATTTTAAGCATTCATGTGACGTGTGCCACATAATCTACAAGGGAATGAATAATTCTGGCTTCAGAGCAGGGTTTGAGTAGTGGGTAGTAAATAAGGCCTGGGGCCACACACTGGACAAGCAGAGGAAAACAAAATATTAAATAGCTGCTCATTAACTGAGTACCATTTGTCCTGTACACCAAATGAGGCAAGGGTCCTGAGGAACAAAGTGTGTGATCATGTAATTAAAGACTGTCACAATGCAGATGAACAAAGGGGTTGAATTTAAGTTGCACAGGTAATCTAATACTGGCATTTCCAGACTTTGGAGTACTTGACTTTGCAATCTTTTAAAGTTTGTGTCTCTATTACACATGCATTTCTCTCTCATGTTATCTGCATTTCAGAATGCTGTTTCTGACCACAAGAAACTTGGTAAAAGTAGCATTTGCTTTTATTCTTAGAATTACATGATGCGCTTTTTTAATAGCCTCAAAATAACCAAAGCCCCACACAGTTTTTAGCCCAAGTTAAATTTTCCTTCCTGTTTTAAATGAGGAGAAAATTGCAGGGCTCCTTAGCGAGGGTATATGTTCTAGCTACTTCATACATACACAGGCAAGGCTTCTAGCAGCTGGCCAGGGCCTAAGATGGATTTCTGAAAAATTTAACGAGTTTTCATGATGCAACACTGGTGAATTCTTGCAGAGCAACATCTGCTAAAGCAGTCTAGCTGTTCATATCAATCAGATGTTAAAGGGCCTCTTCCCCAAACTCTGTTCTTTCAAGGCTCATATTTCCATGCTGCCTAAAGCTCTGGATTTTGTGGCCTTCTCATATTACAATGCCATGTTCATGAGTTAAAGCTACATTGATTTTTAGAGTTGTCAATAGTTTTCTGTTTTGATGGGTTAATAAGTCAAGAGGAAATATTGCTCCCTAAAATATCTAGGCTTTATGACTTTTCTACTAATGTCAATTCTCCTTCAACAAGAACTGGCATTCAACCATTTCTCAAACTGTAAGAGAGGAAAAGCATTCAGCAGCTGCACATGTTGCTTGTTTGCTAGGATGACACAAACTCCCCTCAGACTGTTGGAATAAAGCAAACATTGCTGGGACAGCGCTCTGGCTGGCTGAATGAATCTTGACATTTTATGGAGGTGGTATTGTTTCCTTTGGGGATTTGAATGCACTCCAGCTCTCCCTACAATACACTGTGTGCCTCTCACTTCAGTTGGAACATCTTTGGGACCTCCAGGGACTACTCATCTGCTGTTTTGTACAGGGCCAAACGTATTGTTCTGCAAATGCCCCACATCATCTCCTCTGCTATGTGGAAGAGGCCAGATTCGGTCGGAACGTGTCCTGGAATGTGTCCTAGGGGCATGGGAGAAGAGTGCGCTGCCTCTTGGCCATTCTCTGCCACTCTGTGTGACCTGCCAGAAGCCCCTCCTTTGGTGCACGGTGGGGATCAGCTGTGTGTGGTGGCTGGTGTAGCTCCTGGCTGTCTTGGGAATCCTGTCAGGGTGAATGCAGCAATTCTCCTGTGGGGTCCACTTTGCTGCTGCAGCTGTGGGGACTCTGCGGGGGGTAGTGCGGCTCAGGAACTGCCCTGCTATGGGTGACGGAAGGCAAGGCACAGTGGATGCCCTCTATGGGCCTGCCCCCCAAATCACAGGCCTCCCTTCCCTGCCTCGCTTTAAGCACCTCCAAATGCTGCCTGGCCTGGGGGAAGTCCAGCTGGCCAGCCCTTCTAACCTCAGGTGTGGTGTGGGGGGGATGGGATGCTGTAACCCAGTGTTTGCCCTGAGAGCAGGTGAGCGCATGGGTCTGTAATCCACGTGGGCTGGTCAACTGTCCTACTGCAGTTCCATAGCTTGCACTGTCCTCCAGAGGTCTCTGGCTTTTATGCCTGCCAGCTCAATCGAACTAGAGAGCCAGAGTTTTATAGCACTGATGTGTCAGCTGGGGTAAACTGGCTCAGATTTACACCTGCTGAGGATCTGGCCCATGGTATATAGCACTCCTCACTTGCAGACCCCCCCTTTATAAAGGTGGGGAAGTATCAGTATCCCTTTTCATAGACCGAGAAACTGAAGCACATAACTGTTAAGTGACTTGGCAGAACCAGAAATAGAACCCAACCAGCCTGACTCTAAGCATAAGTCTACATAGCAATAGGAGAGTGACCCAGGCTTTGGCTAGGCAATGTCTATGGTGAGGGGACACTGAGGCAAACCCATACAATGGAGCTCACCTTAAATTTTAAATGTTATAAAGGAAAAATGCAGACATTTTGCAGGAACAATAATATAAAGTAACATCAAAAACTTGCTTAGGACAATAATAAACTGTAACTTACCCTCACAATACATGCTTTCTCTTCCCCTCCCCCCCCCCCAACAACATGCTGTGTCACCCCAAGAGGGAATCAACTCCTCCTCTTCCTGGCTCCAAAGTCCAGCTTCACACCTGCCCTCCCGCCTCCATCTCTCTCTGGTTTGTGCTGCTCCTTTGATGCTGCAATAAGCGCCCCTCTTTCCAATGGGTCCACCTGCCAACTACAGCTCCTCAGACAGAGGACCACACCCATTCTCCAGCTGCCCAAACTGTATTCCCTCCCTCTACATCCCAACAGTCCACCTCACCGGTTGTACGCTCTGCACCCCTCGCAGCTGGGCTCCTTGTGTAACCCACACACCTCCTGGGTGTGGTGTTCTGTCCCATCTAGTGGCAATGAGAGAGATTGAGAGTGTGACTGACTGACTGCTCTACAGCCTTAGCTAACAGGCAGTTGATTTTTAGCTCATGCGGTAGAGGCTCATACGCTAAGCTCCAGAGGTCCCAGGTTCGATCCCGCCTGCCGACAGCTGGAGTCTGTTGGCGTTACAAGTGGGAGCTCATCCAGGATTTTAACTGGGAAGTCTCTGAAGGTCTGGATACGCTTCCTCAGCTAGGGGAAGTATGTAACCCACGCACCTCCTAGGTGTGGTGTTCGGTCCCATCTAGTGGCACCGAGACCACTTGGAGAGAGGTAAAAATGAGTCTGCTCTGCAGCCTTAGCTAACAGCCAGTTGGCTTTTAGCTCCTGCACTAAGCTCCAGAGGCCCCAGGTTCGATCCCGCCTGCCGTTGACCGGGGTCTATCAGTGTTACACTTGTTCATGGCTCCTCGTGGTCCAGCTTCCTGGCCAAACCCCTTTTCACCTTCTTCCCTCACCGCTTTCCCACTGCCCCCTGTAGGTGGAGTCTGAGTCCCCTCCCCAGCTCGAGCTACCCTCTTGTCGGCTGTCGCTCCCCAGGACAGCATTTGAGGCTGCATCACAGCTGTAGGGGGTGCTAGGGCCAGGGTTATTACATCTGCAGCACCTGTAGATGCACCTGAACCAGCTTTGGTCTGGCTAGCTCAAATTAGGAGAGCAGTGAAGCTGCAATAGCCTGGCTCCTGCAGTGTAGACACACCCTGGGTCTCAGTCCTGTACCAGCTTCACTTGACCCCACTTCTGCCCTTCTCTGACAACGGTGCTGGGGGACCGTGACCAAAAGCACCCCTGTATTCACACCCTCCACGCTACTGTAATAATCTTTGCAAAACATGCCTTGTGTGAGGTATCATTTAAAAACTAATGGTCAATATTCTTGTATACGGTATGAAATGAGTATTAAGAGATATGAACAGAAGATGAAATTGACTATTTACCAGACAAGTCTAGCAAGGGCATAAACCTGTTCCTGAAAGACAAAGGACAAGCTGCTTCCTCTGCCAATCAAGTTTGACACCTGGTTAATCACTGGTCATGTGGCCATTCTTTTACAACGAAGAGGGGCAGGAACAGAGTGATCTGCCTTTTAGCAGACTTCATGAAACCTCTTTTCTCCAAGAGTCCCCATGTCTCTGTCCTCACAGCTAGAAGGAACTTTATCTAGGGCATTTCAAAGGGTGACTGAACTATAAAAGTGAGGGGCAAAACCATCCCAATTCATGGCTCATTCACCTAAGAAGACAAAGGAACCAGCCCTTTGACTTCAGGGTGGGAGCCTGAGCTGAGAATCTGGCCAGCTATACTGCTGGGAACCTGTGGTAAGGATTTTGCCTTGAACCAAGTCTAGCTTGTTAAAATGCTCCCTAGAAGTGAAAACCTTTTCTTTATTTTTCTTGTAACCATTTCTGACTTTAGAAACAAGTGAATTTAATGACAGAGATTTTAAGGGAGTACAAGTACCGAGATATTAATCCAGTGTTGGGTTTAAGCTATACTGTTTGGTAACTCCAGTTAAAGTAGCAAACAGTTGAATATTTTTCCCTTTACAGGGGCAACAGACCTCTAATATCTGAACAGGCCAGACATATGCTTTTGAAAAAATTCAGGCCTGGGAGGGTGTTTGGGGTCACTCTGCCCGTGGTAACCAAGGCTGGTGGAAGCTGGAGCGTGACTGGTGGGTTGCTGACAGGCTGCTGGGGTCAGAGGGGCTGGACCAGGGCTGTAGCAATACAGAGACACTCAGGGGGTGACCTGCAGGCTGTTTGTGAGCAGCCCAGGTTGGGAGCTACAACAACACAGCATTGTGAGGCACCCAGGGTCGTGGGGCACGTGGTGAGACAATCCCTTACGGGTCTGGATTGCACTCCCAAATGTGGCAGTGGCAAATGCCTGAGAAATTCACAAACAGAGGCACCTTTTGGGGGACAAAACCTGTAATAAAAGTGAGGTGGGGAAAGGAGAACAACTTAATGGATAATTCTGAGACTGACCTAGGGCTGTTGCAGTGGGGGTAGTGATCAGCAATCTGCTAGCTGCAGCTAGCCTCAGGTACAGCCAAGGCCCGGGTGTAGCTTGGGTTCAAATCTCACCGTCGGCCCAGGCAAGGATACTATACTCATTCTGATGCCAGCATTTGGACTCTGTCCCTCCAATAGTGGGACTTTATTAGTCATTGCTGCTGCTGGGAAGAATTACTCTTGTCCCTGACCTGGATGCCCAGTTTCCCGCTGTAGATGGTGGAGAAAATGCGGATGTGGGAGCCATTCCTGGCACTCTGACGGAATGATACACATTGGCCATTGTTAGGGGCTTATTCCTTCACCTGCTTACTTCCCTGGTCCTTCTCGCATGAACAGAGAGCAACAATACCCGAAGACCAAACATGCAAACAATTTGATGTTTTTTGGGGTGAACTTCCAGCAAGCATGATTCCAGTTTCCTTCCTTAGTGTCCCCCTTCCCAGCTCTGACATCACAGAGCCTTACTTGTGTCCCTGTTCCCATTCCCCCCCACTTAGCAAAACATGATTCCAATTTCCCCACCCCCATTCCCTGTTCCCATTCCCCCCCTTACTTCCTGATTGACTGCTGACTATATAGTAAAACTTGAGTTCTGCTTAGCTATACCTTAACCTATCATTTTACTGAAATTTAATTAACCAATTCTAACATTTTGTAACATGATTATTTAACCAATTATATCCCACCACCTTAATTAGTTTACACCCAGCAAAATTAATTATACAGCAGACAGAAACAATCACAGAACCAAACAGAGACCATGCAAATAAACAATAGCAAAGCGTGGGAACTAGAATGACAAAACAATACAGAAGTGAGGATTTCACAACTACATCTATAAAGACATAAGGGTTTCCCAGCTGTGTCTATTGATAAGTGAGTTCTTACTGAACAGAAAACTATCAAACGAACTCCTTTTACATCCTCTAGGCTCTTCCCTTTCTCTGGAGGTGATAGATCAGAGCACCTTTCTAACAGCCCCAGATTGCCTTATTTCAGTGTGACTAGTTTGGAATGTGAGGATGTGACCAGTCGCTTCCCAGCTTATAGCTGCCTCTGCTGCTTAGCCAAAGATCTTAGCCTAAGCACAGGGCCTCAGACTGTCACAGTGAGAAAAGGCCTTATTCAGTCAGATAGTGATTTTAATTCTCTCTTTTATACCTCTATAACTAGCTAAGTGATAAGTATAGACCTAAATTCTTAGAGTATAGGCCTTTACAGGCAGGCCTGAATATCTATATCCTAACATCCATCTGTAGCTTGCACCCTAAGCAGCCTTTCTGGCTAAGTTAGTAAATGTCACGCTGGGCAGACCACGTCTGGATAAGACCTCAGAACTCCGCACCTGCCGCAGCCTGAGGAATCTACCCAACGCTGGTAGCTGTGGGTACAAAGGCTGGACTCTAAGAGTTTCAGAGAGCCATACATCACACTGTAGACTCATGGCCCTACGGGTATGAAACGAAAAGTTTTGTAGCCTTCATTCCCAGGGACACCTTACTTCTAGTCTGAGTTTGTCTAGCTTCAGCTTCCAGCCACTGGATCTTATTAGACCTTTGTCTGCTACATTAAAGAGCCCTGTGTTAGGAGAGTTCTGTTCCCCATTTAAAGGCAAGTGTAACCCACACAGCTCCTGGGGTGGTGTTCTGTCCTAGCTAGTGGCATTGAGACCACTTAAAGAGAGAAATTAGTAAGTTTTGCTCTACAATTGGCTTCCAGTCTTAGCAGAGAGCCACACTACAGAGACTGAACTCCACTCACACAGCCCAGAGGTTGTCCCTGGGGTCACATCCGCAGGGCAGAAGCGGGAAGCTCGCACTGCTGCTGCTCTGTGGGTAAACTGCCAACCAAGGCCAGTCCTTTTTCAACAGCACTAAATTCACGCACAGATCCCAGGGGAACATACGTAGCATCAGCAGCACGAGAGTCTGAATATCACGTGGGACTGGCAAGAGCCTGTCAATGCCACGCAATTGCTCTGAAAACAAAATGCATTTTTTCTTTACGTAGGGGGAAATGTTATTCTCAGTCTTGAAAGGTCCAAGGGCCTAATTCCCCACTGCTCCCCCCAAGCAAGGACATTTGGCTGTGAAGCTGGTTTATTGCGCTGATTAATGATGTACAGCGGGGAAAGCTGCTGCCCTAGCAGTGTCACTAATCACAGGGTGACCTGCAAGGAGCCATAGACCTGTCATCCTCTGGCCAATAATTACCGGTCCAGAGAGATGCCTGAGTGGTTTGAAGGGGATCTTCTTCTATGAACTACAGAAGTAACAGTAGCTGGTTGGCGGCTCCTTTCCTCTGAAGTCCTCTCTGGGCTGTGAGCAGTGACAGGGAAGGGGAGCATGGCGGGCGTGGGGAGCCTACTTGAGATGACACAGTTGACTGAGACGAGCCATCCATTCTGTGTACTTGGAGCCCAATCCTGCAAGGTGCTGAGTGCCCACATGTCCCATTCAAGGGCATGGACTTCAGTGAAAGTGTGGCTTTCCCCAGGTTTATTGCTGTGATGGTAAGGAGCCTTGGAGAGGATTTGGATGTGCTCGAAGCCTTTGCTCCTAGGTACATAGGGCTTGCCAGACTGGGTCAGAGCCGAGGCACCCCTAAACTAGTATCTGGTCTCTGACAGTGGCCAGCCCCAACTGCTGATCTGGTGGTCATGATTCAAGCAAACCTCCCATAGCTCTCAGTGGAGAGACTGTCTTCGTGTTAAGTTTCTATGGTGCCTAGTCTCATGGGGCCCTGATCCCTGTTTGGACTCACAGGTACAACCACAACAGAAGTAACCCAGATGTTTTGATATACTAAGGAATATGAATGTAGAAGGTGAACATACAGAAAAGTGCCCTCTGGGAGACCTAGAGGACACAGCTATTATACCCATAATACCTTCCATGCTTTTTGTATCACATAGTCATAGAACTTTGAGCTGGAAAAGACCCGTTAGTTTCCCCTTCACCTCTGCAGTCTTGTTCCCTAGGGCAGTGGTTCTTAACCAGGGGCCCCCTGGGGGGCCGTGAGCTGGTTTCAAGCATGGTCAGCATTAGATGCTCTGGGGCCCAGGGTAGAAAGCCGAAGCCACACTGCATGGGGCTGAAGGCTGGGGCTCTGACCCCCGCCACCTGGGGCTGCAGCCGAAGCCTACGCAATGTAGCTTTGCGGAGGCCCCTATGGTGTGGGGCCCTGGGCAATTGCCCTGCTTGCTACCCCCTAATGTTGGCCTTGGCTTTTATATGCAGAAACCCAGTTGTGACGCAGGTGAGCCGGGGAGTTTTTATAGCATGTTGGGGGAGGCCTCAGAAAGAAAGAGGTTGAGAGCCCCTGCCCTAGGGTATATTTTTCTAGTGCTTGATCCAGTCTGATTTTCAAAGCCCCATGTGACTGAGGCCTCTGCCTCTTTCCGTGGGAGACTCTTGAGAGACAGCAGCATGGTCTAGCACAAAGAGGGACTCAGGAGATCTGGGTTCTACTCCTGAATCTGCCAGCAGCCTGCGGTGTGACTTTGGGAGAGTCACTTCTCATCTCTTTCCCCTCCTGGCTCTTGAGTGTCTTGTCTGTTTAGATTCCAACTTCAAGGCAGGAACAGACTCTTGTGTACGTACAGCGCTGAGCACACTGGGGCCTTGATCTTGGCTGGAGCCTCTAGGAGCTGCTGCAGGATAAATAATAATCTCACCGTCTTAAATAAGACGCTCTCTGAAACAAAGAGCTCTATATTTTCACTGTGTGGGAGGAAAGGGACACGCTCCCTATTAATGTCGCCATGGTTCTCATGCTGCCTAGGACCACAGGGCTTCATCTGCAGCCAGGCCTGTACTTTGGAGACCTGGCAATGCAGCACGCACAGCGTGGAGCTGTTTGCATGGTAACGGGAGCCCAACAGGGCAAGTGGCTGCCACAGCGAGCTGCTGCCTGTTCCCCGGCCTGAGGCAAGCAGTCGCTCGGAAGAATTTGTTTCATGCACATAAGTGCTCTAGTTCTGCAGCTGGTGAAGGCAGGGCTTGTGTGAGTGGGGGGGTGAAGGACGAGGGAATGGCTGAATGGGGACATTGTTTCACCCCTAATCGCCTTGTGGGATCCTTACAGACCGACGACAACCTAAGCACTTTTTTTGCCTCATTTTCACTCTCTAGGTCACGTCCATCCTGTTACGAGGCCCGTTTCCTTCCTTGATTCCTGGGATGTTTATGTGATAGAGATGGGCCTGAATCAACCCACCTTCCCTCCCTGGAACTGAACTCCGTGATACTTTGGCTCTGAATCTGACTCTTGTAGCTTGAGTTTATGCTTTTGCAGTAAATGAATTTGAGATAGAGAGAAGTGGAGGACTTGGGGGTGGGGGGGAGGGCTAAGGGCAGCTTTCAGGCCTTAAATAGTTTGGGAGCCCAACAGAGGGTTCCCAAATTTATTTAAAGGAATAATACCCAATTTCTATATACTAAATGTCAAATATACCCCTCGGGTATTTTAATACCAAGCTGTGATCTCGATGAACTCCAGTTCCAAGAAGGCATCACTCCACGTTGGATCTAGATAAGGCATACCAGGCAGCATGCTGTATATTCCATGGGTAGTGACTGATTATCCAATGGGCTCATGGAGCCCGTGCCCAGGGGCCCAGGCCAACTGTGGGGCCCCCAGAAAAATGGGTGCCCCAGCAGAAATCTGCTGTGGGACGGCGGAATCCCGGTGCTCTGGCAGAAGCCACGGGGCAGGCAGGGGGGCTGTGGATGGGGGACAGAGCTTCTCCAGTCTTGAGGCCGCAGTATGGGGGGCAGAAAGGAGCAAACCGGGGGCAGGGCTGCAGTGGGGGATGCAAAATGGGGTGGGACTGTGGGCAAAATGGGGGCAGGGCCGCAGGGGAAAGGGGTAGAATAGGGGCAGGGCTGCAGGGGAAGGGGCGGAATGGGGCGGGGCCGTGGGTGGAACAGTGGCAGGGCTGTGGGGGAAGGGGCAGAACAGGGTGGGGCTGTAGGCAGGGCTGCAGGTGGAATGGGGGTCGGACAACAAGTGTGGGGGGAGACACGTAGACCCTGCTGGCGCACTTTAACATAGTGCTGTTTGAAACACGTAACACGTTAGTGCACCCCTGTGAAGTGCATTAACACACTGTGCAGACAAGCCCTGAACTCACATGTGAACTAACATGAGGTAAGAATACACCCGTTTTCTAGTGAAGACACGCCCTGAGGCTTAGAACTCGGATACTGTCAAGTTTTCATACATAGATCTAGACTTTGCACCACAGATGCATCCTCTACCAGGTGGGGAGCTGCTCTGTGTGTGTGTGTGTAAAAGATCTAGCACAATGAGGCCCAACCTGGTTAAAACTATTGTGAATTTCTATGTAAATGTTATGTGTCACACCTGGGGTCCTGAGAAGCTGCGGATACAGCCCAGCATAGGCCTCCTGGGTTGGGATCTGATCTTCAGAGGTAAATACTCGCTCAGAGGACGTCGCTTTGCCCCAGATGCGGGAACTGCAACTAAAAGACAGAAAGTCCCTGTATTTTAAGGTGCGTGGTACATGTTAGTGATGGGCAGCAAGGGGCTGAAGTATTTTTGACTGCTCTCTGTATCAAGGAAGATGGCTTTTTACCTCCCGCCCCGACAATCAAAAAGAAACCCCATCCTTAGGGTACAGCACTTCTTGAGTGGTAAGTTCTAATGCCCCCAAGTAGTGATTGAGGCATCCATACAATGTAATCATTTTAGACCAGGGGTCGGCAACCTTTCACAAGTTGTGTGCCGAATCTTCATTTATTCACTCTAATTTAAGGTTTCGCAGGACAGTAATACATTTTAACGTTTTTAGAAGGTCTCTTTCTATAAGTCTATAATATATAACTAAACTATTGTTGTATGTAAAGTAAATAAGGTTTTCAAAATGTTTAAGAAGCTTCATTTAAAATTAAATTAAAATGCAGATCTTATAAGTTTAGTGTGATCCTTGCCCTTGCTTTTCTTTGCTGAGTTTTCCAATGTACAGCACGTATTTGGATACTTTAAGCTGTACACAGGCTTCTGAGTTATCAGTTAACCAGCTCCGAGAGGGACAGATTTCATGTGTGAAAATACCTGTTAACACAGGTATGTGGATCCAAATTCTGAAAGCACTGCAAACACAATTTTCTTCAGACAGTTAAATTTCACTGGCAGGGACGTCCAGCAGGTCAGAATAGAGGCCCCATGATCTCTTTCAGTAGCTTCAAGTGCACTCCACTGATCTCCAAACTTTGATGCCCACAATTCTGAGCTTTTTAACTGAATGAGCTGCATTTTGAAATCTTCAACACCCATCCACTGAAATACAGACAAATCCAAGTCGCTTTCTTTGAACTTTTTGAGTTTAATTAGAAAAGAAAGCATTGGGCCAAATCGCTGGAAATCTTGAAAGCTGTCAGAAACTTCTGATTCCAGTTCTTGCATGTACATTTTAATCTCAACGTCAAATGCAGTGCGCAGTTCCACATGGCGTGATAGTGATGTAAGCAGCAAATCAGGACTTAAAAATATCCCAGTATAGTGATGCTGGAACAATTTTTAAGGTGGGGATGTTGAGCTGTGCCCCCTCTTGCCCCTGTCTGCATGCCTCACTGCCCCAGGCTGGGGCCCGTGGGCTGCAGCTGGGGCCGGCAGCAGAGCCCCGGGCCGGCGGCCAGGACCCCAGGCCGGCAGCAGAGCCCCCTGGACCGGTGGCTGGGACCTGGGGCTGGCAGGGTCCAGCAGACAGAACCCCAGGCTGGCAGGGGGCCGGTGGACGGAACCCCTGGCCGGCAGTGGAGGCTTCGGGACCGGTGGCCAGGACCAGGGCAGTGTGAATGCCAGTGAAAATCCGCTCGCATGCCACCTGTTTTTAGACCTGTTTCCTCCATAGGTTTCTTTCTCATTTAATTGCTTTGACAATGTCTGTCTTAGTCACATGTTGGAAGATGGTGTCAGGTTTTAGGGTCTGTGTGTGTGGGTTTTTTTTGTTTTTTCTTGGATTTGGGACAGGTGCTGTCTCTCTCCATCCCTTTTTCCCCATGTGGGCCGAGGTGCTTCTGTTGTTCATAGACTCCGATTTTAAGGCCAAGAGGGAACAGTAGATCATCTAGTCCGGGGTGGCTAAACCGCAGCTCATGAGCTGCATGCGGCTCTTTTACAGTTAAAGTATAGCTTGTGGGAACACCCCTCCCACCCCACCACCGCCATTCTCTGCCTACTAGACTGGTGGGGGGGGGAGGGGAGCTCAGGGCTTCTGCCCTGCGGTGCGGTGATGGGGCTAGGAGCTTCAACCCCACGGGATGCTCCTGCCAGGGCCCTGGACTTCAGCAGGAGTGGGAATGAAGCCCCGAGCCCAGACAGGCGCCTCCTGTGGGTCTGAAGCCCCAAGACCCCCCCCCGTCCAGGGCTGAAGCCCTGAGCCCCAGATCCTGAACTTCTGAAGATTGTCGTATGAGGCTCAGAGAGCCAATAAGTTTGGCCACCCCGATCTAGTCTGACCTCCTGTTTATCACAAGCCATTAAAACTTGCCTTGGCTACTGTAGGGTTTTAACTTTAGTTAGCACATATTAAAAACACATTTTCCCTAGTGAAGACAGGATCTTAAAGGAAGCCTTAATTGCCAAGGGTGAGTGGGAGGATGAGTGCTCAGCACTGTCTGAAAATCAATCCTCTTTAAGGTGTCTTAAGTAGGGCACCCAAAATCAGGAGTCACGTTTGAAAATTTGGGCTTTGGCCTCTGTCCCTTGAGCTGAAGAATAAACTCCTGTAGTTAGCAGCTCTGGTAGAATTCTAATCCTCTACCTGTGCACAGACTCCTTAGCAGTCACTTGGCTGCCATTCTGCTTGATGGCAGTGTTGTGAGGGTTAAATAGCTCTTTTCATTCTGGTCCATGTTTTTGCTGCTGGAGAACAGCACAGAGCTGCACAGGCCTGTCAGACGCTAAGGAGTGAGCAGCGGGGCATTCCCCTGCGGGATTCTGAGTGACAGATGAGAGTTGAGAGAGGTCGTTCATACCCAGGGACTCCGGCCTCTGAGGGAAGGCAAACCTCAGCTATGTGAGCATCAGATGAAATGTGCTTTGCTTGCAGCAGATGAATGAGGCTGGTTCCAGGTTTATCCTAAATAAATTAAGGTAAGGGGCTGGCTGGTTCAGGGGAAGATGGATAGCAAGTCAGGCCTTTCACTCCAAACAGGTCATTAGAACATAAGAACGGATATACTGGATCAGACCAAAGGTCCATCTAGCCCAGTATCCTGTCTTCCGATAGTGGCCAATGCCAGGTGCTTCAGAGGGAATGAACAGAACAGGTAATCATCAAGTGATCCATCCCCTGTCGCCCACTCCCAGCTTCTGGCAAACAGACTATAGGGACACCCTCCCTGCCCATCCTGGATAATAGCCATTGATGGACCAATCCTTCATGAACTTATCTAGTTCTTTTTTGAACTCTGTTATAGTCTTGGCCTTCACCACATCCTCTGGCAAGGAGTTCCACAGGTTGACTGCGTAGTGTGAAAAAATACTTCCTTTTGTTTGTTTTAAACCTGCTGCCTATTAATTTCATTTGGTGTCCTACATTTGGGGTCATTTGGTCCACTACTGTGACCTCAGTCCCATTCCCAATAGCCAGGTGTCCACGTCTCTAAAACTGCCATTGTTATTGGTCTTAACAGGCACTCTAGGCAGGGTTCTTAGCAGAGAGGCTAAGGACTGGCTGTCTATGGAGAGTGAACGCCCTTCCCACCTCTAAAGATGTTCCTGGCATGAAAGGCTTGGTGTGTTTTGCTGGTTTGAAGAAATGCACATGCATGCTGTCAGGCTCAACCAATCTCTGTGTTAGGGACAGGGGCTGTTCCTTGAGCAGGGCAGGCAGGGGATCCGCTCCGGGGTCTAAAGTAAGAGTTAGCTGATGGAAGTCAGTCCAGGGGCAGGCTGTTGTGAAGGAAGGCGACATGCAGCCCCTGCTAACAGAGGGCATAAGGCCAAGTCAGGGACCCCAGTTTGGAGGGATGGCTTATCTTTGATTTTCTTGCTGCTTTCCCTTGTAGCTAAAGTGGGCTTTGGCCTTGTATCCCTTGAGTCGATGGAGTTCTTCAGCTCTGGGATCCAGATGACCCTGCCTTTGCCTGCTGAGCTGGCTTACGTCATTGGTTGACAGCTCTGATTGAACACTGCTTGTAGGAAATCTCCTAAGCTGATGCAACCCATAACTGTCAGTGAGACTTATGGAAAGGGCTGTACCAGAGCCAGAGTCTGGAAGTAGATGCATCTACAAATAGTAGACGAGGAGGCTGGCCAGGTAAGGTCTGGTAGCTGGAAGAGAGTGAATGATGTAGATCTAATAAATGAATTTGGGCTGTACTCCGGCCTGGTGAGCAAGACAAGGGGTTTCAATGGTCACTCTGCTCCCAGTAATGACACCTGTTCTTCTCCAGAGCATTTTTTCCCAAGCCTGAGGCGATGTTGCCTGAGACTATGATCTTGTGAAATCTCATCAGCCAGGCGAGGTTGGGCCTCTTGTAGTGCCTTGGTGGGAGATATGCCTGCGGCAAGGTGAGAAACCTTGCAATTCATCCTATGTAACTCACTGGTGAGTGTGCATCATAGAATTGTAGGACTGGAAGGGACCTCGAGAGGTCATCTAGTCCAGTCCCCTGCACTCATGGCAGGACTAAGTATTATCTAGACCATCCCTGACAGGTGTTTGTCTAATCTGCTCTTAAAAATCTCCAATGATGGAGATTCCACAACCTCCCTGGGCAATTTATTCCAGTGCTTAACCACCCTGACAGTTAGGAAGTTTTTCCTAATGTCCAACCTAAACCACCCTTGTGGCAAATGAAGCCCATTGATTCTTGTCCTATCCTCAGAGGTTAAGAAGAAAATTTTCTCTTCCTCCTCCTTGTAACAACCTTTTATGTACTTGTGCCTGATCCATTGGAGATCTGAGTCTGTTACAGCCCCAGCCAGGAATCGGCCCCTCGCCGTTTTGCCAGTCAGGGTGTAAAATCTTTTTGGTGCCCCTAGCCCCAGTGGCCTGGGGGCGGGTTGGAACGAAAGCTCTGTGGCCCAGCAGTTCCCACCCCCACTGCCCCCAGCCCCAAAGCTGGTGCCCAGGGCATCTGACCTGCTCACCCACCCTTAGAGTGGCTCTGGCCCCAGCTGGGGAGTCTTGGTGCTGTTAGCTCAAGCTGTGGCAGCTCGTGCTTTTAACTCGGGAAGTCCCTGGTATGTCGGCCAGTACGGCCGCTGTTGCAGTACTCCATCATGGACCACTAGGTGTTACCGGTGATGGATGAACATCAAAGGTTCAAATGTTTGCGCCAGGTGAGCATTTTCAGGCAGCTTCTCTGACCCATTTTTAGGTCCCTCTCTTGCCTCCATCCTGACTTTGTGACTCCAAAAGGCCCCTGCCCTCCAGTTCCTCCTCTGGGGAATGTTGGAAGGTTGCAGGGAAGGTGCCGCAAAATTTTTGAGAGTTGTGGAACAAAAAGGTGGATGCACGGGGCCCTTTGCGGATGTCCCTGTGTCTTACATTCCTTCACATTTGGGGGAGGGGGGTGGTGGTGATACTCGGAGACCACAGCGATGAGAACGGACAGCGCATATAGACTCTCCCAAAAAGGCTGGCCATGTAGGAGGGCAAATGCTGCGGATGTGGCCCAGGTCACCTCCCTTTGGAGGCGTACTGACCCGCTGCCTTTTAGAGCACTGGAAGCGAAGCTCCCTAGAAGTGTGGGGGCCACCGGCGCCTGGCCCCTAGCCCCGCTCGGCCTCTTCCCTCTAGGCCCTACCCCTGCTTGGCTTCTTCCCCCGGGGCTCCCCACACCTGCCTGCCACTCGCTCCTCTCTGCTGCAGAGAGGAATGAGTGGTCGGTGGGTGGAGTGAGCCTCGGGGAAACAGGTGGAGAGGAGCAAGAGGTTGGGGGGGCGTCTTGGAGAGGACCGAGCAAGTTGTGGGTGGCTGGGGTGGGTCTTGGGAGAAGAGGAGGGGGTAGGCGGGGGGGCCTTGGGGAAGGAGGTGGAGAGGAGCAGGTGGGGGTTTCAGGGGAAGGGGGTGGAGTGGGGATGGGAAGGGGTGGGGCCTCAGGGGGCGGGACCACAGTCTGGGCACCGGTGGGCCCCCCCACTTCTAGGAAGCTTCCAGCACTCATGCATAAGCCTCCCCAAACAGAAGACTCACACGCAGCCTATAGTGATGGGCCAAGATTGACAGAACCAGGACCCCCTGAAGTAGACAGACCACTGGATCATGCCTGTACATTCAGCACTTGTCTAACTGGAACCTCTAATTTACAATATGGAATCTGTGATGGGGTGTCCACCCCCACACAGGAAAGTAAGGTGGCCAGGAAGGCCTGTTAATGGTCCAAGCTGCACCTGGAGAAGAAGCCAGGGAGGGCTGGGACCTAATTGCTGACGGCACCCAGCTAAGGTGGAAGGGGCAGGGCCTACAAAGCCAGGCAGCTGGCACTCGACAGGAGCCACAGTCACTCCCTGGGAAGAGGGGGAGGGTTTGGAGCTGGTACCCCCAGAGAAAGGAGGGAAAGCAGCGTGGTGGGAAGCAGCAGTGAGGGCCGGGAGAGTAAAGCCCAAAACTGCTGGGCTGAGAGTCCCAGGACTAGTGGCCACGGGGGAAGTGGCACCCTCAGGGCAATGCTGGAGAAGACTGCCTGAGACCGTTTGTGCAGAAGGACTTTGGGGGAATACCCCGGCAGGGGGGAAACCCTAAGTGACCTAGCCAGAGGGCTGAGTCACAAAGAGGATGCTGCGGTTCCTAGACGAGAGAGGGGCTATGGACCTGAGAGAGACAGTGAGGCGCCGTACGACCACAGGAAGGGGCATTGACCTCAAGAACTAATCCCCAGAGTGACCAGGAGAAGGCACCAGACAAGTGGTGAGTGAGGCCCCCCGGGACAGTAACAAACAATGGCATTTTTAAAGCTCTTTGCCAGGCTAACAGTACAGCGCTTCCCAGGCCTGTCAGATGCTAAGGTCCAGACAGTCAAATACGTTCGCACAGGGGATGCTGCGTGACAGATAAGATCCCAGAGACCCCTTTGGACCCAGTGTTCCTTAGGGAAGGTGGACTTCAGCCAGGAGAATGGCAGATGAAACATGCCCGTCTTGCAGCATCCAGATGAGGCTGCAGCCCCAATGTCTCCCCACGGCTCCGCCTCTGCGAGGAAGGACCTGTTGAATTTGCTTCAGTCTTCACCATTCAGTGGGCCAGATTTCTGGGGTGCCTATTCCCCCACAATGTCAGCCCTGCAAAGTCTTGGGCAACATAAGGAGAGACACGTCACTGATCACCCTGATTTCTTTTGCACCAGACGGGTCCAGTTGCTAGCAGCACATAGCCCCGGTCCTGGTGACTGCACGGCTTAGTGGGCTGAATGAAAATGGGAGGGGGCAGGGGTGTCTCCAACTTCACCGTTCCTGTCTTGTAGGCCAGCAATTAATTCTGCCTCGTCCCTCACCTCTGCTCCTCCTGGAGCTGCTGGAGTTCTTCATCCCCTCTCCCAGGTCTGGGGTGGGAGCTGCAGTGGGGTCCTGTCTCCCCCTGCGCAGGCCAGGTGTTGTAGGGGGAGGAGCAGAGGAGCCTTCCTTGTTACTCACAGAAGGGAAGGGGGAACGGAGGAGCCCTGAGCTGCTGGGTGTCCCTCACCCACCAATTACTTCTGCTGGGGAGAGCTCTGCCTACTTCCTGCAGCAGCCCTGATCGCCCCTTTAGCCAACACATCCAAAGTGCAGTTCTTCTTTCCATGGGAGCTCTGACTGCAATCTCTCTGCCAGCAGGCTCCATGTCTGTTCTTTCCATTGCGTGGGACATGAGCACATTGGAAAAGACATTGGCCCCGCAAACACGCTGTGGTCTCGGAATCAGGGGAGCTTCCTTGTTTGTATGTTGTCATGAGCCAAGAAAGGTCTACAGACTACTGGGCCCTTTCTGCCCAATTTGCCACTGGCAACCCCATTGTCTTCAAATCAGAGGGTACGCCAGCCTCCACGGCCACCATGCAGTCTGAGCCTCGTGGGCCTGAGTCAGCTGACCGGGGCTCTGAGGCTCTGTGCTGGGAGTCTTTGCTTGCAGTGTAGATGTACTCTTGGTCTCTCTCTCTCTCTGGGCCTCAGGTTCCCACTGGGGCACGGGCATAATAGCACTTCCCTACCTCACAGGGGTGTTGTGAGGACAATACGTTAGACTATGAAGGGCTCGGATACTGTGGTAATGGGAACGATATAGAACTTGGCTAGAACTCCTGCACTTTGAATGGAACATTATCACCATCTTCAAGGATGTGTGCAGGCTTTAAACACCAAGGAGAGAGAGGGACTATTTAGGATGGCTCAGGGAGCCACAGCTAGAGTAATGGACTGAAATGAAGAGAAGGATGCATGTTGGGAATAGCTCCCTACCACTGAGATCTGTGAGTGTCAAATAGTTTCCCAAGACCTCAGAGCTGCATTGATCGAAGCTTTTAAAATTAGACTACGATCAATTAGAAAATTCCCGCTAGGAATCTGTCTTGCCCTGGCAGTGAGGTGGACTAGGTGATTTCACAGATCTTTTCTCTCTCTAATTTATACCTTTACTTATTCCTTTAATAAAGGTGTCTTAATAGGGCTCTCTATCCAGAATTGCTATAATTGTTTGACCAGCAATAACACTCTGATGCCAGTAGGTGGTGAGCATCAACTAACTTTCAGGGTGAATGCTGAGTTCTGGCCCTCCCAAAGTGCTGTATCTGCCTGGCTTTTAAGGTGTGTGTGTTGATTTTAATTTTCAGCCTAGTCACCTCATAGTAAAATCTCCTTGCTCCACAGCAGAGGGGCTTTCTTAGGTACAAGCCCAACCCAAATCCCAGCTCTGGGGCTGTTGGAATCCAGTTCCATGCTTTGTGGTTCAACCCCCTCTGGTATGCTCATTGAAGCTCTCTGGTTATGCCCTGTGAATCATACTCCAGGGCCCTTCCCAGGCTGAGGGGATTGTGTAGACAGGCAGGATCAGCCTGTGGGACCTCTGGAGAAGGAACAGTCAATATTTGGCTCAGTTCCCCCTCCAGACACTAGTCTGCCTCTCTGCTCCAGTCACTCCGTGTAATGAAGCCTGATGGCACCCAGGTCCCATCACTGCTTCCAGTGCTGACTAGGCAGGAAGCTTTCTGCAGAATGAATGGAGCAGGGAGGACATGGACGTGCCGACTGTTGCCAGAAGGACACTGATTCAGCTATGTTGCTGGTTCCTCTCTCTCCTGAGCAGTGGTAGCTGCCCCAGACACAGTACCCAAAGTCCCCTGTACAGATGACATTGGGAACTGCAGGTAGGATCCCCTGAAAAACCTTAGTCCTCTCTGATCTTAGAGAGCACCTAGAGACCTCGGTTGGGGGTCAGTGGTGCGCTGTGCTGGGTGCTGTACTAGTGACATGAAAAGACAGTCGCTGTACCAGCGAGCTTACAGTTGGTGCATATGATGAAAACGGCTGGTGGAGCCAGCAAAAAAGGGGTCAGGGAGGACAAAGTAACAGTGAACCAGTCACGTGTAGTGTAATAAGCAGCACTCCAGCTGCCTAGAGATGGGGCATGGTCTAGAAGACTGAACATGGGACTGGGATCCATGAACAGTTCGATTTTCTCTCCAGCTTTACCACTGGCTTGTTTAGCCCTGGGCAAGTCGCTTAATATTTTTTGCCTGTATTTCCCCATCCGTAGCATGGCGATGTTCATACCATTACCTGTCTCACTGAGGTGTCATGAGGACATAATGTTAATATGCCTTGAACACACAAAGTGCTCAGCATTATTAGGTCCACTTGCATGGCAGGGCAAATGCTGTCTCAGCATTTACTTCGGCATGGCTGTTGCCCTTTACTGTGATTGCTGGGTGGCAAACCATTCCAGTTCAGGACTAGATGGTGGGAGGATGCTGCACGCTGGCCACCTCCCAGGATCCCTTGCATCTACTCTATCGCGTGTGTTGCCCAGTGGCCCAGTACTTCCTCGAGCCCTAAGACCTGGCAGTTAAGTGACAATTAATGGAAAAATTCAGCTTCATCTTTAAAGTCCAAACAGCAGTGACTTGATCAAACAACTCTCTTGCTACACGCTGTAAAAGTGCAGGGCTGGATCTGCAACAGAGCCAAACACAAAGCTCTAAGGTCCAGATTCTCAAAGGTATTTCGGCTCCTAACTTCCATTGATTCAGTAGATGTTAGAACCTTAAAAGGTGTTCAGGCTCCTGGGCTTAAGAGCTTAAAGTTTCTGCTTTTTTCTAATCCTGGGGCTGAATCAGGCCCTTGCCTCCTGCAGCATAAGTTAGAGCAGCCTTGTGCCGACTCTAAGTTCTATGTCTGCTGGAATGGTCTTTAGGAGCCTACTCCCCTGGCCCAAGGTCACTGTAACTCAGTGGTTTTCAAACTTTTTTTTTCTGGCAACCCAGCTGAAGAAAATTGTTGATGCCTGCAACCGTACAGAGCTGGAGATGAGGGGTTTGGGGTGCAGGAAGGGGCTCTGGGTTTGTGGGGGGGGCTCAGGGCTGGGGTAGGGGGTTGGGGTGCGGGGTTGGAGCATGGACTTACCTCGGGTGGTTCCCGGTCAGTGGTGCAGCGGGGGTGCTAAGGCAGACTTCCTGCCTGTCCCAGCACCACGGACCATGCTGCGCCCTGGAAGCACCAGGTCCGGCTCCTAGGCGGAGGTACACAAGTGGCTCTGCATGGCTCTTGCCTGCAGGCACCGCCCCCCCTCCCAGATCCCGTTGGCTGGGAACCGCCCAATGGGAGTGCGGAGACAGTGCTTGAGGTGGGGACAGCGTGTAGGCTGTGTAGGCCTATGGCCTCCCCGTCTAGGAACTGAACCTGCTGCTGGCTGCTTCTAGGGCGCAGTGCGGTGTCAGAACAGGTAGAGACTAGCTTGCCTTAGCCGGGCAGCACCGCTGACCGGACTTTTAACGGCCCGGTTGGCGGTGCTGACCAGAGTCGCTGTGACCCACTGCCTTACATTCCACAACCCAGTACTGGGTTGTGACCCGCAGTTTGAAAACCACATCTGTAATACATTGCACTCTGGCTCACTTGTTCCATCCCCTCCTGCCCGCTCCGATGTCCCCTATGCCAGAGGAGGGGAGCAGATGGGGTAAAGCCAGCTACGCCAGCTTTTCACCAGCTGAGGTGGGGAATCTTCCATTACCTGTTTAAAGCTGCTTTAAGTGCTTTGCTTGTGGTGCTGGAGCAGGGCAAAGGGGCCTTAACCAAGGAGAAGATCTGACTTATGGTTAGCTGCTTTTTGTAATGATGGCTGGGGCTCTGGATTTCTTCATCCAGGCGCATGCACCCCTCTCTCCTCCCGGGACAGTTTGGATCCACATTCAGGTCCAAGTTAACACTTAACAATGGAGCTCTGCGGGTCCCTGTCCTAGTGCACTAATGGATGGTTTATATGCTGAGGTAACGTCTGCTGGCTGGGCCTCGCCTGTACTCGGTCAGATTCCTGTATAATGAAAGGCTCTAACCCTGTGCTTTGCTCTCCAAACCTCAGGGCAGCATGCCTTAGGTGGGTTCGAGCTGGCTGCCTGGTGGGCTAGGCCATCTCCGGGCAAGGAGTTTCGTCTCGGGGGGGTAATGGAGGGCTGATGTGCTCTGGATATGGCTCTCCAGATGCTCCTATCAGAGCAGGCTGAGCCTTCCCCTGGGAGCCGAGGTCTCTTTCCCTCCTGCTCTGGTGGGTTCTGCCCTGTTAAAGGTAATGCGGAGCTTGCACAGGAGGAGGGCAGCTGCTGTGTGGCAGCAGCAGTCCGTGTTTCTCCTATGAATGCTCTTTAATGATGACAAATAAATAGTCGCAGAAAGGAAGGGACGCTAATCGAGATCAAAAAGCAGGCCAGCATACAGGCTATGGACAGTTCCCAGCATGCTGGCACGAACCTGTGTGCTGCCGAAAACAGGAAAGTGTGGGATTTAAATGGCCATTACATCTAGGGAAATGAGGCAAGAATCGTGCTCCATGGGTTCCCCAAACAGTCCTCTCTCCCAGGAGTTAAAGGAGAGCTGCCGGCCCCGAAGGAGGGGGAAGGTCCCTCATGCTCTCCGACTCAGCCCCTGGAGGGCATGTGCATACATACATGCTACAAGGCAATGCCGCACTCCTGCTTCTTTAATCACATCGCACCAACAGGGCATGGGGGGGCTTCCCTAGTAAGTGTGAACAAAGAGCACTAGCCCCCCAAAAGGCTCCTCTTCAAATTGAGAATGTGCAGATGTAGGGATGAAAGATACTTCAGCAGCCTGAACAAAGGTAGAGGGAGTTCTCTGGGCTGGATACCAGGGGCCTGATTCTTGACTTATTTATATCCTAGGTTGCTCTAACACATTGGTGAGCATGGATTAGGTATCCCCTTCTGTGTCCAATCCACAGAGGCTGAATCTGTTACAGCCTCACCTAGATCCTTAGCTCAGGGTGTAGAGACTCACGTTGTTAGCTCCAGAGGTCCTTGGTATTGGCCAAGATTGCAGGTGTCACACAGGTACTTACACCTGTGCGAAGCAAGCGTAGACTGCTCCCATTTTGACCTGACAGGATTTGGCACCCACTCCACGCAGGCCGTGGGTGTCAGACTCAGGTCCTCTAGTCTGCATTGAAGAGGAGGGCAGCTGCAATCTGCTCCCATTTCATGCCAGTGCAGTGCAACCTTCTGGTTCTTGGTAAGATGCTAAATGCGGGTCTCAGTTGGGCTCAGCTTGGGAGCTCCTGAGTTAAAGTAAATGAGTCCATCTGCTGCAAACCTATGCAGCCACACTTACCCTTTCAGAGCAGCTGGAGCAGGCTTGTGTTTAGAATGAGCTCCAGAGACATGTCCATTCCAAGCGGCCTGGGGTCTACTTGGTAAATGGCTGAATAAACTGACAAAATGCATTTCCTGAATGGCCCAGAAGCTTAGTAGGTTTCATGGACATGGATTAGACTTTCATGTGAATAAGAATAACACCTATAGTTACACCAGATGCAAAAATAAGGGACTATCAAGCCTTTTGATTCAGGGCATAAACTGGTCACCGGTTGGGGTCAGGAAAATCCCTCCCACCTTGCCATTTACAGTTAGAGAGAGAGAAAGAGAGAGAGAGAGAGTGTATGTGTCAGACAAGATATCAGACTTATAGGTGGATCTATTCCAGTGTGGCCACTCTTACATCCTGCAGCCTGGAAGGGTTTTTATGGCTTGTCATTAGATGCAAGCAATGAAGGAAAATCTCTCATTCTGTCCCTTCACGTAAGTTAGAGGCGAAAAAGACCAGTTAAATCACACTGTCCATCTTATAGCCTGGAGCAACACCTGAGCCCTCTGCCCTGAAGAGCTCACAGTCCAAGACTAAATGTAATGAGTGAATGTGTCGATCAGAAGGAACAAAGGGGAGGAAGGATGAGGGGAACTATGATAAGAACAAGTGTTTACAAAGGCCAGTTGTGTGCACAGCTAGATGGCTTGAATTCATACTGCTACCCACCTAGCTGTCTTTTATCAGTTAGCAATTAACCTTGGGCTTCATGACAGACAGACTGAGAGAAGAGATTAAAAGAAGAACAGGATAGTGAGGAGAATTCTTCCATGCAGCCCTTATGTATGGAACAAGCACAAAGATGTTTATGAGAGAGATGGACAAAGAGGTGATGGTGGCAGGCACAGCTGATGGACTGGTGGTGATGTAGGTTGACATAAGATAGAAAGACCAATAAGTAAGAAGAGGTGAAATTGTAAAGGACCTTCAAGGTAAGAACCAGAAAGCCTGTATTTGCTGGAGAAAGGGGGGCCTGGTACCCAGCCAAGCGGGGGATTAGAGGGTCAGAGGCAGGAGAACCAGGAATGGACAGTTGGGGGAGACAGGCCTTGCAGGAGAAGTGAGGCAGCGGCGTGATCAGCTGAAATGAGTATTGAAAAGAGCTACATATGCCTGGGAAGGGAGAATTCTCTTGTGACTGGTGTGAGAGCAGCTTCAGTAGGCAGGAGAAAGCAGAGGCTGGAGGACAAGGTGCTGGGAGCAGGCACCTAGAGGGACTTGGAGTGAAACGGGAGGAGGGGCTGGAGTGATAGGTAGGGGGAGGGTGGGGTCCAGTGGATAGGAGACTCAGCAGCAGGCAGGGGATGGAGCTAGAGGAGAGAGCAAGACATTGGTGAGAAGCGACAGGGAGGCAATGAGGAGAGGGCACATGCGCTGCATCCTTTGGGGAACTCTACAGGGACTGGATACCTGTCATTCCTCTGACTTGCCACATCATTGCTCCCAGGGCACGAAGCTATCTTGAAGAGAAGCTGGCATCTGTCACCTATTGTCTGACCTATTATCTTTGCCAGCTTGTTTAAAAGCTACTGCTTCCTTCAGAGATAGAGGGGCGGGAAAGCCTCCCTAATACTGAGGAACCAAAGCAAAGCTGAATACTGGGTGAGGAAGGCTGATGGACTGGGTAAGGCAGTGGCCTGGGACTTGAGAGTTCTTGAGAGTCCTGCCACAGACTTCTTCTGCTACCCACTGGTATAATTGGAGCAATACTCCCTTTGTCTTGCCTATTTAAGATCTTTGGTGTAAGGGTACGTCTACAGAACAGCTGGGAGGAGTAGTTCCCAGTCTGGGTAGACGTAGACATGCTTGCTTTCCTTGAGCTAGCGCCATAAAAATAGCAGTGGGACCCTGGGTGCTGGCTTGGGCTAGCAGCCTGAGTATGTACCTAGGGCTTTGGATGGGATTGTACTTGGGCAGCTAGCCCTTGCTCAACCAGAGCTTGGAATTACACCTCCCAGTTGCTGTGTTGACATACCCTCTGTGTCTGGAAGCACCTAGCCCAATGGGACCCTGACCATGGGTCCGTAAGGGCCCTGGAGACATGGAACCAGTAGGTCTTCCAGCTGAACCTGAAAGGGGTTTTCCCCTTGGTCAAGCATGTAGGAGGGAGGCTGAGGCTGCCCCAGCAAGAGGCTGCTCTTTATATGGCTTGTGCCAGGCTGAAAATAAAGAGGGGGGTGTTCTTGTAAGCCTGCCAAGAGGCAGATTTGTCAGGAGTAGAGCAGGTGCCCTTGAATTAGTTTAAATATTGTGGGTTCAGAAGTTTGACTGTGCGGGGCTTTGGATTCTGCTGCGAGAGACTGAAAACAGGGTAGGGACGAAGTGGAGTGGAAAAGCTCAAGTCTGAAAGAATGGGCAGGGATGACCTGTGAGGGAAAATCCTAATGCACAAAGAAATGCACCATATAGCGCCCTTATTTGCACCATACTGAACAAATATACCATATCTGCCACTAGCTTTCTTGGGGTGGGGGTGTGTATTCAAGCTTAACATATAGCCCCTCTCGTCTTTAACTAGAGAAATGTGTTAATGGCTGGAAGTGGGAGAAGGAACTTGTAGTTTAAATGCCAGAAAAGGAATTCATACACTACAGCTAGTTTATAATCCTCCCCAAGCTACTCTCACCGCACCCTTTTTCACTCTCTTTGGTCAACACTACTTGGCGCTCCTGCAGCATTGCACCCTTACTCCGCACATCTCATGTTCACTCGGCATCATCTCACTCCTGAGAGGCAACTGGGTGGTGTTATCCCCACTTTACAGATGGGGAAACTGAGGTGCAGAGGGGTCTAGTGGCTTGTTACACAGAATCAGTGGCTGAGCTGAGCGTCCTACCTCCTGGACCCCTGCTATGACCACAAGAGACACACATTTACTGAGTGGCGGAGGTCACACTGTACTTTTAGGTTGGTAGTTCTTCAGAGCAGGGTTATGGTCTAGGCTTTGCTGTGCTAGGTCCTGTGTAAACACACCATAAGAGACAGTCCCTGCCCTGAAGAGTTTACAATCTGAACAGCCATGACAACAGAAGGTGTATCATCCCATTTTACAGCTGGAGATTAAGTAACTTGCCCAAGGTCACCTGAGTCTAGCGGAGACTGCAACTGAACTGTGATGTCCAGTGCCTTAACCACAAAACCACCCCTCCTATCTAGTCAGCTCTTTGTGGAATACTTTCTGTCTCCTGTATGAGTTTATGGATCCCTATAAATAACCACACTGGAGCGATCCCGCTGGCGGCTGAATGGCAAGGGATGGATATATGTGGAGATTCTCAGTGGTATAAAGCTCACTCCCTGGAGCGACGTTTTAAGGGGCTAGCAGCTGGAAGGAGCTATGCTTAAATAAAGGCAAAGGAATTTCTGCCCTGTGACCTCTTTGCTGAAGGTCCCATCCGCCCCAGGGCTTTACAGCACAACGTTGTACAAAAACACCAAGTGGGCTGTGAGCAATAGGGATAGAGTCCTCCCCCAGACTCAGGAGTTTCCCTTTAGAAAGGGACACGGCGGAGGTCGGTTGGGCCCTCTTTTCATTATGTGTTGGCAAAGGATTAACTACTGCAGGCAAAAGCTCTGCTGTGAATGTTACTGTCTCTGTAGCTGAGCTGCCTTATGCCAGATGGTGTTTACGCTGAGGGTGGGATTTTAATAATACTGTGACAAGGAGCCCTCAGAGCACTGACCCGGGCCTAGTGCCTAGCAGCAATGGGTGCGGTGAGCAATGCTGGCTAGGACCACTGGGCCCAGTGAGAATACACTTGCACCCATGCAAACCTGTCTGTGAGCCAGAGCCTCAGATCTCTGCTTGGTCACAATGGCCATTGATTTCAATAGATGTTCACCTGAGTAGAGACCAAGGCCTGCAGGATCGAGTCCTTATGCTCTGACTCCATGGCTCGACTGAAAGCCTTGTGAAGCAATGGAGATCTCATTTTGAGGGGGCTGAACGTCTAGCCATTTTTACAGGGGCCAGGCTAAGCCGTGGGATGGAGGGGTAAGGGGAACTGCCCCACGATGGAAGAAATTATGGACCTGATTCTCAGTTACTCCATTCCTGTGCTGGGGGGAGGGGGTTTAAGTCACCTTACCATATTCTGGGGCCATGAAGGAGCCCTGCCTGTCAGCCCCCTTCAGTGTAAATTAGAGCAGCTATAGGGCATCTCTCACTTCAGCTCTACTCCCCATGGGCACTGGACTATGGACAATACCCAGGTGCCTTGCATTCCAGACATACCCCAATCTTCTTATGCGAGAGGCTATGAGCCAGGGCGTTGTGAAGCCCTTACACCAGGTCTGAACCAGACAGGGAGGCCATCTGCATCAGAGTTATTCTTCGGGGGTCATTTACAACCCCTTTAAAGCCCCCGTATATGGTCAGATGTGACTTAGAGCCATGGTGTAACTGAGGGTATGTCTACACTGCAATTAGACACCCTGGGTTGGCCTGTGCCCGGTGATTTGGGCTCCTGGGGCTTGGGCTAAGGGGCTGTTTAATTATGTAGACATTCAGGCTCAGGCTGGAGCCCAGGCTCTAGGACCCTGGCTGCGGGAGAGGGGGCTGCAACCTGAGCCCAAATGTCTACACTGCAATTAAACAACCCCTTAGCCTGAGCCTGGTGAGTCTGAGTCAGCTGGCTCTGGCCAGCTGTGGGTATCTAATTGCAGTGTAGACATACTCTTGGACTCCAGTCCTGGGAGTCCCTGTGTGTATGCATGGGTGAGGGGCTTGATCCTGCTCTTATTGAGGTCAATGGCAAAACTCCCACTGACTTCAGTCGGAGCAAGATGAGGTCCCAAACATGGGAAGTTTTTAGTTCCCTGTATGGGAATAATCTACAGAGGACACAGTACAGAGCAACTAGTCTCCGTTAGAGACTAACAAGTTTATTTGAGCATAAGCTTTCGTGAGCTACAGCTCACTTTATCGGATCCGATTTATGCATCCGATAAAGTGAGGTGTAGCTCACGAAAGCTTATGCTCAAATAAATTTGTTAGTCTCTAAGGTGCCACGAGTCCTCCTTTTCTTTTTGCGGATATAGCCTCCTTTGTGATTTAGTGGATCGTGTCATTGGGTGATTTACTAAGCACCAAAACAACTTTATTTGTGAGTCTCTGGGTGCGCGTACTTTCTCCCCTATTAGCCAGATGATGCTTCTCGGAGGTGAATAGGGCAACCGAGGAATTAAAGCATGCAGTCCTAACCCGTGTATTATTCCCTGGCACAATTTATCAGCAGCCCAGTGTTCCTGAGGAGCAATATCTCAACAGCTGGGATTTCTTCTCTAGGAAGCATCAGCATGAGGGTTTATCAGGGAGATGGTAAAGGCGAGTGCTACATTTTACATTAAAGAGGCATTTGTGATTCACATCAGCACTGGATTTCTGCTCTCTTGGCTTCTGTGTAATAAATGTAAGAGACACATGGACAGACTCATCCCTGGGCTTGTGCGGGGACAGAGGGGAGACGATTCACCACTCTACGGTTCATGGACCAGTGTAGTCCCCCAGCATCCCTCTTGGAATAGCCCCTCAGGGTCGCTGCAGGGGTGCAGAATCACCGCAGTGCAGGTCTGCCAGGGCACATCACCTCTTGCCTTGGTCCTCTTCTGGCCTGCCCCAATATGCCTCTGCTTCATCCCTGGTCTGCTCTCAAACACCCGCCGCTCCTGTGGGGGCGATGCAGTGCGGATAGAGCCAACGCAGCGTAGGGAATGGCCCCCGAGCTTGAGCTAGACCTGGGAGTGGGGAACGGGACCCAGCTGGTGCAAAAGAGCCATAAGGCAGCTGTGAATCTGGCCCCAGTGTCAGAGCTAGAAGGAACACACAGTACTGTGCTTAAACCGAACCCATCAGTTGCAGGTATTGGCATGGCATTAACTGCCTTAGTAATCAGTCTGCCAGTATTATCAAGGCTGTACCTCAGAAACAAAATGTTTTGGAAGCAAGAAACATTGGGCCAAAAGAATCTGCTTCCAGTTACCCTGGTGCATCTCTGCTGAAGTCAATGGCATTATACGTGTGTAGCAGACAGTAGAATCTGCCTTGTAGCATTGGTTGTACCGGATACAATCATGGTTTCATTAAGTCTGCTTCGCAATCAGTATTCTAGCTTAGAGAAAAGCAAAAAAGTCTCTAGCTGGTCTGGTTATTAAGAGAACCTCAGACATGTGAGCTGAGTGTAACTGATTCAGCCTGGGCCAACAGAACTGCCCCATTCATCTCAGCAAGCTGTTAGCTCAGATGCGCAATGGCTATAGGTCAGCATTACTAACTAGGTCACTGCCCATCACAGCATGTCAGAAAGGGGAGGGAGGATCACAGTTCATTCAGGTGTACTTAGGAAACGCCACTTGTCACAGTGACTGGGCTAACTGCCCTTCTGACCACTGTTCCCTCTAAGCTGTGCACGTGTGCGTGTGCACACAGATCCTAAATCCCGTGCACATGGCGAAACACCGCACGCACAGCAATTTGCACAGAAGACATTTTTTGCATACCCGGCCTGTAAAAAATTTGCACAGAAGAAATTTTTTGCGCACATGGCCTGTCAAAAATTAGAGGGAACCTTGCTTCTGACCCATCCTGGACTCTCTCAGCACACCGAGTCTAGCTCACAGGGCCCAAGCTGTCACCTGTCTCTCACGTGATTCTCCCACTCTCATACTGGGCCCTGGATTGCAGTCCCCTGCGTATCAGCCATGATTTACTTCAGCAGCCCCTGCAATTTTCTCCCCTCTGGGCAATGACAGTGGTTTCAGTGTCCAAGTGGCCTCCTTAAGGCAAAGTCCTTATTTAGAATAAAAGCATTTCAGAGAAAACATATCTTAAACAATCAAATAGAATAGACTAAACATATCTAGTGTTTCCCATAAGGAATCTCACTCACTGGCTTTGGGAAGGCCCAGTGTGTGTGTGTGTGTGTGTGAGACTCAGCCTGTCCCCCTCCTAGACAGCTTCTGACAAGTGACCCCCTCCCCTTTTCTCCCCGAAGAAGGACATTTTAACTCTTTAGGCTCCTAGTTTTAACAAAATAAGGCTTGCAAGCTGTTGGAGATCGGAGACAGGATTCTTGAAGCTAACAGTTTGCCCCACTGTCTTTCAAGCGTGTGTTCTCATCTGATCAGCCACTGTGCCACCTTCATCCACTACCCCACTGTACAGTAACTTCCCCTCACTGAGAAGGTCACATAGTGTTCACACCATTATTATATATCAGCTGCGCATCTGTCACTCCACCATTTGTTGTCTTTTCTTATTCAAGAAAAAGCC
The DNA here is from genome assembly GCF_965140285.1 of Lepidochelys kempii. Classification (NCBI taxonomy): domain Eukaryota; kingdom Metazoa; phylum Chordata; order Testudines; family Cheloniidae; genus Lepidochelys; species Lepidochelys kempii. The sequence goes on from NC_136380.1 coordinate 14,215,060, forward strand.
ACACCCAAAGAGCCCAGAAAGGCACCTGAGCCCCACTGAGGGTGAGGTGAGCCCAGGACATCATTCAGCCTCCACTGCGTGGAAGCTAAGGCTGAGGAGCAAAACTCATGGGTGTATTCAAATTTCACTGCAGGGAGCCATTCCTCTGGAGCCCAGAGAGTCTGCCTGATCATATTTTGAACATCTGCACTCGCTCCTGTGAGTGGAACCTCACCTGGTTGGGGCTTATTTTGTGGGTGGCGCATGGAGGAGTACCACCACCGCCCCCAAACCAGAATTTGATGCCTGGTTTCGTGGTGAATGCAGAGGCGATGTGGGTTCTGCTTCTGGCTCTGCTCCAGGCTTCAAGTCTGACCACGTGAACTGTAATAGACTGGCAGAAACCCTCCCATAAAAAGCATGCATTGAACAATTCCAAATGACAAACATATTAACGTGGTGACGTGTTTGCAGACAAGTCCATGAATGGGGACAGAGGCTCAGTCTGACAGATAAATGACTCGCAATAAAAAATTTGGCCGGGTGTCACCACAGCATTGGGGCCTTGATGCATAGGCTGACCTGTCCCTTCTCATGCCCCTTTTAGTCAGGGAATGCCTGTATCAACCTGTGTCCTGTGGGTGTACAGTGTGCGTGTTGCGGAAGCAGGCCCCACCTCCTGCTCAAGACATGCCAGAATGTCACACAGATAGTTTCTCATCACATTCCTGGGCTGGGGGTCCTGATCTTATTCGATAACAAAACAAACTGTTTATTTCTTATCCCAGGAGATGTCTCATGCACATGCACCTGTGTGTGTTCTGCAGACAAATGGGATAGTAACAGGCTTATTCTGTTATTGGTTGCCAGCCCTTGAGCCTCCTTTTACTAAGCTGTTATGTAACCACTCTGGGTATCTGACCTCCTAAACCACTGCTGCTGAAGCTTTATCCTGAACGAGCCAAACTAGCTTTCTAATTAAACAGGTGCCACGTAAGACTGTAATTACACATACATTAAGAGTTAATGTTAAGATTAATCAATTACATTGCATGCGCGGATCCATGCACCCTGGCTAGCCCACAGATTGAAAGGCACTCATCCCACTCCTTGCCTGTATGCCACTGCCCCATTTTTAAGTCCTGGGGTCCTTGACTGGAAGTAGAAATACCCTTCCTCTGTGTCCCTACTGTTTCTGTGTCCTATAAACAGAAAGGCTTATGCTGTCACTGCTGCAGATTTAGACCTGTGTGACCATGAGATTTACTGAAGCAAAGCATCAGCTGATGTATCTCTATACACTCATTAAAGGAATTATTTTCCACTGACATTCAATCCATGTCAGTGCAGAAAAAAGGGAAACTGGTTTGTTTCGCACAACTAGTGAATGAGAACCACTCCAACCGGGTTCCCAGCAGACAAGGGACACTGTTTCTGTGGGGGAATCCAGTTTATCTGGTGCTCATGTGTGGGGGGAAGAGCAGATGGGCTGGAATCCCAAAGAGTTCTCTTTGTTTTCTTACGAATTTCTCCACCATGCCTGAAATGAAAACACTGTTGTTAAATGGTGGTGGGCGAAAGTAGGTCAGAGGATTAGTAAATGAAGAGGAGTTATATTATTAATCAAATAATAGTAACTTACATTAAAATAGCAATTCTTTTGTCCCAAAGGACACCCCCACACTTGTCATAACACATAAGCAGGAATTCACTGACCACTGAAATGCAGCCACCTCTGTGTTGGGATGCAGCAGGTGACAGCACACAACGGTGCTGCACAAGTTTAGGACAGGAAGTGAAGACGATTCCCCCCCCAGATGAATCTATAAAGTGATATTGGTCTGCAGAATATAATGACCCAAATGGGACATTTAAAACCAAATTTTGTGCAGAAAGTGCTAGATTATCAGCCCTGGAGACTAAAGCTCATAGGGATGTTCTGGGCACAGGTCACGTACATTTCCCCTACCTTAGACAGCCTTACTGGTTCATCTAGATTCTCTTCTGGAAAAGCCACCTCTAGAGGTGAGAGGGTTGTTGTTCAGTCTCCATAACTCCTTCAATCCCTGGTCTCTCTACTCAGACATCTAACACAGGAACTAATCAGTGAGTTTTGTAACAGACACCCACCCCCTGGGAACTGGACTTAGGCTGCCAAACTGGCATTATTAATGCTTGTTAAGACTAGCTGGAGATACCTCTAACTTCTTACACTGTGAAGGCTGCGTCACTTTAGCATCTCATAGACATTAACAAATTCCCCTCACAACACCTCTGTGAAGTATTATACTCCTCCTCTTGTACAGATGGAACTAATGCACACCGCGATTCAGTGACTAACCCAAGGGCACAGAAGGTATGTCTACACAGCAAAGAAAAACCCATGGCTGGCCCAGGCCAGCTGATTTGGGCTGCGGCGCTGTTTCACTGCAGTGTAGATTTCCAGGCTTGGGCTGGAGCCTGAGCTCTGGGACCCTCCCACTTTGCAGGGTTCTAGCACCCAGAAATCTACACAGCAATGAGACAGCACAAGCTCTGAGTCAGCTGGCACGGGTCAGCCTTTACTGTGTAGCCATACCCAGAGTGAGTCTGTGGCAAAGGCAGGAATCGAACCCAGATCTGGCTCTTAGGTTATTTCTATGGCACCCATTACCATAGTAGCTGAGCGCCTCATAAACACAAATGTATTTATTCTTACAACATTGCTGTGGGTCGGGAAGTGCTTTTTTCCCCATTGTACAGATGGGGAACTGAGGTGCAGAAAGACAAAGTGACTTGGCTGAGGTCACACAAGAGGTCTATGGCAAAGCAGGGACTCAAACTCAGGCTTCCCAAGGCCTAAGAGAAGCCCCTTACCACTAGACCATCCTTCCTCTCTGATTTCCTGGCCACTGCTTTAACCACAAGGCTACCTTCCCTGCAGCAGCAACAGCTTCTGCCTTTCAGAAATCTTTTCTCGGAAACACCCTCTGTGCACTCGGCCAAACTCATCCCTGAATTAACTAAACTTAGATCAACAGTTACCACTCAGATGAATTTGGCTTAGATCAGTTTGCCTCTGGATCTGCTCCAGGAAGTTTGCCTCTAAATCCTGTTGATCTGCTAGTTGTTGCCATCTCTCTGATTTAAATGTTTGTGTGTGAGCAGAGTGAGGGATTCATTCCTGGTGCTTTCTGAACCCAGGTATGACGGCACTGGTGCTCTGTAAGTTTCCCCGAATACACGGCTCCATCGGTGCACCTTGGTCCTGGCAGACAATACCACTGCCATTCCAGTACTGGACATCCTTGAAAGAGATGCTGTGGAAACTTCCACCAATGCAGCTTCACAGGGGCTAGCATCAGTGGCAGGAGCTCTAGTGTACACAGGGCACCTGGATTTTCCTGCTGTGATGTCTGGCCCAGCTCAGAGCTGGTCTTGCCATCAAAAACACTGGTAGTTGCCTGAGATCAGTCCCCACTCCCACTCCCTCAATTGCTACCATATTGACAGTGCAACAGAGTGAAACTTCCCCAAAGAGCCTAGTACAGACAACTGCCAGAGACTGCCACTTACTGCTGAATCGGGCTGCCTCATTATCTTTTGGGTGTATTCTCTCAGCTGGGTGTATTTTTAAACCTAAGAGGGACTTGAATCAAAATCTCAGACCTGACTGCAGGTCTAGTTCCAAACTTTCCAGCTCTACAATAGGCCAAACGAAAACCTGGTTCTGAATGGTCCTGGAATTCAAAGCTTTGGGCTGTAAACTCGGACTAAAACTTGAACCAGAGCTAAGATTTCAACTCTAATCAGATCCAAACCTGGACCCAGATGCAAGCTTTTGTCTGTAATTTAAACTTTCTAGTAAAAAACCAACATAGTTAATGTATCAGATGGATAAATGGGTTTATTTCCCAGTGGCTACAGTTCATGGCAGTTTCAGGTCATAGGTGTTCATGTGTGGATGTTCTGATCTGTGCTGAGAAGCATCTTCTTCAAATGAATCTTAAAGCCCCAACCGAAACTTGGTCAAAACTGCAGTTTCATCACGTGCTGTCATGGTGAAACTATGGAAAGCTCTGAATTTCATACGATTTCAACAGAAAACTATAAATTAACCCAAGTTTCCTTAAAACTAGGGCAGGCTGATGTGGAATGTGCCTCCTAGTGAACATATAGATATCACCCATTGGCTGAGTTATTGAGTTGTTAACAAAACACTAAACCAGGCAAATGCCCCGCATGGATCTGAATTTTGCTGTGAACATCTGGCCCAGCTCAGACTGGGTTCCGTGCAATCTAAGTGGGGGTGTCCCTTGTAATCACATTACATGGTGATCCTTTGATGTTATGTTGTATTCCTAGGTTCAGAGCTGGACTCTCTTCTTTCTTCTTCCCTCCTTAAACTCTGAGTCTTCCTATCAGACTTTGTAGGCTCCATTCAGTAATGACTCTGGCCCTTAGTGATGCTAGAATCCCCACAGATTCCCAGCTCTGGCGCCATAGGACACTGTCCCAGTTGGCATTAAGGTATGCTAGCTGTGAAAGGTCTACAAGCAGAACGAGCCAGCTGTCCCCACAGACAGTGCTGAGATGGCTGGGAGGCAAAGAGGTCATGCTTGCCTAGACACTCTTCACTATGTCAGGTACATTACTACTCCCAAATCCCCATCCACCTACAGCTGGGCAGAACATTGCGAAGGCTGAAAAATGATTGTTGACAAAAGCTAGGGTGCTCCTAGAAGGTGGGAGATATATGGGACTTTGGACTTTGTTTTTCAGAGGGGAACATTCAGTCAGTCTGACCTCCTGTGTAAAACAGACCATTAAATTTCATCCAGCTTTCCCCTATATTGAGCCCAGTGATTCTACTTCACCTAAAGCATTTCTGTCCTCCGGAGACTAAACTGTTGTGTCACAGGCAGAGGACAGGAGGGACTGAGGTGCCTTCAATGCACCATGCTCCTGCAAATAGCAAGGAATTGATTAGGTGAGATTAGGTTTGGGAGGGCGAGCAGCATGGCAGACTTATAAAAGCTTTCTGCTGCCTGGCTAGCAAGAGGAAAAGGGAGCTGCTCCAGGCCATCTGCTGTGGCTATCTGAGCCCCCACGGGAACACTGCAAATTGGACACGAAGGGATTTGTTGCCATTGTCTAGCACATTTTCATTTCTTTAACTGAATTTAGATCGCCTAACACTTTATTATTGCTGTGACAGTAGCTCCTAGATCCTGAGACAGGCTGACATTCTGCTGGGTGCTGTATCATGCACAGTAAGAGACAGTCTCTGCCCTGAAGGACTTATTGTCTGTACACTCAAAACATTCAGACGCATAGGCACCGAGTTTCTAATCTGCCATGGGGTGCTCCCCCTGGCTCCGCCCAGGCCCAGCCCCCACTCCACCCCTTCCCCCAATGCTCCACCCCTGCCCTGCCTCTTCCCACCCCCTCCCCTGAGTGTGCTGTGCCCTCGCTCCTCCCCCTCCCCCTCCCGTGCCTCCTGACAGGAAGTGGGAGGGGGAGGTGCTGATCGGCGGGGCCCACGGGGCGGGGGGGGGGGGGAGGAGGCCCTGGGGGGAAGGGAAGGAGGGAGAGCTGTTGATAGGGGGCTGCTGGTGGGTGCTCAGCACCCACCATTTTTCCCCCGTGGTTGCTCCAGAGGGGAGACAGGTTCAGAGAAGGGAAGTGACTTGCCCAGGGTTATACAGGTCTGCATCCAACTGGCCTATAATGTTGGCCTCCATCGCCCACTTGGTAAATTCTCAAACGTGCACCTTCATGTTTTCTCCCTGGCTGCCCTTCATGCTTGGGAAGAGTTCCCCCTAAACATCCACAAAGCTACCTCATTGTCCTCCTTCACATCCCTCCTCAAAACCCCTTTGCCAGGATGCCTTCAGAAGCTTGACAACAGGCTTCGAGTGTGCTGAGACACTGTCTGTCTTGCTGACCATGGTACTCCCCGCATCAGACTGTCTGTATATATCTGCTGTCCTTAGACTGTCAGCTGTCTGGGGCAGGGACTGTCTTTGTGGTCTGTGTTTGTACAGCACCTGGTGCCATGGGGGTCCTGGGCAATGACTGGGGCTCCTAGGCATGATTGTAATACAAATTCATAATGACACTCATTTTACACATGCACAGAGAGGGTCAGACAGAAGCATAGGCGCCGACTTTTACTTTTCCTCGGGGGTGCTCCACCCCCGCTCTGCCCCCAAGGCCCCACCCCCACTCTGCCCCTTCCCCCAAGGCCCCACCTTCACTCCGCCTCCTCCCACCCATGCTCCTCCCCCTTCCCCCAAGGCCCCGCCCTCACTCCACTTCTTTCTGCCCCCTCCCTAAAGGCCCCGCCCTCCCATCACTCACTGCTCTCCCCGCTCCCGCCAAGCCCCTTTCCAAGCCGCCAAACAGCTATTTGGCAGCGCTCCCAATTAGCTGATCGGCGGCACCGCTGAACAGCTGTGGCTGGTGGGGGCTGAGCAACCCCTATTTTTTCCCTGTGGGTGCTCTAGCCCCAGAGCACTCACAGAGTCGGCGCCTATGGAAAGTAACCCGAGGTGCCACAGCAAATTTCTGGCAGAATTGCAGTAGGCTATAAGGGATAAACTGCTAAATCCTGACTCCCCACCCTTCTGTTCTCGCCACGGGGCAGTATTCTTCCTTATGCGTATTCCACGCTCCTCTCTTTTGAACTCAGCCTGACATATGTGGATGGCAGCTCCAAGTAAACAGTGCAGTGACTTGTGGCCTGCCGTTGACAGGCCCCTGCACAGCTGCTGACAGCTGGAACGGAACAGCAGATTTCGTAACCAGTGCCGTGCGTGTCAGGTGAACTCGCCAGCCTCACTTCACCCCAAACGCCTCCTTGTTGTTCTCCTAGTACGCAGAAGGACTGTGGTACATCTCCATACATAGATGCACCCTAGAGAACTTCCATGCTAGCAGACGGCCAGGAGGCCAGAGCAAAATGGAAATTCTTGTTGTGAATGAGTCACGCTACATAGGCAAGTGCAGCATGAGTATGCTTGGAAAAACATTCCATCATTATTGCTGCCCATCCTCTCGTGGTGCCGGGGGAGGGAAACATTTTGTGTTTGGGGGTTTTTTGTTTTGATTGGGAAGCGTTTGCTGACAGGCTGTGTGCAAGCTCTTCTGCCTCGGCCCAGCAGAGCTTCTGTTCCAGTCAGGAGCTCTTTGGCACTGGGGTTGCCAGTTCGGCCTGATTGCTGGGCAGTTCCTGAATCGAAGCATCACAGGACTGAAAGCTGGAAAAGATCTACCAGTCAGCGAGCCCATGCCGCTGCCAGTGCAGAATTGCTCCTTAGAGTCTGTCTGGGTTTTTTCCAGGCTTTGCCTAGTCCAGTTTTAAGTGTCCCATGCAGTAGGGCTGTCACCACCTTGATATCACAGTGATGGGTGCAACATAGGAACTAGAACAGAAATCTCTTGGAGAGATTATTCAGCATTATTATTAGTCTAGCACCTAAAGTTCCTAAGTGAGATCAGAGACTTACCATGTTAGGCACTGTATAGACACATACTGAGGTCCGGTCTACACTACAGACTTATAGTGATATAACTATGTTGTTCAGGGATGTGAAAAATCTACCCCCTGAGCAATGTAGTTATACCGACCTACCCCCCGGTGTAGACAGCACTGTGTTGGTGGGGGAGCGTCTCCCGCTGACGTAGCTACCGCCTCTCCAGGAGGTGGAGTAACGACACCGCTAGGCAAGCTCTCTCCCGTCAGCATAGAGCATCTTCACTAAAGTACTGCGTCGGTGCAGCTGTACCAATGCAATGTTTTAAGTGTAGACGAGCCCTCAGAGGCAGTCCCTGCCCCCAAAAGTATAGAACAACAGATGAACACAGCCAGAGCAGCACAAGGAAATGAAGGGGCTGCCTACACTGCAATAAAAGACCCACAGCACAGCGATGGCTGGCCAACTCAGCTGAGTTAGGCTTGCAGGGCTTGGACCATGGTGCCGACTCCGTGGGTGCTTTGGGGCTGGAGCACCCATGGGGAAAAATTAGCGGGTGCTCTGCACCCACTGGCAGCCAACTTCCCCCCTCCTCGTCTTCTTCTCCCCCCTCGAGCGTGCTGTATCCCTGCTCCTCTCTCTCCCTCCCAGTGCTTCCACCCCCCCGCCACCTAACAGCTGTTTGGTGACACTTAGGACTCTCCGGGAGGGAGGGGGAGGAGCGGGGACGCTCAGGGGCAGGGACTTGGGGAAGGGGGTGGAATAGCAGTGGGAAGGGGGTGGGGCTGGGGTTGGAAGAAGCAGGGTTGCGCGGGGACTTTGGGGAAAGGGTGGAATGGGGGTGGGGCAAGGGCAGTGCAGGGGCTGGAAGAGGCGGTGCAGGGGCCGGAAGAGGCGGGGCCTGGGGCGGGGGGGAGGGGTCGGGCACCCACCGGGCAGAGGGGAAGTCAGTACCTTTGGCTACAAACCCCGTGACGGAGGAGGGTCTTAGAGCCCAGGCTCCGGCCTGAGCCCAAACACCTACACTGCAATTTTCAGTCCTGCAGTCCAAGCCCCACTAGCATAAGTCAGTGGACCTGGGCTCTGAGACTCGGTGGCGCAGGTTTTTTATTGCAGTGTAGACGTACCCCCTGAGACAGTACTGGTCAGCATGATAGACAGCGGTCTCAGCACACCTCCCTGGTCACCTAGTGATAGGGTGACCAGATAGCAAGTGTAAAAAATCGGGACGGGGTGGGGGGTAATAGGTGCCTATATAAGAAAAAGCCCCCAGAATCGGGACTGTCCCTGTAAAATCGGGACATCTGGTCACCCTACCTAGTGAATAGATTTCACTCTGGATTTGTAAGTTTTTCTTGATACTCAGCCTGTCTGTTGGGGATTTGGCTATGAGCAACAAGTGAATCACAGAAGCTGTTAATATCGTATCATGGTATGAACCCAAGTCTCGAAAGGGGAAAGGTTAATATAGTAAATAACCCACTTAACTTGCAAAGGAGCGACGTATTTGGGTTTTTTGCTATATGTTTAGGGCCAATTTTCAAAAATACTGTTGTTCTCCATTTCCCTTTGCACTCTCACCAGCGCATGAGTTGCATCTGACTGAAAACACAGTCTCACTATTCCTCTCCAAAGAGGTCTAAAAATTAATTACAACTTCTGCCATAGTAGCACACTAGTAAAACTGCCAAGGCTGTAGGAAATACCAGAGCGTTTTACTCACATAAGGGTGGGAGGGTTAAAGCCTATAAAATATAAATCTACCTCTGCCATCAAAACATAGAATACAGCCCATTTTTATCCTCTGTTTAGTCTTCCATTCTTTGGGATGATAACAAACCATCCCCGCTACAGCATCAGAGGCTGCTGTCTGCAATCGCAGAAATCCTAACAGTTTCTAATCTTAGCCTGGTTTTCCTTGGGAGTTTATTTCTTTAAATAGAAAGGTTTAAATTGGATTGACTGGTACAATGTTTCATCGTTGTGCTAGCCCCTAATCATTAGCCATTAGCTGCATCTTCTATTGGCTTTCTTGCCCTCATTCAGACCCTGCCTCATTTATCATTTCCCATTTCTCTTGTTCATTTTTCTTTCCTTTTTGGTCTCCGGGCTTTTCTCTCCCCACCCCCCTCATTTCATTTCCTTGGTCCTCCCTTTTTCCCCTCCGCATAACTTCTTTTGTACTAGTGTCAACGGTCCCATCACTGGGGTGGGGTGGATGTGAAATCTATTGTCCAGTTCTACAACACAGCTTTCTTTTCCTCATTTAAGTGAGTCAGAAAGATAAAATCAAGGCAAGCACAGATTTCTGAGCTGAACGGCTAACTAGGTGTCATGGAGCACAGAAAGAGCTGTACTTTGGCCATTATTTTGTTGACCTGCTCAAAAAATTCTAAGTAGATTGGAGATACACCCTTTCCTTTTGCAGAGGCTGTTCTGCTTTGTCCTTATACACATTATGCTCCATCTCGGCATTTTTATAATTCCGTTTTCAATAATCATTTGAACCAATTTACCTGGCTTATTGGCCTGTAATTCCCAGGATCACTGAAGTGCTTTGTGCTGAAGATGGCTTCAAAATTAGTTGCCCTCCAGTCTCCTGATATAGGAGCTGATTTTAGCAAGAGAACATATTTCTGTTAGCAGGTTAGCTACTTCATTTTTAAACTCCTTCAGAGCTCTTGGATGCACCATCTGCTCCCACTGACTTGTTTCTCTAGCTTATCAATTTTGTTTCAGCATCTGCTCTGAAGACACCTGACAAGTGAAATTCTCCCTGTGCAGGTAGGGTTGCCATCCTCCAGGATTGGCCTGGCGTCTCCAGGAATTAAAGATTAATCTTTAATTAAAGATTATGTCATGTGATTAAATCTCCAGGAATATGTCCAACCAAAATTAGCAACCCTATGTGCAGGTCAGCACAAGGACTAGGCCCTACTTCAATCCCACTCAGAACAGGATTTCAGTTGGACATAGGCCTTCTATGGGTCCTCCGACCAAAATCTAATTTCACTCATAAAGAGGAGGCCCAGGGTAGGTATCTCCCACCATTCTCTGTAGTGAAGACAGAGACTTGAATCACTTAGCTTCTCTGCAGTGGCCTTATTTTCCTTAATTGTTTCCTTTATTCCCTTGTAGGCCTGCAGAGCCACCAACTCTCTTGGAGGTTTCCTGCTTTTGATATTCTTAAAAAACAAACAGCAAGTAAACTGGGGTTCAAGTCTCTAATGTCTACCCACACACTCAGACTTAAGTAGGGACACTGGGCCCAGAAACCTGTGTTTAACCTTCCCTCCCCATACTCTACTTTGTAAGTCTTATTTATTATCAGTACAAGGGGTATCTGAAATCCAACCTACCATTTTGTTGCCGTCTCTGCTGCCACCACTCCAGTGCGAAGGAAGCACAAGGAATTGTGAAGGTGAAATGACAGAATAGCTGCGCCACTGATTCTGAACCAGAACAGCAAGCACCACCAGGAAACCACACTGAGAGACTTCACTGATACGTGCCAAGAAGAGACAGTGCCAGAGTACCAGCTGCATAAACACTGCTGGATCAGACATGCCTGGATCTCTTACTCTTCAATTAATATTTGCAGAACCACGCCTATTTTCCTTCTGAAATTCCTTCTCCCCCTGAGCTGAATAGATTACACCACTGCTCGCTTTCCTCTCTGGAACACGTTCCATCCTAACAGATCCCAGAACAATTTACAAACGAGAAGTGATATACAGATGATGCACAAAGAGACCTTCACTGAAATGCAGCCACTTCTGGGGTGAAACATAGCCACTGCTGAACAGGGCACATTATTTTTCACTTCTTTTCCTAAGCTCTCATAATATAGTCATTTGAAAATGCAATAGGAATTTAGGGAGACAGAGTGTAGTTACTTTGGTTGAAAATTGACCAGGCCACTGGAGAGAACACCTTACCCTTCTGGAAAAGTGCCATGGCATCTTTAAGAACTATTTCAGATGGACATTTCATCGGAAAGTTTATTCACAAATATTAAGGTCAGAATAGCCCATGATGATAATCGTGTCTGGGCTCCTGCATTGCACAGGCCAGAGGAGTCACCCAGTGACTCCTGCATTGAGCCCAACAACTTGGAGTTGAGCAAAGACTATCTTTTGTTAAATACCTCCATCCACTCTTTATTTAAAGATGCCGAGAGATGGAGAGTCCATCACCTCCCTTGCTAAGCTGTTCTGATGAGCAAATACCATATGTTGTGGTAATTTTCTCGGAGAAGGAATTGCAGTGGGTGTTCAGAAAGTTAGGCTAATGTCTGAAACGATGCCATTTCCTTCAGAAACCATTTGATATTTATATCACGATGTGGAATAGTTCTTACGTAAGTGCTGAAATTTTGTATACTTGTGTTAATCATTCTAGTGAAAGCCCATATATATTGTGTGTCTGGTTGGCACTTCGCTTTAGAAATAAGCTATTACAGGCAAGGCAGGGCCTGGCATCTGCCAGGGGCCGTGAGAGGGCACAAGACACCCCCCACAAATACCTGCATCCAAGACAGGTTGTAGGGACAACGACTGCTTTTGTTCAGGGAGCACAACAACCACTCAGTGACTGTACTGCTCCCAGCACTAGACGCCCCCCCAAAATAATGAAGGCGAAGGATCAGTGGTCCTGGATAATCCTTTGCCAGCTTGCAGAGATGGCTGAGTGCAGAGAGTAGTAGATACAGTGCTTCTTCCAGGCACCATGCCTGCCAGACCTCCTGCTTGGTTTGGTGTGGCTCTGCACTGCCCTCCAATGAAGGGCTGAGTCTCAAAGGCACAAATTAGTAGAGCATTTTCTCCCCCGTAAGGACGTATGGCCAAATTCACGGCTTCAACTACACTTAATGAAGTGTAGTGTCAGTGGGAGACACCAAATGGCTCTGTTACCCCAGAGCTCTGTCCCGCTGAATGTAGAGGCTTTCGGAAGCCATTAGGCCCAGATTTCCCTGCCTCAGGCTATGTCTACACTTAAACCGCTACAGTGGCACACCTGTAGAGCTGCCCCTGCGCAGTTATAGAGCTTCACATAGCTGCTTACTACAGAGACAGGAGGGGTTTTCATGTCACTGTAGTTAATCCAGCACCCCAAGAGGCAGTAGCTAGGTTGATGGAAGAATTCTTCTACCGACCCAGCACTGTCTACATCAGGGGTTGGGTCGTCTTAACTGTGCCGCTCACGGGGGTGGATTTTCCAAACCCCCTCCATGACGTAGCTAACTTTTAATCATCCTAGTGAATCTGGTAGATCCGGCCTCAGACTCTTTGAGCGAAGCATTATTTAGGTAAAGAGTAGCTGCGTAATGATATGTCCACGTAAATGTAGGCCAGGTCTACCCTAGAAAGTTAGGTTGACCCAGCTACATGGCTTAGCAGTGTGAAAAATCCACACTGAGTGATGTAGTTAAGCCGACCTAACCACCGGCATAGACAGCACTAGGTTGACTGACTAATTATTTTGTCCTGGATCCAGATTTGAGTCTGGATTTCCAAATTCACCACTCCCTCCCTCAAAATTCTTGGGTAATTGGACTGGGAGAAAGGACACAGATTCCTGGGTCTAGCTGAGCTGGATTTGGCATCATATCTAAGGCAGGAGGGTGGGGAAGGCAGCTTTAAGCCACCTTGCTGTTCCCTTGATCTTGGAGCTGGCATGATCTAGAGCAGCCTAAGAACTGCTCTGAATTATGCCATCTGAAACAGGGTCCCCTGGCTCTGCCAGCTAAGAATTACTAGGAACCAGGATCCAGCCAAGGGCAAACTGGCACAAGGCCCGAAATGTGAAATGGGGTGACAGGATCTGGGGTTCCAGTTCTGCTAAGAATTGAAGGAGGCCCTGACTGCAAAATTCAGATCTGGATTCAAGTCCAGAGTTTGAGCAGATCTGTGGTTCTGGCTTGGGCTTGTCTCTAATATGAAGTAAGGTTTCCAGCTGGGTCAGAGCAGAGACCAAGAATGGAGGGAGAGCCAGTGAAACACTGTGTAATTTTTCACTTACTCTGAAATAAAAATATATCTCGGGCTTGTTTTGGAATGAATCTAAAAAAAATTCCTCTTGATGGGAACCATCTGTAGCCTGAGGATGCTGGCTGCTTCCCTCTGAATGAGCATAGACTGTTATTCAGCATGTGTTCCTCTCCACGTTTTGCTTTTGGTCTTTACCGTCCTTAGGAATTCTAGCTATTCCAGTAGGTTTTCCTTCTGGATGGTCCTACCATTCAAAGCACAAGCAGTTTATTATGCCTATATGGCATAATATTTACTTTCCTCATTATAATAGCTTTGGCCAGCACAGCCTGCCAATGGTTACTGGTCTTGCTAGTATAGACACTGAAAATGTCTTCATTGTAACCCTTCAACTCCAGACATTACCTCATGTTCGTGGCTTCTTAAATCTATACCACATAACAAAACAGAAGGGAAAATCCACCCCAGGGGCCTGAGGAGCAGGGTTATCCTGGCTTCACATTGACTAAATCAATGGAAATGTCACTCCAGTTGAATGATTGTGTTAATAATGACTACCTCACATATACAGGGTACCCAAGAGATCCAGTACCTTACTGGCCTGCATAGGGCTCACAGTATCTATCACTGAAATACAGCCCCCTCTGGGGTGGAGGGTGGTAGCTGTTTAATAGCAGCACTGCACAGTACTATTCACGACAGGATAGGAAAAAGAATTCTGTATTGAAAATGGTAGCATAAGAACATAAGAATGGCCATATTGGGTCAGATCAATGGTCTGTGTAGCTCAGTATCCTGTCTTCTGACAGTGGCCAATGCCAGGTGCTTCAGAGGGAATGAACAGAACAGGGAAATTATCAAGTGATCCATCCCCTGTTAACCAGTCCCAGCAACTGGCAGTCAGAGGTTTAGGGACACCCAGAGCATGGGGTTGCATCCCTGACCATCTTGGCTAATAGCCTTTGCTGGACCTACCCTCCATGAACTTATTTAATTCTTTTTTGAACCCAGTTATACTTTTGCCCTTCACAACATCAGCTGGCAAGGAGTTCCACAGGTTGCCTGTGCGTTGTGTGAAGAAATACTTCCTTTAGTTTGTCATGCATCCAACGAAGTGGGTATTCACCCATGAAAGCTTATGCTCCAATACGTCCGTTAGTCTATAAGGTGCCATAGCACTCTTTGCCACTTTTACAGATCCAGACTAACACGGCTACCCCTCTGATACTTGACTTCCTTTTGTCTGTTTTAAACCTGCTGCCTATGAATTTCATTGAGGTACCCATGAGTCTTGTGTTATGTGAAGGGGTAAATAACACTTCCTTATTCACTTTCTCCACACCAGTCAAGATTTTATAGACCTCTATCATATCCCCACTTAGGTCTGGTCTATACTACAGAGTTAGGTTGACATAAGGTAGCTTATGTCGATCTAATTATGTCAGTGTCTACACTACAGCCTTGCTTGCACCGGTATACATGCCCTACTCAGGGCCGAATTAAGACCTTTAGAGGCCCTAGGCACTGAAAAGATTATGGTGCCCCCCCATATGTAATTCAAAATCAAAATAATACTATCCCGTAAAATAAAATTTTATTTTTCGAAATGACACAAAACTTACATGTATGCTGAAATTAAAATAGCTTCTTTCAAGATTTTCTGATTGCAAAATTCTGGATAAGTTCAACGAAGCTGACTTGACGAAGCATGTCCACTTCCACACACAATAGGGAAAGTGAATCAAGTCTGTCCTGACACATTGTTGTTCTCTGAGCGTTTTTTATTCTTTTCAGCTGAGAAAAAGAGTGTTCCGTGGAGCAGTGAGTAATCATCAATGTTAGAAAAATACGTCGTGCGATCTCTACATTTGGAAGTACACATTGTATTCCGTCTTTCAACATTGTGTCATGAAGATCAACGTGACTGAATTTCATTTTTCCTGTTTCATTAAACTTTGTGCACGTATAACAGTGGAACTGCTGTACTTCTCCACAGAGATTCATGTTCAAGTCAACAGGGTATGAGTCAACTGGCTTTTGGGAACCTTGTGAATATTGTTCGTCAGATAAGTCCATATCATTTAGAAAAGAAAATCTACTTGATACTTCTTTGTACACATCACCTCTCCTTCTCATATAAGCTTCAAGTGTATCAATTATAGCGTGGTAAGTAGATACGCAAAATTTGTCTCTAGGATTCAGTGCTGTTTCTGGTGCACTGCTGTCATTTGCTTGTTTTTTCCTGATTCGCTTGCGGGACTGGGCTTCTTTGTAGTTAGAATCAGGCAAGATATCTTTTGATATGTCTTCAGATCTTTCAAAATCATTCCTCAAAGTGTGTAAGTGGTCTGCTAATGATTGACAGAGGCCTGCACATGTTTTCAAATCCAATTCTTTTTCTTGGAGAGCTTCACTTGTGTGGTAAAAGTGTTGTAAAATTTCATTCCACATGGTCAACATGAATACGAACTCTAGTTCTTGCATCTTGTTTGCAATGTTTTCTGCCTCTCGCATAGTTTCTCCCTTTTGTGATTGGTCTTCAGCTATACTTTCTATTTATCCACAATCTTTGAGTAGGACTCCAGAGTTGCACTTGTTGCCACTGCATGTGCCTCCCAGTGAGTATTAGAAAGAGATTTCAACACACGATCATTGCCCAAATATGTTTTAAGAACTGCCCATCGGTGTGTTGAGGCAGAGAAAGTAACTGGACTGTTGAGAAAAAACTTACTGCCACCGGACAACAATCACCAACACTGTCGCCAACAAGATTGAGAGAGTGTGCAGCACTTGATATGAATCTGCCATATTTGTTCTGTTCTAAAAGCTTCTTCTGCATTCCTTGATAACGCCCTGACATGTTGGCAGCGTTGTCATAAGATTGACCTCTGCACTTTGAGAAATCTATTTTGCAAACTTGGCACAGATAATGCAGTACTTGATTTGCCATTTCTTCACCAGTGTGGCCTTTCAAATTGAGGAATGTTATAAATCATTCAACTGGTTTTCCATCTGTGGGAGACACATATCTTAGTACAATACTCAACTGATCAATATGTGAAAGATCAGCTGTAGAGTCGACAGATAAACTGAAGTACCCAGCAGTACTTATTTCATCCACAATAGCTGAACGAACTTTGTCACTCATTAGACCAATGAGTGCATCACATATTGTCTTGGATAAGTACGATACTAGTACGTATAACTCAGAAGAATATATCAATAATAAAACATAAATTTATTGCAATACACGACAGGATCTGATTTCCTCACATTATTTTGATCTCCGTTAGTAGGACACTCCCCTGGTTTAGGTGGGGATAAGTAATAAAAAAAGAACAGAAAAATGGGGGAAGAGTGTGTAGTGGAATGTAAGGAAGTCTAACAAAGTTCTGATTTTTCCCATGATGACTACTTTGATGCTTTTTTTGAAATATCAAATGTCAATTTTTTAAAAAAAATCTCATTTTTTTGGGTGCCCCCTGCTTTGCTGGTGCCCTAAACACGTGCTTAGTCTGCCTACTGGGTAATCCAGCCCTGGCCCTATTACACCAGCGTAATAGCTCCATCTCCACGAGCGGAATAGGGCTTATGTTGGCGTAGTTCGGGTAATGCAGTGTCCTTGTAGACACTGCAGGTTGCTTAAGTTGGCTGTTAGTGTTGTCAATCTCACAGCTCTGTGCTGGAGCCCTGACGTTGATAAGAAAGGCTGGTAGGCTCCCTGCTGCGAACCGCGCCCCTGGCTCACAGCTCGGGCTGTCCCCCTGGGATGGGTGAGGGGCTCCAGCTAGAGCCCAGCTGCCCTCCCAGGTCCCCGATCCGAGTCAGGCTTCCCACTGGGAACCTGATTGCCATCCGGCTCCCTGCTGGGAGCCTAGCTGCCCCTGGTGCTCCTGGCTCCCTGCTCCGTGCCCAGAGCCTGGGCTGTTGCTGGGCTCCCAGTGGAGAACTGGGAGCCGAGAGCTGGGGGGGAGGGGCAACCAGGCTCCCAGTGGGGAGTGGGAGCCCAGGGGGACAGTGGGGAGTTGGAGGACAGCCAGGCTCCCAGTGGGGAGCTGGGAGTCCTGGGGGGCAGATGGGCTCCTGGCAGGGAGTGGGGAGCCCTGGGGGGCAGTGGGGAGCTGCGGGGCAGTTGGGTTCTTGGCAGTGAGCTCCGTGCAGAGCTGAGAGCCCTGGTTGTAGCCGGGCTCCCACCAGGGAGTGGAGCTGAGACCCGGGCTGGGCTCCCAGCGGGGAGCAGAGCTGAGAACCCAGGTGGAAGCTGGACTTCTAGCAGGGAACTCCCCATGGAGCTGAGATCCCAGACTCTGAGTCCCCCACACTGCCCCTCTTCGGTTGGTGGAAGCGCTCCTGGTGAGGACGTGCACCACTGACAGAAGGAGGTAGAGTGCACATGAAAAACCAGAGTAATTACTGTGGCGGCTGTCAGTTGATGTATCATAGGTCGACTTAAATTTGTAGTGTAGAAATGTCCTGAGTCGTCTCTTTTCCAAGCTGAAAAGTCCCAGTCTTTTTAATCTCTCCTCACATGGAAGCCGTTCCATACCCCTAATCATTTTTGTTGCCCTTCGTTGTACCTTTTCCATTTCTAATATATCTTATTTGAGATGGGGTGCCCAGAATTGGATGCAGTATTCAAGGTGTGAGTGTATCATGGATTTATATAATGGCATTATGATACTATCTCTCTTATTACTATCCTTTTACTAATGTTTCCTAACATTGTTAGGTTTTTTGACTGCTGCTGCCCACTGAGCAGATGTTTTCAGAGAACTATCCACAATGATTCCAAGATCCCTTCCTTGAGTGGTAACAGCTAATTTAGATCCCCTCATTTTGCATGTGTAGCTGGGATTATGTTTTCCAATGTGCATTACTCTGCATTTATCAACATTGAATTTCATCTGCCATTTTGTTGCCCAGTCACCCAGTTTTGTAAGATCCCTTTGTAGCTTTCGCAGTCTGCTTTGGACTTAACTATCTTGAATAATTTTGTATCATCCGCAAATTTTGCCACTTCACTGTTTACCCCTTTGTCCAAATCATTTATGAATATGTTGAACAGCACTGGCCTAAATACAGATCTCTGGGGGAATCAAATTCTGAAAACTGACCATTTATTCCTACCCTTTGTTTCCTGTCATTTAACCAGTTACTGATCCATGAGAGGACCTTCCCTCTTATCCCATGACAGTTTACCTTGCTTAAGAGCTTTTGACGAGGGACCTTGTCAAAGGCTTTCTGAAAGTCCAAGTACACTATATCCACTGTGTCCACGTTTGTTGACCCCCTCAAAGAATGTTAACAGATTGGTGAAGCATGATTTCCCTTTGCAAAAGCCATGTTGACTCTTCTCCAAAAAATTATGTTTGTCTATGTGTGGGATAATTCTATTGTTTGCTATACTTTCAAACAGTTTGCCTGGTGCTAAAGTTAGGCTTACCAGCCTATAATTGTGAGCATTGTCTCTGGAGCCTTTTTAAAAAATTGGCACCACATTAGCTGTCCTCCAGGCATCTGCCACAGAAGCTGATTTAAGTGACAGGTTACATACCACAGTTAGTAGTTCTGCAAATTCATGTTTGAGTTCCTTCAGAACTCTTGAGCGGATACCCTATTGATACCTTAATTTGGGATAGTTCCTCAGATTTGTCATCAAAAAGAAATAGCTCAGATGTGGGAATCTCCCTCAAATCCTCTGCAGTGAAGACCGATGCAAAGAATTCATTTAGCTTCTCTGCAATGGCCTTCTCTTCCTTGAGTGCTCCTTTAGCACCTCGATTGTCCAGTGGCCCCACTGATTGTTTGGCAGGCTTCCTGCTCCT
This sequence comes from Lepidochelys kempii, assembly GCF_965140285.1. Taxonomy (NCBI): domain Eukaryota; kingdom Metazoa; phylum Chordata; order Testudines; family Cheloniidae; genus Lepidochelys; species Lepidochelys kempii. The sequence continues at coordinate 14,234,311 of NC_136380.1, forward strand.
GATGTATTTAATTTTTAATTTTTTTTGCTATTAGTTGTTCAGTCTTTTGCTAGTTGCTCTTCAAATTCTTTTTTGGCCTGCCTATTTATACTTTTACCCTTGATTTGCCAGAGTTTATGCTCCTTTCTATTTTCCTCAGTAGGATTTGTGATGTTGCACTCTATATGATTTTATGAAAATATGCTAATGAGTGTGAATATAATGTAACTGGAATATGCTTCACGCAAAAGGTCTCTTTTAAGGTATCATTACAAAGCTTATAATCTACTGAGTGTGGTCATCCTATTTGTATAAATGTATCACTCTTGTATCTGAAACTAGAAATATGAAATATAACTCTGAGGTCCTATTGTAATTATGCAAAGTGTGGGCCATTAATGGTGGTTTGGAATCTTGATGGCTCCCATCAACTAGGAAAATTGGCTTGTTAGCACTGATGCCCCACTTGGTAAGGCAACTCCCATCTTTTCATATGCTGTGTATTTATACCTCCCTACTGTATGTTCCACTCCATGCATCTGATGAAGTGGGTTTTAGCCCATGAAAGTGTATACCCAAATAAATGTGTTAGTCTCTAAACTGCCACAAGGACTCCTCGTTGTTTTTGCTGATACAGACTAATACGGCTACCACTCTGAAACCTACCTTCCCACTTAGTGTGTAAATGTATATTCTCCCCATCTCACTTCTTGTGTGTGGGTGCATGCCTCATCTGACTGCCATGCTCTTCCTTTGTTCTCTACTAACAGGTTCCTGTCTGTTCACCCCTGCCTACCCACTCGGATCCTTACCTGTGTGTGTGTGTGTGTGTGTGTGTGTGTGTCCCTTTGATGGCAGCTCTGACTGGAGAAGAAGCAGCATGGAGAGAAAAGGTATTTTTAAAAATATTTTTACAGTATTTGTTTTCAACATACTGTGGAATGAATGCGCTGTGCGATAATGGAGTTCACCTACCCATTCAGAGCTTGGCAGCCTCTGCTGGAATGTAAGCAGACAATGTAATTACTTCAGCTGAAATTTGTCCAGGACACTGGGGTTAGCAGCCCTGCGCTTGTGAAAAGTTACGTGGACAAGTGGTCAGGACTCTTGGCCTTCAGTCTCATCTAAGTGTAAGCAGGGTCTGAATGAATGCTTCCCGGACAGCTAGCTGGGAGGGGGAGAGACTTTGGGTGTGTTTATGTAAATATAGTTTACTCCTGCTCTGCTTACATATTCAGCAAATACAGTGGTGTCAAAGTGATCAACTTTGGCTGGTGTTGGGTACAAATCACCATAGTACTGAATGCAGGGGTAGTGAAATATGGTTACCAGTGTTGTAATTATTGTAGGAATACAGGGAAGCAGGACTGTGCTTAGCCTGTCCCAAATGAGGGGGTCGCCCTCAGTTAAAAGAACCTCGTTAATCCAGGGGCTCAAATGGCAGGGCCCTGTGACAGTAAGAGAGGTGGGAACAGGTGTCCTAGCTAGGCAGTGGTACAGCCTCACCAAGCATCCTTGCTGGGCTGTTTAAAGAGAAAGCTAAATGGGCTCCATTAAGAGTCTCTTTGTTGTTTTAAATGCTCAATGAGAGCTAAAAATCAGGTGTGGTAGGACTGTGTTTCTGCCCAGACCTGAAATCACTCGAGATGGGGCAGTGTTTCTGTCCAGCTTGCAAAGAGCTGAAAATCACTAAGACACCTGATGTGCAAAGGTCACAGCAGAGAGGCAGGTGGTAGCAGCAGGTGACGGATAGCGGGCTGATGAGCAAGCAGCTGGTGAGGTGACGAGCAGAATGAGCGGCTGGTGGGGAGGCCAGGCGGCACAGAAAGCAGCTGGCAGAGAGACACAGCGAGTGGGAGGTGGCGCAGCGAGCCGCCAGAGGAGAGGGGCTGTGGAGCGAGTAAGGGACCTCCTTACCTCCACCCAGGCTGGGAGGTGAACTCTGCAGATGCACCTCTGAACGCTGGGTCTGCACTAACCAAGGACAGCAGCTGTGAGTGGGGTGCAAAGAAGGGATGGGCATGTTAAAGGCACTTTTGGGTTGCTGGACTTGAGAACCTGAGGGGAAAAGGACACTGCCCAGTCTACTTGGGGGGTGGGTCTTTTGCTCATAGTTTGTTTATGAACCCTCTTTGTGGTGTTTTCCCAAATTAACATTGCGTTACTTTCCTCCCTTTATTAAAAGTTTCCTTTCTACACTCAGACTCTGTGCTGACAAGTGGGGAAGTATTGCCTCTCAGAGGCACCCGGGGTGGCGTGTAAATTTCCCAGATTACGGGGTGGGGGCTCGAGCCAGTTCTGTGTTGTATCGCTGGAAAGGAAGCCCTCGACATTGAACCCAACCTTGGTTGCTGCCGGCTCTGCCTGGCAGAAGGGTTACATAAGAGACAGAACCTCCAGCAGCACAGTGCTCCCCGGTATCATTCCACACGGACTCAGAGTTAAGGGTGACACTTGGCCTGTGTCTATGCTAGCATTTTTCTTTAAATTTCCCATGATTACATTAACAATTTGTTATGCAAATCCATTGATGGGACGAGCTGCAGCTCCAGCTGCACCAATCCTGGTGAGCAGAGGTGGCAATGCTGCTATAGACCAACGCTGACATTTTGACCATTTTGTCTTCTAACCCTAAACCTGCTGATAATCGCCAGAGTCAGGCCTACACCAGCACTCCCCACCCTTGCTACCACTAGTGAAGTAGCACTGGTCTTATGATGGGAAAGTGTGAGAAAGAAGCTGGTATAGACAGAGCCAAACTGACTCGTCAGCAGGAATTCCTGCAGTGCTGAGTCTGGAGATTTCCCATTTAACTATTGATCCAGCCCTACTCAGCCTGTGTGCTCTCACAGAACCATAGTCCAAAGCGTTCTGGGTGAAATCAGACTGAAAGAACATAAGAACGGCCACACTGGGTCAGACCAAAAGTCCATCTAGCCCAGTACCCTGTCTTCTGACAGTGGCCAATGCCAAGTGTCCCAGAGGGAATGAACAGAACAGGTAAGCATCAAGTGATCCACCCGTCGCCCATTCCCAGTTTCTGGCAAACAGAGGCTAGGGACTCCATTCCTGCCCAGAGCTAAACTATTGTGTTGAAATACTTACAGAAATATTAATGCTGAGATGGGTAATACCTAGTGTTAATGTTCCCCCAACTTGAAATCATTTAATGACAGAGCCCAGTTATAAGTGGATCATAAATGCTGATCAGCCAAATCTGCAAGTGCTACAGCTTACATTTACTTTTATTTAGGATTTACTTCTAACTTGCACAGAGTTTGGAGAATTTAAACAGGTGTGTTTATTTTGAAGCATGACATTTGCTCATGAGTCTCCCTTTAATTGAGGGGTAAATTATATTGATCTGAATTAGTCATCAAATACGTTTTGTCAGAAGTCTTGTTGGCACAGAGTTCACAAATATGTTTAACAAACACCTGGGAGGAACTGGGTTACTGCGCTGTTTGTGTTGCCTGTGAGAACAGGATCAAGCTGTCCCGTATAGTAAGAGTTGTAGTCTAAGGGACAAGCCCGTTCCTGATGTAAATAGGTGAGACTTCAATAAAGTCAGTGGAGAACACCATCTTACCCCAGTGCTGATTTTAGCCCTGCCTCTCTATCTGTTTGAGTTTTTTTTCACTCCAAAGAATAATAAAACCTAGCTCTTATATAGCATTTGTCATCAGTAGATCTCAAAGTGCTTTACAAAGGAGGCCTGTATAGACTCATAGAATTGAGGGCCAGAAGAAACCATCATGATCATCTAGGCTGACCTCCTACACATTACAGGCTGCAGAACCCCACCCACCTGCTCCTGTACCTCACCCACAGAACCTTACCCACCCATAACCTCTAGCTGAGTTACTGAAATCTGCAAATCATGATTTAAAGACTTCATGTTACAGAGAATCCACCACTTACTCTAGTTTAAATCACCAAGTGACCTGTGGCCCATGCTGCACAGGAAGGGGATCCCCCCACCCAGGGTCTCTGCCAATCTGACCTGTGGGAAAATTCCTTCCTGACCCCACATATGGCGATTGGTTGAACGGAGGGAGGGGGATGGAGCAAGCAGGGGCGGGACCTCAGAGAAGGGGTGGGGCAGTGGCGGGGCCTTGGGGAAGGGGGCAGGGCAGGGGTGTTTGGTTTTGCGCTATTAGAAAGTTGGCAACCCTACCCTGTCTGAGCCCCTCCCAGTCAGGGTCAGGAGTGGGGCCGCAGCTTGTGGGGGGAGGGATGCGGACAGGAGTAAGGGGGCTGAGGCTGGGGCCACAGCTGGGGGCAGGGCTGGGAGTGGAGCCCCGGCTGTGGGCCGAGGCCCCCCAGCTGTGCCCCCCCGAAGGGTCCTGGAACCTCTGATCGAGGGGGTATATAGACTACTCCTCCAAACACAACAGAGAGCATTCTGTCTTGCACTAGTTACTGTAAGCAGATAATGGGAAATCTGCTTATGGAGCTTCTACTGCAAAAACCAAAACAACTCAAAAAACCCCTTGTTTCCATAGTTCTTATGGCTTCTCCACCTTACAGTCTATTTCACACAGCTTTGATTTCACCTTGCTGAAGTGGCTTGGAGTGCCTTCCAGAAACTCCAGACTGGAACACTGAGATACGGCCTTGATAAGGAATCTGAAAAGGAAATGTGAACACGCAGCATTAGGGAGGGTGAGTTTCTAAGGGGCAGAGAAGTGCCCAAAAGCACATATCAGACTCTTTGCTCATGACATTGGGCTCGAAAGCTCATGAGAAAAGGGAGACTTTCTGCAGTAGCTGATTTCAGCCCGGTCAGAAATGCTGTAAAAGCAGCTTTTCTGTGTCATTGCTTCAGCATTTTTGCTTCCTGTTCTTTCCACCGTCAGGAAACTCTGAGGCTCAGGAGAAATGAAAGGAAGAACAAAACAGTTAATTTACCCGTTTCCAGCCTCATCCAAGGGTTGGATTTTGTTTGAGCTTTGGGCACAAGGACTATTGCACCCCTTAAACCTCATCTAAGTCATCAAAACAGAGCGTAAGCGGTGCGACATTTGTGCTGGCCCTGCATGCAGGGATGAATTTCACTGCAGGCGAATAGAGGCATGACACTCACTTCAAGCTGCAGTCTTGTCAGTTCTCATAAGCAGGTTCAGTACCTGAGAGACCTGAAAACCAAAGTGATGCAGGAAGCGGTGCTGATTCAGTAGTTGTGCTCTCCTTTCAGCACTAATCCAATTTCCCACTACGGTGCTAGGGAGCACGGAGCTGCCAGAGGTTCTGTCGAGATCCTGAATGCATGTGGGTACATCTATTCTCACAATATATTTGTAAGATTAAGGGATGTCCTATGTCCTGGCTAAATTCCAATTAGGTGATTGCATTCTGCCTTCCTAAACATTTCCTTTATGTTGATGTTAACTTTTTCTCTTCTATTCTGTTTTGCACTGATGTGGTGAGACGTTATATAGTTGCAGTATTCCACACCAGAAGGGGAGGTAAAATTATTCCTACTGTATATACATAGGCGGCCAGATTTTTGAGATCCTAGCCCCCCCACAATCTAGGGCAAGCTTTCTAAAGGACTCAACACCGATTAGTTCCCATTATGCCCCTCTGGGTGCTGAGCCCTTCTGAAAATTCTGTCCATGAGCTCAGTCTGGTCAGGTATTTGGCACTTTCAGTGAGATGCCAGGAGCTCAGGACATTCTGCAGCTTAAATCTGTAAAACACTCTGGATGACAGGCACCAGGGACCAAATGGTCACAGGCACATCAGTCCAGCCTCTAGGACACGCATGTTTTTACAAGCACAATTGTTGTGTGCTATCTCTGGCAAACACAAGTGATACAACTTACACATCCAGACCTATTTCACTTGCAAGTAGGTTTTGTTGTGTATTTGGGGGGGGGGGGTTAGGCAAAAGAAGCTTGAACTCAATGAGAAGCATATCAGCTGGTCAAGGTGTTAACTTTTGGTTTTGCCAGTGGGTGCCCCACACTGGCTCCGCCCCCTCCCCAAGGCCCTGCCCCCACTCCACCTCTCCCTGCCCCTGCTCCGCCCCCTCCCCTGAGACCCTGTCCCCTGAGCACCTCCCACCTTTGTGCCCCCTCCTGCCTTAAGGGCAGTGAATGGGGGCGGGGGCAGAGAGGAGCGAGTGGCAGGGCAGCCCTGCTCAACAGCTGATCGGTGGCAAAGCCGCCAAAGAGCTGATGGGGGCGCAGGGCCAGCCACTGAACAGCTGACTGGCAGCCAGCCCCGGGGCCACCAGAGCAGCAACCCTGGCCAGCCCCAAGGGTGCTAAGCACCCCGTATTTTTTCTCCGTGGATGCTTGAGCCCCTGAGCACCCACGGAGTCGGCGCCTGTGAGCTGGTGTAAATAGTCAGCCCTCAGTGGCACTCTGACCACTTACACTAGCTGCGGATCTGCTCCTAAATGTTTCACTCAGACACAGCATCCTTCAGTTCTGTAGTCTCCAAAAAAAGAAAAACCCAAGCAATTTTCTGAAAGCGCTGAGGATGTTGCTGTAGTGGGGGGGTTTCTGGATTTTTTTAAATCCTGAAATGGTGGTATATAAAACCACATAATCTTGTACATGGAAGAAAATATACCTGATTGCTTCTATACTTGAAACATGGACTCACACAACGCTTTCCAGACCCTGAGATTTAGACCTACAGGGATTTAATTTATGAATTGTGTGTGTAAACATGTCAGATCATAAATATATTAAGTGGAAGCGTCTGATGAGCCGTCTCAGTCCCTTATGTAAAAAGGAGCCATATTACAGTGTCACTGTACAACTAGCATCTGAGACTCAGGAGAGTCCGGGACTGAGATAACAAGGAAATTGATGTCTACTTCCCCATAGTGAATAAAAGGGCCTTTGTTCAGGGACAGGGTTCTGGTCACTAGTAGCATTGTTTGAGGGAGATTTTTTTTCAGTTTCCTGCAAATAAGCGATGAAAAGAATGTTGTAACCCTGTAGGGTCCTCCCAACCCTCAGAAATCGAAAGAGATTAATCATAGGTAACGTTTACTATTAAGTGGACCAGAAAAATCTGTTTATTACATAGGTATGTGACTTCCAATTTCAGATTAATAATGGGGGAAACCCCTAAGAGTGCCTAAGAATTTGCAACTCCCATTGAAATCCATCGAACCGTGGCTCTGAGCCACTCCACCCCTTCCCCCAAGGCCCCACCCTCGCCCTGCCTCTGCCCCCGCTCCTCCCCTCCCCAGCCTGCCTCTTCCCGCCCAGGTCCGCCCAATCCCCCTAGCGCGCCAGAGAAAGAAATGACATAATCCAGTGGAACGGAAACGATTCCGTTGCTGCAGTCAATCCGCTCCCTCGAAAGGTGGTAGCTAGGGATGGAAGAGTTCTTCATCTGCACTTACAGTGGGAGTTAGACTGGCCTAACTACATTGCACAGGGTGTGAGGGAGGGGGAGGCGCTGATCCGTGGGGCCTGCCGGTGGGCAGGAGGCGCTGGAGGGGGTGGGAGGAAGCTGATGAGGGGGCTGCCGGTGGGTGCTCAGCACCCACCATTTTTTCCCCATGGGTGCTCCAGCCCCGGAGCACCCACGGAGTTGGTGCCTATGGAAAATGCCATTAAATGATGATGATTTATGTCATGTTAATTTTCCTTCAATTAACTCTGACATGGCTCCACCTATGTGTCTTGATGTTTTAATAAGCTCTCTCGACCATTAATGTTGATTTTTCAATACGTCTTGGAGCACTGGGGAAGTTCCAGATGACTGGTAGAAAGCTAACATGCCAATATTTAAAGAGGATAAATGAGACAACCTGGGTAATTATAGGCCTGTCATCCTGACGTCAGTCCTGGGCAGTATAATGGGATGGCTGCTACAGGACTCAATTAATAAAGAAGTATAGGAGGGTAATATAATTATTGGCAATCAGCATGGGTGCATGGAAAAGAGATTGTCTAACTTGATTTTTTATGAGTTTACAAATTTGATTGATAAAGGGAATAGTGTTGCTGTAATCGACTTAGACTTTTGTAAGGCATTTGTCTTGGTACTGCCAACACTTTAAGAAACTAGAATGATACAAAATCAACATGGCACACATAGGTGCCGACTTCCTCTATTTCCCATGAGTGCTTGACCCCCCCGCCCCCTGTCCCACCTCTTCCCCACCCCCATTCCAACCCCTTCCCCAAATCCCCGCCCCTGCCCTGCCTCTTCCCCGCCTCCTCCCCTGAGCACGCCATGTTCCTGCTCCTCCTGCCCCCGAGCGTGCTAATGCTGCCAAACAGCTGTTTGGCGGCGGCCGGGTGGGAAATGCTGGGAGGTAGGTGGAGGAGGGGGGACGCGGCATGCTCAGGGGAGGAGGAGGAGGAGGAGGTGGGGCAGGGGGTGAGGGGAGCTTGGCTGCCAGTGGATGCAGAGAACCCACTAATTTTTCCCATGGGTGCTCAAGCCCCAGAGCACCCACGGAGTTGGCGCCTGTGATGGTACACATTAAATGGAGAACCGTCACTGAGCAGGTATGTTTCTAGTGGTTCAGTTCTTGGCCCTGTGCTATTTTACATTTTTATCAATGACCTGGAAGAAAAAATAAAAATCATCACTGATAAAGTTGACACAAAAATTGGGGGAGTGGTAAATAATGAAGAGGACAGGTCAATAACCTGGAGCAATCTGGATTGCTTGGTAAAGTGGGTGCAAGCAAACAATATGATAAATTGGAGAGGGTTCAGAGGAGCCCCAAGAACGATTAAAGTATTGGAAAACATGGTTTATAGAGAAACGTTCAGGAACTCAAACTATTTAGTTTGTCACAGAGCATGTTAAGGAGTGCCTCGGTCAGTCTCGCAGTACCTACATGATGAACAAATAGTTGATGATGGGCTCTTCAGTCTAGCAGAAAAAGGAATTACATAATCCAATGGAACGGAAATGATTTCGTTGCTGCAGTCAATCCACTCCCTCGAAAGGTGGTAGCTAGGTCGGTGGAAGAGTTCTTCATCTGCACCTACAGTGGGAGTTAGACCGGCCTAACTACATTGCACTGGGTGTGAAATTTTTCACATCACTGAGTGAGGTAGGTAGGTCGACCTAAATTTTAAATGTAGATCAGGCCTTTGAGGGAGATCTTAGAGGCATATGTCTCCCCTTGTTATTCAGAGGGCCGTGCAGTTTAGCACTTCTTCCTCAGGGCTGTACCAAAAGATACAATATGCTCAGAGTTTTAGTTTTCTATCCACCTGTTGGCCAATATATGCTGGCTAGCATATCATCTAATCTAATCTAGATTAGTTTAGATTAGATTAGATTAGATTAGATTAATCTATCTATCTCATATTAATAATACATACTAGTACCACCATTTATACATTAGTATGCATTAAGCACCAATATTATAGCAGTTATATAGCCTAAATTGGCCTAAATCTTTACTATAATATGTTCACTTATGCTAAGTATCCCATAACACCTTGGATTTGTTGATGTAACCTTTGGCTTAAGTAGATAGGGAAACTGTCAGGATCAAGACATATGAATGTTCTACCTTGGTACAAACTTAGGAAGTGCCCTCACACTCTTGGTACTTGGAATGCATGTGTTATGATAAAAAGATCTTCTGTACTTTCCACTGAATGCATCCGATGAAGTGAGCTGTAGCTCTCGAAAGCTTATGCTCAAATAAATTGGTTAGTCTCTAAGGTGCCACAAATACTCCTTTTCTTAAAGAGATAAGGAGTACACTACAGTAGCAGAAAAACAAGGCAGAAAGCTGATTGGTCAAATCTAGCACCAAATGACCTACACAGTTCCTTTCACTTATAAACAGGAAGGGCATAAAAAGATGGCTTGAAGGGTGTACTATTGGGAGTACACTTTCTGTGCAAGGTACATATAACAACACTGAACAAGATGGCTTCCCAGAAACTGGCATTGTATTGAACCTTGTCCCTATGCTGTATTATTATTGGCTTAGAGCAGTAAACCTGACTGATACTGGTTATTTGGTCTCTTACATATATTGCATAACAAACCAAAATGTGGTCAAGCACTTGACTATACAATTTATCAACACACCGAACACAGAAGAAGGAGGTTTCTACGTCTGTCTTTCCATATCTTGGAATGTTTTATGCAGATGTCCAACTCTTCTGTCCCTGCCAATGACAGGTGGTTCATAATCAAAATTCATGTGGTTTGTGATCCAGGCCTGGACTTTACACAGACTAAGAATGAAACATCTGATCAAATTTATTCCTCCTCTGCTGTGCTGGAAGTGCAGCCACTAATGGACTTTAGATCTAGTTATTTATTAATTTTTTTCACCACTCCATTAATAGAATGCAATCTTGACTGTCTTTGGCACTCCTCCCTAGACCAATTGTCGGGAAGTCCTACTTGTGATGCAATATGGGAACTTTTTAGTAATGTTTGTAGTTTTTTTCCCCGTAACAGACATGTATATATCCTTTGTCTCCTGCTGAGAGCAGAAGCCAGGGGTTAGAGGTAGGCTCCTTATTTGTAATTGTGTTTCCTTAATGTGGAAAAACTAATAAACAAACATTTAAAATAAACATTTAAAAAGGAGATTGCTTAAGACATGAAGTCAATGATGAAGGAAGGAATAACCAATGTGTGAGAGAAGAGGAGCTTTGTTTGAGGCCTCAGGGATTCAGACTGTGCAGCCCACAAGGTGGGAGGAAGAGAACTACAGATTGCTGCTTCTGCCACAGCTCAGATCCTGGTTCCACCAGGACCAGATCTCCTTTGAAGAGGGAGTGTGAGCTGTTTCACTGATCTAGCTGTGCGTCTTATGGTGACGCAATGCAGCAGTCTGTCAGGTCCTTTTTGGAGGATGTGAGCAATGAATTAGCAGCCCTGCACAACAGGGCTGACAGGAAGACCATGCTGCTCTCCTTCCCACCAGGAGGCACTACAGGAAGCTGTGGGTGAACCATCCAGACTCAATTTAGCTCCCTCTTTCCAGCCAAGACCTTTCAATGGCCATAGGTGCAGGTGCGAAAGCTGTCTGGCCCACTTGAGGGCTTTGCTGCCCTCTTCAGTCCTTCAAGAAGCCACAGGAGGAGGGAAGGGCAAGTAGCAACAATCCCCCCAGAGAAGTCCTGAAGGAGAGGAAGATGCCTATGGCTTGCATCTGTGCGTAGCCCCACTACTGTGAGGGGTGTGTTGGTTGCAAGCATCTGTCAAGGCATCTCGAGCTCCTTGGGTTGCTGTGGCCTTGCTCCAAACACCATGATGATTCATGTCCCCCTCCTGGGCCAAGTCCCTCACAGTAACGCATTGGGAATGTGTGACCATGAGAGGCAGTCCCTGCAACCCCCTATTTAGAATCCTACAATTATAGGACTGGAAGATACCTCAGCAGGTCATCTAATCCAGTACCCTGTACTCATGGCAGGACTAAGTATTCTAGACCCTCCCTGACAGGTGTTTGTCTAACCTGCTCTTAAAAATCTCCAGTGATGGAGATTCCACAACGTCCCTAGGCAATTTATCCCCATGCTTAACCACCCTGAAAGTTAGGAAGTTTTTCCTCATTTCAAACCTCCCTTGCTGCAATTTAAGCCTATTGCTTCTTGTCCTATCCTCAGAGGTTAAGGAGAACAATCTTCTCCTTGTAACAACCTTTTATGTACTTTAAAACTGTTATCATGTCCCCTCTCAGTCTTCTCTTCTCCAGACTAAAATAAACCCAATTGTTTCAATTTTCCCTCACAGGTCATGTTTTCTAGTTCTTTAATTATTTTTGTTGCTCTTCTCTGGACTTTCTCCAATTTGTCCACCTCTTTCCTGAAATGGGGCACTCAGAACTGGACACAATACTCCAGATGAGGCTTAATCAGAGTGAAGTAGAGTGGAAGAATTACTTCTTGTGTCTTGCTTACAACATTCCTGCTCATACATCCCGGAATGATGTTTTCTTTTTTTTAATTACATGGTTGACTCATATTTAGTTTGTGATCCACTATGACCCCCAGATCCCTTTCCGCAGTACTCCTTCCGAGGCAGTCATTTCCCATTTTATATGTGTGAAACTGGTTGTTCCTTCCTAAATGGAGTACTTTGGATTTGTCCTTATTGAATTTCATCCTGTTGACTTCAGACCATTTCTCTAGTTTGTCCAGATCATTTTGAATTTTAATCTTGTCCTCCAAAGCATTTGGAACCCATCCCAACTTGGTATTGTCCACAAACTTTATCAGTGTATCTCTATGCCATTATCTAAATCATTTATGAAGACTTTGAACAGAACTGGACCCAGAACTGATCCCTGCAGGACCCCACTCAATATGCCCTTCCATCTTGACTGTGAACCACTGATAACTACTCTCTGAGAATGGTTTTCCAATTGGTTCTGCACCCACCTTATAGTAGCTCCATCTAGGTTGTATTTCCCTAGTTTGTTTGTGAGAAGGTCATGCGAGACAATATTAAAAGCCTTACTAAAGTCAAGATATACCATGTCTACCACTTTCTCCCATCCACAAGGCTTGTTACCCTGTCAGAAGAAAGCTATTAGATTGGAAGTTGATGGGTCTGCTGGGTGGCACAACCCATCCCCCATTTGGAGACTGAGGCTTCTTTCTCTGGGGTGCCTTTCACCCCCCTTTCTCCCTTCTGCTCTCCCCAGGAATGAATATTAGCAGCAGCCTCCCCTCCTGCTCTTCCTTTCTGGGGATTATGTGAGCCACATGCCTCCTTCTCTTAGGGTATCTTCCTTAGAAGCAGTGGTGCAGCCAGATCAAAACTAGCTGGGAAGGAGGAGACCAGAAATGAAAGTGAATGAGTCCTGAAGCCTCAGTGAGTGGGACATAAACAGGATAGGAAAATATTAAGAGGGGACATGTCCCTCCTCTTTTCCTCCCCACATTCTTGCATCTGTACCTAGATACTTTGTCATGGGCCTGTTTTCTGCATCAGCTTTTGTTCTTCTCCCCATCAACTGTCCTGTCTTCCCTTTTCTGGCTGGCAGTGAAACATTCCCCTCCACCTCCCTTCACACATTTGAAAGGTCTTGCAGGAAAACCTCCTAATTTGCTTGTGGGCTCTGTCTCCTGGAGAAAGATGGATTTCTCCCTCCTAGCCGTCTCTTGTTCTGAGGGCAGCTGTCCCTCTGATTGCCAGAAGGGATTACTTAATGTCTGTGGTCTCAGCCCCTCTCCATTTCCTAAGTGACCAAAGTTGCTTCCTGCTGCTGCTGGAACTTGTGGTTGCTGTCCAGCTTGTTAGTCTCTCTAGTCATGCAGTGTTGCTCTGTGGTCACCATTCTGAGGTGCGCCAGCTGCTGTTTCCCCAGTCCCCAAGAGCACTGCACAATGGTTCTGACAGAGTGGCTCTGGATCCCTGTGTGCCCAGCTTTCATTTCATCAAGAAGCAGAGAAGCCCTCAGAAGCTGAGCACCAGAATCCTTGGACCCTGACATTCTTCTATAGGGTAAGTACTTTCTCTGTTCTCAGAAAAGTGGACCTTTACTCTGGGACCCACCAGGGTGTCAGATTGCAGGTTCTTTCTTCCCAGGATATGGGAGACATCCCTTCTTCCATAGGGTATGACTAACACAGCAAGTAAACACCCACGTCAGCTGACTTGGTCTTCCCGGGCTCGCGCTGCAGGGCTGTAAAATTACTGTGTAGACATTTGGGCTCAGGCTGGAACCCGAGCTCTGGACCCTGTGATGGGGGAGGATTGCAGAACCCAGGCTCCAGCCTGAGCCTGAACAGCTACACAGCAATTCTTAGCCCTGCAGCCCAAGTCACCTGACCCAGTCGAGCCACGGCCATGCTGCAGGTCTTTTATTCCAGTGTAGATGTTCCTTTGGAGGGCTGTGGTTTTGGATGGGCAAACATTTACCTTGTAGGTTATAGATACCTACTCACCTCAGCCTTCCTGGTTAAAACGCCAGTAGTGCACTGGCCTATCTCTGCAAGGCTCAGCTGTTAAATTGGCGAGCTGTACACTGCTGTTACCTCCCCTGCTGCAGCCATCTGCAGGTTTCTTGTTTCATCCTAGTTTTCCTGTATGGGCTGCTGAGACTAATGTACCCTTGGCAAGCAGGGAGTGAATTTGGGGACAGGGCTGCCTCAGTAATTCCCAAGCCAATCTGTTCCTTTGCCTTTACATGGAGCCTCTTCACCATGGACGCTGTGCTATCTCCACCATCCAAAGAAACCCCTGCAGACCCTTTTAGGTAGGATCTTCCCTTGTTATTATTATGTTGTGATAACTGGGCCTACAAATTTACCCAAATTGTCAGCTCAACTGTAAAAAGTATGTGAAAGTTCATAAGATGTCATGGTAACTAAATGCTGTTGGGAAAAGGTACGAAAGGGAGACAGACTGAATTAGTCTAAACACAAAGGCCTCCTGATTAGGGTGACCAGATGTCCCGATTTTACAGGGACAGTCCTGATTTTTGGGTCTTTTTCTTATATAGGCTCCTATTACCCCCCACCCCATCCTGATTTTTCACACTTGCTGTCTGGTCACCCTACTTCTCATATAACTCAAGGACTGTGTTAAACTCATGCTTGGTAAGGACAGAAGATGTGGAATTGGAACTTAATGAATGAAAATTGGTGTCTTGGATATTAGATTTAACTGATGGACAAAACAATGAGGGGATGGGCTAATCCACCCAGCAGTCCCTTTTGGGTGCTTAAAGAAAGAGACTTTGGGGGGAAAATGGTAAAAACAGACGGAGGCTACTGGAGTGAGCTTCACCATCATGGCTGCAACCCCCACGTTTCCTGGGACCCTGGACCTTCTTTGTCTTAATCCTGAGCGATGTCTTGACCAGACCAGGCCAGAGAGAGGGACCCAGATGACATTACCACCCCTACTGGTTCCAGCTGAATCCCAAACACCAGCTAAGATTAAATGGGATCGGACTTTAACAACAGCACCAACGACAGCTCCAGCTCATCTCAGCTAACTTCTTCTTTTGTCCAAAAAGACAGTTCTTGCCATCTTTGATACGATCTAAAAGACTGTCAGACAAGGGGTCATTTCCTTCTAAAACCTCTCTCCAGCTAAAGGGAAAGAGAAAAGGGATGTTGTTAAAATGAAATCCTTACTTCATACTTTACATTTCAAATGCTTTAATTGTTTTCCCTTCTTTTCTGTATCTTTAATAAAAAGTTTAAAGGATTTTCAATGGTGCGTTTGCCAGAGTACTAAGCAGGCTGAGGTCTCTGTATACCAAAACCTGGACCTTGTTTAACACTGTTCAGTGTTGGACAGTGACCGGGTTATGTTAACATCTCTGGCCTATTTATTCCATTTAAATTAACATAGCAGGCCCCTCTTTCAGCTGACTTCCTATCAGACACCAACCCTCCTCCTGTCCTGCATCAGATTGCCATCCAGAGAGTTTAAGGAGGGTCTAAACCTCAGTTCTGGCCTGGTCTGGTAAGGATATCTCCTCCTCATGACAAATATCAAGCTCTCTTTCCAGCAGTCGGAGGAGCTTTCTTTTACTGACATCCCCCAACTCTCTGTGGATGATCTTTAAGCTCTATTGCTTGTCACTAGTCAAGAAGTTGCCTGGCAGTATTACATGTCTTCCAGCCCCTCAAGCAAGAATGACAGAAGAGTTTCCGTCCCTGGGAATATCTCTCAGATAACCCTTCTGACAGGACAAGAACTCTTTCCTCCTGCTTCAGGGACCTTTCCACTGTTTACTGGAAACACTTATGTAATGCCAGTATTTGAACAAAAGGCTCCTACGAAAAATGACTGTCTTAGCATATAACAAACCTGGTGTTCCCCAGGATGTCTGTGGTCACCAGGAGCCGAGAAAGAGACTGGGAGCTTATTTATGTGTTCCCATCTTAAATACAATATTTTCTCATAACCATTACCAAGGAAGAAGCCAATTGTCAAAGTAAGTTCCATTAAGTGCACTTGCTGGAAATGTTTGTACGTCGTTCCTGAGAGAAACATAGAATGTATTATAGCTCAGTGTTCAACTTACACAACTTGTATGTGTGTGTGCAGGCACGTGTATATCTAGATTTTATATATCCTCTCCGGGAAATGTATTTGAAATATCCAATGGCTACAGGACTATACCAAGAAGCATAACTTAACCTTTGCCAAAGTATATCCAAGCTCATCTGCCTGAAGACTGGACAGTACCTTCTATAGCCTTTTAAGGCCATAAAGGATTCATAGATTTCGGTGTCAGAAGGGACCAACAGTTCAGTCTGACCGCCTGCATAACACAGATGATAGGATTTTACCCAGTTACCCCTGCGTTGAGCACAATAACTCGTGTTTGACTAAAGCACAGATTCCAGAAAGGCATCCAGACTTGATATAAAAACATTAAAGGGATGGAGGATCCACCAAAGCTTGTCCAAAGGTTTACCATCTGCGCTGTTAAAAATGTATGCCTTATTTTTAATTTGAATGTCTGCATTCTACTTCCATCCATTAATTCTTGTACTGCCTTTCTCTACTAGATTGAAATGCGCTTTGTAGTGCCTGGTATTTTCTTCCCATCAGGGGACTTATTCACCAATCATTATGTGACCATTTAGTCTGACATGCATAACGCAGGCTCCTAGAATTTCACCCAGTGATTCTTACATCGCAGTGGCTGAAGTAGTGCAGCACTCTTAGAAGGACATCCAGTCTTACAGATAGACTCAGGGTGATGAAGAATTTACCACATCCCTCGCTAATCTGTTCTAGTGTCCTCACCTTTAAAAATCTGCACCTTATCTTGAATAGAGAGGGTTGAGGCTTTGGTGGTTAACCTAACAGAACAAGCAAACACCAAGATTGTGTAAATGTGCAAAGTATTCCTCAACAGAGTCAACTAATGATATCTCTGACTTCAGTTGCTGGGTAACATTGAACATCTACATGCTCCTAGTCAATGATCTCTTCCGAACTTGTTGCTCACACTTCTAAGACTACAAGAGTGATGTAGTGGTGGGAGTCTGCTATAGATCACCGGACCAGGGGGATGAGGTGGATGAGGCTTTCTTCCGGCAACTCGCAGAAGCTACTAGATCGCACGCCCTGGTTCTCATGGGTGACTTTAATTTTCCTGATATCTGCTGGGAGAGCAATACAGCAGTGCATAGACAATCCAGGAAGTTTTTGGAAAGCGTAGGGGACAATTTCCTGGTGCAAGTGCTAGACGAGCCAACTGGGGGGGAGCTTTTCTTGACCTGCTGCTCACAAACCGGGAAGAATTAGTGGGGGGAAGCAAATGTGGATGGGAATCTGGGAGGCAGTGACCATGAGTTGGTTGAGTTCAGGATCCTGACACAGGGAAGAAAGGTAAGCAGCAGGATACGGACCCTGGACTTCAGGAAAGCAGACTTCGACTCCCTCAGGGAACAGATGGGTAGGATCCCCTGGGGGACTAACATGAAGGGGAAAGGAGTCCAGGAGAGCTGGCTGTATTTCAAGGAATCCCTGTTGAGGTTACAGGGACAAACCATCCCGATGAGTCAAAAGAATAGTAAATATGGCAGGCGACCAGCTTGGCTTAACGGTGAAATCCTAGTGGATCTTAAACATAAAAAAGAAGCTTACAAGAAGTGGAAGGTTGGACATATGACCAGGGAAGAGTATAAAAATATTGCTCGGGCATGTAGGAATGAAATCAGGAGGGCCAAATCGCACCTGAAGCTGCAGCTAGCAAGAGATGTCAAGAGTAACAAGAAGGGTTTCTTCAGGTATGTTGGCAATAAGAAGAAAGCCAAGGAAAGTGTGGGCCCCTTAATGAATGAGGGAGGCAACCTAGTGACAGAGGATGTGGAAAAAGCTAATGTACTCAATGCTTTTTTTGACTCTGTCTTCACTAACAAGGACAGCTCCCAGACTGCTGCGCTGGGCATCACAACATGGGGAATAGATGGCCAGCCCTCTGTGGAGAAAGAGGTGGTTAGGGACTATTTAGAAAAGCTGGACGTACACAAATCCATGGGGCCGGACGAGTTGCATCCTAGAGTGCTAAAGGAACTGGCGGCTGTGATTGCAGAGCCATTGGCCATTATCTTTGAAAACTCGTGGCGAACGGGGGAAGTCCCAGATGACTGGAAAAAGGCTAATGTAGTGCCAATCTTTAAAAAAGGGAAGAAGGAGGATCCTGGGAACTACAGGCCAGTCAGCCTCACTTCAGTCCCCGGAAAAATCATGGAGCAGGTCCTCAAAGAATCAATCCTGAAGCACTTACATGAGAGGAAAGTGATCAGGAACAGTCAGCATGGATTCACCAAGGGAAGGTCATGCCTGACTAATCTAATCGCCTTCTATGATGAGATTACTGGTTCTGTGGATGAAGGGAAAGCAGTGGATGTATTGTTTCTTGACTTTAGCAAAGCTTTTGACACGGTCTCCCATGGTATTCTTGTCAGCAAGTTAAAGAAGTATGGGCTGGATGAATGCACTATAAGGTGGGTAGAAAGTTGGCTAGATTGTCGGGCTCAACGGGTAGTGATCAATGGCTCCATGTCTAGTTGGCAGCCGGTGTCAAGTGGAGTGCCCCAGGGGTCGGTCCTGGGGCCGGTTTTGTTCAATATCTTCATAAATGATCTGGAGGATGGTGTGGATTGCACTCTCAGCAAATTTGCGGATGATACTAAACTGGGAGGAGTGGTAGATAGGCTGGAGGGCATGAATAGGATACAGAGGGACCTAGACAAATTGGAGGATTGGCCAAAAGAAATCTGATGAGGTTCAATAAGGATAAGTGCAGGGTCCTGCACTTAGGACGGAAGAACCCAATGCACAGCTATAGACTAGGGACCGAATAGCTAGGCAGCAGTTCTGCGGAAAAGGACCTAGGGGTGACAGTGGTCGAGAATCTGGATATGAGTCAGCAGTGTGCCCTTGTTGCCAAGAAGGCCAATGGCATTTTGGGATGTATAAGTAGGGGCCTAGCGAGCAGATCGAGGGACGTGATCGTTCCCCTCTATTCGACATTGGTGAGGCCTCATCTGGAGTACTGTGTCCAGTTTTGGGCCCCACACTACAAGAAGGATGTGGATAAATTGGAGAGAGTCCAGCGAAGGGCAACAAAAATGATTAGGGGTCTGGAACACATGAGTTATGAGGAGAGGCTGAGGGAACTGGGATTGTTTAGTCTGCAGAAGAGAAGAATGAGGGGGGATTTGATAGCTGCTTTCAACTACCTGAGAGGTGGTTCCAGAGAGGATGGTTCTAGACTATTCTCAGTGGTAGAAGAGGACAGGACAAGGAGTAATGGTCTCAAGTTGCAGTGAGGGAGGTTTAGGTTGGATATTAGGAAAAACTTTTTCACTAGGAGGGTGGTGAAACACTGGAATGCGTTACCTAGGGAGGTGGTAGAATCTCCTTCCTTAGAAGTTTTTAAGGTCAGGCTTGACAAAGCCCTGGCTGGGATGATTTAATTGGGGATTGGTCCTGCTTTGAGCAGGGGGTTGGACTAGATGGCCTCCTGAGGTCCCTTCCAACCCTGATATTCTATGATTCTATGATTCTACACAACACTCACCAGTCTATACAGAGCACAGTGTATGTTTCTGTTTAAATAGACAGACAGCTATTAAAATGAAAACGAAAACCAGTGAATCTAAAAGCATAAACATAAAAATTACCTGTTTTCCAATGTTTGTTTCTTTGACAGACCACTATCTCCTGTGCCTTTCATAGATTCAAAGGCCAGAAGGGATCCCTGTGATCATCTAGTCTGACCTCCTGTATAGCACGGACCATAGAACTTCCCCAAAATAATTCCCACAGCAGATGTTAGAAAAACGCCAATCTTGATTTAAAAATTGTCAGCGGTGGAGACTCCACCACGACCCTTGATAAGTGGTTTCGGTGCTTAATTACTCTCACTGTTAAAAATATACTCCTTATATCCACTCTGAATTTGTCTAGCTTCAACTTCCAGCCAATGGATCGTGTTATATCTTTCCCTGCTAGATTGTAGAGCCCATTCTTAAATATTTGTTTCCACGTACATATTTACAGAATGTAATCAACTCACCTCTTAAACTTCTCTTTGCTAAACTAAATAGATTGAGCTCCTTGAGTCTATCACTATAAAGCATGCTTTCTAATCCTTTAATTATTCTCATGGCTTTTCTCTGAACCCTCTCCCATTTATCAGCCCCCTTCTTGAATTGTGGGCACCAAGAGTGGACAGAGGATTCCAGCAGTGGTCACACCAGTGCCAAACACAGAGGTAAAATAACCCCTCTGCTCCTATTTGGATTCCTCTGTTTATGCATCCCAGGATCGCATTAGCTCTTTTGGCCACAGTGTCGCATTGGGAGCTCGTGGTCAGCTGATTATCCATCATGCCCCCCAAATCTTTTTCAACCACTGCTTTCTGGGATAAATTCCCCCTTTCTGTCAGTAGGGCTTATATTCTTTGTTACTAGATGTATACGTTTTTATTTAGCCATATTAAAACACACAGTGTTTGCTGGCTCCCAGTTTACCAAGTGCTCCAGATCGCTCTGAATCAGTGACTTATCCTCTTCATTATTTACCACTCCCACAATTTTTGTTCTGCAAACTTTACCAGTGATGATTTTATGTTTTCTTCCAGGTCACTGATAAAAATATTAAATAGAGTAGGGCCAAGAACGGATCCCTGCAGGATCCTTTTGGAAACACACCTCGCTTGATGGTGATTCCCTGTTTACAATTACCTTTTGAGACCTATCAGTTAGCCAGTTTTTAATCCATTTAATGTGTGCTGTGTTAACTTCATATCGTTCTACTTTTTGTATCAAAATATTGAGTGGTACCAAGTCAAAAGCCCTACAAAAGTCTAAGTATATTACATCAACACTATTCCCTTTATCAACCAAACTTGTAATCTCATAAAAAAGTTAAGTTAGTTTTACAGGCTCTATTTTCCATAAACCCATGTTGACTGGCATTAAGTAGATTACCTTTCTTTAATTCTTTATTAATCGAGGCCCATATCTGCCTGCGATGGGGTGTAGAAACCCCACACTGGGCTTCATAGGGTTAAAGGACAATACTGGGCCCAGTTAGCCCCGCCCCTTCAGACCTGCAGAGCTTGATCCAACTGGAGAAGAAGTTGAAAGGGGAGCAACACAGCTCAGATGGGAGAAGGCTGGGGAGGAAGAAAGGCCTCCCCTGAGGGTCCTGGAGAACAGCACCAGAGAAGCCTCCATGAGAGGAATAAGACTGTATGCTGAGCCCAGATGGGGCTTAGTTATCTTTTCTTTTTACCTTATATTGGACTTGGCGCTGGGAGAGAGAAGCAGATAGGAAGTGACCCAGGGAGGGTCACTCAGAAGGCAGACACCGTTGATCCCTTTAGGGCCCTGGGTTAGAGCCTGGTGGAGGGTGGGACCTGGGCTCCTCTACCAGTTGCCCCTGCTGCAGAAGGGGCATAAACCTCATGCCCATCTCACTCTCTCTCTCTGGTAAGAAGAGGGACTGGACTGAAAGACCTTTCTGCTGGGAGGTGGCCCTAGCGTGCTACCCACTAGGCCACCTAGTCCACCAAGGACTCTATTACACAGCCACTCTATTATCTTGCTAGGGATAGATGTCAGGCTGACAGGTCTATAATTACCTGGGTCATCCAGTTTACTCTTTTTGAAAACTGGCATAACATTAGCTTTCTTCCAGTCTTCTGGAACTTCCCCAATGCTGCAAGACTTATTGAAAAGCAACATTAATGGTCCAACAAGCACCTCAGCGAGCTCTTTTAAAACTCTTGGATGCAAGTTATCTGGATCAGCTGATTTAAAAATGTCTAATTTTAGTAGCTTCTGTTTATCATACTCCAGAGATAAGAGTGGAATGAAGAGCGTATTAGCATCACCATATGATGAGACCATATCATCTGTTTTTTCCCCAAATACAGAACAAAAATATTTATTGAACACTTCTGCCTGTTCTGCATTATTATTGATAATTCTAGCATTTCCATTTAGTAATGAACCAATCCCATTGTCAGGATTCTTTTTATTCCTAATATAGTTTAAAAACTCCTTCTTGTCCTTAACTCTGCTGGCCATAGAGGTCTCCTTCTGTCCTTTGACTTCCCTTATCTATTTTCTACAATTCCTAACTTCTGATTTATATTCATTATTATCCACTTTCCCTTTCTTCCATAGTTTTTTTTATAGGTGCTTTCATCTTCCCTCTAAACCACATTGTTTTTTTAACCAGCCTTCTTCCTCAGTTGTGGTATTGTGGCTTTTTGGGCATCTAGTAAAGTATTCTTAAATGATTCCCAATTACTATTCACATTTTTTTTAATTAAATTCCACTTCCCAGCGGATTTATCTCATAATTTTTTTCAGCTTTGTGAAATTGCCCCTATGAAAGCATCAAGTATGTACATTACTGGTCTGGAGTTTATTCTGTTTGCATGTTATAAATGGGATCAAGTCATGATGAGTTGTACTTAAACTACCATTAATTTTAGTTCTGTGATGAGTTCCTCTTTATCCTGTGTTGGCTGCAACACTTTTTGGGTTCGGAAATTGTCATCTACAATGTTTAGAAATTCCAAGGATATTTTAGTACTGGCAGCATGAGACTTCCAGCATACGTCACTGAAAATTGAAGTCTCACAGGATCATGCAGCTTTTTTCTCTACACATTATAGAGAGGTACATAAAGAGGCAGTCATCTTGTTCCTAGTGCAGGAGTGGGCAAACTATGGCCTGTGGGCTGGATCTGGCCCGCCAGCCGTTTTAATCCAGCCCTCGAGGTCCCGCTGGGGAGTGGGTCTGGAGCTTGCCCCACTCCGTTG
This sequence comes from Lepidochelys kempii, assembly GCF_965140285.1. Classification (NCBI taxonomy): domain Eukaryota; kingdom Metazoa; phylum Chordata; order Testudines; family Cheloniidae; genus Lepidochelys; species Lepidochelys kempii. The sequence continues at coordinate 14,257,028 of NC_136380.1, forward strand.
CTCCAGCAGCGGAGCAGGATCGGGGGCCGCTCCATGTGGCTCCCAGAAGCAGTGGCATGGCCCCGCTCCAGCTCCTACACGTAGGGACAGCCAGGGGGCTAAGCTCTGCACACTGCCCCTTCCCCAAGTGCCGCCCCCACAGCTCCCATTGGCCAGGAACAGCGGCCAATAGGAGCTGCAAGGGCGGCGCCTGTGGATGGGGCAGTGCACAGAGCCGCCTGGCTGAGGCTCTGCATCGGAGCCGGAGGGGGGACATGGCCGCTTCTTCCGGGAGCCACTAGAGGTAAGTGCTGCCCAGATCCTGCACCCCTGAGCCACCTCCCCCACATCCCAGCCCCCTGCCCCAGACCTGATCCCCCTCCCGCTCTCTGAACCCCACAATCCCAGCCCCGAGCACTCTCCTGCACCCCAAGCCTCTCATCCCCAGCCTCACCGCAGAGTCCACACCCCCAGCTGGAGCCTGCACCCCTTCCCACACCCCAACCCTCTGCCCCAGCCTTGAACCCCCTCCAGTCCTACAAACCCCTCGGTCCCAGCCCAGAGCACCCTCCTACACCCCAAACTTCTCATCCCCAGCCCCACGCCAGAGCCCGCATCCCAAACCGGAGCGCCCTCACCTGCCCCCCCCGGACCCCAATCCCCTGACCCAGCATGGAGCCCCCTCCTGCACCCTGAACTCCTCATTTCTGGCCCCACTCCAGAGTCAGCACCTCCAACCAGAACCCTCACCCCCTCCCATACCACAATCCCAATTTCGTGAGCATTCATGGCCCGTCATACAATTTCTATTCCCAGATGTGGCCCTTGGGCCAAAAAGTTTGCCCAACCCGTGCTAGTGTGATTTGGTGGTCTATAGCAGACAGCAACTAAAACCCCATCTTGTGCGTTATCTGTTAGGACATTGATCCATAAGCATTCAAAATCTTTTCTTTGGAGTTATTAGTGACTCAGAAACTGTAATGCCATTGTTGATATAGAATGCCGCTCCCCTTCCCGTTTTGGCCCACTTGCTCCTTCCTAAATAGTTATAATCATTGAGTTTAACATTCCAATTGTGCGAATCATCCCACCATGTTTGACTAATACCGATTAGATCAAATTTATGCTGATAAATGAGTAATTCCAATTCCTCTTGTTTATTACCTTGTGTGACAGGGTGCTCAGCGGGAATGGCTCAGCCAGCTCTCTGTCATTCCAGCGCCAATTAAAGGAGGTAAATTGGAGCTGGCTGGAGACACCTGGAGCCGATGGACAAAGGGGAAACAGCTGCCAGCCCAATTAGCCTGAGGCTGTATACAGGCCCAGAGGCAGACAGAAAGGGCAGGGCAGGGCAGTCCTGTCCTGTCGGGTCCTGAGGCTAAGGAATCCTCAAGGCTGTACCTGGTGAGAACGTGGTGGGTTGGCACTATGTAAATAAACTGCATTTGTGACTGCTGAGCCAGAAGGTCTTAGAGTGGTTTTTGGAGCAAAGCGGAGGCAGGACCAAGGGAGGCCCTGCTACACCCTGTTTTCTCACATTGGCATGTGAGCAATTCAAGAATTTCTTCTCTTTGTGGTCCATGTGAGTGCTTGGACAGGATGTGGTATATCCTTGGAAGCACTACCCACTTCCTTTTTCTGTTCAGTCACTGGAACCCTGGAGTCTTACTCCGGACTCCTAATCTTTAACTACTGGCTGGCCCTGACGTGTGTTCTTGAACAGGGTGTACCTAGAACCTTGATTTTCTTGTCCAGGGTGTTTCTGTCCCCAAGAGTTTCCTGGATGGGGGTGTGGTATATTTTAAAAAAAATTCTCCTAATCCCCTGGTCTTCAGTGTGGATTGTAGAATATCTTCAGTAAATTCTCCTGCTAGGTCTTTGAAAGGGATAGATATATCCTTGTAACTTCTCATCTTCAGGCTTGGGGATGATTTATGCTCTAACTTTTCCTCTACTGTTCCTAGCTGAGAGGGAACATTAACTCTTCCTTGTGTTACCATGCTGGAATGTGGCCAGAGCCAGCCCTAGCAATTTGGAATGGGTCTGCAAACAGAGTTGCCAACCCTGCAGGGCTGTCCTTGGGTCTCCAGGAATTAAAGATTAATCTTTAATTAAATATTATGTCATGTGATGAAACCTCCAGGAATATGTCCAATCAAAATTGGCAACCTGACTTGCAAAATAATTTTTCACCTTGCTCTCCACATCCTGTGTCCTCACAATGGACTGGATTTAGGATTAGAGGAAAGGTTGCCATGCTGGTTGCATCCTAGCTTGGAAAGAATTCAAATCCACTGTAAATAAACAAAATCTTGCAAAGCAGAGTGGTGAAACTTTCACAGAACACTTTTAAAAAATCTCAGAACCTTTCTGAAAGCATCCAAAGTAAACAGCTCACCCAGGAGTCAACCACCATTCCTGCAAAAACAAAGGCACTCTCTTGGGAGTGCAGCTAAGAAGTAATCAACTCCTCTAGTAGACCACCACTGATATGGGGACTAAAGCTGTCACTATCAACTCTGCAGGGGGAAATCAAATGGCCCATGGGGACACTTTCAATCAAAACTCAATTATATCCATTAAGGACTGAATATCTCTGAATTAAAGAACTGGAAAAAAGCATATTAATAAAAATGTATTAACACAAACACAGGACATGCAGATCTCATGTCTCTTTAACTTCCACTTTCCTAATATCACTGTGAGCAAAACAATAGCACCCTTACCATGCTTGTCTGTATGCCATGATCTGCAATGATTGTAGGGATTTACTTCAGGTTCGTATCATTGCCCTTCAGTAGGTATAACCTACTGGTCACTGTCTGTTCCATGTCCCTTTTGGGGACCGATCTACAGAGGATGTGAATCTGCTACATCTCAGAGCTACAAAGATTGGCACTTTTGCTCCAACTTTAGGGACTCCTGCTTTTACTTCTGGAGGTCCCTGATTCAAACCCTAGTGTCAGCCCAAGAGGGCAGCAATCACATAGGCATCTCAATGCCCCACTGAGTCTCCCAAAGTCAACAGTCCACCACCAGTCTGGCATTTCTGAGGCAGTAGTTGTGTTGCCATCCTCCTCAGGTCATTGAGAATCACAGCTGGCACAGAAATACCACTAACATCTCCCCTGTGGAAAGGGAATATAGCATCCCCATCCAACCCTTCCCAGTATTTCATCCGCAAAGCACTCTCCAAGATTCACTACAGTCCGCAGCGCCCTCAGAGTACTGTGATGTATGGTTGTAGAACTTTGGGGTGGCCTGATTGGGAACTGAGTTCCATCCATCGCTCCAGCATCTTTCAAAGCCCCCTAGTATTTCACAAATGCTGAAACCTAGATTGCATAGGTCACTGGCACTTGGTTTTGGAACTGCTGGGGTGGGCTGTGTGCAACCACATATAAAACCAGGGAACTAGTTGAGCAGTGGTTGCGTAGTCCATTCAAAACATGACATTAAAAGAACATTAAAGTTGCAAAGGCAAGGATTCAAAAGTCAGGTTGCCCCTGCCACCTTAATTTAGCCTCCATGCATTATGGCACAGTTGTTAATTACATGATCACATACCATTTCCCCCTTCCCCCCCCCACCCCCTACAGGACCCCTGCTTCATTCTTTGAACGGGTTGTTGTTCAATATTTCTTTTTATCCTCCTCACTGCATGTCTGGCCCCAGGATGTAGTTAACTCACACCATCCAAAACCCTGCACTGTATACAAAACTACTAATTTCCTGTTGCTCCTTTCTTGCTCTTTACACAACAAATGTACTATGAAAGAACCACACGGCACAGTGGGGTCCAAATAACCATGTTCATTAGCTATAGACAACGTGCAAAACCTGGCTCCATGTACACACTGCTGCTCTGGCAGGGTTCTGAAACACAGAAAACAAGGGTCACTAGAGGGATCACAAACCATTTAAAGAGGGATCACAAACCATTTAAACTACCCAATTCCTATACACTGCATTTCCTCATGAGCATTTCTGTGGTGCGATCATCATAATATCTGAGTGTTTCACAAACATTAGTGAATTAATCTTCACAGTACCCCATGGTATTAGGTGCTATTATTATCCCAATTTCACAGGAAAACCACTGAGGCACAGAGATAAGAAGGCCAAAATTGTCAGAAGTGCCTACTACTTTTGGATGTCTAACTTGGGACACCTAGGGCTGTTTTGTTTTCCCAGAGAACTTAGCATTTTTATAGCACTCAATATGTTTACAGCACAGCTCCAGTTGACATCAGCTGCATTTGTGAATGCTCAGAACTTCTGCAAATTTTCTAATTAAAAAAACTGAAAACAAATGAACAATAACAACAATTCTATCATGTGAAACCACATTGAACCCCAGCTTGGGTCATCAGCAAGGTTCAGACATTTAGATCCACAGCAAAGTCCTCTGTCACTAGACCTAATGGAGTCACTGATAGCAGTAGAAGGCTGTTATCCTCTGTGTAGACCAGCCGGTAGAGGGGGATGTGACACATTACTGTTGAGTCTCACAGCTACTTACTGACAGCAGAGGAAAGCCAGGACTCCTGGGTTCAGTTCCAGGTTCTGAAGTCCCACTGTATCCACAACCTGTCTCTGTCACCTTCTGCTCCTATCCTGGTGTCACGGAGTGTGGGGGAGTCAGGGCCCTGCAACCCCCTCTTCCTGCGATTCCCCATGACTCTCAGCCAGCCAGTAAAACGGAAGGTTTATTAGATCAGTGCTACTCAAAGTGGTGGTCCACACTGGGGAAAAAAATTGCCAGTCTCCCACATCAGATAGCTTGAGAAGCACTGTATTAGATGACAGGAACACAGTCCAAACAGAGCTTGTAGGTACAAACAGGACCCCTCAGTCAGGTCCCTCTGGGGGCAGGGAGCTTAGACTCCAGCCTTGGCACTCCCTCCGTTTCCCCAGACCGCTCCAAACTGAAACCCCCTCCTGCAGTCTCATCTAGCCTCTCCCCGGCTCCTCCTCCAGCCTTTGTCCAGTTTCCCGGGCAGAAGGTGTCACCTGGCCCCTCCCGGCTCAGGTATCATCCCTCAAGTGAAGTCCCCCTTCCCGCCCCGCTCTCCCATCCCCAATGCAGACAGTCCCAGTAAAACTCCCCTGTGACATCCCCAGGTCAATCCTCCCCACTCCCTGCTCCATCACACCTGGTCTCCCCCATCCTGTAGCACCTGCCCCTCTTCTGTGCACCCCCTCTGCTGTCCCTCCCCCTCTGGCTACTGCAACTCCACTTCCCCAAAGGCCTGGCTTTCATCTCTTTGCACGCCAGTCAGGTGCACTCCTCCTCCTTCCGCAGGCTACTTGGGCTTTAGCAGCAGGAGCATTGAGAGCACAGGTGAGAGAGTCTACCTGCTCTCAAATCTTGTGCCTAGAGGCCCCCTTGGAGCTGGGAGGAGCTACTGCTGGAAAAGACCTGTTCAGCCTCCAAAGCCCTGGGCTGGAGGATGCTCAGGGCAGACAGAATCTGTACCAGCTTAACTGTAACAAATTTCTACAGAGCATGTGTGAACTGAGATCAGTTAGAGGTTTATAACTTGTTCAAACTTAGGTGAATTTTCAGTTCAAAAAGCACTTCCTTCACACTAGGGCGACCTCCATCGAATGTCAAGTCTATTCGATATTGGTTGGTATATTGCGTTCATCACCACAGTATGGGAGCAGCTTCCAGTGGTGCATTATGCAATGTGACTAACACCTGTCACGTTGTTCTCTCATCCTCTCCCCTCGGGGAGAAGTGTGCACAGGAGTGTTGTATTTTGATAGGGTGGGTTTTTTAAAAATACGTGTTGCTATATATTTAGGTTAGAGAAGGCAAGGTCAAAGAAATGCAGCTTGCACTTGGAGTGGAAGGTGGGAAGGTTGGTGATGCTCCTTAGATCAAAGCATGATGGCGCTAGAGCTTCTCAACAAAACACTTAGAAGAATTTTTCTAACATGGGCAAAACAAGGTATTTTCTCCTAATGTGCCAACTCTTCACAATTTGTTTTTGTTAAAGTCCCAGCTCCGGGATCCACATGATTAGAGGAGAATCATAGAAGTGTAGGATTGGAAGGAACCTTAGTAGGTCATCTAGTCCAGTCCCTTTCACTCAAGGCAGGTCTACATAATAGTCAGACAAGTCAGAATCTCAGTTTTCATTTAAAACAAAAAACAAAAACAAAACCTGTTTCCATTCCTCTTGGTTGCAGAGAAAAGTTTGAAAACATGATCCCAGTGCACCCTAAAGGTTTGGAAATCAGAAAAGAAATAAAGATCATGAATTTTAAAAAACCACAATACAATGTGGGTTCTTTTTAAGCTAATTCCATGAGTTTTTGGTGCTTGACTGATGATTTTTGAATGCTTGAGATTGGCAATTGCTGTTATGGAACGCGTTATGCAATTTTAATTATAGTCAGTGTTAACTGTTCTGCCTAGAATCACATTCTTTTGTTTGCATTTTATCCTCTCTGTCTTTTCTGCTTTATTATGGTGTTGGCCGTTGTACCATTCTTTAAGTTTTGTTTTATCTACTTCATTTTTCTCCTTGGAATAGAGGGAGAATTGCATATATGTATTTATCTAGTTAGGATGCAGCTTCTTGAATCATCTTGGAGCTATTATTGAAAAGTGTGACAATGGCTACCTTGTTATCAGTCTGCTCTTCCTATTTCAGTGAAGTCCAGTTTTCTTTGTCTAAGACTCCGTTTTGGCTCTGGTGGTGAACTGGCAGCAGAGTGTCATACCATGGCTTTATCCTCTTTGTGTAGCACGCAGAGGCCCAGTCAGGATCAGGGCCCCATGGTCCTGAGCAGCACCATACAAACCCATGTTAAGAGACAATCCCTGTCCCAACCTGCTTGCAATCTGAGGCCCCCAAACCTAAAATCATTTAGATTTATGTAACTTTACCTACATGACTCCTTCCAGGGAAGCCTATGGGGCTGCTCCATGAGTATGTTCTTAAATGTTTGCAATATCAGGGTCGAATTTATGACAAGGTGAATCAAGTGAGCCTAACAGATTCCTGAAGGTGGGGGAATGATGGTGGGGGGATCAGAATGCCTGGTGGTTACAGATTCGATACCTGCACTTTTAGCAGGTATTGAGTCAGTTTCCTTTTCTGCCTGAGTTCAGCAGGGGTGGGGTGTATCCCAGGCTGTAACCATTTCCTCCCCAGGCTCCCAGCTGGGGTGTATAGCCTAGGCTGTAACCCTTTCCTGCCCATGTTCCCAGCTGGGGGCAGGGGTGTATATCCCAGGTGGTAACCCTTTCCTGCCCATGTTCCCAGCTGGGGGCGGGGGGGGTGTATCCCAGGCCGTGACCCTGCCCTGGCCGGGGATCCCAGCTGTGGGTGCGGGGGGGGTGTATCCCAGGCCGTGACCCTGCCCTGGCCGGGGATCCCAGCTGGGGGCGGGGGGGTGTATCCCAGGCCGTGACCCTGCCCTGGCCGGGGATCCCAGCTGGGGGCGGGGGGGGTGTATCCCAGGCCGTGACCCTGCCCTGGCCGGGGATCCCAGCTGGGGGCGTGGGGGATCCCAGGCCGTGCCCCGGCGCTGCCCGGGTTCCCGCCGGGGCGGGGTGTCGCCGGGGCGGCCCCGCCCCCGCCCCTTCCCGTCCAGCCGGGGGCGGAGTGAGCTGGTTTCCTTCTCGCCCGCGCCGCGCTGCCGCTTTACTCCGCGGCTGCCGGCCAGGGGTGACAGCGGGGAGGCTGCGCGGGCCGCGGGGGCGCGGAGCGAGCGGAGCCGGCCGGCTGCAGGGTTCCTCCTCCCGCTCCCCCGCCGGCCCGCTCCCGGAGAGGCGCCGATCGCAGCGCCCCGGCGCCGGGGAGGAAGCGGCAGGTCCCCCGCTCTGCGCGGCTCCGAGTCCCCGGAGGAGCCGGGCGAGGTAGGGGGCGGCCCCGGGGGGGGACGGGGACACTCCTCGCCGGGAGCAGGCCCCCGGCCGCGGGAAGTTGCGCGGAGTGGCTCGGAGCTGGTGGCTTCCCCAGGTAAGCGCCGCCGCCCGCTGCGAAGGGAGCCGGGCCGGGGGACAGGACGGGGAGCAGCCGGCCTGCGGTGTCGGGGGGCGGCGCGGGACCCCCCCACCTCACACGCCGCAGGGGATGCATCGGGGCGTGTGACCGCTTTTCCCAGCGGCCGGGCGGGCGGGCGTGTCGCTCTCCTTCCCCCGGCGTCCTCTCCCCGACCCCGGCCGCTCTCTGGGGAGCTGGGCTGGGGGCGGAGAGATTCCCCTGGAAGGGGGGGGGGGAGCAGGTGTTTTTGGAGGCGTCTCCCCTGGATGGGGCGCTTGTGCACCTCCCCTTAATCAGGGACCAGCGAGATGGGCTGCAAGCCCCGTGGGCTTGGCAGCTGGCTGAGCAGAGCAGCCCCGGGGGTGGGTAGGAGGCTCTCCCATGCAGCGGGGTGGCGGTGGCTCTCTCTGCCCTGTTCGGGTGGCAGTAGGATGGGGGGGGTCCCTGGCATGACAGTCGCCCTCCCACCTTGCTCTCTGCTGCCCCAAAGTGTGGGACTGTGCCCCCTGTCCACGCGGGATGCTATGGAGGTGCTGGGCACGGGGGGCTTCACGCTGAATCTCGAGGGGCTTGTGTAAATCCTAATGAGGGTGGATGCCAGAGGTACAGCTGGAGCGGGGGCACCCAGGGTGGGGGTTATAGGATTGCTCACACGGGTGCCGGCGTATGAAAGGCAGCAGATTGTGATCGTTACATTTCATCTGGGTTGCATCCGGCTTTGTTTTTAGCACCGTGTTAGGTATGAGTGTGTGTTCACAGCAAAAGTGCTATCGGACGGACAGCATCTGCACTGCCCTAGCACCCTCTGGAGCCGTGTGTGGTATTTTTCAGGATAGGGGGTTATCTCGTGTCTTGAAATCCTGAGCCAGCAAAATCCGCAAGCCTGAGGTAGATTAATGCAGCCTCATTAGTTTAGTCAGGAGGAACACCCTGGGTCAATGCAGACAATTAGAAACCTCCCCTAGTGTCTTAATAAGTCTGACAGCATGTCTCTGCCTGGTGACACCTTCCAGGGGGTTAGCTTTGTTTTTATTAAATCTTCTTTATTCTTTATTTATATTGCTAGGGGGGAAATGTGCAGGAGAATCAATGGCCTTTTGCCTTCTTTGCAAAGAAAACACCAGAAAAGGGGGAAATTGTGAAAGGGAGTGAAGCAAGAATGAATGAAGGGGCTTGGGATGGAATGATACATGCTTGGAGAATATTCGTTTTATTTACACCCCCTTCCCTCTGCAATCCCTCTGTACTTCGTGGTGAATAGACTTCCAGGCATTGAAAACTGTTTGCCTTAGTGCTTTCTGGCATTAAAACTACAGAGATGCAGATCTCTTGGACCAGATGGCAAAGCAGGATTCTTCAATCCTGGAAATCTGTCCTCTTCAGATTTTGCAACACTTCCTATCTTTAAGAGAAGAAGAATCATACAGCAAATAACTTGATTTGTTATCACTCATACATATCCTGTCTGCTTGTGTGCTTTTTCTGGTGGCGAAGGGGAGGAAAGGAAATATGGATGTAATCTGAAATGCTCTGAAAGGTGCACACTGTTAGGCAGTAAGATGCTGTGGTGAAACTTTAAAGATTAGTTCTGATTCTGTTTGTACTGGCTTTTGATTGATAGCTCTACAAAGGAATAATGGGAGCTCACAGAACAGTTCTCTATAATGGGTTGTCTACATTAGAAAGTTCCACCATGCATTTACATGGTTAGACCAGGTTTCAGAGTAACAGCCGTGTTAGTCTGTATTCGCAAAAAGAAAAGGAGGACTTGTGGCACCTTAGAGACTAACCAATTTATTTGAGCATAAGCTTTCGTGAGCTACAGCTCACTTCATCGGACCAGTGCATTTTACTCTGTGGTCATGGGTGGCCAACCTGAGCCTGAGAAGGAGCCAGAATTTACCAATGTACCTTGCCAAAGAGCCACAGTAATATACCAGCAGCCCCCCATCAGCTTCCCCCCTTCCCTCCCTGCACCTCCTGATCAGCTGTTTTGTGGCATGCAGGAGGCTCTAGGGGGGAGGAGCGAGGGCACGGCAGGCTCAGGGGAGGGGGCAGGAAGGGGTGGAGTGGGGGCAGGGCCTGTGGCAAAGTCAATCAGTGAGCACCCCTTGGCACCTTGGAAAGTTGGCGCCTGCAGCTCCAGCCCCGGAGTCGGTGCCTGTACAAGGAGCCGCGTATTAACTTCTGAAGAGCCGCACGTGGCTCCGGAGTCACAGATTGGCCACCCCTGCTCTAGACGATGTAGACAGCACTGTGTCCAAAAAACCTGCAAATCGGGCTGTTTTATTTTAAAGACCTGTTTGGGATAGGATTAAACATTGCCTTTATCAGAATAAGTGGGCTGATTCTACCTTGCTTTGTGGTTTAGATTCACCACTACCTAAATTACTGGTCTGTAGATAGCATCTAGAGGGTCTAGTTATTGGCAGATTTGGTGTATATTCAGTTGCCTTCCATTTGAATTGTTGGGTATATTGGTCATCTGTTCATACATAACACAATCTATTAACACACCATCTAGCCATTGCCTACTTTCATCGTGGTCATTCCACAATTTGGGAAGAGGTTGCTATTTTTACCATATTTTTCACTTGCACTGTCAAGCCTTGAAGTCTGCTTCAAACTGATAATCAAACAGTAGTAATTCAACTGTAAAAAGCCACTTTATAAATCAGAAGCCACTCCTTAAATGCGCATATCAGATCAGTTGTAAGGCAGTTAATTTTAGAGTGGGTGTCTCCTTCAAGCTGTGCAAAACACTTCTTTAAAAGAAAAGGTTCTTTGTGTGTAAATAAAAGCAAAATGACCAGGATTTGTCCACTGCCATTCACAGCAGAAGCACAAATTAAATGAATTCTGGGCCAATACATTTTATTTGGTTTCTGTAGATTTCAGCAGCTAGCTCTTTGAAACTAATTTCAAAGCTTTTAATTTATAGAGGAAATAGTTTCTTTGGACCAGGAAGACTATGATTAGATGTGATATCTTGCATCTCCTCTGTGGGCCAAGGATTATTTGTTTCTTTCACTTTATAGAAAGTGCCATGCGTGTTACCATCCTCTATAAATAACTGTGTGCTACAATTGTCCTAGTTTTTTGTCTAACGTGTACTATTGTGTGGATTTGGTTATCCCATCATTATCTTATCTTCCAGGGTAACACTGAACAAGGTAAGATTCCCATTAGCAAGTGTCTTGTTGTGTCGGGTAGGTGCCCGTTGTTGCTTGAAGTGTGGCCTTTTATGCAGCAGGTGCGCCTGCTGGGGATGTTAACCAGACTCTGAATGATTCCTTTATCCATCTTTATCTCCCCCCCCACCCCCTTCAAAAATCCTGTCTTTCTCTCCAACAGTGGAGATCCAGCATGGCACATCTGGGCAAGGTGTGGATTGGAATTCAATTTGATGCTAAATGTAGTTAGAGAAACCATTATCCCCTCCAAAAGGGTTTTAATAACTAGCCCTTTTTTTGTAACTCATTATCCAAAAGATAGTGTGATTAACTGAGAAGATTTATTAGAGGCTTGTCAGACACTGCTCATATTTCTCCTTCAAGTGGCTCTGCTGCAATACTGTATTTCAGCTCCAAAACAAGTACGTGGCTCTTCCTTTCCCTGCACTGATTTACAATCTCCATGTAACTCTTTGTGGACACTCTTATGTTTCCGAACCAATGCTTCGTTGGTTATGTACGTACATTCTGTAGCTTTAAAACTAATGCTTGCTGGCAGGAACAATCCATCATTTGTTAATGATGTAACAAATCTGTGGTCACCTGGGATTTCAGTGTTGTCACTATATTGCATGCCACAGCCACACTAAATTATCTGATATCTGCAAGGGTTGGACTCTGATTCTCCTGCTTCAAAAGCCAAGGAGTAAGAGGAAAACCTCAGCAGAGGTTAACAGTATGGGGACTATGCCCAAAGTTGAGCTCTTTGATTCTGGTCAGAAGAGGACAGTGCTACACAAACCAGCCGGTTCATTTAAAATGCTAATACTCTGTTCCATAGCACCTTTCATCTTGCTAACATTAAGCCTATTAGAGAATCTCCATTTTTACGGGGGAGCTAAGAGACAGAACTGAAATTCATTGACCTTCTCAAGGTCGCATTGTGAACTAGAGACCACAAAGAATGGAACCCGGCATATCTGGTTCCCAGTCCCCTGCTCCAAGCACACTCCCTTCCAGGCAGGGTCCTTGTCTGTTTCTTTTGTTCAGTACCACGTACACATGGATGGTACTGAGCATGTAAAGAATGGTGGGTGGGGGTGTGTGTGTGTGTAAAGCGGGGGAAGGGTTTGTAAGGGAATTCTAAATGGTTGTCTGTAGTAACAGGAGATTGTTAAACAGTGACTGGAGAAAACTATTGTTTAATAAAACCCTAAACAATCTTGATATCTGGTTTTGTTGTGTTTTTTTTTTTTTTTTAAGCCACTTTCTCTCAATTCCCTCCCCCTCCCACACCATTCTGAACAGCTGCCTTGTGATTTGTCTGGACTAATATCCTCTTGTTGCTTCATACTGTAAAACATAAGCCACCTTATCTCTTTAATATGTAGTTTAAAATATTTTTATAATGTTCCTGCCAAGAAAGACTTTCAAGATAAATGTGCTCGTTTGAAGATCTTCAAACTAGGTTTCTCTTGAATTGCTTGTGAAGGCAATCGTAAACCTTTCCACACTAAGGTTTATCTCGGAATGCATTGTACTTAATCAATACACGATTGAAGAGGTACCTGGCGGTTGCTTTAGTTTTGTCTGCTTTGTCCGCTCAGACTTCAATTACATTGTGTATAAGGATGATTCTGTGTAAGGGTGAATCTTCCACCCTCCCCTCCGCTTGCGTACGTAAAAAATCTGTAAATAATCTCTTGCTTAACTTTGGGGGCACCTGAAGTTTGGGTGCTAACTGCTCAATTGTAGCCACAGCCGTGTTGGTCCCAGGATATTAGAGAGACAAGGTGAGTGAGATATTATCTTTTATTAGACCAACTTCTGTCGGTAAGACCTCAAGAGCTTGTGTCTCTCTCACCAACAGTAGTTGACTCAATAAGAGAGATTGCCTCACCCGCCTTGTTTCATTGAATTTGATGGGAGTTGAGGGTGCTTGGCAGCTTTTCAGGATCACGTCTATAAGGGTATCACATATATTTATATTGTGAATGTGTAAAGAGGCTGAGGAAGGGAAAAAAAGATCCCCCAACCTTCTCCACTTCTGCCCTCTGTTTTTGTGGAAGTGGTACCGGTGACAGACCACAAATCTAGGCATCAGTCCCGCAATGAGCTCTGTGCTGCCAGACCCCTGCAGCCATGCAGAGCCTCACTAAAAGCTCTTCTCTTATTTAGAAATAGCAAGTGCTTGCTTGGAAATGATTCTGTGCAATCATGGTTTATATATGAAAGCCCTATCTATTATTTACACTTCAAGGCACTGGTCCTGCAAGCTACCCCATGGGGATTCCATTGGGGCACGGGGTTCTGCAGGATTCCTTGGTTGGGGTCTAGGTTATTTCAGCTGAAATAACTCTCTGATCTACTGTACTCTTCTCCACTTGTACTGTTTGTTTACTATTTGCTATTTTGTTGCTCTGGACTGGTGATGCTAACCGGTCAGTTTCACTTTCCGACTCTGCTGCAGGGGTGGCCAACCTGGGGCTCCGGAGCCAGGTGCGGCTCTTCAGATGTTAATATGCGGCTCCTTGTACAGGCACCGACTCTGGGGCTGGAGCTACAGGTGCCAACTTTCCAGTGTGCCGAGAGGCGCTCGCTGCTCGACCCCTGGCTCTGCCACAGGCCCTGCCCCCACTCCACCTCTTCCCACCTCCTCCCCTGAGCCTGCTATACCCTGCTTCTTCCCCCTCCGAGCCTCCTGCATGCCACGAAACAGCTGATCGAAACAGCTGATCGGGAGGTGCTGATTGGTGGGGCTGCCGGTGAGCAGGAGGCGCTGGGAGCGGGGTGGGGGTAGCTGATTTGCGGGGGGGGGGGGAGGAGGAGGAGGCTGCTGACGTATTACTGTGGCTCTTTGCCAATGTACATTGGTAAATTCTGGCTCCTTCTCGGGCTTAGGTTGGCCCTCCCTGCTCTACTGTTAGGATGATGCGATGTGTGACCTTCAAGGTAGGAGAACATGTTTTAAAAACAAACTCTGACTTAAAATGAAAAACACTGCCATTATTTCTCTTTGCAAAATCTTACACTCTGGGCATGTGCTACTGGCACCAAGCACTTATAAATATTGCAACTGTGCCACAGCGTGTCGTGTCCCCCCTCTGCTCCCCGCAAGAAATCAAAGCAGAAATTCAAATAACCTTTTTCTTTATGGTCCCAGGTGTGACGCACAGTGCAGGAGGGTTCTGTAATGCTGCTTTTCAGTCGGTGGGTTTTGCATATGTTCCTGAATGACATGTGGGAATGCATCAGGCATAAACAGCACATACGTGAAGGCTACATTTTCCTTTAGGAGCAGTGGTCTCTTCTAAAGTGTCTGTGTTTTTAAATTAACCAGATGGGATTTCTGTGTGTTCCAATTTCCAAGTGCTACCATGAGACACTCTATTAGATTAGGTCTCAGGCCACTTTTATATTTATTAATCTGTGTGATCACTAACACACTCACTGATCTAAAACTGCCTGAGTCTGAAATAATGGCAGCTGTGGTGGTGTATACTATGAAAACTGCAAGAGAAGGCAAATCTTCTGGTTAAAAGACAAAGAACAAGGAGATCTGTATATTTGGTTACTACAATTAATGAGCAGAACCTAAGAGCAGGTTCTAGTCTCAGGTCTGACATAGACTTGCAGCATAACTTTGCACAAGTCAGTTAGAGGCTACTTTTGAAAGACTGGCCCTAACTGTGGATGTTACTCCATACCCCTCTTCCCACCCCACCCCACCCCCCAGGTCCTGAGAACCTATGGCTCCACTTGCTTTTTACCCATATACCCTTTTCTCCATTTTCCAATCTGAGAAATGGGGATATAATACTTAGAAGCGTTGTGGAGTTTAATGTCTTGTAAATCATTTTGGGACATTTGGATGGAAGGAGATACAGAAGTACAAAGGATTTGTTTTGCTCATCCAGCCGTCAAAACTTTCTTCCCTCTGTTTTAAAATATTTCCTGCATGCCCCGGTTGTTCATGTGTAAACATTATAATGGGCTTATCCAATGCTTTGATTTATGCTTTCTTCTGAAAGATAAAGATTGGATATGTTTCTGGTGACAAGAGGGTACGGGGAAGGGGGACATCCTCTGAAATCATGGTCTCTTCTCTGTCTCCGCTTTCATGCTTTAATCTAGAGGGAAGCCCTGCCTGGAGAGAAGTTTCTTTAAGGTGTCAAGTCAGTGAGGTTTCAGAAGCAGTTGCCCGGCGAGGGTGATTACCTTCGTAGGCAAGTGTTGGAATTTCATATCAATCTATTCACTGATAATTTGCATCTCTTTTGGATGAGACTTAAACCAGACAACTGAATCAGCTGTGACACAAGATCCATGGTGCTTCACATAGGTAGAGGTGCATCTACACGTAACCTTTGTGAAACCTAGTGCCAGAGGCCAAAGTCTTCAAATCTGCATGCCTAAAGTGAGGCTCCTGAAGTCACATTTAGACACCCGAAACAGAAATGGTCTCATCTTAAAAAGGTGCTGAACGCTTGCAGTTTCCAGCCTAACTTTAGGCACTACTAGGTTTGAAAATTTTGGACAGAGGTTCTCTTTTGGACCCTGTCATATGTCAAGGTATTGGCTAACTTGGGTTACCTTCTCAAGGTGTAGGTGCTGCCTTACTCAGATCTGGGTTAAAGCTCTTTCTTTTAGAGTTATGATTCAATGACATCCTTCTAACTGACTACAGGTAAGACAGCTCTGTGTGTTCAAATATTAACAATGCTGGGTGTAAACGTGTCTTTTACATTAAATTACCTGAAAGCAAATTACTTCTCGGTACATCACAAGATCATGCATAGCACCAATGCTGCATAGATGCTTGTTGGCTAAACACAAACTTGTGTGGGTACCCAGGAAGATAACTCTTGCTGTGCATAGAAAAATTAAGTCTCCAAAGCCTGTGGCACTATATCCATGCAGCAGCTGTCCCTGAAAAGTATAGAGAATGCGACAAGTACAACTAGAGTCCTGAGTGCAAGAAGAAATGCACTCTTTAGCATTTCTATAAATGTAAGTTTGAGGGCCCGTGCAAAAGCACCATGCTCTAGCTGTTTGAACTCAGGGCTGGGGCCAGAGTTCTAATCCTGACTCTGCCACCCACCTGAATCACCCTGTGAAGTTAAGCAAGCCACTAATCCCTGAATTTTGAGTGTCACTATTTTTGAAGACTTGACCTGAGACACTTGAGGATCTGATTTTTTCTTTTTATTTTTTTGAAAGAGGTGCTCGGCACTTAACTCCAGCTGAAGTCAGTGGGTGCTGTGGGGGCCCTAGAAGTGTTGAAAATTAGGCACAAGATGACTTGCATTAGGGCATCAGAAATCAGTGGCTACTTCTAAAAATTCTCACCCTCCCCCCTCTTTTTACCCTTCTGTCAGGGATAACTTTCCCACCTTTTTAAGGGATGGTGTGTGAAGATTATATTTAAAGTACCATGGAGGTCTTTGTTAACAGAGCCTGTCAGTTTGGGTTAAATGTAGCCTTAAATTTTAATACAGTCAATGAAAAATCACTCCCACTGCTTGGGGGCATAGGTGCTTTGATGGTGGGGTATGATTATATGGGGGACTGTCAGCCTGTCTCAGCCAAACCTGTGCATCCCCCATTCCTGTAGGTACTGCAGATTTGTGCAGGGATTTTGTGTTAGGAATCATTGTCCTGCCCGGCTGGAACCTGCTGAGCCTGCAGGAACAAGATGACAGTGCTTTGCACTTTCCACAGAGAGCTGGAAAACCTGCACTTTTCTGTGTGTGTGACCCTAAAGAACATTGACAGAGCTTTAAGCATTGTCATATCTATTTAAATGTGACACAGTTGTCCTTTAATGGGCTGTTAATGGCTCTGCCTTAAACCTGATGTAGGAAAATTAGTCTGTCCCACACTTGGGAAGCTAAGATGGTGACATTAAGGGGATTGCCAGGAAAGGGATGGGGTGGGGGCCTCCATCAAGGCCCAGGGGTATTAGTGGGAAGCTCAGATCTCTACTACTAGCAGCTAGGTGGGTGCTAACCATGGACTTTCCCCAAGGGACTAGTTTTACAAATCTGCCTCCTATTTAGTAATTGTCTGACAAATTTTGGAATTATACCCCCCTGCCCTCCTCTTCCCTCTCTTCTTCTCTCTCTCTCCCTCCACACACCGTGCTCTCACTCTGAGAAGAAGATCACTACTTTTCTTTCAGCCCCTCCCAAACCCAGTTATCCAGAGAACTGTGAAACAAGGCCACAGAATAGCACCTGGATATTTGGTGTCTGACCCCAAATATGGTGATCAGTTAGACTCTGAGCATGTGGGCAAAACGCATCAGCCATTCACCTGGGAAGTAATTCTCTGTAGTAACTCAGTGCTCTTGCCATATAGTGCGCCATCCCTAGCAGTTGAGGATTTTTGGTACGGGCAGTTGCCGAGAGGCCACGTGCCATTGTAGGCAGTCCCATCGTACCATCCCCTCCATAAACTGATCAAGCTCAGACTTGAAGCCAGTTAGGTTTTTTTGCCCCCGCTGCTCCCCTTGCAAGGCTGTTTCAGAACTTCATTCTTCTGGTGGTTAGAAACCTTCACCTAATTTTAAGCCTACACCTAGATCTTTTCCTCCTCTGTTGCTTCCAACTGATAAATCCCCAGTTTATAGCAAAAAGTAGTCTTTTTGGTCCCTCAATTCACGACTTCGCACTTTGCACTATTAAATATCTTCCCATTTCTATTACTCCAGTTTACAAGGTCATCCAGATCTTCTTGTACGATATTCTGGTCCTCCTCCATATTGGCAATACCTCCCAACTTTATGTCATCCGCAAATTTTATTAGCGCACACTCACTTTTTGTGCCAAGGTCATTAATAAAAATGTTAAATAAGATTGGTCCCAAGACGAGTCCCTGAGGAACTCCACTAGTAACCTCCCTCCAGCCTGATAGTCACCTTTTAGTATGATCCATTGTAGTTGCCCCTTTAACCAGTTCCTTATCCACCTTTCAGTTCTCATATTAATCCCCATCTTCTCCATTTTAACTAATCATTTCCCCTGTGGAACTGCATCAAAAGCCTTACTGAAATCCAGGTAGATCAGATCTACTGCATTTCCTTTGTCTAAAAAATCAGTTATCTTCTCAGAGAAGGAGATCAGTTTGGTCTGGCACGATCTATGTTTTGTAAAACCATGTTGTATTATCCCAATTACCATTCACCCGCTATGTCCTTAACCACTTGCTCTTTCAAAATTTGTTCCAAGACCTTGCATGCAATTGAGGTCAAACTAACAGTAGTTTCCTGGATCATTTCCCCTCCCCACCCTCTTAAAATAGGAACTATATTAGCAATTCTCCAGTCATAGGGTACGACCCTCGAGTTTACAAATTCATTAAAAATCCTTGCTACTGGGCTTGCAATTTCATATGCCAGTTCCTTGAATATTCTTGGATGGAGATTATCCAGGCCCCCCGATTTAGTCTGATTAAGCAGTTTGAGTTTGGCTTCCACCTTGGATGTGGTAATTTCTACTTCCATATCCTCGTTGCCATTAGCCACCCTGCTGTTAGTAGCACATGTCATAGATTCATAGATATTAAGATCAGAAGGGACCATTATGATCATGTAGTCTGACCTCCTGCCACAGGCCACAGAATCTCACCCACCCATTCCTGCGATAAACCTCTCACCTATGTCTGAGCTATTGAAGTCCTCAAATCATGGTTTAAAGACTTCAAGGTGCAGAGAATCCTCCAGCAAGTGACCTGTGCCCCGTGCTACAGAGGAAGGTGAAAAACCCCCAGTGCCTCTTCCAATCTGCCCTGAAGAAAAATTCCTTCCTGACCCCAAATATGGCAATCAGCTGAACCCTGAGCATTTGGGCAAGATTCACCAGCTAGATACCAAAGAAAGAATTCTCTATAGTAACTTGGATCCCACCCCATCTAACATCCCATCACAGGCTGTTGGGCCTATTTACCATGTATATTTGAAGATCAATTAATTGCCAAAATCATGTTATGCCATCATACCATCTCCTCCATAATTTATCAAGTTTAATCTTAAAGCCAGATAGGTCTTTTGCCCTCACTGCTTCCCTTGGAAGGCTATTCCAGAACTTTGCTCCTCTGATGGTTAGAAACCTTCATCTAATTTCAAGATGGCCAGTTTATATCCATTTGTTCTTGTGTCCATATTGATACTGAGTGTAAATAATTCCTCTCCCTCTCCGGTATTTATCCCTCTGATTTATTTGTAAGTGCGGGAATAGTCCTACTATTGTGGGGAACTTTCTTGGCTTCTGCACTACCCTGGTGAAGTGGGCTAGCGAAAGAATCTGAGTCCTTGCTCCCACTTCCTTTACCCAGTGGCCTCCCTGCCCTTGAGGACTCCCCTTCCACTCTCCTGTCTGGCAGAGTCCTCGTAACCCCAACAAGGCTGGGCCCAGGCTCGACCCCCAACCCTGCTGCGGTCACCTAGGACAGGGGCTAGGGTGTCCCCACTCCGGGGTACTCTCTCTGCACTGGGCACTTCTCTGACCCACTGACCATTACATACAAGTTAAAGCAAATGCAAGTTATTTAATCAACAATTAGTTTTAAAAAGAATAAGGAAAAATGGGAAAGGTTAAAGGAAACACATCACCCCGCTCTGTGGCAGGGAACATCACAAACGGTGTCTCTGGAACGTCAGGGCAGTTCACAATCTGTTCCTTGTAAGTCTCAGGCCTCCTGCTCAGGCCCTGGCTGTGCTGCAGGGATGCTGTGGGTTGGACACTCGCTCTGGTGGTGGTCTCAGGCTCTAAGTGGTAGGACCCTTCTTCCCAGTGTTGCCCCCGCCCTGTCGGGGTTATGATCCACGCCTGGCCTGCAGAGCCTCTTGGCTGAGGTGTCTCCCTGTGCTGGGCCTGCTGCCCAGGGTCCCCCTCGGTCTCCCCAGCTGCTCACCCCACCCAGCTCTGGACTGCTCCAGCCCCAGCTCCACCACTCGGTCTCTGCACTGCTGCTGCTCTGCCTCCAGCTCCCTGGGCTGCTTCTCTGGCCCCTCTGGCTCTGGTTGCTGCAGCTCTGCTCCCAGGACAGGTCTGCTCTCTCTGGATCTGGCACAGTTCTGCTCCCCAGCTCAGCTTGAGCCCCTGCTTTCTCCTTAGCTCGGCCCCACTCTGTCTGACCCAGGCAATTCCAGCTCACATGGAGGACGGGACTTCCCTGGCCTCCTGATTCCCTGATTAGCCTGCCCGCCCTGTCATTCAGGCTGACCTGGAGCATTGGCCTCTCCCCATTGTTCCTGGGGACTATCAGTCTTAGGGTCCTGATTTCCCATAGACCCTTCCCCTTTTAGTGCTGGGAGCTAGCCAACAAAACACCCCCACTGACTGTTAGTAAGGGGGCAATAGTCCCCTTACATATTTATAGAGAGCAATCATATCTCCCCTCAACCTTCTTTTGGTTAGGCTAAACAAGCCAAGCTCCTGGAGTCTCCTTTCATAAGACAGGTTTTCCATTCCTCGGATCATCCTAGTAGCCCTTCTCTGTACCTGTTCCAGTTTGAATTCATCCTTCTTAAACAAAGGAGACCAGAACTGCACACAGTATTCCGGGTGAGGTCTCACCAGTGCCTTGTATAACAGTACTAACACCTCCTTATCTCTACTGGAAATACCTCGCCTGATGCATCCCAAGACCGCATTAGCTTTTTTGGCACCTTGAGCGAAAGCTTATGCTCAATAAATTGGTTAGTCTCTAAGGTGCCACAAGTACTCCTTTTCTTTTTGCGAATACAGACTAACACGGCTGCTACTCTGAAACCCATCATTAGCTTTTTTCACAGCTATATCACATTGGCGACTCATAGTCATCCTGTGATCAACCAATACTCCAAGGTCCTTCTCCTCTATTACTTCTAATTGATGCGTCCCCAGCTTATAACTAAAATTCTTGTTATTAATCCCTAAATGCATAACCTTACACTTCTCACTATTAAATTTCATCCTATTACTATTACTCCAGTTCACAAGGTCATCCAAATCTTCCTGTATGATATCCTGGTCCTTCTCTAAATTGACAATACCTCCCAGCTTTGTATCATCCGTAAACTTTATTAGCACACTTCCACTTTTTGTGCCAAGGTCAGTAATAAAAAGATTAAATAAGATTGGTCCCAAAACCGATCCTTGAGGAACTCCACTGGCAACCTCCCTCCAGCCTGACAGTTTATCTTTCAGTATGACCTGCTGTAGTTTCCCCTTTAACCAATTCCGTATCCACCTTTCAATTTTCATATTGATCACCATCTTTTCCAATTTAACTAATAATTCCCCATGTGGCACGGTATCAAATGCCTTACTGAAATCTAGGTAAATTAGTTCCACTGCGTTTCCTTTGTCTAAAAAATCTGTTACTTTGTCAAAGAAGGAGATCAGGTTGGTTTGGCACGATCTACCTTTTGTAAAACCATGTTGTATTTTGTCCCTTTTACAATTGACCTCAATGTCCTTAACTACTTTCTCCTTCAGAAATGTTTCCAAGACCTTGCCTACTACAGATGTGAAACTAACAGGTCTGTAGTTACCCCGATCACTTTTTTTTTCCTTTCTTAAAAATAGGAACTATGTTAGCAATTCTCCAGTCATACGGTACAACCCCTGAGTTTACAGATTCATTAAAAATTCTTGCTAATGGGCTTGCAATTTTATGTGCCAATTCCTTTAATATTCTTGGATGAAGATTATCTGGGCCCCCCAATTTCGTCCCGTTAAGCTTTTTGAGTTTCGCTTCTACCTCAGATATGGTAATATCTACCTCCATATCCTCGTTCCCATTGTCATGCTACCATTATCCCTAAGATCCTCGCTAGCCTTATTAAAGACTGAGGTAAAGTATTTGTTTAGATATTGGGCCATGCCTAGATTATCCTTAACCTCCAATCCATCCTCAGTGTTTAGCGGTCCCACTTCTTCTTTCTTTGTTTTCTTCTTATTTATATGGCTATAGAACCTTTTACTATTGGTTTTAATTCCCTTTGCAAGGTCCAACTCTACTTGACTTTTAGCCTGTCTCACTTTATCCCTACATGTTCTGACCTCAATAAGGTGGCTTTCCTTGCTGATCCCTCCCATCTTCCACTCCCTGTAGGCTTTCTGCTTTTTCTTAATCACCTCTCTGAGATGCTTGCTCATCCAGCTTGGTCTACAACTCCTGCCTAGGAATTTTTTCCCCTTTCTTGGGATGCAGGCTTCCGATAGCTTCTGCATCTTTGACTTAAAGTAATCCCAGGCCGCCTCCGCCTTTAGATCCATAAGTTCTTCAGTCTAATCCACTTCCCTAAGTAATTTCCTTAATTTTTGAAAGTCAGGCCTTTTGAAATCAAAAACCCTAGTCGCAGATTTATTTTTGTTTATCCTGCCGGTCAGTTAGAACTGAATTAGCTCATGATCAATTGTCCTCCAATCTATATCTGGGAAGTTAAAGGTGATCCATGCCTGCCAATAATGGGCGGGGAGGGGGAGAGGATAGACAGAGTGAGGGCCTCCAGTTTCAACAGTGTTACTGAGCATGCTCAATATGAGCCAAGCAGCAAATCTGGGAGAAGGCATGTAACCCTGCATACCCTCTGCCCCACACGTTGCCTCTAAGTGGCAGTATGACCAACGCTACATGGACGCAAGGACATGTCTCCATCCTAAAGCACAGGGATTAATGCTTGAGGGTAGTGTAATCTCCAGGGCCCATTCAGTCCTGAGGGTATGTCTACATTGAAGTTGAAAATCTGCAGCTGGCCTGTGCCAGCTGACTTGGGCTCATGGGGCTTGGGCTGCAGGGCTGTTTAACTGCAGTGTAGATGTCTGGGCTCGGGCCGGCGCCTGAGCCAGAAGGTGTACAGTAACTCCTCACTTAACGTTGTTTCATTGCTGATCAATTAGGGAACATGCTCGTTTAAAGTTGTGCAGTGCTCCCTTATAACGTCATTTGGCAGCTGCCTGCTTTGTCCACTGCCTGCAGGAAGAGCAGCCCGTTGGAGCTAGCTGGTGGGGGCTTGGAACCAGGGTGGACCGGCAGCCCTACTATCTGCTCCTGGCTCCCCTTAGTTCCTTGTGCAGCAGCTGCCCAGCAGGCTATCCATTGCCGGCAGTTCAGCTGTCCCTCCCTGCACTGCCGTGTGCTGCTCCTGCCCTCTGCCTTGGAGCTGCCCCCAGGAGCCTCCTGCTTGCTGTGCACAGGGCCAGATTAACCTTTTGTGGGCCCGGCGCCAAACATATTTGTGGGCTCCTGTGACGTTCCCCTCTGGTGTTGTCTCGACCAGTGATCTGCTAAGCCTCTCCAATCCTTGACTCTGGGAGCCAGCCTTACCTTGCTCTGCTGTGAGAACCCCCACTCCTGGGCTGTTCACACACAGTCTCTGGCATGTAAGCTGCTTCCAGCTACTCGCAAGCGAATGACACTAGCCAATATCTCCAGTCCCAGACACAACCCTGGGAACCTCTGTCTTGCGGTGTCCAGTTTATGCCCACTGGACGCTGCAAGCTTATATAAGTTCATCAATTTAACAAAGAAATTGATATGTACGAGGCTTGTTGTTCCAAGGGGAGCCTCTGACACACTTCAAACCAAACACACTGCTTCAGGTAGATTAAACAAATTTATTAACCATAAAGATAGATCTTAAGTGATTATAAGTCAAAGCATAACTAGTCAGGTTTGGTCAAGTGAAATAAAAGGAAAACACATTCTAAGCTGATCTTAACACTTTCAGTGTCCTTACAAACTTAGATGCTTCTCACCACAGGCTGGCGGGTAACTTTTCAGTCAGGCTCTCTCCTTTGATCAGCGCTTCAGTCGTTTGGTGGTGGAGGTGTCTGTAGATGTAGGTGGAAGAGAGAGAGCATGGCAAAATGTCTCTCCCTTTTATCATGCCCTTTCTTTCCTCTTGGCTTTGCCTCCCCCTTCAGAGTCAGATGAGCATTGCCTGATCGCAGTCCCAAACTGCCCAAAGGAAGGGGGTGACTCCCTCGAGGGTCTAACAGGGTCTTTTGTTGCTGTCTAAGCCAGTGTCCATTGTTCCTATAAGGCTGGGCTGGGTTTGTCCCATCCGTGCCCTGCCGAGATGTGAACTGCCTCTCTGTTCTTGGAGAGTTTTTGCATGGGCTTGCTTTAAGCCATGAGGATACATTTTCAGCCTCATAACTATATACATGAAATTATAACCTATAACTTTACTATAACATTACTGTAACAATTACTATAACATCACTATAACAGCCATACTCAGTGCATTATGAGCCTTCTGAAGACACCCAACATGACAAACTTTGCATTGGATACCATGCAATCATTTTATAAAGATGAACATGGGGGTGTAGGGTGTTCTCCTGAGGTACAGAGCATCACACCTCCCCTCTTAGTTTACAGCAAGAGGGTTAGTCAGTGACTATCTCAAAGGCAGTTTCTTGTTATAGTTCTCTTGGCATCCAGCCATTAAGGCCATGAGGCAGCATGCCTCAGTTTCCCCATTAACACACAGCAAACCAGGTGTGGTTTTCTTTGACAGGTTTCAGAGTAACAGCCGTGTTAGTCTGTATTCGCAAAAAGAAAAGGAGTACTTGTGGCACCTCAGACTAACCAATTTATTTTCTTTATGGTTTCTCTGCTGTGATAGCTTTAAACCTGTTTACAGGTATTAATTGAAAAGTAGCATTATCATAGGGTTTAACATCAGTGTCGAAATTCTTATCCCCAAAACTTAAAATTTAATACCAAAATTTTTATCACAGATCGGTGTTTACAAGTATCTTTATGATACCACACCCTCTATTCAGTTAGTGTAGTTTGAGGTTAGTTTGTTCATTACCCATGGTTTCCTTTGACTCCCTTCCATGTAATCAGTCACTGGCTTTTCTTTCCCTCCAGGGTTTCCCTCTGTGTGGGCTATTAATTTAATCATGTTTCTGGAATTTTGGTGCCTCAGGGTCTGGCAAGATAGGTGTTCAGGGGGATCCTGCACATTGGCTGGCCCTTTGGGGAGCGGTCTCCCAACCTCAGGACTGTACATATGTAGAAAATTCAGCTTCCCTTTTGGGGTTACCCTGTGTTTCCCCCTCCCAACACGGAGTCTTTCCCTGCCCCCTAGCTTAGAGGGCTGTGATCTGTGCTCCCTGGGCTAGGTGTGTTTACCCTTTGATTGGATTCACCCTTTCCCGGCAGCTTTCCCATAACTCCTCTCTGTGTCTCACCAGCCTGGGGGAAAGCCACCGCCCACACAAGTTGGGCCCTCTGTATTCTGGCAGACTACCACCTGGGAATTTCCTGGTCTTAACTCCTCGCTGTTACAGTTACTTTCCAAAAACTTATCAGGAATAGCATCCTGAAAAATTGGGACCTGGATTGGGGTACCCTCCCTCGCCCCTTTCTCTGTCCCCAAGAAGTCAGCTGTGTGACTGCTCCCCTCCAGAAGGTCAGTTACACAGTTCCTTCTCAAAACGTGGGTCACAGGCTGAGTGCCTGGGTGCACAGATGCTGACCAGCCATCCTCCAAGTGTCCTGGGCATCCTGCCCCAAGTGCCTAGTGAGGAGACATTCCTGCACCCCCTACTATTCCTTCCCCTGTTTCCTCCTCTGGGCCCCCTCCTAAGACACATTTCTCTGTGATGCCTAAGAAGGGTTCTGTCTTTTGTTCAGCTGCACAACTCTGCCAGCTAACAACTGGGACAGTTTCCTTAATCCCTGACAACACCTCTCCTGCCCCTGTGCCTGAGGGCATGTGGCCTTCTGCTGGAAAGGAGCTAGTCTCAGCCCCTCCCATACTTGGAAGCACCCTGCTTCCCTGTTTCAGAGTAACAGCCGTGTTAGTCTGTATTCGCAAAAAGAAAAGGAGTACTTGTGGCACCTTAGAGACTAACCAATTTATTAGAGCATAAGCTTTCGTGAGCTACAGCTCACTTCATCAGATGCATATGCATCTGATGAAGTGAGCTGTAGCTCACGAAAGCTTATGCTCTAATAAATTGGTTAGTCTCTAAGGTGCCACAAGTACTCCTTTTCTTTCTGCTTCCCTGTGTTAGTCACAGGAATCCTCACCCACCTCAGTGCTTTCTGAGATCCCCTGCCCCTTCCTCCCATGGAAGCAATGGAGCATGGCGCTGGGAGGTCAGTCCCCGGAGCGAGGGGCTAGCCAGAGGCAATGGGGCATGGCATGGCAGGCTCTGCCCAATGTGAGGGCACTGTTTACAAACCAGCAGTTGCCAGACGCACAGTGGCCTGCCTGGACCTGTGCTGCCAGTATGCCCCTTCCCCTCGGGAGCGGGCCCATGCCACACCACACAGCTCTCCCCTGACTCCCTATGGCCAGAAGCCCCCTGAACCCACTGCCCAGCGCCCCCCCCCAGACCCACCCACAAATGCACAGCACCCTGCACAACACCACCCCTGCCCACAGCCACACCACAACTGCCCCGCACCCCCCACAGAACCCCCACTCCCTAGTGCCCCAACACACACAGATCCTCCCGCCCCTTCACAGCCCAGCACCCCCGCCCCCGAGACCCACTTTCCCCAAGCCCTGCCTCCTGCCCGCACTCACCGGCCCTGCGGCAGCGCAGCCAGGGCTGATCCCAGAGCCGGGAATTGCTCCGGCCCCTTGGGCGTGGCGCGATCAGGCAGGCCAGGAGCTGCCCCAGCCGGGGTCCCTCAAGACGCCCTTGCCTGGAAGGGCCCAGCCAAGCCCCCCACACTGTTCTCCCCCCCGCCCCCTCACCTGGCTGGGACTGGCCAGGCTTCTGCACCAGTCCTAGCGGCTCAGCTCTGGGTGGGGAGACGGGTGGGGCCCCACAGGTGCTGGGAAGCAGAGACTGCCCAGAGCCGGAGGTGCACTGGGGTCCGGCCAGGGGGCTGAGAGGGCAGGGGGTGGGGCCAGAGGGTGGAGAGGAGCCCTCGGCCAGGCCGAGAGGGGCAAGTGGTGGGCGGGGGGAGCCAGCGGGGTTTCGGGGCGCAGTGCAAGCGGAGCAGGCTGTGGCCCCTTCGCAGCATGGGCCCGGCTCCATGGAGCCGTTGGAGTCCTTGTAAACCTGGCACTGGCTGTGAAGCGTGGAGGTGGGAGGGGGGGGGAAGAGAGGTGCTAATGTCAGGGTGTCCCCCCTCCCCCTGCTCCTGTACCTTTCCACAGAGCGGGGGGACATGACAGGGCTTGCGAGGGAGGGATCTTGCTGGCAGCAGCTGCTTTCTCAACTTGCTGGCCTACTTAAAAAGGCAATGTACTTAGTGGCGTCAGTGTACTTAAAGGGGCAATGTTTGTCTCTCTCACACTCACACACGATGTGTGTCTCTGTCTCTCTGCCATGCTGTCTCCCCTCCCTCCATTTGTGCTGCCTTGTAGAGTGTGAGGCTACGTTTACGACAACGTGTTAACCCTTGAGGGCTCAGTGGAGGGCTAGTTCATCATTTAGCATAAGGCATTCCCTAGGAAATATCCCACCCTCTGAATCCACCACCTCAACCAAGCTTCACAATCATCATTGCTGTTTACAGTATTAAATTCTTTGTTTAAAACTTATACTGTGTGCACACACATATGTATGTCTATGGGAAAATTGGATTCGCTTAATTTCGTTTCGCTTAAAGTATCATTTTTCAGGAACATAACTACAAGGTTAAGTGAGGAGTTACTGTACACTGCAGTTAAACAGCCCCATGAGCCCAGGTCAGCTGGCATGGGTCAGCTGTCGGTGTCCAACTGCAGTGTAGACATACTCTGAGGCAAGAGGTCAGAGGGTAATAACCTCATTACTACCTAACTGGGCTGGATTTGAACCAGTGACCTCTATTGCTACTAATCCCCTGGTGGCCTTGTCATCCTGGCATGTGAAAAAGCCATCTTGTTATGAGTAAGAATGTGGTAAGTTAGCAGGAACTTCCTCTAAAGAATGGAATCGTTGAGCGTATTTTGTGATGAAGCTTTAACATACTGTTTTTCCTTCAGAGAGCCCCTGCCAGGAGTAGTTCCCATGGCTTCATTTCTAAGAGGAGAATGAACTCAAAGAAAATGTTCAGGTCTTTCTAAAGATACAACATTAAAACACCTAAAAACTCTCCAACTTGAGACAGCCCCTAAATACTTGCTTAAAAGTGGTACATTATGGTACTCATATTTGTAGTAATGCTGGTGTGATTGTTGCCCTCTTGGCCAATGCATAGGGGGTTAAACTGGGGACTTCCAGAGCTAAAAGCATGAGCTGCTACAGCAAAGAACCTAAGCCCCATAGCTGGGGGCTGTAATAACTCCTATACCCTGTAGATTGGCCCAGTGGGGGGCCTGTAACACACACTCACTGGTATGTTACACTAGCCCTTAGAGGGCACCCTTGTACTGGGCGCTGTATAAACACACAGTAAGAGACTGACCTTTTTCCCCTCAAAGAGCTTGCCATTCAATAGCAATGGTGGAAGAAAGGAAGTAGTGTTATCCTCATGGTACAGATAGGGCAAACTTTGTACGTCCGCTCCCCAAGTCAGAGGTTCCCCAACCTTTTCAGGGTAGTCTTCCCCCCTCCCCACCCCCCACGAGTGGGGCTGAGGCTGGGGGTGGAACCAGGAGCTTGGCTGTGGCGGGAGTAGCGCTGGTTGGTGCTCCCTCCCTGCCTTTCGTGGCAGCTGGGCTGGGCCCCAATGCACGCCCCGAATATTTCTTTGTGGGGCATGCCCCACTGTTTGGGGACCTCTGCCCTAGGTCATGTGGAAAGTCTGTGGTAGGGCCAGGAATTGAACCCAGATCTTTGCAGTCTCTATGCCTTAACTGCAAGACCTCCCTCTCCCTCATGATAAGAGTGAATTAAAAAGGACACACTTTTCATACAAGAACTCGATGGGAACGTGCAAGTTAAGAAGGCTGTGAAGTGAAGCGTGTGTGATGCCTTGTCTTTTGGTCTGATTTTAGTGCAACTTATCTCTTCTTTTTTTAAAAAAAACTCTTAACTGGTTTAATTCCTGGTTCCTTTTCTGAGCATTATCTACAAATTTCTATCTCAGTAGCATCCTTCTAATGAACTCTGAATGTGTTCAGGTGAACATTTTCAACACAGATAAAAGAACCCAATGCACTTGAGGGCTGCTTCAGACTGGAGCTCTTTATCAGCACTGGGACATAGGTGAAACAAAAGTGCCAGCTCTTGCCAAGCCCGTAGGCATTCGCTAAGAACTGACAAACTCTTAGCTGGAAACCAAACCAGCTCACCTGTGTAATTTGGTTCAAAATATGTATTAGTCTAATGTATTTTAGTGTTTTATTCTGAGGTGCTTGTGAGTTGCTGCATGTATTAATTTCATTTGTAGCATGAAATACAGATCTTACAAGGAAAGATGTAAGTTTTGCTTTGTAACTTTGAAATCTTTGCTCTGAGCTTGTGAACCCAGGCATGGGAATAGTCTCCCCCACCCATTCAGGAGGTCCATCAGGATTAAATGGGCCATTTAAGGAACATCATGATACAAAGGAAAGGGCCGTTCTCCAATCGCACCTTGGAAATACTGTGTGGAAGGGTGCTTTGTCTCTTTGACTGGAAGGCTAAATGTAAAAGATTAAACAAGGTCATGACATTTTTTTCATCTCTTGGCTGTTTGAACTCTCACAGAGACTCTCACAGAGACACTAAACTAAGGCAAAGATCACTCAGGGGTGACCCCTGGATCCAACCCGAAAGACTTTTTTGAATTGACACAGCGCTACAATTCTGTCATCTTTAGGAACCATAGATGGTAACTCACTTGTGTGTATATACATGCTTGCTTGAACCTGTAAATAACTATCTTGTTTTGTTTTTCTAGTTAGTAAATCTTTATTTAGTTTATTACAGCACTGGCTACAAGTGTTGTCTTTGGTGTGGGATCTGAGATACAAATTGTTCTGAGGTATATGTGACTGGACCCTTGGGACTAGAAGTTACCTGAATATTTTGTGACCTTTTGGTAGAGGTGACCGGTTATCACTAAATCCTGCTTGCCTGGGTGGCAAGACAGACTGGAGAGCTGAAGGGGACTGTCTGTGTCTTCATGGTAAGACTGTTCTAGTGATCCAGGAGCTCACTGGGTTGGTGAAAGTTAATTCTAGAACCAGGGGCAGTGGGTATCAAAGGCCAGGGCAGGTTAATCCCCAAGGCCCCTCTCCCTCTTCCTCTCCCCTGAAGGACTAATGTTGTTCTAGGAAACTTTAGGTCACTTCTGTATTGCTAAAACATGTCAAGATGCTCTTCCTCTGCTGTAATAATAGACTAATGTTCCTTTTTTAAAGGAAGAATGCAAAGGGGAAATGGATGGCTCATGGTAATGGGCTGTGAAACCTTTTAATGTCTATATTACTGGCTCAAATCTGGTGTCCTAGTTTTCTATTTATTCAATGGCCTCTGTGAAATGAGTGAGTTTGTCCAGTGCCTAGAAGTGAAGGCTCCACAAACACCAATGCCATAATGGCCAACGGGAGAGGCGGTCTTGGCAGAGAGACAGAGAGTTAGATAGACACTGAAACTGGATCACCTACTTGCACCCTGCCAAGGCAGTTTTGAAATGCCTTGGTTGGAGGAGAGGAGCTTGCGGTACTTCTGTGCATACTGTTCTGTAGTGACATAAACTTTGTTCTCCAGGGCTCTCAGTTGGCACCTTTCGCAAGCACTAACTTCACAGCAGAGGGAGAAAGAACCTGCCTGTGTTATGCGAGACTTTAGTCCTCTCTAATATACTAAACTAAATCATGGTGGTGGTTGTAACCCTGACTTTTACAGGGGTCTGTGTCACTCCAGTGTCTTCAGAGAATGTTGGTGCCCAAGTTGGGCGTGTCATGTTACGTGATCTACAGGTGCAGAAGGTTTGGCAGAACAGAGAGGCCCTTAAAAGCCAGCTCTGCTGCTGAGCCCCTGTCTGAGCTAGCAATAGTATTGTTCTTCCCCTATAGTGTAACTGGAATATTTAAGTTGGAGGCAGAAGCGTGGCAGTTCTCTGAACAAGCAACCAAGAAATACTTAGCTCTCTTCCTCCCTCCCTCCCAGAACAGGATTAGACTACTTCCTCTTCTGTGGTGCTGAGATGCTGGAATGAGGTCACATTCCGGAAGCTTGGTATTAACTATGTGTAAAGAAATACCTATGTGTTGGATCAGATAAGTGGCGCGGCAGAAAGATGAGATGTGGGAATGTTGGAGGAGGGAGGGAGGAGATCTTTGTGGGCATCAGATGTATTTATAACTATGCTATTGCCATCCCTTGCTCAAATGCAAAGCTTGAGCTCCTTTTGGAAACCTGCCGTATTTTAGTGAAAGCTTGGTTTGATCACTTTAGATAAGCTATTACCAGCAGGAGAGTGGGGTGGGGGGAGGTATTTTTTCATGCTTTGTGTGTATAAAAAGATCTTCTACACTTTCCACAGTATGCATCTGATGAAGTGAGCTGTAGCTCACGAAAGCTTATGCTCAGATAAATTGGTTAGTCTCTAAGGTGCCACAAGTACTCCTTTTCTTCTTGGTTTGATCGAATCACGTTTCAGAATTTCTGTTCATAGAAAGGGGGGAGATCCCAGGGAAAGGAGACATGGACTTCATTGCAGATATTTTTGCATTGTTGGAAGAGACTGGTTTTGAAAAACAAACCAGCAACGATCAGAATATTTAAGAGACTTAACAGCATTCGTTAACCTGAACGTGTGTAATAGCAGTGTAACATGATCATTCTTGTCTGCAACTGGATAGTCCCATTTCATCATTTTGGTGACTGATGAATCGCGACTGAACAATCATGTCCAGTTACTGGGTTTGCTGATCCATAGACTTCAGTTTCAGTAAACACATGACATAAACGTCATATGGGAACACTCAAATAAGTGGCCTGCAGTTGAAAATTATGGCTATTGGGATTTTCAGATACATTGGATATTCTTCAGTCACCAGATCTACGGGATTCAAAGGCGCCTAAGAGAGTTAAGTACTCAAATCTCAAAGAAGGTTAATGGGAATTACACACTTAACACCTTTTAGGTCCCTTTTGAAAATCTCAGTCATAACTGAACGCTCACCAAATGATAAAATATAATTAGTGGGAAAGGATAAATCGAATAATCACGCTAAATTGCAGCATAGCAAATAAAAGTTATGTATGCTTAGGGTAATGAATATTGTGAAATCCCTCTTATGTAAATACCACATAGCTGCTGTTTTCCGAAACTAATATCTTGCATCAATGGAAAATATTTGCAGTAACTTCAGTGTCTTTTTACCTAGGAATTTGGTAACTGGAATTCTGACTGATTTCACACTGCTCTACAAGCAAATTTTAACTCTAACTCTAGCAAGAGAGGTTTATATCTAAAAGAAAGAAATGGTTGTTTTGGAGGCAGGCAAGATAAACATACTGTGGTGGATGGAAACATGCTAGGTGTAGCTTTGTAGCAGGGTTAGGACAAATATCAAGTATGTGATATCTCATCTCTGACCTTTTGGACTCTGTCGTCATGCCTGGATCTTTGCCCAGCCTCTCACATGCATTACAGCTTTGTTTTTAGTTCCAGGACACAATTACTTATGGAGGCCGCTCAACTTCCAGGAAGAACATTTCAATGTGTCATTGTGTTTTGTGACCCCTGGTGACCAATGCGTCTGCAGGTACCAGCCAGCGGGAGTGGGGAGGATGAGAGCCTTCCCCCCACACCCAGCTTCCAAGGTTAATTCTGTAAAATGATCTCAAATATTGTATGCTCTGAACTAGCCCTCGCTTCAGAGAGACCCTATCTAAAACTGCTAGGGAAATGAGGTTTGTCAAGTCTTTGTTTTTTGAAGAGCTAGAAAAGGAATCTAATATGTGGTCTGTCCATTGGGATAAACTATCAAATACTCTAATGAAGTGGGGTTACGGTCAGAACATGTAACAAGATGCTGTAAAAACACTACCGATAATGCCTACCTTTGTCAAATACCATGTCTGGTCATAGACTACGTGGATGGGGCCAGCACTGTACCTGGTTCTGCTCTTTTGAGGTCTCCCATACAATGTGGTGATTTTTAGTTGGTGGAACGCTTTCCTTGGTGCTGGCAGCGAACAGTTCCTTGCCGTAATGGGCACTGATGAGCTAGAGGCGTCTAAGACAATCCCATGGTACTCGGTACAAGACTAGGCATGTTGATGCCAGCCTCTTGCCAAAATCGCAGCTTGGGAACAGCATTGTGCTCATTAAGATTCTATTTGTGGTTTCTATTCACGAAGTTTCTGCTTTTCATCCTAAAATGTTAACATTACTTTAGACAGATGCTTCGTTCTACTCCAGAAGTCGCTCTCTGTGGCGGATCGTTGTAAAATGCTCTAGTACTCCTCTTAGATGAAGGGTGCTATACGAGCACGGACTAAAACGTCTCCTTGGCTATCGGTTCTATAGAATCAAAATAGCAGCTGGATTTTATTCTGCCTCATGCATCAGCAAGTTTAATGCCAGTTAAATAGCAAAATATTTGCGCCAAGGAGAAGGTTTGGGCTGAGACTGCATTACTGGCATTAAAAGTAAACATATCTTTAAATGACTGGGTTTTGAAATAACAAACTGAAAAACTTGAATGGAAGTGAATGAGTGGGGACATAGGAATTGTCAGTCCCAGAGGTTTCAGAGGAAGCTGCAAGAAACATTGTACTTGGTTGTTATGGTGTAAGTTCTCCCTAATGTCCCCTCATGTGCCTTCCCCATTCTCCTCCTCCCCTGATAGAGGTTGGCTTAAATCTGCAGGCTGCAGGGTATATCACATCTAAATCGCTAGACTTTTTAAAATCCTTAACTATAATTAGATCAAGTTCTCTCTCTTTACTGACTCTAACCAAGCTTCATAACTCTTTCTAGTGTAATGTCCAGCCCTCTTTCTATCCCTACATCAGCACTGCAGTGTAAAATCGAGGATGTATTGATAGCAATGACTTACATCTACCAACCCCTTTCTAAGTAAAGTAATTCAATGTTAGGTTTTGACAGAGAAAGGAGAGACGTGAGGCGCCGGAGTTGAATGATGAGTGATGCACAGTTGGTGTTCGGAATATCAGGGGTGACTGGTGGTCTTCTGATGAAAAGATATTAGGAGTAGGAGCTGGCAGTGCCAATGGGCAAGGTTCTCTGGCATGGGCGCTTCATTAGGACAAGACCCTTCCTTGTTGGCAGTGGTGGTTCTTGGAGTACTGGGGCTTGAGAGCGGGAGATTGCATACTGGTGGATCTGATGTCTTGCCTCTAGCACAATGTGGGCTTGGGCAAGCCGTGCTCTGTATCCCACATCTAAAATTGAAGGGGGTGTTGAGGATTAAGGCCCTGATTCAAAGCCCAATGAAGTCAGTGAAAGACTCCCACGAATGGGCGTTGGCTTGAACCCTGTGCAGCACTCTGGGATCTCTGATGGAAGGTGCCACAGAAGTATGACGTGTTTGATCAACTTTTTTTGGATCATCTCAAACGTAACACATTTTTCTTCCACTCCTTTTGCCAGAGAGGCTCTTTGTCAAAGCATAGCTTCTCGTTATACAGTCCATTTGCTCGCCTTAGCATTCCCACCCCCTCTTGCTTTCTGAACCTGCTGGTGGCAAGCCCTGTGTAGTCAGCCCCCCTGGGGGAAGAGATCCTGTTTTTATTGAGCACTT
Source organism: Lepidochelys kempii (assembly GCF_965140285.1). Classification (NCBI taxonomy): domain Eukaryota; kingdom Metazoa; phylum Chordata; order Testudines; family Cheloniidae; genus Lepidochelys; species Lepidochelys kempii. The sequence goes on from NC_136380.1 coordinate 14,291,782, forward strand.
TGGGGTACTTAAACTTCTGCGCACCTAGTGGTATCCAGGCATCATTTGTATATCTCAGCCCATGTACTTGGCAGAAATCATCCTATAAGAAGGTGGCACCTGTGCAAAAAGTAATGGAGGGGATGGCTTAGTTCAGGGGTGGGCAAACTTTTTGGGTGGAGGGCCACATCGGGGTTGCAAAACTATATGGAGGGCCGGGTAGGGAAGGCTGTGCCTCCCCAAGCAGCCTGGCCCCACCCCCTACCTGCCCGCTCCCACTTCCCGCCCCCTGACTACCCTCCTCAGAACCTCTGACCCCTCCAACCCTCCCGCTCCTTGTCCCCTGACCGCTCCCTCCTGGGACCCCTGCCCCTAACCGCCACCTGGGACCCCACCCCCTATCCACCCCCCAGCCCCCTAACAGACCCCCGGGACTCCCACGCCTATCCAGCCCTCCCTGTTCCCTGTTCCCCGTTCCCTGACCTGACCCCACCCCACCCCCCCGAACTTCCGCCGCATCCAACCACCCCCTGTCCCCTGACTGCCCCCCCCCCCGGAACTCCCCGCCCACTTACCATGCTGGAGCCAGCCATGCCGCCGCGCTGCCCAGCAGGAGCGGCAGGCCGGAGCGCTGGCGGGGCAGAGTGCTGAGGCTGGGGGAGAGGGGGAACAGCAAGGGAGGGGCTGGGGGCTAGTGTCGCGGGCCAGGAGCTCAGGGGCCAGGTAGGACGGTCCTGTGGGCCGTAGTTTGCCCACCTCTGGCTTAGCAGCTCAAGCATCTGGGTTACAATACCGATGCTCCCTGGAATTGCAGTTTAAACCATGCTGTTCATTTTGGCCCTTGGTCCTTTTGGTTGTAGATAATCTTTGTACTGAAACAGGGTATGGGATGGGCTGTGTGTGTGTCTGGTACATCCAGAGAAGCCCCTAATGGTGTGGTTCCTCCCATAGTGGAGAGACTGCTGATTTAGGAAGTAATCCAGAGAAGAAGGTTGGTGTGGGGGTACTCCCTGCCTGGGGAAGGGTTTGTTGGGAGTCCGCAGCAGGCAGGGAGCTGCCTTTTTACCCTCTTCAGTAATAAATAAACATTCTGTTGTTTATTTGCTCGTACCTCTGCTGGCATTCCAGGGACCCTGTCTACTTGTGCTAACCTACAAGAAAGAGACTGGGTGAGGTCATACAGCCTTACTGTATAAGGGTGTCTTTCAGATGGGGGCGGGGGGGGTTAGACTGGTTGATGTAAGAGCACATGGAATTTAAAGAGTGGGAGTTTGCCCTGGCTTATGATGAAAATTTACTTTTTCTAACCCCCTCTCCCTGCCATACTTCCATTGTTCTGCATTTTAAGTGGTGGGAAAAGCAATTCTTCCTCTATGTGGATGAGGGAGTTTGTAAAGCATGTAAGGATGAGGCAAGATGTGCTATGTAAGTGTCATGATAACATTAGATTTGTGAAGACCTCTAGCCCAGGAACTCCTGAACTCTGGGGCACTTGTGGTCTTGTTTGAATATTGGGGCTTGAGTGCTTCTCTGTTTTGTTCCACTATCCATCTCTTTTAGCAGAGATTTTGATCACATTTTGATGTCTATGAAAAACTATTTGTTTGTGTTTTGCCTTATCTTAAGAAGGCTATCTTAACAAACGAGTTTGTAAAGCACTGGAGTAGGGGTGGACTGGGAAAACAACTTGTGCTCTGAACACCACAAACCGGTCTTCTTTCACTAGAACCTGACTCTTGGGCCCGCTCAATGGAAGAACTGTGTAGACTTGGGACTTTCTATCCAATGAATGCAGGATTTTTTTACTTCCGTGTCCTCTTAGCACAAATGATACAGACACTCGGAAGGTGATTCATTCTGCCACCTCCAGTTATATTAAAGATGAGAACTGGGGTAGGAAAAACCTCTTGCTGGGATAAAGTAACATTCAAGACCAAGTCCTAATTTCTCATGGATGAAAGGCGTGGGGGGAATTGCAGACTGCAAGGAGAACATGTCAGAGTCTACCCTGTAATACCATCACTGCATGTTCAGAGGTGAAGCTGGTGGGGAAGAGGGTGTGGTATTCAGTAACTACTCTGGGCCCACAATACTTGAAAGGGAACCTCTGTATTCAGCGACTAAATTCCAACTGCCTCTGCATAACAGGACATGGGCTTCTGCATTGCCCCTCCTCTAGACTTCCTGTCTGGGAAGCTAAAACACATAAAGGTGCAGTTCCCAGTACCACAGTGGGAGGATAGGAAAGAGCATTTGTTAGTGCCTTAAGTAGCAGTGTTGCAGCAAAAGTTTGTGGTTTTGCTTAAGCTTCACTTTATGCTAGGTAGCAGCTTGAGTTGGTTTATAATGCTTCAAACTTTCAGTAAAAGACATCTATATTTTTCTTAAACAAAATGCATTTCATCATAGATCAAGCAATAGCCACCCGCTCGACTGCTAACATTTTTCTGCAGTGAAAGTAGTCCTTTGGAACGCCATAGTGGCTGTGTATAAAATTTAATTAACTTTGCAGTCCCCAGTCACTCCTTTCACCAAAGCATAGACAGACAAGTTTTTTGCATAATCTTGCAGGCTGTGGCTTTCATGTGCGCACAGCCTGCTTATAAATGGCTTATTCTTTTTTTAATCAGAATTATTCCCATGTCCAGCCACCTTATGTTATGAACTACTGACGAATGGAGTTTCTAATGGAAGCGAGTGTGAACTGTAACCTTCCAATAGAGCTTGTTGTGAATGTTAAAAGTACCTCTGCAGCTGTTTAGCCTTCTTTTAACAATACAGACAAATAATTAAATCCTCTGTTTATCTGCTGGAAATTGTCTGAGTCCTTGCAGAAGCGGAAAATGGTACAAGAAGGTGTAGACAATACGCTAGATGTAGCCTGAAGTGAAAAAGAAATTGCATAGGCTTCTCCGAACTGCACCTGCTTATGTCAGGCCTGAATTTGGTCTCTTCTCCTTTTGGAGACCCTTTATGTTATTTAAGTTAGCCTCTTAGGTTGCCTGTGCTTAACAGGAGGCTGTGATGTGATGGTGGCTAGGAGAGGAGACCAGGTATCTGGGCTTTGTTCCAGCCTCGACAGGTGACTTGGTGTGATATTGAGCCTTTCTGTGCCTCAGTTTCCTCATCTGAGGAAGAGATGGCCCAGTGGATAGGGCACTAGCCTTGGATTTGAGACCTGGATTTGAGATAGGTGTCTGCTCTGCCACAGACTTCCTGTGTGACCTTGGGCAAGTCACAGGGAGTATTGTGAAGGCCCAAACTATAAGTGGGTTCAACAAAGAACTAGATAAGTTCATGGAGGACAGATCCATCAATGGCTAATAGTCAAGATGGTAAGAGATGCAACCCCATGCTCTGGGTGTCCCTATACTGCTGAATGCCAGAAGCTGGGAGTGGATGACAGGGGAGGATCAGTCGATGATTACCTGGATGATTGTTCCCTCTGAAGCACTTGGCATTGGCCACTGTTGGAAGTGGCTAGGTGGACCATTGGTCTGACCCAGTATGGCCATTCTTACGTTCACTTAGTCTTTGTGTGTCTCCATTCCTCATCTGTACAATGGGGATACAGCACTCACAGGGGTGTTGTGAAGATAAATACGCTAAAGAGTGTGAGGTGCTCAGATACAGTTGTAATGGCGGGGGGGTCATATCAATATCTCAGACTAGTTAGAACTGTATGATGGCATTAGGCAAGTACTAACTTTTGGAAAGCACCTTGAGATAATCTGATGAGCGTGCATGTTTCCTGTCTTATTACGCTGTCAGCATTCAAGTGATCCTAATTCAGTTTTGACATTCGCATGTTGTTGGGCTAATAAGGGGGTAGGCAAGCCTAGGAACAAACTGTTGGGAAGGGTAGGAGAAGGGGATTCTGTTTTTTAACTTACTGGAGATTTTTAGGCCTTTTCTTCAAATAATTCTGATGAAAATAGATGTTACTTTTACTCTGGAATGAATTTTAGGTAGCCTGGGATGCCACCAATAATTATAAAGGGGAAACTGCAAGAATTGGCCGCTGCTCATCTCCTTTCATGGGCTGTACTCCCTACAGGTTTGGGATGTCAGCTAGATCTGAATTACCAGGGATTGCTGGCCACATTATGGCCTGCCCCTACTCCTGTTGACTTTATTCAATAGCATGATCAGGCATGAACTGTAGTTGAGTGGCTTTGTTCTACTTCCTCTCACCCTGCACCTCCCAATAACCCATCATCACTAGCCATCAGGCATAAAGACTAAGTTCTGCTGTGAAATCCTGCCATGCAGGAGATGGCACAGAACCCAACGTTGCTCTCTTGGACGGACGTAAGGCTTAACGGGAACATCGCTTAGTTAAGGTACCGGAGTGGGACTTGGGAGACCTGGGCTCAATTCCCTGCTCTGCTGCAGACTTCCTCTGTGTCCCTGGGCAAGTCACTTAGTAGTTTGCCTCTGTTCCCAGTCTGTAAAATGGGGATAATGGCCTTGTCCTTCTCCTCTCCCCTGTAAGGAGGACTGTTGTGAGGATAAATCGATCAAAGGCTGTGAGATGCTCTGAAAATGGGGGTATGATGGGGTATACAAAACCCATGCTGGAGAAGAAGGGGTAAAGGAGCTGCTCTGGGCCTGCATGGCCCAGCCCCGCTGCAGCTTCAAAGCCTGTACAAGCTGGAGGGTTAGCTTTAAAAGGGGGAGCACGGGAGCTCAGCTGTAGGCAGACAAGAAGGTAGCTGACCTGGAAAAGGGTGCCACAGGTTGTTACCCAGTCTGCAAAGGAAGGACTTGTGACTCTTTTTTTATTTTTGTGTTCAATTCTTTACTTTACCCTGTGTGACGAGGGGCACTGGTAGGAAGCGATTTGGGGAGGCAGCTGCATAGCACCCCAAGGTGCTGGGCCTGGGATCCAAGCCCTGTGGACAGGTGGGTCCGGCCTTCCCTTCCAACCCCCTAAAAAGGGGACAATGACAGAAGTTGATCCCTCGGCAGGCAACTTAGTTGGGGAAGACCTGGGACGTGCAAGGAGGAAGCCGGGAAGCCTTTGCTGACTTCTGATGATTTCCATGTTATTGGACACTTGATGTGTACCCTGAAAGGGATGGACTTGAATGAGTGACCCGGTCGGAGGGTCACTCATCTGGGCCTAGGTGACTCACCTAAGGTTTACAGAAAGAATGGGTTTTGAGCTGGAATTGGAATCTGCAAGGCAATAGCTCCTAGTCTTATGCTTAGACCCATACATTACATCTAGGTGTCCTTTCCCTCCTCCCTGGGAGATATTTATATACACCCCCCTAATATGCTGCCTAGCTCATTGCAAAAGTGTAGGGGGATGTCTGCACTGTTCATCTGGTTAACTTTACTGCGGAGGAAGTGTATGGTGAGGCCTCTATGTGCTGCTCAAAGCATATTTTGGGGATAACTCAGTTTTTGTATTTTTTGTGGGTATTTTTGCTCACAAAAGGGTGTGCTGCTGGGCTCTTTGCACAGCTGTGGGATGGGTGTCTTCCTATCAAATAGCGTTAATAAAAAATGGTATGTCAGAGGAATTTAGTAGCCCAGGAGGTTTGTTAACTCCTATTAAACAGACCTTGGAGAAATTCACAACACACTGCTATTTTGCTTTGGATGCTGCATGAATATTTCCAGATTGTAGTTTAATATTCTCCATTTGAATTGCTAATGTAACTGAGTGGGGTGATTGCTCAGTTATTAAAGTGCACATTTCTCAGACAGAGGTGGGCATCTGGATGGTTTTGTCTTTCTGCAATTGTAGGGTCTGAATTATTCCTGAAAGTAAGGAAAAACAGGCTGACAGATTATCTTTACTGCTTTTTATTTATTTTTTAAAAAATATTTAAATAAAGCTGTTTTTCACCTTGGGGTGGGGAGGGGGGGCAATCCATGTGTGTGAACTATCTTGAGGTAAAAACACAACGAAGACCAGGCTCTTTAATTTTTACCATGAGGTAAACTCACTGGGGTTGACCTAGGTGATTCTACAAAGATGAAAACAGTAAGTAGCCATATCAAACTGAAGTTCCTTCCCAAAATAAGCTAGAGCCAGCACAACAGGGGTCATCACCCTTCTTATAGGGTGGATCGCATTTTAAAAGAGGATCTTGTGGCTCAGCCTCCCCAGACCAGTTCCCAGTTGCCATTGCCCAGACCAGTTCCCCTCCTGTTTACAACTGTGTAACAGCCTTGTGGCAACCACGGCAATTTCTTACATGGAAAAAGTAATATTTAGTTATTGCTGAATGCATTTTAGCAGCTGGAAATAAGCAGAGCATGGAGTTCTCTGCAGATAAGCAGAAAGTTCCAGGGTTGAGACGCTCATAGTAATAAATATAAATCAGAAGTTAGGAATTGTAGAAAATTGATAAGGGAAGTAAGGAGAAATCTGTGGCCAGCGGAGATAAAGACGAGGAGTTTTAAAAATGTATTAGAAACAAAAAGCATCCTGTCAATGGTATTGGTCCATTACTAAATTGAAATGCTGGAATTATAAATAATGCAGAAATGGCAGAAGTATTCAATAAATATTTATGTATTTTGGGGTGTGGGGGGTAACAGATGTTAAAGTCTCACTGTAAGGTGATGGTAACTCTTTCCATTCCATTAATATCTGGAGGATGTTAAACAGAAGCTACTAAAGCTGCTGACTGTTTTAGAATCAGGAGGTCTAGATAACTTGTATCCAAGAGCTTTAGAAGAGGTGGCTGAGAGAGCTTGCTGGTTGGTTAATGTCAACTTTTTTTTTTTTTCAGCACTTGGAAAGTTGTAAAAGACTGGAAGAAAGCTAATATTATGTCAGTTTTCAAAAAGGGTAAACAGAATGACCCAGATCATTATAGGCCTGTCAGTCTGACATTGATCCTGGGCAAGATAATAGAATGGCTGATATGGGGTTTGATTAATAACGAATTAAAGGAGGGTAATTGATGCCTGTCAACATGGGTTTGGTTGATAAAGGTAATAGTGTTGATGTGATATACTTAAACTTCTGTAAGGTGTTTGACTTGATACCACACAGTCTTTTTGACTTAAAAAAAGACACTAGAAGGAGATAAAATGCACAAGGCACACATTAAATGGATTAAGAACTGGCTAACTGATGGGTCTCAAAATGTAATTGTAAATGGGGAATCGTCACTGAACAGGTCTGTTACCAGTGGAATCCTGAAGGGATTGGTTCTTGGCCCTAAGCGATTTAACATTTTTATCAGTGACCTGGAAGAAAACCTAAAATTACTGATAGGTTGCAGATGACAAAAATTGGGTGAGTAGTAAATACTGAAGGACGGGTCCCTGATTCATTGGGCACAAGCAAACTATGCATTTTAATACAGATAAATGTAAGTCTGTCCACCTAGGAACAGAGACTGTAGGCCATGCTTACATGATGGGGGACTCTATCCTGGGAAGCAGTGACTCTGAAAAAGATTTGGAGGTTGTGGTGCATAAGCAGCAGAATGTGAGCTCCCAGTGTGATCCTGGGATGCATAAACCATGGGGTACAAATAGGTGTATAGAGGTTACTTTATCTCTGTACACGTCCACCCTGATATAACGTGGTCCTCGGGAGACAAAAAAATCTCACTGTGTTATAGGTGAGACCGCATTATATCGAACTTGCTTTGGCCCCCGCTGTTCCTTGTTCCCTGACCGCCCCCCCACAATCACTCCCAGGACCCCACCCCCATGCCCAACCCCCCTGTCCCCTGACTGCTCCAAACCTATCCACACCCCCGGGCCCCTGCCACTGAGTGCGGGGAGGTTGGGGAAAGGACGCCCTCCGCACTTGGCAGCGGGAAGAGGAGTGACATGGCCCCAGCCCGCCCTGCTTTCCTTGCCCCGGCCCCAGCTGGGGTGAGGGGGTTGGGGAAAGGTCCTGCACTTGCCTGCAGCGGCAAGCGGAGTGCAGCGGCTGGGAGCTGGCGGAGCAGATCAGGCTGGGGCCGGGCTGCTCTGCTTCCACCGCTGCTGGTGAGAGCGGGGGGATCCCTTCCCCCAAGACCCCTCCCCCGAGCGACACGGCTGGGGATGGGGCGAGGGAAGCGGAGTGGGCTGCTCCCAGCCCCCCGCTAATCCCCCGGGCCACTCTGGGACTGCGGGGCCCCAAAAGTGCCCCCCCACAGCTCCTACCTCCCAGACTCTGGGGAGGGGGGGAAGCCCCTGATCGCCTCTGAGACCCTCTGCCCCTTATCCAAGCCCCCGGCCCGGCTACCTTAACACACTGCTCAGAGCAGCGTGTCGGAGCTTTACCGCATTGTATGTAAACCCCTGTTATATCGGGTCGCGTTATATCGGGGTAGAGGTGTATTTGGCACTGGGTGTGACCACTGCTGGAATACTGTGTCCAGTTCTGGTGCCAAAAATTCAAGAAGGATGTTGATAAATAGGAGGGGGTTCAGAGAAAAGCCATGAGAATGATTGAAGGGTAGACTAAAGGAGCTCAATCTATTTAGCTTAACAAAGAGAAAGTTAAGGGGTAGCTTGATTACAGTCTATAAATAGGTTTCAGAGTAACAGCCGTGTTAGTCTGTATTCGCAAAAAGAAAAGGAGGACTTGTGGCACCTTAGAGACTAACCAATTTATTAGAGCATAAGCTTTCGTGAGCTACAGCTCACTTCTTCAGATGCATATCGTGGAAACTGCAGCAGGCTTTATATATACACAGAGAATATGAAACAATACCTATTCCCACCCCACTGTCCTGCTGGTAATAGCTTATCTAAAGTGATTTCCAGCACAAATCCAGGTTTTCTCACCCTCCACCCCCCCACACAAATTCACTCTCCTGCTGGTGATAGCCCATCCAAAGTGATAACTCTTTACACAATGTGCATGACAATTAAGCTGGGCTATTTCCTGCATAAATCCAGGTTCTCACATCCCCCCCACCCCCATACACACACAAACTCACTCTCCTGCTGGTAATAGCTCATCCAAACTGACCACTCTTCAAGTTAAAATATAAATATATATAAATATATATATAAATATAAAATATACACCTGGAGAACAAATATTTAATAATGGGTTCTTCAGTCTAGCAGGGAAAGGTATAACAAGATCCTGTGGTTGGAAATTGAAGCTAGATAAATTCAGACTGGACATAAAGTGCAAATTTTTGACAGTGAGGGCAATTAACAATTTTAAACAATTTATCAAGGTTTGGGGTGGATTCTCCATCATTGGTTCCTTCTGGTGTTGGAATCTATGAATTGCTGCTCCAGGTGACTTAGCCCAGGGATGGGCAAACCACTGGCCGAATTTGGCCCGCGGGCCGTTTTAAGTTGGTCCGCGAGCTTCCGGTGACAAAAAACTTCCACCCCCAACAAGCAGCGGTAGCTTGTTCACACTGGCACTTTTCGTCAGCAAAACTTTTGTCTTTTGGGGGGTGTGAGTTTTTTTATTTTTTGTTTTTTAACACCTTGGAACGACAAGTTTTGTTCAGTTGCCAGTACAGACAAAGTCTGAGATGTGCATTTGTGGAATGGTCTGCCTTGACTTGTTTCTAAGTTATTGAGGTGATGGCTGTTTCTTATTGCTTGATAAGCTGATTTTACCATGAAGATGCATGCATAACTACCTAGATAACAATCCTGTTATCTTGTCCTCCTTTCTGTCCTGCCCTCTCTCTCCCCCTTCCCCCCTTGTTGTTTTCCCGTGCCTTGTTTCTTTTCTTTTTAGACTGCAAGGTCTCTGAAGGAAGGGATCAAGTTCCCTTGTAAAACACTTGGTGTTATAAATATTTGGCCTCTGACTTCTGTCACACAGCATCAGTACTTCCCAAACCATGAATCTGACAAGAGTTCTACAAAAGGCCTGTCGTGATTATAAGTGATTTAGCCTCCTGTCTCAAGGACCAGCTTCCTAGCAATGGCTTTTCCTGCTGAAGGTGCCTAGGCATATAGATGTGATGTTCTGAATTCTCTCATCTTCTCAAAATTCAGAGTGCTCCGCTCAGTGCATGACGTACATTGTTGAGGATTGCAAAATGACTCAACTTCCTGGAGGTCTTCGTGTCTTGAACATTGTTGATAACGCTGTGGCTTGGCTTGACCGAATTGCATACGCTAAATAAATAAGTGCAGGATACATGATGTGAGGGTTCTCAGGAAGGGTTCTTTGCTAGTTTGGATCAGCAAACTGTCCAACTACACTTTGCAACTTTTTCAGTCTCCCACACAGTACAAAGTGCAAACACCACTCTGTATAATACAGCCGTCCATCCAGAAATGTGGTCTGGGGCATGGCACTCAAACACTCATAAATTAAGTCCATTAAAAGAATGCCTGTTGGCCCAAATGCTGAGATCCCCTGAGAACCAGGGAAGTTACAGGTGCTCAGTGTGAGCAGCGGTTGTTCAGCACCTCACAAAGCTTGGTGTCTTCCCCCCTCCGGTGCAACAATTTTCTCGCCTGCACCCTCCCCCCTTGGGTGTTTGCCTGGCAACAGGGGGCTTACAAAAACCTTGTTGGTGACTTAGCAGGGGTGTGACTGATCTGATTGGCCTCATGCCGCCAGTTGGCGGGAATAGCAACAGTTACGCTTAATGGCCATTTGGATACGATTAGTAATAGCTTTGCAGTAATTTATAGGTCTCCCAGTGCTAGTTTTGGCAGTGGGATAATTTGGCCTGAATGCATCTATTTATAGAGCACAAAGGGATTTTTTTACCCAACCACTTGACGTTAAAGTAATAAGCTCAAAATTATACCACTAAGAAATTCACACCTCTCATTTCCTGCCTGCATTTCTTCTCTCTCACTGTGCTCCCCCCTTCTCTCCTTAGTGATCCCTTTTCTTTCCTCCACTTGCTGCCTCATACTCTTTCATTCTGCCTCTGTGCTCTCCTGCTCCTTCAGTTTCATTCGTAGGACCTCTTTCTTAACAGCACTAATCTCCTCACTGTCCTTGTTTTACTACCATGTATTTCTCAAGTAGATAGCGCATAGGACAAGGAGCTAGAAACTACAATATTCTTATCGCAGCTCTGCGGTGTTGGGGAAAATTTCTTAACTGCCTTACCTTGGTGTGTCTACCTGTAAAATGGGTTTAATAGACACATATTGGTGACGATTGCCTAACATACATTAATTGATATATCAGTGCTAAGTGTTGTTGTTCGATATCAAAGTGGATGCCTATGACAGCTGGCAGACCAGAGACATACAGAACTAAAAGCATGAACTGCTACTTTTTGGGCTAAGGATCTGTAGATGGGGGCTGTAACTCCTATGTCTGTGAACTGTCACAAAGGGGAACATGTAACATACCCCTTCACTGGTGTGTTACACTGACACTAGTTCACAGAGATTCATGGAAGCACACAGTGCTGACATGCCCTCAAACTGTTGTATCTTTTTTAAATGACTTGTACATCAAAGGCATGTGTCTCAATACGGGGCTTAAATCACTTTGTCACTGTTTGTACATACCTTTTTTCATGCAGCGTTGACTTCCTGTGTTGATCTGAGAACTTAAACATCGGAGGGATAATGCTTTACACCTGACTCAAAATAAACTCATGGTAGGGCCAGAGGTGCGCTTCAGCAGTGCAAACTTTGCTCAGCTCCCTGGGCAGGAGATCTGTGCTTGGAGACAGGATTTCAAAACTGTAGGTAGCTAGCAAATGGAACTCCCTCATCCGGATTCCTTATCTCAGTGGAAACAGACATTTTGACTTGTAGGCTTATAGTCGTTGCCATGAATAACTTTAAATTTGCTGCTGAGGAAGTGGAAAGGTGCAACAACAAAACCACACGAACAGCCTGAATACGGAAATGGAGAAAAATAATTTGACATGGAGAATAACCACAGCTGGCACATGCTTTAATTAATCCAGACTTATGACGGGCTCGTGGCTGCTAATAGTTTTATAAACATATAATTGTTTATATAATTGTTTTATATAGGCCCTGATTCAAGAAGGTGCTTAAGCAAGTGGGTCATCTCAAACTACCTTCCTGAACTGGAATTGTAGCGCCTCTCGCGTAAGGAAGCACAATCTGCCCAGGTACAGCACGGAAATGCAGCCACTTGCTGTTTGGCGGGTTGCTGCCCACGGCACAATTATTAATGAGAAGGAAAGGCCCACTCTTCCTCAAGGACCCAAACCCCTACTCTTAAGCTATGTTTACACTGCACTTTTATCAGTAAAACTTGTGTTGGTCAGAGGTGTGAAAAAACCACCCTCCTGACCAACAGAAGTTTTAATGACTAGAAGCGTCAGCATGGACAGCGCGATGTTGGTGGGAGACTGCTGCTGGAATACTGTGTCCTGTTCTGGTGCCCGCAATTGAAGAAGGATGTTGATAAATTGGATACTCTTCAGAGATGAGTCATGAGAATGATTCAAAAACATGTCTCATACTGATTGTGCCTTTTGAGTCTATCTGTTTAGCTTAATCAAGTTACTCCCTAACTTTCTTTTTGTTAGTCTGAGTATCTACATGGGGAACAATATCTAAGAAAGCGCTCTTCAATCTAGCAGAGAAAGGTCAACATGATCCAGTGCCTGGAAGTTGATGCTAAACAAATTCAGACTGGAAATAGCGCATACATTTGTAACAGTGATGATAATTAACCATGGGAGCAATTTACCAAGGATTGTGGTGGATTCTGCATCACTGACTATTTTTAAAAGCAAGTTTGGATGGTTTTGGGGAAGTCCTGTGGCCTGTGTTGTAGAAGAGGTCAGACAGGATGACCACAGTGATCCCTTTTGGCTTTGGAATCTGTGAATTTATAAACGCTATCCAGAGAACATTTTTTAAAGTGGTGCTAACGTGCTGTTTGCTGGCCAGCCTTGGTTCACGTTTGCTTGTGTGATGCGTTCCTTTCTGCTACCTTCTGTCTTGTCTGTTTAGTTCTACGCTTTGCTGGGCAGAGACTGTCTACTACCATTTGTATGATGCCAATGTGGTCCTATTCTTGCTTGGTCCCTGAGTATGAGGTTAACTACTTAACAATCTTGATCGGGGCTGTAGATTGCACCCCCAGGAAACCTTTCTGCCTCTTGAAGCAGGGCCAATCAACTTTGGGAAGATATAAAGGAGGGTGGCGGTGGGAGGGAGGAGATATTTAGTTCAAGTGATGGATGCCCAAAGAAATCACAGAACATTTGGATCCTTCAACCAAGGGGGCTGAAGTCTCTGGGAACTGAAGACAGGTGAGAGCTGCTTAGGCAAAGATTGTAACTTGCTGAAATTAAGTTTTACTTTTGTTTGCTTGTTACCCTTTCTATTCTTTATGCCTTTTTGTTCAATCAACTTTTTACTTTTACAATAAACCAGTTCAGTGCACTGATTAAAACACTTTGCTAACCCCAGTTAAAATAAACTTCTAGGCACGGTCTTTTTAAGGGAGCGGCAGACTTAATTTCTGAGCGTGTTGAGTGAGAGGGCTGCACGCTACAGAGCAGATGGTTTGGGGGAAGTGTGGGATGGGGAAGGGATGTTGAGGTCACCCTGCAAAGCACCAAAACCCGTCACTGGAGGCTTTTAAGAACCTGCTAGACAAATACTGTCTGAGATGGTTTAAGTGTGCTTGGTCCTGCCACAGTACAAGGGGCTGGACTAGATGATCTCTCAAGGTCCCTTCCAGCCCTGCACTTCTGCGATTCTGACTAAGAAATCTGTTTTTAATCCGCATCTTCTAATGAAAAAACATTTATTTGGAAAATTCCCAGCAGCTCTATTCTTGACCCCTGTGCTTATGCAGTGGCTGGCTCTCTTCAGGCAAAACAGCAGTCATATGCCCTAGTTCCCAGATTATTTGCGTTCTAGCATCTGGGTTTTTTCCATTCAGGCTGATCAGCTCCCCAGCACTATGGGACTTCTCCATTGCTCTCACTGCTGGAAAATGGTGTATAGCTTCCCATTCAGACAGGAAGGGGTGTGGGGAGAGGAGGATGGGATCGGTCTTGGAGGAGGCAAGTTGTCGGGAGGACAAATGATACCATACAAGGTATCTTTTGTACAAACATGATTGCAGTAGTGTGTAGGGTGTGAATACAGGGGTGCTTACGGTCACATTCCCTCATCTGTTTGTATCCATCTATTGTCTTGTGTAGTACATGGATTGTAAGCTCTTTGGGGCAGGGACTGTCATTTTGTTCTGTTTGTACAGCGGCTAGCACAGGGGAGTCCTGTTCCATGACCAGACCCCTAGGCACTCCCATAATATAAATAATTATAACATAGACTTCAAATCTGTTTCTGACAATCCTGCAGGTCAGGTGCGTGGAGGGCGTAGAAGATTCAACAGGAATTATGGCCAATATGGAATTGAAGTATGCTAGTATGGATTTTTTTGCATATTTCAATAAAAATTAAGTTTACAGAAACTACTGCTGTTTCTCAAGAACCTATTTCAATTGGCTAAAGCTCTCCTTGGGGATGTTTTTTAAATTACTGGGGGGAAATTTAGTTACTCACGCAAACCAGCTGTGTTTGAGAGATGCAAGGCTAACAGACCTGGAGGATGAAAGTCTAACCTCCTCAGAAGTTCAGTGTGGACAGTGTCACTACCAACTTCCCACCCCAAATTATCCTAATGTGCTTGGGGAAACCATCTATTCATGGAGGAAGAACTTGTCTCCATGCTCTTGTCATGGGTAGTGGCTTGGGGTTGTGAATACTTGTCGATTACAACAACAATGAGACTCTTGACTTTCTTCATACATAATATTGAACGTCCCCATGGTGGTTGTGACTTGAAGTCACTGCTGACCTGGGCTGGATTTGAACTGGTGACCAAAAGGTGAATTATGCCATATCTCATTGCTATTGCTCCAGGCCATCCAGTCTCTTAAAGAAGCTTAGCAAATACACACTGAAAAACGCAATTACATTTTTGTACTTTGCCTGTTTGTCCAAACAGTAAGGGCTGGTTTCATCCCTGGCGAAACCTCAAGTGCTTTGGGGTGAAAGGGAACTTCAAAAAACTGTCTTTCTGGGGAATAGGGATTGCTGGCATTGCATGTATAAAAACAAACAGAGCAACCTTTTCTTGGCTTGAAGCAAGTATGTGATGTTAACACCATCCCCGAATAAGGCAGCACTGAACATGGAACTGCTGCCAAGAACTCTGTAGTGGTGGCTGCTGACAAGGAGACAAAGGCCAAAAAAACCTTGATTGCAACAAAAATTCAATTTTAAACGACATCACTGTGGTAGCAATGATGACAGTTGGGAATCGTCCAGCTACTTGTGGGCCTTGTGAGAGTCGTGCTTTCCCATTGACAATAGTGATCTTGAGCGAGCTGGAGTATTGGTCTCATTTATTATTCATAGACCATCTAAATTATAGATGCTGGGAGAGCGTGGGGTGGGGGTCAGGGAAGACCTGTTTGGTCATTTAATGCATTCCCTGGGGGGCTCCATTGCTGCAGGATTGTTTCCTAAAATCTATATTTTCCAGAGCGTTGTCCAGTCTGTCTTCAGTATATCAAATAAGGGGCCTTTGGAGACTTTTCAACTGCCTAGCTGATCATCCTATTAGAAAGGTTTTCCTGACATTAGCCTAAACTTCTTTTCTTGAGTGTTTAGACAATTTTCTTGATTAGCACGCACCCCGCAAAAAACCTTATAATTCTAGGCTCTTGTTCTTCTAGTCATCACCATAGTATCTGAGAACCTTTCACCTAAAATAGGGCAGCAATAGCAAAGCCCTTAGTCACTCTGGAGTTTCTAGCTATCTTCCCTCTTTCAGGTGACAAATCTCTGCTTTGGATAAGTGTGGGGATTTTTTGGGGTGGGAGGGAGGTTGGCTGATTCTCTGAATGGCTGGAAGAGTAGGCTTGCCAACTTCCTAACTGCACAAAACCAAACACCCCCAGCCCTTCTCCATTGCCCCCTCCCTCTGTTGCTTGCTGTCCCCCACCCTCACTCACTTTAACCGGGCAGGGGGTTGAGGTGCAGGAGCGGGGTGAGGGCTGCTGCTGGGGGTGTGGACTCTGGGGTGGGGCCAGGGATGAGGGGTTTGGGGTGCAGGAGAGGGCTCTGGGCAGGGGGTTGGGGTGCGGAAGGGAGTGCGGGTTCTGGGTGGAGGTGGGCCCAGAAATGAGGGGTTCAGAGTTTGGAGAGGGTTCTGGGCTGGGGCAGGGGATTGGGGTGCGGGGTCTGGCGTTCCGGTCGAAAACCTAGCAACCTTGTGGAAGAACTTTATGTAAGAATGCTGAGACTGTGGATTTGTCTAATCTTCTTTGGAAGTTTATTCCACACTCAGATAAACTAAGAATCTCATCCCATCACCCACCCCCCACCCCCCACCCCCCGTCTCGCATGCTTCATGCTGGGTTAAAATAAAAACATTTTGTGGTTATGCTAGACAACATTAAAAAACCCCACCTTCCTGCGGCAGAGTACAAAGTGATCACCCACTGGAATTGGGAAGAGAAGTTCTTCCCCTTTCCCAACACTGTGGTGTAGTATCGCACAATTTAGATGTGCCTTGGGACCTTTACTCCTTCCTGTGGAGTATTCTGCATTGACTGCTGCTGGAGATGGGATATTGAGGTAAATGGACCATTGTTTTTTCTTTCTGGTAGGGCAATTACATTTTTAACTCATAACCACTAATGGAAGTGATGCACACAACTATATAGCAAGATGTAGGCATTTATCCATAGAGAGAAAACATAGTGGAGACAGCATGTGCAAATTATTTATGATGTCTGGGACCTGCCTGAGATGGATATTCTGCATTATGGAGTCTAACACTCCTCCCCCCTCCCCTCCCACCCCTGCCCACCCCAATGGTTTTACCTATGCTAGGGGCCTGATCCTGCAACTGGGCATGTGAGCCTGTTGTGCGGGGTGCTTGGTACCTCCACAGGATCAGGTCCCAACAGCACAGTAGTTAGAATGCTGGCCTTGTCCTAACAGAGGCTTTTGTCCCAGTGATACCAAGGTAGGACTAGGATTTCATGTAATCAGATAGGTAGAGCTCGGAAGGGATCTTGAAAGGTGATCAAATCTAGTGCCCTGCGCTGAGGCAGGAGGAAGTAAACCTAGGCCATCCCTGCCAGGAGTTTGTCCATCCTGTTCTTAAAAACCTCCAAAGATGGGGATTCCACAGCCTCCCTTTGGAAACCTATTCCAGAATTTAGCTGCTCTTCTACTTAGAAGGTTTCAGAGTAACAGCCGTGTTAGTCTGTATTCGCAAAAAGAAAAGGAGGACTTGTGGCACCTTAGAGACTAACCAATTTATTAGAGCATAAGCTTTCGTGAGCTACAGCTCACTTCTTCAGATACTTAGAAGGTGTTTCCTAATATCTAACCTAAATCTCCCTTGCTGAAGATTAAATACATTACTTCTTGTGCTATCTTCAGTGGACGTGGAATACGACTGATCACTGTCCTCTCTATAACAGCCCTTCTTATTTGAAGAGTTATCAGGTCCCTCCTCAGTCTTCTTTGCTCAAGACTAAACATGCCTTGTTTTTAACTTTTCCTCATAGGTCAGGTTTTTTTAAAGACTTTTTATTATTTTTTGTTCTACTCTGGACTTTGTCCAATTTATCCACATTTTTCCTAAAATGTGGCACTCGGAATTAGACACAGTGGTCCAGCTGAGGTCTCACCAGTGCTGAGTAGAGCAGGACAATTGCCTCCCTTGTCTTACCTGGATACAGCTGCAGAACATTAGCCATTTTTGCAACTGCATCCCATTGTGGAAACATTTTCAATTTGGTCTACTATAACTCCTAGCTCCTTTTCAGCAGTGCTCCCTCCTAACCAGTTATTTTCCATTTTGTAGGTATGCATATGATTATTCCTTCCTAACTGTAGTAGGATGTACTTGTCTCTTTTGAGTTTCAGCTTGTTGATTTCAAGCTGGGTGGTCGATGTGGGTGACCATGGATGGGGGAGGGCCATGGACGGGGGAGGGCATGGTCAAGAGGGTGTTACAATAACAACTCCCTGCCATCCCTATGCAGCTCCGCCCCCCAGCCCTGTTCAGCTCACAGTCGCGGTCCACCCACAGCCCTGGTCCACTCCCATCCCCTGTGCCTCTAGAACCTCTGCCCCACTCCACCCTCATCTCCCAACCCCGCTCTACCTCCAGCCTTACCCAGGGTGCCATTTTCCATAAAGTCAGTCCTGGTGCCATCTTTTGGACGAGACGTACAAGGTCCTGACCCTTTTTTTTATTTTATTTTTTTTTACTAAAGATCCCATAGCACTAGTCAAAGAACTGTATAAAGTTTTTAAATGCTAGAGGTGTTAATTCCAGGCTCCTGGCGAAATTCCAAATCTGGTATGGTTAGACCTTTCTGAGTTTCCCCATGTAGCTTCCATCTGATGGGCCATTCTAAACCTGTGTGTAGTGCTGCTATTCTCTCTCATCTGCTGTTATGTTTCATCCCAGAAGCAGCTGCATTTCAGTGCTGGGTGAAATGATCCCTGTCAATATAGTCTTATATATCTGTGTTTAAGTGCTTTGACATCCTCTGGTGTAAAAGATTCCAGGGTGGTGATGGCCTGTTAATAGACTTTTTTGATCTTACCTAAAAACTAGCCTTTTAAATGTGGTGGTGGGTGTGTGTGTGTGTGTGTGTTAAATTTTTTTTTTTTGAGGACTAAACCTTTTTTGCTTGGTGGCTTTGCTTGTAGCTTTAAACATATACATTTGGTGTGGGAGGGAGGAAACAAACTGAAGTCCGAAACAGCAGCCACTTATTGCCCATACTGTGGTGAGAATGTATGTTTCTGGCTTTCCCCATTCGGTGAGTTAAAGCTGGAAAGCTACATCTGTTGTCAGAATGGCCAAACTCCTGAAGTAATTCAGCTCTTTAAATCTGTCACGTTCTCCATTTATCTATTTTGCCTGAACGTGTTCCCAGCAGAAAGTAGTCGTCATCCCTGAGACACTGCACCCCATATTCTTCATAGAGACGGTATGACATTAGGGTTGTAACATCATCATAAATGTATTTCATGCAAGATCAGTCATCTGAGACCATGGGAGAGGTTATGATTTACTGAATATCCTATCTGCAGGCATGTGTCATTTTTGTACCCGAAGTCAGGAATATTGACGCTGTATCTGTGTTACAAATGTTTTTATGCCTGGGGAATGCCCTCTAGACAAAAGGCGCTCAGTCTAGATGGCTAGGGAGAACAATAGGCCTTAGAAGAAGCTTATTGCCCAGCTGGAGGGGGGAGGGAGGGGCTCTTCCTGAGGATGCTGCAAACCGCCTCCGACTCATGGCCGCTGTGACACTACAGGGACATGTGACCAAGTCACCTGCTGCTGGACTCCATCGTGGGATATCGATACTTCTCCACTGGCTGACGTAGGAACCAAGCTTCGAAACAGAGTTCCTGCCATATGCTAAGGCTATATAAGGCAGGGGAGTGACATCGTGGTTCTTCATTGTCTCCCCACCCGAAGAGACTCCTGGAAACGCCTGAGGAACACAGACTAAACTGGGGGAAGTGCTGGACCCAGGCTAAAGGGATTTTTAGCCTGTGAATAAAACACTTGGGTTTTCTAAGCTGTAAGCCAGTGCAGGCTGCTGGTATCATCACTTAGGCTGAGGATCTGCTATTCATATCCAATCTCTTTAGTATATTAAGCACGGATTGTGTTTTTGTTTATTTGCCAGGTAATCTGCTTTGATCGGTTTGCTATCCCTTATAATCACTTAAAAAAATCTATATTTTTGTAGTTAATAAACTTGGTTTTGCTTTGTTTAAAACCAGTGTAGGGGAGTCATAACTTGGGGCAGAAAGCTGTGTATATTCCTCTCCACATTGAGGGAGGGGATGAGTTCCCTGTGCCACTGTTCAACAGCTGCACTCGCACACATGGAAAGAGAGTGGCTTCATGCCACCTTCCAAGGTTTGCTCCAGCCTACAGTTGGCAGATGGGTGGAGATGAGGACTCCATCAGCTCTAGTTGCAGGACAGGATGCAAACTTGGGTGGGCTGCTTCAAAGCAGTGTGATCCCCATGATTGCACACTCACTTCAAGGCTTTGTATGTAGTCCCTTTCAGGTTCAAGGCTGGTGAAGTGCCTTACAAATAGAACTGATGTTGATGTTGTAAAGACCAAGACTATCACAGGGTTCAAAAAAGAACTAGATAAGCTCATGGAGAATAAGTCCATCAACGACTATTAGCCAGGATGGGCAGGGATGGTGTCCCTAGCCTCTGTTTGTCAGAAGTGGAGAATGGTGTGTAGTATGTTGGGGGGAGTGGCCCTTACTCCTCCGGGTCTGTGGGCAGCCAATCCGCCTCACTACGTCTCTGGGAGGTTGCCTGGCATGGGAAATCAGCGGGGCGACAGGAGATGTGAGCATGGACCGGTGATTAGGGCCGAACGACAAACACAGTTACAGAGCCTGGCCCCTGGACGGGGCGGGGCAGTAAAGAGTCTCTGGCTCTGGCCTGTACTCGGGCCGGGCAGCCAAACAATCCGTTAGTCCAAGCCCTGGGTCAAGGCAGGGCAGTAGAGAGTCTGAGGGATCAGGCCTACGCTCCGGCCAAGCAGCAAAACAGTCGGGCCTCCTAGCTCTGGCGGAGGGCCGACAAGCGCAGGCTTCTTGCCTAAGAGGGGGAGACTGTCCCCCATGGATTGGGGTGGCAGGGGGCACGCAGGTCCACCCAGTCCACTGTGTCCCAGCCCAGGGCCCGAGCAGTGGCAGAGCGGTCTGCCACTGGGTCCCCCGGGATCCTGACTGCAACATGCTGACTCACTCGCTGGCAGTGCTGCAGCCAGATGGGGTTGGCTACCCCAGGCCACTTCCCAACTCCCCCTCAGGGGGTACCTGGCTCTGTAGAGGGTCATCGGGGAAGAAGGCCTCTATCAGTGCTTTCAGGTCCTCCGTGTTCAGGTCTGTAAATGGTCCTGGCCAGTCCTCAGCTTCCTCAGGGGTGGCGGTGGCCTCCCAGCTCAGGAGCTTGCAAGAGGCATCTGGCTCCTCCGGCAGCTGGACCCCAACTGGGTTCTCTGGCATGCCTTTTATACTTCCAGTCCCGCCCCTTGATTTCTGGTGGGAGGGCTGAGTATGGTGTAGCTCCGCCCACCAAGGTTCAGTGAGGGTTCTTCCCCTTCCGGGTCTGTGGGTGGCCAATCCACCTCACTACAGGGCGACAGTGGATGGGTCACTTGATGATTACCTGTTCTGTTCGTTCCCTTTGGGGCACCTGGCATTGGCCACTGTTGGAAGACAGGATACTGGGCTGTATGCACCTTTGGTCTGACCCAGTATGGCCATTCTTCTGTTCTTAACTGATGAAAAGCAGCTGCTTCAGGGGTAGAGGAGCAGGGACCCACCACTGTACAGTAAATGATGGGAAATTTGAACTAAGAATGCTGGGCACAACCTGCTCCTCTCGCTAAAGGTGCCAAGGGGTGTGTCTAATGTACACACCCAGCAGACAGGAGCTCTAGAGCTCTCATCAAAAACATTCCCATGTCATGTGACTTTGATTTTTGTGCCTGGAAGGATCAAAAGCTAACATGACCTTTCTGGAATCGAGCCCTTTTCATGACAGACCTTTTATGTTGCTTAGCCAATGGTGCAAAAGTGATAGTTTAATAGTAAAACAAATGGCCTTTGCACTCCTTTTTCAGACAATTCCCACCCAAGGCTAATTAAGCAAAATCAGTGCCGGTGGTACATCTCTGCAGGATTATCTTCAGATGAGAGGAACACAGCCAAAGTGCATACATCCACTTGAGAAGTGCAACAAGGCTGGCTAGGCGATACAAGGTCTGTCTTTATGTCCTTGGGCAGTACAGGGCAATCAAATACACTATTCAGCATGCACACTATAATGGAAAAGATCTGCTTTTTGTCTGTTAAATGCAGAAAGATAATGTTAACGTGAAAGCTGAGAATTTAACAGCTAAAAACTGGAAAATGACAAGGTAAGTTTATCATTAGCAATGTTAACTCACCCACAGATATATTTTCAGCATACGGTATTTGCACTATCTATTTAGCTAGTGCTAATACAAACAGGCCTTTTACCACGCAAGAGAAAGATCTTGGGGTCATTGCGGATAGTTCTCTGAAAACATCTGCTTTAGGATATCTAGCAAGCTTGTGACAGTGAGAAGATTCTAAACAACTTCACTTTAGTGTGTGTGTGTGATCCCCCCTCCTCACCGCCCAAAATTACTCAGAACCAAATCAACTTGTCTATGAATTTCCTCCCTCACCAAACAGTAGTTCCAAGCTCATTTGCAGCCAGTTTTTAGGGAGTGAAAATGGGTACTCAGGGAAACGAAGTTTTAAAATGTTCACTCCTCTGTTAGCCTCAGATCCATGTACAGTTTCTTGAGATTTTTTTTTTAAAGCAACCTTTTGGGTTGAGACATTTTCATATGAGTTGTGTGTTTTAAATCTTCTGGAAGCTTTGAAAACCTTGCCCAGTAAGTGTTCTTGTATTCCTGCAGATAGCTGCCTATTCTGTTCTAGTTCTTATTCCACACCATTCACTGAGGTTGGAGTGTGCAGTGTCTCATAATTGAGTACACACAACATGAATATCGTTATTGAAAATCTGAGCCTGTGTGAGATTAGAGACCTATTGTTTGCATATATGCAAAGAGCTGGGCTGAGACCACTGTGGGTTCCTGGACTATACATTTCTTTTGCATAATTGGCACGTGTTACCTCCCAGTGCTTAACCCACCTTTCCTCCACCCATGCATAGTACAGCTAAATAATTCTTAGTGCGCTGAGCAGTATTAATTTGCCTGATGCGATTGTGACTGCCCTTTGAGATTTCGTACCCTAATTGGCTTATTACAGAGGAAATGCTGCACATGCATTCTGGAGAATGCATCTTGTGAGAGTCTCACAGCACTTACTGCTGCTCAGCAAACCTAGCGCCAAGACAATGGAGCACAGCGAGTTAGAGATTTGGGGTCAGGAGTAGGTATTGGCAAGAATGGTACAAAGACAAGACTGAGGAAGCCAGGGCGCAGCTGCTCACGTTGTTGGCTCGCTATTACCTATATTTTTATCATTAATTAATGCTGGCAAAAGATTGAAGGACTTGGAGATGGCAGTTCTTTGCCCACAAAACAGATTTGCCATGGGTAGTGGCAGTGCCAGGTTCTTCATCCTGTCCCACCAATGTGATATATCAGTGACCTGGAGGTTCTGCCTCCCAGGGTGGGGAAGGTAGTTTGTCCCTCTAATCTACACAGTCCTTGCCCTCTGCAGAAACTACTACCATTGGGG
This sequence comes from Lepidochelys kempii, assembly GCF_965140285.1. Lineage (NCBI taxonomy): Eukaryota > Metazoa > Chordata > Testudines > Cheloniidae > Lepidochelys > Lepidochelys kempii. Next base: position 14,314,965 of record NC_136380.1, read on the forward strand.
CCACTTACCGTGAGCTGTGGTGATGGTTGGTTGTTGGAAATTCTTGTCCCGTGAGACAGCCGAATCCATTCTTATAGGCCATCTGATGGCAACAGCGCCTGGTCCCAATCCACCTGGATTGCATTTGAACTGGAGGCTTCTGGAATGTTTTATCCATAATATTGTTAAGGACAATTTTGCATGGTGAGGCCCATAGATGCTACCCTTCCAATGATGGAATAGGGCAAATATCGTGGAACTTGTGTGAAAGTGGGGTCCGACGGCTTTGCACCTCAATGTTATGTTCCCATAGTTAAAAGGGTGGTTGTGCTGTAGTAAGTGGATTGCCAGTCCTGCAAATCTGGTGACTAAGATAAAGCAGCATAGTGAACTAGAGATTTGGGGTCAGGAGCAGGTAGTGGAAAAGACTCTTGATTCTGGGATTCTTGGCTCATGGAAGTGAGTTCCAGAGCAGAGAACTTCTTGCTGAGTGTCCAGTCTCTAGTCCAGAGACGTTCAAATTGAGGGATCTGCTGGGCCTTTTAAATGTCTGATCTAGTAAGAACTCTTTTTTGCAACTAGATCTATTCCTGAAGAACAGATAGGGATGACCCTTTGTGGACTGTATCTAGAATCTTTGACCTGGTAGGCCGACCTTTTTAATAGGATAAAACCAGTCTTAATTTGTGCCATGGCTTGCCAGGGCTGAGCCCTGACACCTCTGAGCTTGGCAGTTCATGGCCGTGGCACCTCTGGGCTTGCTGCATCAGTTATGAATGTAAAATGATGGCTTGAGCCCTGGCACCCCTTTCATTACAAATTAAGCACTGGATAAAACCATAGTGATGTACCAGAGTCTGGTTTGTAAGGCTCTGTTCAACTGTCCCCCAGCTGTACTGAATGGCAGCATAATTTCCTAATAATAGCACCATATTTTCTACAATAGGATGCTTGGTTGCATGGATGGAATTATTTCCATCTTTCATGATGTAAAAGTGGGACAGAGACTCAGGAGACTAGTAGTCCAACAGAACCTAACACTGGGCTTTTTTGATCCTGAAGAAAATCCATCCCACCCTCATGAGTTTTGTCAGTCAGTGCTTCTGAGGTAAATAGCGTGAGGCAAAGTTGAGGGCACCACGTTTGTGTGAGAAGAGGCAGCGTTGGTTCTGAAATGTGGGACAGCCTTCACTGTGAGTGATGTAGCTGAAGATGGACTATCCTTAAGTTGAGCAGCCCATCTCCCGACGATAGAAACTGACATAAGCAAGTGAGGCTTATGCCTACCACGTGCGTAGCTGTCAGAGCTGGCTGCTGGGACAAGAAACCTGTCTGCGTGTCAGCATCTTTTTGAATCTACTCCCTTGTTGCAGAGTTGAGTGTGGGAAGGCTTACAATGAATAGTTTCCTACTGCTAACCGTACTTCTAGTATACAACAGATAGTATCTGTAGCACAGCACTTGAGAATTTAAATACCTAGGAATAGTAAAGAAAATTTATGAACACGGGCAATCCCTGGCATCTGTGTTGTGACCAGAGACAAGTCACCTGGTGCTTCACGCCTAAGAGGCAAATGAATACTTGCCTTTCCCATTGAAGTTAATGGGAATAACAGGTGTTCAGAACCTCTGAAAATCTGGCTTGTAACCTGTGCCACCATTCCCTATCTGTAAAATGGGGATTCTTACCAATATCCCAGGGGTGTTGTGAAGCTAAATCGAACATTTGCTATGAGCCTCTTGGTTCACAAAATATAAAGTTTAATATTTTCAAAAGCTGTCCAGGCTTCCTCTGATCTCAGCGCCTCTCATTCTCCTGTTCTGTCCTTCTTGCATTTTATGAAATCCTTGGAAGGTGTGCATGAGTCTTGCCTCCCAATGCCTTTCCAAGCCAAGTAACGATTCCTATTAAAATGTAGGGCTGGTATCAGGATACTTGTGCTTTGTGGATTCTTGAAACTTCCCAGTTTGCAGCTCTTGAACCATGACTAATTCTGCTGCACTGATTGCCCCCTGGTGCCAACCCCACCCCCCGCTCCTCTTGCAATGATTAAATTGCCCACGGGCCCTTTTGTACATTATGCAATTCGTCTCCTGTGGGCTAACCGAAAGCTAAATGATCATGTGCACCACACTGGGCCCAAAGAGTCACTTTCCGTGCATGCTGCAGAGAAGGCCGTCACACACCTCAGTATGGACTTGATCCAAAACCCACTGAAATAATGTAAAGATTCCCTTTTGATTTCTCCTATGGGCTGTGGGTCAGTTACTAAAACCATCCACCCCCTTTGACTAACCCTTGTAATGGGGGGGCGCGTCTGCACTGGCCGCCGCAGCAGCACTTTAACGTGGCTTGTGTAGTCGCGGCACAGTGCGCTGAAAAACCCACCTCCACGAGGGACGCGGCTGGTGCACTGTCTACACTGCCACGGTGCAGCGCTGAAACGTGCAGCGCTCAGGGGGGTGTTTTTTCACACCCCTGAGCGAGAAAGTTGCAGCGCTGTAAAGTGCCAGTGTGGACAAGCCCTGAGCTGACAAGGCTGCAGGCCTCAGAATTGCTAGCAAAGGTTGCCTGCCATTTCAGCTAAAGGCAAATCTCTGTTCCTCCCGAGCCTGAGGCGTTAAGCAGCAGTCTCTCCTCCCTGGAATGCTTGCCACTGACAAGCTTACCTGTGTCATCTTGATTGTTTAAAAATAACAGTGTTTTTTTTTGTTTTCAGACTTGTTTAAATGTACGTTGTCACAACTGTTTAATGCTTCCTCTTGAGTGGGAGATCTGATTACATAAAATATGTCATTTGCTCTGACAGCTTAGCTGTCATTGATGCTTAATGCAGGGTTTGTGGATGTGATTGAAACGAAGGTTGGCTGGAGTTTGAGCATTTGTCTACGCTGGCTAAAGTACTCCTCTACGTGTTTGTGAGAGAAGCTTTCCTCTAACAGCCTGACCCTAGGTTATTAGAGAGGCTGACAATATCCAGTCTTGGAGTGGACTCCTCTGTCTGATCCACTCCTTTTGTCTCTGGTGTCTTAACTTTAAAAGGAAGCATATATGTTTTGATGGGTTTTATAAACAGAAGCAGAGAATTGAGGGACCAGAAAGTGTCTTGTTTGTATCATGAAATAGACATGGGAAATTACTTTTCTTCTGGGTCATCTCTGAAACACATGAGTATGAGCAGTCTCCTCTTGATGTGCTCCTCCCTCACTCCCTGCAAAATAATACAGCTGGTGGCTTTGAAGAAGAGTATTTCCTTTCAACAAGGAGAAATCCAAGGCTCCTGAGTCCCAGAAGACCTCTCAGTAGCACATGGTTATTTTGGGAGTGTGGCACTTTAAGGTTCTCTCTTCTTCTTTTCACTCAGCAAGCTATAGCGTGGTTTCTAGACTTGCCTTTGCTGGCATATTGTGGTCTTTGAGCTCCAGAGGAAGAATAATGGTTCTACAATAAAATTGTGTACTCAAATATGGTGCCTTTTTATTAGAGGATCTCAAAGATTTTTCAAAATAGCAGTCCCTGCCTTGAAAAACTGCTGTCTATATTTGTCATCCACCCCAAACTTTGGCGAATCATCCTAAATTTGCCAGAGAAATCCCATGTCCCGCAAATGAGATTATTCATGGGTCCTGAACTATTATTTGACTCAGTAATCACATGGTCTTCTCCAGAAGTTTGCATTCATTTTATATTTGTGGTTCCTGGAAGTGTATAATTCTACTTTTGCAATAAAGCTGACTTTTTAAAATATCCTCTGTTCATCCAAGAATGTGAAACTTCTAAAATGAGCTCCTGCATAACTTACTACAGTAGTTCCTTGCTGTATCCTCTCTTTTTTTTAAATTGGAAACATTCCATTGGTACAGCTGTAGTGGCATTTTGCCAAAACGCTGATTTATTTCCTTCCTTTCTAAAGTTTCTTTAGGGGAAAAAAAAATCCTTAAAGAAAAACAAGCGAATTGTTTTAGTCATTGGAGTATGCTGCTGACTTCACATAGTGCCAGTGTGGGACAGCATCCTCCAGGCAAGCTGAAAGGGCATATCAAGTGGGGTCCCACACCGATCAGTTCTGGGTCTGGTTCTGTTAAATATCTTCATCAGTGATTTAGATAATGGCATAAAGAGTACACTTATAAAGTTTGCGGATGATACCAAGCTGGGAGGGGTTCAAGTGCTTTGGAGGATAGGGTTAAAATTCAAAATGATCTGGACAAACTGGAGAAATGGTCTGAAGTAAATATTATGAAATTCAATAAGGACAAATGCAATTCAATAAGAACCTCATGGTGGTGAGGTTGCGTGAAGTATGATGCTCATGGATTACAGTTCCAAATCTTGTCCCACCCTTGCTGGAGCTGGGCAGATGAGGCTGGGCATTTGTTGCTAAAGGGGTATCAAGATTTTAGAGTTTGGATTACCAGAAGAACCTTGTGGCGCTTACCAGCTACTCAGGGAGGCAGCCATCTCTTCTGGTCTTCCCATACTTCAGGGGTGGAGTTGTGGAGAACAAAGCCATATGGGACCAGATTTTCCAAAGAGCTCAATGTCCAGCAGCTCATTGCAGCAGACTTCCAAAGGATCTCAGCAGCCAACGCATTGAGCTCTCCCAAAAACCTGACCCTTGGAGCCCAAGGCAGATGTCCTTGGATGGTTGTCTGGGCACAGAAGCTTTAGGCCTTGCTTACATGTGTGATTTTTGTTGGTCACTGGTGCAGCTGCACCAGTTCAGAGTCAGTGTAAATGCAGTGCACCAATATAAACCATGATTTACATTAGGTCAGCTTACTCTGGGATGCAAATCCATGATTTCTACTGCTACATAGTGTTTGCTCTTGCCTCTGGCTTTGCATTAGTGCCAAGTGGCTTAAAAATCCAAGTGTAGAATAGTAAAGCCATAGGGTTAGAAGGGACCACAAGGGTCATCTAGTCTAACCTTCTTATCAAGATGCAGGTTTTGTTGGGTCTAAGCCATCCAAGACAGAATACAAGAGCTTGGTGTCATATTAGTGACTTGTGTTTTTTTTTTTTTTTTAAATCAATGTCATTGGAAATACCTGAGCAGAGAGGAGTAGTAGCATGTTAGACGAAAGAACTGGGCTCGGAGAGTTTGGGAAGAAATTACTAAAATTACCTGAAAGACTTTAATCCCTATCTTGTAAACGCTTGATTTTTCTCTTGACTCTTTAGTATTTGACTGGGAACTTAGTCCAATTGAGAGTTTTAGGAATCCCAAAAGTAATAAGGGCTTGCCTATATAGAGCCACTCAGGAAGGTTAATACCGATTTAAATAAAGGTGTGAATTAAAAGTAGAATAATTGAACTGCATTCAATCCTTGTGCAAAGACTCTCAATTCAGAATTCAAATGGTCTTATTCTGGCAGTTCAACTATTCTACTTTTAGTTCACACCTTCACTTAATTCGGATTAACCTTCCTGAGTGTCCCCTTGTAGACAAGCCCTAATGAATATCTGATTTGAAACATGCGTGGCTACCACTTTAGGCTGTAGTTACAACAGCCCTATCTCTCTGCCCCCAAACCTGTGTGCATGATTCGGACTGAGCAGAATGCGTATCGGTGAGGTAACAGCCCTGGCTACATGGGTTGCTCTGCTTGAGATGGGTGGCTGATCCATGCTAATGCGCTGTTCATAGTATAGATTTTTTTGCTAATAATAGGCAGCTTTTTGGGGCTTAAGTACCAAACTGACCTTGCCGGTACACATCCGTCTAAAGGGAGCGGGTTAGCTTATGGTTTAACACTGCAAGTTAAAAGTAAACTGTCAAAGGAGTCATTAGAAAGGGGAAGATCTGTTAAAGAAACTCCAACTTGTTGATGTCATGGGGATGCTGCTGCTTTGCATTTCCAGAGCACCTTTCTTCCAAGGATTTCAAACTACTTCACAGACTGTAATTACGGGATGAAGGATGCTCTTGTGGGTGAGACACTGAACTGGGACTCAGTTTTTGGCCTGGCCACAGACTTTCCTGCTGGCCTTTGCCAAGCCATCTAAGGTATGTATGCACAGCCCATGGCGGTGAGCCTCCCAGCCCAGGTTGCCAGACTCAGGGGCTCACGCTAGCGGGCTAAACAATAGCTGAATAGACAGTGCGGCTCGGGCTCTGAAGTCCATCCCTGTTCCTAGGCTTCAGAGCCCGAGCTCCAGCCTGAGCTGCAACGTCTGTGCTGCTATTTTTAGCATAGTAGCATGAGCCTTATGATTCTGAGTCTGTCGACCCAGGTGGGGAGGCTTGCTGCTGCTATGAGGTTGTCAGTACCTGAGGTTCCTATCTGGGTTTTTTGATGTCTCCCCTAATTTGGGTACCTCACTTACTATGTTTTCAAGCCAAGCAAGCAGGAATTGCCTTTCAGAGGTACTGACCTCACATAGCTCCCATAGACTTCTTCCTCTGGAACTGTAGGTGCTCATCACTCCTCCAAACTAGGCCTACAAATCTAAAGCTAGGTACTTGGAAACAGGGCACATGCTCAAGGTCAGACATCAAGTTGGTATTAGAGCTGGGAATGGTAGTGTTCTCTGCCATGCTTCCAGTTCCATACGCAGGGCCAGATAGGGAGGCAGAACTGCAGGGTCTCAGTGCGTGGAAGAGACGATGGTGTGGGGAAGAGGGATTTAGGTTTATTAGAAACTAGGAGGGTCTAGTTATTACTTAGTCCTGCCTTGGGTGCAGGGGACTGAATATTCAGCGGCTCCTCCTTGGAGCAGTGGGCACTGTTTTGGGTTCTCTGCATGGTGCTCCTCCTGGAATCTTACTGAACTAGGTGATCGGATGACAAAATGGCAGACGTAATTGAATGCTGATAAATGCAAAATAATGCACACTGGAAAACGATCCCAACTATACATGCAAACTGAAGGGGTCTACATCAGCTGTTGCCACTTGAGAGAGATCTTGGAGTCACCCTGGATAGTTCTCTGAAAACATCTGCTCAGTGTGCAGCAGCAGTCAAAACCGCTAACGATGTTAGGAACCATTGAGAAAGGGATAGATAAGACAGAAAATATTATTAATGCCACTATATAAATCCATGGTATCCTCACACCTTGAATACTGTGTGCAATTCTGGTCACCCCATCTCAGAAAAGATACACTAGAATTGGAAAAGGTAGTGAGAGAGGCAACAAAAGTGATTTAGGGTATGAAACAGCTTCCATATGAGGAGAGAGTAAAAAAGACAGGGACTAGTGAGCTTGGAAAAGAGACTACTAAGGTGGGGGATATGATTGTAGTCTATAAAATCATGACTGGTGTGGAAAAAATGAACATGGAAGTGTTATTTACTCTTTCATGTAACACAAGAACCAGGGAGTCACCAAATTAAATAAGTAGGTAGCAGGCTTAAAACAAACATAAGAAAATACTTCTTCACACAATGCACAGTCAACCTGTGGAACTCATTGCCAGGGGATGTTGTGAAAGCCAAAAGTATAACAGGGTTCTAAAAAGAATTAGATGAGTTCATGGAGGATAGGTGCATCAATGGCTATTTGCCAAGATGGTCAGGGATGCAACCCCATACTCTGGGTGTCCCTACTGCTGAATGCCAAAAGCTGGAACTGGACGACAGGGGATGGATCACTTGATATTTGCCCTATTCTGTTTGTTCCCTCTAAAGCATCTGGCATTGGCCACTGTTGGAAGACAGGATACTGGGCTAGATGGACTATTGGTCTTGATCCAGTGTGGCCGCTTTCATATAAATAGAACCTAGGACCCCTTACTTCCCTTCCTATATGCTAACTACTAAACATTATACTCTTCATAAGAAATAAGTAATTCAAATAGCTTTTAAAATTAACTGCTCTGCCTACAAAAATATTGACTCTGGTGGTAGCAATTTGAGCTCAAATTTTCCAGGAGTTACGGCAGCGTGTTTCTTTGCTTCTTCCTTAGCTGAACAACTTAAATGGGTGTTAAAATACATTTTTTTGCCTTCCAAAACCTGGTAGGGCAGAAAATGCGTTGTTGGTGAGATTCTCTTTTCTCTTCATCTCCTCCCTTCTTCAGCCTTGACTCTAAGGGCTGGTCTACACCACAAAGTTAGATTGAGTTACCTACATTGCTCGAAACTGAAAAATTTCACATTCTGTGCAAGCGTAATTAAGTTGACCTAAGCCCTGGTGTAGACTTGGCTAGGTCGAGGGAAGCGTCCTTTTGTTGATCTAGCAACTGCTTCTCAGAGAGGTGGATTTACTCCTGGAAGAACCCCTTCCATTGCTGTAGTAAGTATCTACACGACAGTGCTACAGCAAGGAAAGATGTGAATCGCTTCCCAGGGACCTGTTGGAAATAAAATGTGCTGGAACCATAGACTCTGTCAGACCTAATTTTGTCTTGATTTGCAAGGTGGAGGGGAAACTATGGCCGCGTACGACCATAGTTGACAAACGCAAGCAATTTTGTTTCTTAAACTGCACATTTCTTAAGCAGCGTTTTACTCTTGTTCTATTGTGCTGTGTTAGATTTACCCTCCCAGTGCTCACAACGTTCTATTTGCTTTAATTCTTACACGTACCCATGACCTTCTCTTGGACAAGGTATTATAGCTCCAGAAGTTCTGAGACTTGTTCATAGCATGGACAATATCTTCCTAGAATGATTTTACCCTGGACACCTCCCATCCCATTCGTGATTACAATAACCTCTCTGCCACAAAGGTAATTGTTGTTACTACTACAAAGTAATATATTAGGTAAGTATTTTAATGTGTCTTGCTGCTTTTAATGCACTTAACACCTGGAAACAAGGAGAACCACTGCCCTGAGACCAGTCAACTCTCCTGGGACCACCAGCTAGGGGGCTGGACTATTGATGGTCTGTGGAGCTATTGTTCTGCTTTTTTTGGAGGATCTCTAAGCACTTGCTGTCTTAAACTGATGGCTGGATTCGGCTCATCCTTGTAAAAGCTCCTGTGGCCCCAGGGTCACATAGCCTGGAAGAGCCCTGTTCTGAGCAGTAGAGGGGAGCCGTGTGTGTGGGGTGTGTGTGTATGCGACAGATAAAGCTAAGCAGTAGTCATCTGTAGATGGTAGTTGCTTTGTTAGGTAACGGGGAGTGAAGACCTCTGCTTTGTATACCAGGACGGATGGTTAAGGACTCAGGTTTGATAGGTGCTCCTGTAAATACTGTGACCTTGTTAGATAGTGCCCTTGCTGTAAGCCAGGCAGTGGTGCGACAGAAGGGGGTTGTCCCTTAGCTGGCTCACATATAACTTGATTTGTTACCCCAAGATCAGAATTTGTCCCACTACGGCTGTTACTTACAGACCACACCAACCCAGTGCAATGTAAACGCAGAAGTCCAGTCACTTAAAAAGAGGCAACACATCTGTAAGTGCATTGCATGGCCTAAACCCCATCTCCCCGGAGCACTCCGACATGCAGCATGATGTGCATTCCTGACATCAGTCACGGGTCAGGCTGGGGCGCTGTTTACATCCTATAATTAACATCTGGGTAGTTAATCACCAGGCAGCAGCAGAGCCAAAAAAGCTCTGAATTGAAGTCAGGCTCACAGTTGCAGTGGGGTCTCTGTAGTCCATAGCTGATGTGAGCTAGCAACAAAGCTGTATAGACTCAAGCCATCCACGTACGTGTGTGTGTGTGTGTGAGAGAGAGCGAGAGAGAGAGCGAGAAAGAGAGCCATCCCTCTCTGTAATACACACATGACATGTGAGAGTTACACACAGGAGGTGAAGGAGTTCTTGTGGCACCTTAGAGACTAACAAATTTATTTGAGCATAAGCTTTCGTGAGCTACAGCTCACTTCATCAGATGCGTGCAGTGGCAGAGGGGGATATGTGAGAGCCGCCTCCCCTGTGTGCATGCATGCCATTCCCCCTCCACCGCCCCCCCACCCGTGTGGATGTGTGAATCAACAAGTATCAGTGTCATAAATATAAAGGGAAGGGTAAACACCTTTAAATCCCTCCTGGCCAGAGGAAAAACCCTTTCACCTGTAAAGGGTTAAGACGCTAAAGATAACTTCTCTGGCACCTGACCAAAATGACCAAAGAGGAGACAAAATACTTTCAAGGCTGGAGGGTAGGGGGGAGGAGAGGGGAACAAAGGGTTCTCTCTGTGTTTTTTTCTTTGCCGGGACCAGAGCAGGAATGCAGGTCAGAACTCCTGTAAAGGGCTAAGAAGCAATCTAGTTAGATATGCGTTGGATTCTGTTTTGTTTAAATGGCTGATAAAATAAGTTGTGCTGAATGGAATGTATATTCTGGTTTTTGTGTCTTTTAGTAACTTAAGGTTTTTCCTAGAGGGATTCTCTATGTTTTGAGTCTGATTACCCTGTAAGGTATTTACCATCCTGATTACAGAGGTGATTCTTTTACTTTTTCTTCAATTCAAATTCTTCTTTTAAGAACCTGATTGCTTTTTCCTTGTTCTTAAGATCCAAGGGTTTGGGTCTGTGTTCACCTATGCAAATTGGTGAGGATTTTTATCAAGCCTTCCCCAGGAAAGGGGGTGTAGGGTTTGGGAGGATTTTGGGGGGAAAGACGTTTCCAAGCGGGCTCTTTCCCTGTTATATATTTGTTAGACGCTTGGTGGTGACAGCAATAAAGTCCAGGGGCAAAAGGTAAGAGTTTGTACCTTGGGGAAGTTTTAACCTAAGCTGGTAAAAATAAGCTTAGGGGGTTTTTCATACAGGTCCCCACATCTGTACCCTAGAGTTCAGAGTGGGGAAGGAACCTTGACAATCAACTAACTCCCATGTAAGTCAGGCTCAGTTCTTTCCTCTTTCTCTCTTCCGGTCTTCAGTTGAGGAACCTTTAGTCAACACGAGGAGTGTAACAACAGTCCGGTATCAGGCTAGTGAATGCTAGTTGGGTATGTCTGAACTATTCTTGCAATAGACTACTAGTACTAAAAATTTAGCCTTATAAGTTCACAAAACAGAAGAGATTTGCCATCTATTAATAGCCCCTCATTCCTGGTTAGTCATGTACTATTTTCACTGGAACACAATATAAAAAAGCCCATTAACTTCATTAAAGCTGTATCTGAGAGAGTGCAATTACTTTCTACTGTAAGGGGGTGGGGGAAAGGGGAGAGACTTGTAGCGAGAAACTGTGGGGTGGTAACTATGGGTCAGAGTTCCCCTTCCTATGGCAGCTGTAGACCATCTGCTTGTGGTTTAAGGAGGTGGAAGGGGATTTCTTCTGAACCTCAGTTGTTACTGAAGATGATCACTCTTATATGTAGTGCTTTTCATCAGTCGATCTCAAAGCACTTTACAAAGGAGTGCAGTATCATTATCTCCATTTTACAGATGGGGAAACTAAGGCATGGAGTGGCAAAGTGACTTGCCCAAGATCACCCAGCAGGCAAATGGCAGAGCAGGAAATAGGGCCCATGACTCCTGAGTCCCAGTGCAGTGCTCTAGGTGTTAGGCCACCCTGCCTGCCAATGAAAGATGGCTACCACTGTTAGTTGCCACATCATAAAGTTTTTCTGAAGAGAATTTTTTCCCTTTTAAAAATAATCATTTTACAAACAACATACTCTGTATTGGTTAAAGGCCTTCTGTTGCATATGGCTTTTGTCTATATGATTTGACCTAGTAGGTGAGGAGAAATCTGCGTTCCATTCTTTTCTGCCTCCTTTAAACCAAATTTATTGAAAGCAGTTAAATTACAGCTTTAAAACAAAGGTTGGAAGAGGTGAGAAATGAGACAAGGAGCCTCCCTAAAGAATATGGGCTTGATCCAGCTCCCGTTGGAATCAATAGGAGCTAGCTTAGGTCCTTTCTGCACATCCTGGTCTCTTAAATATGTACACAAAGGTGCCCTAAACTTGCTCCTGAGTAGGAGGGGTGAGTCCAACAGCAGGAAGTGGAGTACAGAACGTACTGTGTGAATTCATGTTGCCATCTTGTTGCTGGCTTACAGGAGCTAAGGGCTCTATTGCTAGGGTTACCAACTGTGTGATTTCATCATGGGTCCTCCCATAGTGGGTATGTTTTCTTAAAGCCTCAGGTCCTGGAGCCATGAGGTCACATGAGAATCTGACTTGGCTTCCTAATGAAAACAATGTTTCTGGCGCTAATCATTGTAGAGAAAAGCCTGAAACCATGAACTAGGCATGCCCCGTAGGCTCAGAAACCAGAAGGAAAAGAAAAGGAACCAACACTTCTATTATTTATTGTTGTTTTTAAATTTCACCTTTTGAAGCCCAGTTATGATTTCTGGGCACTTGGGGTTAACAGAACACTGCTGCTTCCGCTTCCAGCTGGCAGAGATGTTTAGCTCAAGTGGCCGAGGCTCGTGTGTCATGGAACTGGGGTCTAGTCGTGGCTCCTGGAGGTGGAGTTTTAAGCAAGTCCTCTCGAGTTACTGCTTCTTGTCTGCATGGATTCATGACCAATGGAGAGAAGCTGTTAATTGACTTAAAATATTCCTCTCCACAGACTGTATTTTACAATGCATAAGTGTGTGTATAAAGCTTCATTGTGCTGGTCCAAACTGATTAGAATGTAGCACCTCAATTCCTCCCGACACTCCAGCTGTTAACACAATTTGTTTCTAGTAGAGGCTTACTGCGGTTAGATGTCTGAGTCCAGGTTAAAACAGTGTTATGCAGCCAGGATGTAGGTTGGGCAGAAGGAGATGAGAAGGCTTTTCTCCGTGTGGCTGGCCCAACCTTTGAGAATGGGGAGAGAAATAATTTCTCTGCATTGGCCAGTGAATCTGTTAGTACTCGTAGCTGGGAGTGGGGCGCACAGGAGCCCCTGTCTCCTGAACTGGCAGACCTGTGCTGCTGTGAAAACATACACAATGCTGCTTTGAAAGCCTTGGCGGTGGCCTATGTGGGTGTTTCCTGTGTTTAGTGTGTCTGCGATTAACCACTTCCTGGAACTTTCTCCCCCCTGTGCAAAACCTCCTGGAGAGGAGAAGAGCAAAGGTCACCCCCACGGTGACTGGTGGCGTTTCCCAGAAATGCAGATCTGGTCTGATCAGCTCCAGAGGGGCAGAGCAGGCTGAAGGCCTGACTGATGGGTGGGGGCGGGGGGAGGGCACAGAACCCAGAAATCCAACTGCTCGCAGGGACAAGAATGAGAAAAGTGACAAGAGTGCATGTTGCAGGCTCAAAAAGAGGGATCTGGTGAGGAGCCCCCAGCAGAGCACCCAAGACTGTGCCTGCTGCTCCAAGGAGGAGTTGGTGGACGTTGCCCAGAGGAACTTTTGTCTCAGCGCTTGGGCAGCAGCCTGGCAAGGTCATCAAATTGTTCCACCATTTGGCCTCCTCATGACCTGGAGGGACCGTCTTGAGGAGTCTATTCAAGGGCTTGTTCGCTCTGCTGAGTGACGGTGAAGTGCGAGACGCAGTGGAGTGAGGGTTCGATGGGCCTGCTTAACGGGGGAGCCCCAGCTGCTGTCAAGGGGATGCTGCATGCTGGGCTCCTGCTTCCCCCCTGTGATTCTCGCCCCTCATTCCCATGTTCTCCTCCTCCCCCCCATCTACTCCCTTTCCTTCCCTACTACCTCTTCTGCCCACCCCATCCCTTTGCCTCCTTTCTCCCCCATCCCTTACCCAGCCGCACTATGGGCACTCACTGTTGCACAGAAAACAGGAAGGCTCCCAGCACGCAGAAGGGGAGCAGGATTGGCACTAGGCCTCAGGGAGCAGCATCCAGCTATGGCACCAGCAGGGCCGAGCCACAGCCTCTTTCAGCTGGGCAGCTCTGTGCTCCCAGAAATGAGGTGGGGGGGGGGGAGGCAGTGGCTCGTAACCCCGGGTGCCTCCCCATGCCTTCCTCTGTTTTGAGGGGGGCAGTGCCCCTCCCGAACTGCACCCTTGGTTGTCCCCACGTGTGCCCCTCCTTTGCTTCCCTGTCATTTTCTGCAAGGAAGCAAAGAAATTCTGCAGGGAGAACATTTTCTGCATGCACGCAGTAGTGCAGAATTCTCCCACGAGTGGTGTGTACACATGTCTTAAGTTGAATTGGTCAGCGAATTATCTATTTATTTATTTATTAGTTTTTACCAAAAAAAAAAAAAAATTAAACTCCTTCCCTTCCCTGTGTGGTGCCCCTTCCCCCCAGTCTGTTCATTTGACATTAAAACTGTCCATGTGGATGTTTTGATTTTTACATTTCTTTTAATCTCTCTTGAAATTGCGGCCAGTTGCAGTGAAGACGAAAGCATATCTTGCCACACAATGTTCAGCACAAAGGAGACATTTATCTGTGCAGGTAGCCAGTAGCTCTCCACCCATGCATGCACTGGTCTGTTGATACCTTTTAAAACTACATATACAAGTAATGGCGTTTTAAAACCAACACCACTTGCAGCAATGTTGTGCAGGCAAACCAAAATAATCTCTCAATTCCTAGTGCCCTTTCCAAGAACAGACCGATGGTAACAAATTGTTCAGTATAATTTAACAGATCAATTCCCACCAGCTGTTCTGCACACTGCTAGCAGCCTTTCTGGTAGCAGTTCAGACAGGATGGGCTAAATCCTGCCTTAGTCATACCCCAGACGCCCCCAGTCAAGTTGCAAGGCTGTGACTCAAGGGCAGAATTTGTCCCATTTTCCATTCCAACTTGGGAGTTGGGGAACATACTGGGCAAATCAGTGGGGACGGAAGTGTGTGCTTCAAATGTTTTCAAAGAAGTCAGCCTTTCTGGAAGAATGTAGAGTTGCTTTATCTAAGCTGTTTCCAAGGCACCCACCATTGTGATGAGAGCTCTCTCCTGTGGTTCCAAGTAGCTGTAAGTATGCGACAGTGGCCAAACCCTGGTAAGCTGCCTCGGCAGGCGGGCTAAACCAGGTGGGGGTAACTAGAAGTGTGGAAACTGACGGTAATTTAGGGATTGTCCTCCCAAGCATACGAAGACCGTTCCGGTAGTCAAAGTGAAAGAGACCATATATTGATCTACTGTCTTGAAAAGCAGTGTAGCGATGCATTGTGGAAGGTGAAAGGCATGATGGGGCACTACAGAAGTCATGGCTATCCACTGCAGCTAAAGAAGCCTCCAGCTGTAACAGCCTTTGTGCCACTGGACCAAGCTTCGTCAGCCAAGAGAATGGGATTGTCCCAATGCAACGACTCTCGCATTTTAATCAACTTCATGCACGTGTCATTTAACGCACATCTCTCTTTAAAAGTCCTGTGGCGATGGGGGAGTGGCAAAGCGACAGCTGAAGATGATTCCCAGCAGTCATAGCCTCAAGCCTGCGCGCAGGCGGCCTGGGACATTGGTCGGCCATCCCTGACCCAAGGGCAGCGGGGAAGCTTGACAGCATCCCATGTGACAGAGCAGCCCTTTTTTGGATTGTGCTGCTCTCCCTTTGTAAGGGAAGGGGCTAGAAAAGATGCCTCAAACATTGCCTGCCCAAATTGAATCCGGCCAGCTTACTGCGGCTGGTGGATCGTACTCAACGTGGTCGAAAACCAAAGATAACTAAAAAAGCACTAAAGATTGCTGCTTGGAACATTAGGACTATGATAGAGAAAGACGATACTTCTCGATCTGAAAGAAGAACAGCTCTCCTTTCAAAAGAGCTAGCCTGGTATGACACCGACACTGCAGCGCTCAGTGAAACTAGATTGGCAGACGAGGGCATTATAACAGAACTGGTTGGGGGTTACACCTTCTTTTGGAAGGGAAAAGAACCACATGAAGATAGAATCCATGGAGTGGGAATTGCCATCAAGACCAAACTCTTGCAATGTCTTGAAGAATTTCCAATAGGCATTAACAAAAGACTCCTGAAACTCCGGTTACCACTAAATACGCCGCGATTTGCTACCATCATCAGTGCATATGTGCCCATCTGAACAAGCCCTGACAATGCTAAGGAATGGTTCTATTCTGATCTCGACTCTCTCATCAAGTCGACATCACAAAGTGACACTAATCGTCCTAGGAGATTTCAATGCAAGAGTAGGTAAAGATAACAACAGCTGGCAAGGCGTCACTGGAATCCAACTAAAGCAAGTTGGCAGTTTTCCCTATCTCGGCAGCTACGTTTCCAATGATGGATCTCTTGACAAAGAGATCACGAACAGGATACAGAAAGCTTCTTAGTCATTAGGAAAGTTACATAACAGTCCTGAAATCCCACAAAAATAAAAATTTATCATGCTTTTGTGCTCGCATCTCTCCTCTACGGCTGTGTGACCTGGACACCATACAAATGGCATGTCAAACAGCTAGAGGCCTTCCATATGCGGTCTCTGTGTGCCGTTGTGGGGATCCACTGGCAGGACAAAACTACCAATGTGGAGGATTTCCAAAAGTCAAATGCCACAAGCATCGAGGCCATGCTGATAAAAGCCCAACTACGCTGGGTTGGACACAGCATTAGGATGCCCAAATATCGACTCCCCAGAAAAATTTTCTATGGAGAATTGGCACAAGGACATCGGAATCAAGGCCGCCGCAGAAAGCGCTACAAGGACAGCATCAAGAACAGCGCACTCTTTGGTGCAATAAAACCTGATAATCTTGAAGTCTGCATTAAATAGATCAGCATGGTGACACACAGCACTCAGAACTTTCCAAGCCTTTGAAGAGGACAGAAATAATCAACTGGTAGCTGCCAGAGAAAAGCGACATACCACTGCTATAGCTACCAAGATGCTCACCAATGACTTTGTCTGCCCAATCTGCTCAGGAGCATGTGTGTCACGCTTTGGACTTCAGAGTCACTCCAGAACCCACAAGGGGAGAGCGTGAAAACGTCATCGTCAAAGTGACGAAATACGCACACGCACCATTGTGGTATCTAAGCACCAAACATTCATAATGTGAATTGATGCAGTCTGAGTGACCCTAAAAACTAGGCATTTATATACAGAGATCATCTTCAAAGTGCTCTGATTAGTTCTCCAGCATCCGTCACAGTTAAGTAAATGCTCCTCTTCACCCCTCCCTCCCCACCTTAAGGATGTCAAAACTGAGGCAGAGAGTGTAAGGGACTTGCCCAAAGCCATAAGGAGTACTTGATTGGCTCCTAGGCAATAAAGTCATCACCTTTACTATGGCCTATTAAATATTGTGCATTGGGAACTCTGGTACAGAAACTGCCACGGCAGGTCCATCTAATTCTATATTCTGCCTCTGGTAGTGGCCTATGCTGTATACTTCAGAGATGAGCAAAAGAAAAATCTCATAATAGAAGATGTGTAATGCTACTCCATGGCTTGTTCCTGACCCCAGGCAAGTGACCAGGTTGTGCCCCAAGTGAGGGTTGAGAGCTCTTAGGCTGCATATGATCTTTGTTCTTCAAACTGAACTGCACTGTCTTAGACGGACAATGATAGACCCCTTCTGATCCGCATACAGCGTGGGTACTGGTGAATGAATAGACACTTTGCTCATTAATAAAATATTTTACCCTCCTAGAACACTTTAGATCGGAGGCTCTCCAAGCACTTTGCAGACATGAATGAGCTTAGCCTCTCCAACATGACTGTGAAGCTGGTAGGGAAGCATTGTCCTAGTTTGATGGATGGGAAACTGAGGCATGGACTGCTCGAGTTGCCACAGAAGGGTTCTGTGGCAGAGCTGGGACTATAATCCTGATTTCCTTAACTCTGTTTGGTGTCTTTTCATTACCATGTTTCCTCCCCGTCATGAACACAGCTGTGACCTACATAGCCTTCCCAAGGGCGAAGAAAGAGACAAAGGCTGGCTGGCTCAACAGAGGAACTTCTCTAAGGGCAGGTCTACACTACAGAGCGGATTGATGCTCTGAGATTGATCCACCAGCGGTCAATTTAGCGTCTAGTAAAGACCCGCCAAATGGACTGCAGATCACTCTCCAGTTGACCCCTGTACTCTACCCCCGATGAGAAGAGTAAGATAAGTCGACAGGAGATTTTGTCCTGTCAACCCCCCGGGGTGTAGACACCGCAGTAACTTGACCTAAGGTACGTCGACTCCAGCTACATTATTCACATAGCTGGAGTTGCGTAGCATAGGTCGACTTACCATGGTCGTGTAGACATGCCTAAGCTTTGATCCGCAATAGACAAGCGCCAAGGCCAGGTCTTCATGGTTGATGCCTTCTTATCAATGGAATTTGTGCCAGCAAATATGACCTGTCAGATACCGATACATTTGATCAAATATTTATTATCCGACCCCTCAGAGAGACCAGCTTATACACACTTCCACGTTACTGGGGGAGTGGCAGTGACCCCCTCTATTTAGGCTGCTTAACACTTTTCCCATAATGAAGTGTGAAGAATTAAGTGCCCTAGTGTCTCCATAGTTTGCACCAGGACTTTGAAATTGGGCAGGGAGCTAGCCCTGGGGTCAGCGAGGTGTGTGGTGTTCCCCCCCCCGCCCCCACCCCCCTAGGCCGAATGTAAATAATGTTCATATTTGGCTGTATTCGGATCTGCCACCTCCCATCCTTCCTCCGCTCATTGCAGTGTGTTTTTGGCTTGTTGCTCCCAAACCCTCAACCGTCTATTAGCACTGCACATGCGCCGCTCCAGCATCTTCCGTCCGTGTGCCACGCTCGTCGCGTCGCTGAGCAGGTCCCGGGCACAAGTGATGCTGCTGCATTTTGTGCACTGAAGGAGGCAGGCCTCTGGGGATGAAGTATTGTGTAACTTAGAAACTAACCAATTTATTGGAGCATGAGCTTTTGTGAGCTACAGCTCACTTCATCGGATGCATAGAATGGAACATATAGTAAGGGGGGTGTGTGTGTGTTGCAGTCTGTTTGGCCAAACCGGACAGTCTACGCAAAAGAATAAATGGACACAAATCTGACATAGGGAATCATAACATTCAAAAACCGGTGGGAGAACACTTCAACCTCTCTGGCCACTCAGTAAAAGATTTACGGGTGGCAATTTTGCAACAGAAAAGCTTCAAAAACAGACTCCAGAGAGAAACTGCTGAGCTTGAATTAATATGCAAACTAGATCCTCTTAACTTGGGTTTGAATAGAGACTGGGAGTGGCTGGGTCATTACACATATTGAATCTATTTCCTTAAGTATCCTCACACCTTCTTGTCAACTGTCTAAATGGGCCATCTTGATTATCATTACGAAAGTTTTTTTACTCCTGCTGATAATAGCTCATCTTAACTAATTAGTCTCTAACAGTTTGTATGGCAACTTCCAACTTATCTGTGTGTCTGTCTGTCTATTTATCTTACTATATGTTCCATTCTATGCATCCGATGAAGTGAGCTGTAGCTCACGAAAGCTCATGCTCAAATAAATTGGTTAGTCTCTAAGGTGCCACAAGTCCACCTGTTCTTTTTGCGGATACAGACTAACACGGCTGCTACTGTGAAACCTGTGATTGTGTAACTATGTAGTTTAAAACGTGCAGGCCAGGTCCTCAGCTGCTATAAATCGGTGCTGCTCCTTTGACTTTTTTTGGTATGTAATTTCTATAGTACCTCTTGCTGTAACAATTAGATGCTTTAAATAAAATATTTTAAAAAATAACCAAAACCCTACAGTGCCTATGGTGTCTATAAGTGGTGGCACAAAACTAAAAACACAGCTACTGTAACTTGCCAACATGTCTTACACTGAGACAATCTATATAGCTTATCAAAGAGAAGGTGCTGGTAATAACTGATAAGTACCTATGTGCAACAGAGCTCTGTAACTGAGCAGACTAAAGGGTAACAAGGTCCAATAGTTAGAAGTTGTGGCTTATTAATAGCTTGATTCCCCCACCCCACCCCCAGCTTTAACTTTTTTACAGTAATCTGGGGGAAGGAAATGGAAAACTCTCCATCACTTGAAGTCTTTAAATTGAGACACTGGATGTCTTTCTAAAAGATGCCCTCTAATACAAATAATATAAAAAAAAATAATTCGGCCACAAGCCACCTGGTTTGATAGTTTTCACGTCTGTCACAGGGAAGAGTAACTCCTTCCACTGCAGGAAGGGCTGGTTGAAATTTTCTGACCGGCTCTGCAGCAGGTCGGAACAGATGGTCACAGAGGTTCTTTCTGACCTTAAAATCGACCCTCCTGCCCGCTGCCTGAGTGGTGGAAGGGGGACATCCATACTGGCAGCAGCACCTACAACTTCTACCAACCTTCTGTTCGCCGAGCAGTGGCTTGGTAGCACGTGTGTCAATCAAGCTCCTAGAACGGTCAGTCAGTCAACTCCTTCCTCGTCTTTCTGGCCTCCATTTGCAAATGCCGTTTTTTTTTGTTTTTTTTTTTGAGGCCTGGCGCCTTTATGAGTCATAAGTCAGGACCAGACTTTCTAACAATTGTGCCTGTCAATTATTTCCTCAAGATCTAGGCAGAAGTTTCCAAGTGTCCACTAATTTTAGTGCGTTTGGGTGTCAGAGTGAGATGCCTATAAATATACAGGGAAGTGGGGGAAGAATATTCCCCCTCAACTGAGGGTAGGTGCATGGGTATGGCAGTGCCATTGGGGATAAGATGTCTTGTAGGAGGACAGCAATGTCCAGTGTGCTCGCGCGCTCTCCCTCTCTCAACTCCCTTGTCACCTGCTCAGCTGCACACACCAAGCTGGCTCTGCAGGCTAGCTAGGGAAATGGTAAAGGAAAGGCCGTTTCCCTCCAGCAGGCAGAAGATGGCGGGGCGGGAGGGCATGAGATTCTGGCTTCGAGCAGGTGGAGGATGTTGGGGTGGCAGGGAATCTTCTGTCACTTCTCAAAGCTTAAGGGGAGGAGGTACTGGTGGGAAGGGGTGAGGCTGGGTCAGAAGGGGAGCCAGGGAGTGGGGGAAACTTGGGAAGGTGCGGAGCGAGAGCTTTAGGGGAGAGGATGGGAGCTGAGGAATTGAGGGAGGAAGATGCAGGAAATTCAAGGTGGGGCAACAGGGTCAGGACATCTTCTTGTCCCCCTTCAACTTTGGGGCCAGCATGACCCCACTTACTGGAAGGGCCTGATCTGCAGAGGTGCTGAGCACCTGCAGTTCCCAGTTGACTGCTTGGCACCCCCAAAGATGTGTCCCTGAATTCTGTGTTTGGGGAATGTCGGCTTGTGTAACCCAGTTGGAATTGGAGATCATTGGTATAGCAAGCGTGTCTCTTGGCTGCCCCGACATCCATCCTGTGACATCCCAGTGTTGAGATCTTCAGAGCAGCGCAGGGGAATGTAACCCTATGTATTCCATTAATTTTAATGGTTAACTGCCCTGCGCTGCTTTGAAAACCTCCACCTGTGTGTTTTATTGATCAGAATTGTTAATGTGTAACATTGCTCCTGTAGCAACGGCTCCTGCTTTTGAAAGTATTTCAGTTTGGGGTGCCTTGGCAATGTTATACTGCTTGGACACTGTCTCTTTATCCAGTCCCAGGAGGTGAGGGGTTAGGCCCAAAGCATTTATTGCTAATGCAGCTTTGTGTGGGCTTGTGAGGTAAACCTGTACAGCTTTTTCCTGCTAGGTGAACTAACTGCTTTTTATTTGCCAAGTCCTAACTAATCTCAAGGCCTGTATCTACGTTAAAGAATAAACTGTGTGCTTAAACTGGTTCAAGTGTGTCCACACTAGTTATGCTGAAATGGTGTGGGAATGGTTATAGGCGTGGTCCATGTCCGTACTAGTACTGTTCTAAATTGCTTTGGTTGTAATGCTCTCTGGTGACTCAATTCATAGTTTGACAAGCATCTTGAAAGCAGTGGATTTGGAGAGATTTCAGTAGGGTACAGATGCATAAAGAGATAAGTAGTCCAGGCCTATTTGAACCATTCCAGCTTGTCTATGTCTAGGTTCACAGTGTAAGGCCTGGTCTACACGGGGGGAGGTGAACTAAGTCGGTCTAAGTCACACAACTTCAGCTATGAAAATAGCGTAGCTGCAGTCGACGTACTTAGAGCTACTTACCGTGGTGTCTTCATTGCGGTAGATCAACTGCTGACGCTCCCCCATCGACTCTGTGTACGCTTCTCGCTCCGGTGGAGTACCGGAGTCGATGGGACAGCGCTAGGTGGTCAATTTTATCACGTTTTCACTAGACACGATAAATCGACCCCCGCTGGATTGATCGCTCCAGAGATAAGTGTAGACATGCCCTAAGAGTTGAGATTGACGTGGTTTTTAAACGTGCTGAATACCTAATCTATTTAAACCAGTTCTTGAGATACAGTAAACTTCTCTAGTGGTAGACAAAGCAAAGGTTCTCTGGCTGACTAATGTTTAACACAGATGAGAAAGCTCTCTCCCTTACTCTGCATTTGGTGTCTGACTTTAGATGCAACAGGCAAGATGCAAAAGGAACCTTCAGGGTCTAAACTCGTGTTGTGGCAGGTAAATGGATGAAACAGCTGAGTTTAAACTATAACTGACTGGAAAATGGAATTTTCATCCCGTGGGAAACGCTCACGTTTTGAAATTTCGTCCTGAACTGGTATTAAAAAGTAAAAATTACAAGATATTCTGTGGAACATAAATTCCAAATGTTTTTCAATTCAGAAACATTGAAACCACCTTAACAAAAACATTTTGTTTTGATGTCGTAATATGTTTTTCTGGATAAAGTTGAAAAACTGTACAGTAAAAATGAATTGCCTTGTGCTAGTTCTGAACCGTTTCAAATTTTTTCCATCAAATTAAGTCAAAATCAGTGCACGCCTGCGAAACTTTTAGATTTTGATGACTCAGCATATTCTGATAAGTATTCCATCAATTCTTTGGTCTAGCTCTAGCTTAAACCATCCCATCAGCCTTTCGAGTTTTGTAAAGAGGGAAACGTTACCTTTTCTGTCGTAAAAAATTTCTCATGGCACTTTGCTCAGAAACAGCTGAAGTTTGATAGCTGAAATGTGGCGTTTAAATAGTCTGCAGTGAAGACAGATGCTTTTTGTTAGATGCCAAACTTAGTTGCTTTAACACCGAGCAAAGTTTAGGTCTGTACGAAAATTGCAAAGTCTGTAACCATCTGTTATTAAAATGATTTTGCAATTTGAAATCTTAACGCCTGTTCTGAGTGACCTCGACCAGAAGCTTGGAATGGGTGATAGGAAATGGATCACTTGATGATTACCTGTTCTGTTCATTTCCTCTGGGGCACCTGGCATTGGCCACTGTCGGAAGACAGGATACTGGGCTAGATGGACCCAGTATGGCCATTCTTATGTTCAGTAGCTCCATTCTAATTACCACTGCTCACAAGGAGTGAGCTGGAAGCAGCTGATGTCCAAGAAGTTTATCATCAAAATTGCAATCTGTCAGGCATATCATACAGGGTCACCATCACGTGAGCCACTGCAGCAGTTTCACCAGAGTGTGTTCCAGTTCCCCCGCTGGTTGTTAGAAGTGGCTATGCCATTTGTGGAGCACTTGTGGCACCTTAGAGACTAACCAATTTATTTGAGCATGAGCTTTCGTGAGCTACAGCTCACTTCATCGGATGCATACCGTGGAAACTGCAGCAGACTTTATATACACACAGAGAATATGAAACAATACCTCCTCCCACCCCACTGTCCTGCTGGTAATAGCTTATCTAAAGTGATCATCAGGTTGGGCCATTTCCAGCACAAATCCAGGTTTTCTCACCCTCCACCCCCCCCCCCCCCCACAAATTCACTCTCCTGCTGGTGATAGCCCATCCAAAGTGATAACTCTTTACACAATGTGCATGATAATCAAGTTGGGCTATTTCCTGCACAAATCCAGGTTTTCTCACATCCCCCCCACCCCCATACACACACAAACTCACTCTCCTGCTGGTAATAGCTCATCCAAACTGACCACTCTCCAAGTTTAAATCCAAGTTAAACCAGAACATCTGGGGGGGGGGGGGGTAGGAAAAAACAAGAGGAAATAGGCTACCTTGCATCATGACTTAGCCACTCCCAGTCTCTATTTAAGCCTAAATTAATAGTATCCAATTTGCAAATGAATTCCAATTCAGCAGTTTCTTGCTGGAGTCTGGATTTGAAGTTTTTTTGTTTTAAGATAGCGACCTTCATGTCTGTGATTGCGTGACCAGAGAGATTGAAGTGTTCTCCGACTGGTTTATGAATGTTATAATTCTTGACATCTGATTTGTGTCCATTTATTCTTTTACGTAAAGACTGTCCAGTTTGACCAATGTACATGGCAGAGGGGCATTGCTGGCACATGATGGCATATATCACATTGGTGGATGTGCAGGTGAACGAGCCTCTGATAGTGTGGCTGATGTTATTAGGCCCTGTGATGGTGTCCCCTGAATAGATATGTGGGCACAATTGGCAACGGGCTTTGTTGCAAGGATAAGTTCCTGGGTTAGTGGTTCTGTTGTGTGGTATGTGGTTGTTGGTGAGTATTTGCTTCAGGTTGCGGGGCTGTCTGTAGGCAAGGACTGGCCTGTCTCCCAAGATTTGTGAGAGTGTTGGGTCATCCTTTAGGATAGGTTGTAGATCCTTAATAATGCGTTGGAGGGGTTTTAGTTGGGGGCTGAAGGTGACGGCTAGTGGCGTTCTGTTATTTTCTTTGTTAGGCCTGTCCTGTAGTAGGTAACTTCTGGGAACTCTTCTGGCTCTATCAATCTGTTTCTTTACTTCTGCAGGTGGGTATTGTAGTTGTAAGAAAGCTTGACAGAGATCTTGTAGGTGTTTGTCTCTGTCTGAGGGGTTGGAGCAAATGTGGTTGTATCGCAGAGCTTGGCTGTAGACGATGGATCGTGTGGTGTGGTCAGGGTGAAAGCTGGAGGCATGCAGGTAGGAATAGCGGTCAGTAGGTTTCCGGTATAGGGTGGTGTTTATGTGACCATTGTTTATTAGCACTGTAGTGTCCAGGAAGTGGATCTCTTGTGTGGACTGGACCAGGCTGAGGTTGGTGGTGGGATGGAAATTGTTGAAATCATGGTGGAATTCCTCAAGGGCTTCTTTTCCATGGGTCCAGATGATGAAGATGTCATCAATATAGCGCAAGTAGAGTAGGGGCTTTAGGGGACGAGAGCTGAGGAAGCGTTGTTCTAAATCAGCCATAAAAATGTTGGCATACTGTGGGGCCATGCGGGTACCCATAGCAGTGCCGCTGATCTGAAGGTATACATTGTCCCCAAATGTGAAATAGTTATGGGTAAGGACAAAGTCACAAAGTTCAGCCACCAGGTTAGCCATGACATTATCGGGGATAGTGTTCTTGACGGCTTGTAGTCCATCTTTGTGTGGAATGTTGGTATAGAGGGCTTCTACATCCATAGTGGCCAGGATGGTGTTATCAGGAAGATCACCGATGGATTGAAGTTTCCTCAGGAAGTCAGTGGTGTCTCGAAGGTAGCTGGGAGTGCTGGTAGCGTAGGGTCTGAGGAGGGAGTCTACATAGCCAGACAATCCTGCTGTCAGGGTGCCAATGCCTGAGATGATGGGGGCGCCCAGGATTTCCAGGTTTATGGATCTTGGGTAGTAGATAGAATATCCCAGGTCGGGGTTCCAGGGGTGTGTCTGTGCGGATTTGATCTTGTGCTTTTTCAGGAAGTTTCTTGAGCAAATGCTGTAGTTGCTTTTGGTAACTCTCAGTGGGATCATAGGGAAGGTCGCTATCTTAAAACAAAAAAACTTCAAATCCAGACTCCAGCGAGAAACTGCTGAATTGGAATTCATTTGCAAATTGGATACTATTAATTTAGGCTTAAATAGAGACTGGGAGTGGCTAAGTCATTATGCAAGGTAGCCTATTTCCTTTTGTTTTTTCCTACCCCCCCCCCCAGATGTTCTGGTTTAACTTGGATTTAAACTTGGAGAGTGGTCAGTTTGGATGAGCTATTACCAGCAGGAGAGTGAGTTTGTGTGTGTATGGGGGTGGGGGGGATGTGAGAGAACCTGGATTTGTGCAGGAAATAGCCCAACTTGATTATCATGCACATTGTGTAAAGAGTTATCACTTTGGATGGGCTATCACCAGCAGGAGAGTGAATTTGTGTGTGGGGGTGGAGGGTGAGAAAACCTGGATTTGTGCTGGAAATGGCCCAACCTGATGATCACTTTAGATAAGCTATTACCAGCAGGACAGTGGGGTGGGAGGAGGTATTGTTTCATATTCTCTGTGTGTATATAAAGTCTGCTGCAGTTTCCACAGTATGCATCCGATGAAGTGAGCTGTAGCTCACAAAAGCTCATGCTCAAATAAATTGGTTAGTCTCTAAGGTGCCACAAGTACTCCTTTTCTTTTTGCGAATACAGACTAACACGGCTGTTACTCTGAAATTTGTGGAGCAGGCAGTCAAAAGCGATGATCTCTGAGCTGGGTGGAGTAGCCTGGTAAATCTGGCCTCCTGCACTCCCCGCACCAGTTTTTACGGGCACTTTCTGTATGAGTTCAGAGCAAATCTGAATGAGCTCTTTGTGCAGGTGTATTCCTAGGTAATGGGAGCTCCTCCAATTCAGGAATTAATACTTGACAATAGGCTTGGCAAGCCAGTCCATTGACTGCCTAGTCTACCACTGTCAAATATTCCAGCAAGAATGCCCTGATGTGGATGGGAGCTAGCTTTTTGATAGGAACATGGGGCCATGAAGATGCCCAAAGATGTGGCCCACTGCCTACCTAGCATAATGAATTTTAAAATGACTTTTCTTTTATAGTTGCTGTTTGTTTTATTTCTGTTTAACTTCATTTTTCTTTTCGTTTTTGTAACTGTTCAGTCATGAATAGCATTGACATGGAAATGCGAACCTAATATTGCTAAAAAGATCATTCTTTCCATTTTTTAAAAAAACTTCACTTCATTGTGTTTCACATTTTTCTGAGTTTAAAATAACTCTGTTAAGTAACTTTGTTTTTGTAATTAGGCATAAGTATCTTTTTAGGGCTAGGCCAAGTGAAAACCATAAAGTCTTTCTCCTTTTTTGTTACTGTTCTAAAAAATCAATGCGTTAAAATATTTGACCATTTTTGACCAAAGTCTGACCAGTCAATTGCACCATTATTTTTGGACAGGTCAGCTGCCCAAACCTATGTCAACAATACGGTACATAACTGAACCCTGTTGATTGCACCTGCCCTGGATGCATATTCACACAGCACTTTCTAAACTCCCAGAGCTTTCTCCCAGCATGCACTAAACACTGTGCAAACCTGAGATGGAGTCTCTGGAAGCAGTCTCTTTATTTGGTAGCTTCAAATTCTTGGTCTGTAATCTGGAGGTGACGTGCCCAGGGTGTTAGGATATAGATATTCAGGCCTGTCTGCAAAGGTCTGTACTTTAAGAATTTAGGGGTGTTCTTATCACTTGGCTAGTTCTGGAGGTATAAAAGAATCAAAATCACTGTCTGCTGGTGTAAGGGCCTTCTCTTACTGTGGCAGTTTGAGGCCCTGTTCTTAGGCTAAGGCCTTTGGCTAAGCAGCAGAGGCAGCCATAAGCTGGGAAGCGAACAGTCACATCCTCACATTCCAAACTAGTCACATTGAAATAAGGTGCTATTGGGCTGTCAGGCACTATCAGGACAGGATTATATTCCTATCACCTCCAGAGAAAGGGAAGTGCCTAGAAAATGTAAAAGGAAACTTAGTTTGATAGCATCCTGTCTGGCAAGAACTCACTTATCAATAGTTGGGATGTGAAATCCTCACTTCTGTATTGTTTTGTCATTATAGTTCCCACTTTGCTATTGTTTGTCTGTATAATCTCTGTCTGGTTCTGTGATTGTTTCTGTCTGCTGTCTAATTAATTTTGCTGGGTGTAAGCTAATTAAGGTGGTGGGATATAATTGGTTAGCTAATCATGTTACAATATGTTAGGATTGGTTAGTTAAATTTCAGTAGAATGATTGGTTAAGGTATAGCTAAGAATAATACTATATAAATTAGGGGCAAACAGGAAGTAAGTTGGGATTTGAAAATAAGGAAAAAGGAACTTGTATTTAAGCTTGCTGGAAGTTCACCCCAATAAACATCGAATTGTTTGCACCTTCGGACTTCGGGTATTGTTGCTCTCTGTTCATGCGAGAAGGACCAGGGAAGTGGGAGAGTGAAGGAATAAGCTCTCTAACACAAGGCTTTATAACAACCCAGATTTTTAATCATACGCAGTGGTGCTGTAGCCCTGCTAGTCCCAGGATATTAGGGAGACAAGGTGGGTGAGGTAATATCTTTTATTGGACCAACTTCTGTCGGTGAGAGATCTGAAGAAGAGCTCCGTGTAGCTCGAAAGCTTGTCTCTTGAACAGAAGTTGGTCCAATAAAAGATATTACCTCCCCCACCTTAAGTCTCAGATTTTTGTAATGCAGTCCACAAATACCTACTATGTTACAAATATCCTCTTACTGACTGAACATCTTATCTTTTTGCCCTTTCACTACCTATGCTATTTAGGCCGTTTTCATTGTGTTGCTAAGAAGTAGTCTGTTTCACTTGTAACTAGTAAACTTTTCTTTGCAGCGTGTGACGTACAGGAGCGTCTCAATGGTGGTACTGTAAATCTTGTTGGGGGGAGTGATTAAGAAAACAAAACCCTGTCTTAATGGTTTTTAAGAAAGTATCCTGGAAATGCTTCTACTGGCATCAAAGTTTGGAATAAAGTGCTAGGCCAGATTTGATATGACAGTGTCACTTTAATTCAGGCTTAATTTCCAGTGCTGTTAGTTGAAACTTATGGCCAGTCCAAGCAATTTACATAATATTGTGCCTTTTGGGTTGCAGTTGGCACACAGCAAAATTTTTTGGTAGAGTTCTCCAGAAAGCCCCTGATCACACCACAGGCTCCTAACTCTTTGTGGTAATGGCATTATTGGGTGTGGGGTTTGGGTTTTTTTAATGTCTAACAGCATTTTGTTATTGCTTCCTGTGTGAGAGTCAAAATAAGACACAATTTCCTGTCTGATTCAGTGTCACCAATGAGCCTTTCATTAACCTGACTAAGCACAGTATCACAGTTTAGTCTTCTGAAATTAGATCGTAGATCACAGAATATCAGGGTTGGAAGGGACCTCAGGAGGTCATCTAGTCCAACCCCCTGCTCAAAGCAGAACCAATCCCCAATTTTTGCCCCAGATCCCAAATGGCCCCCTCAAGAATTGAACTCACAACCCTGGGTATAGCAGGCCAATGCTCAAACCACTGAGCTATCCCTCCCCACAATGCTGAATTAGGGGATAATTTATGGGGAAGGACTTGCAGAATTGAATAATAATCCTATCCTAGCTGTAGAATTCTATATGGAGATTCATAAAAACCGGTAGAAAGGATAGAGAAGTTTGTTTTGCTCCTATAGAAACCTTATTGTTTTCATCCCTCTAAAATTAAGTAGTCAAGCATCTTCTCTTATGCAAAATACGCTCTCCAAGCACTCTAAGCTTGTGGGTGGGGGGAGTGGGGCGGTTTCTGACAATGTGTGTTTTCAGAACACTACTGGGAAACACACGGTTCCTCTAAGTACTTGAGATCAAAGATTGGTTTTAGGTGACATAGACAGACTAGGCAAAACAAAGAGAGAGAAAAGCCCTGGAATATCTTCTTGGCCTTTTGTAAAGGCAGGAGGCAGGTTCTGTGTCTCGTCTAGTAGGCCATGATCCAGCAAAGTAATTAGGTACATGCGGTGTCCCCTTGAAGCCAGCGGGGCTAGGCATGCACTTAAGTCTCTTGCTGAATCAGCCTATAATGGGAAAGTTGTCTCCAACCTGAGCTACAGAGCAGCTACAATTGTTCCATAATGCCATAAGATAGGCATAGGGATGTAAGTATATGCTACAGGACATACAGGTACAACACAACAAAGTTATTTATTGTTGAACTATAGCATTCTCTCTACCCTGCTCCGCCCCCAGCCTTCTTGTAACTAACCATGGGATTGTAACACTACATTGAACTTGTATACCTATGGCCACATTCTGATCTCATTTTTGCAAACGTAAATTCAAATCAACTGCACGGGCATCCCTTTCTTTTGCCCTGATAAAACTGAGCTTGGAATCGGGCAAACAGGTGATGTGATGCTATATTTGCTCTTTGAAGTATGGCTCCCACATGAAAGGCATAGTCACAGCAACTCGCTAACAGCCGCATGAGACTTCTATCCACAGGAGTAAACATCCAGGTTATATTTAGATTTTAAAAGCCCAGAATGTGCTGTACAAAGTGACTGATATCCATGTCAGTGGCTGAGCAGAACCTCTCTAAAAACAGCCCATCATATTGTTGCTCTTTTAATGACACTCGTGCCCAAATGAAATGAGCCCCTTCAGAGAGAAATAGGTGATAAAACAATAGCACATCCTAGTTTAGCGTAAGGGAGCTATGCAATGCAGTATGAATGCCCCCAGGGTTCTTATTTAGCTTCCATGATAGTAATGGAACAGCTGGCTTTGGTTCCAGGGTGAACCAAACCATGCTAGAATGCACATCCGTGGAGTGAATTGGAAAGCGCAATTTATGGCATATGGCCATATGGCACATGGGATGCATAAAGTTTTGAATTCTGCGGGGTGGTGAGCTGCTAAGTGTGAAAACATCTAGATTCCTGGGCTACTCTGTGGTCTGACCAGAAATCCCTATCTGCCTAAGGTAATGGACTGTGTCTTGTAACTACTCATCTCTGGATAGAAAATGCAGAGACAAAAACTGCAGAGACGAAGGTTATATATATATATCATATATATTATATATATATTTTTTTCTTTCTTTCTCAGCACTGGCTGCACAGTGGATCTGTCTACCTTAAGTCGCTCTGATTCCTTAAAGTTGTTCTGGCTGAAACTTTGACAGTACGGATAAGTCAACTCAAAGGTAAGCAAAAGAAACAGGATCAAGAAATTTTTCCCCCAGTGTCCCATAGTCCTGTTTCTAACTAGGTTAATTGCTACAGTGGCTTCTCCGTAATGTTGCTCTGCTCCTTTTAAAGAGCAACCTTTTATGCCGAGAAGTAACTGCTTGTCAGTGTTACGTCAATGACGTTTGCGTAACACCGACAGACCCTGGTCGTTGGTAGGCGGGATCCGACCTGGGAATTCTGGAGCCAAATGCTTGAGCTTCTGCTGCAGTGGTTCTCAAACTTTTGTACTGGTGACCCCTTTCACATAGCAAGCCTCTGAGTGTGACCCACGCCCCTTATAAATTAAAACCACTTTTTAATATATTTAACACTATTCTAAATGCTGGAGGCAAAGCCGGGTTTGGGGTGGAGGCAGACAGCTCACGACCCCCCATGTAATAACCTTGTGACCCCATGAGGGTCCTGACCCCCAGTTTGACCCCTGCTCTACTGCATGAGCTAAAAGCCACATGGACCTTAGCTGAGGCTGTAGCAAACTCATTAATCTCTAAGTGGCCTCTCTGCCGCTAGAGGGGACAGAGCACCACACCCAGGAGGTGTGTGAGTTACGTTTGCATAAGAATATATGATGTGTGGGGTGACAAAAGCCACCATAGTTGCTAATAAATCAGAAAATGATACTTTTATAAATATTTCTAATTCCCACCCAGAATCTTGCACTAACCAGAGGTGTGCATGTGTCTGTAGCAGGGGTGGGCAAACTTTTTGGCCCGAGGGCCACATCTGAGTATGGAAATTTTATGGCGGGCCATGAATGGGCCAAAAATGAGGAGTTCAGGGTGCTCTGGGTTGGGACCGAGGGGGTTCGGAAGGCAGGAGGGGGATTAGAGCTGGGGCAGGGGGGTTGGGGTGTGGGAGTGGGTCAGGGGTGCAGGCTCCGGGCAGCGCTTACCTCAAGCAGCTCCCAGAAGCATTGGCATGTCCCTGCTCCGGCTCCTACATGGAGGTGCGGCCAGGCAGCTCTGGGCACTGCCCCGTCCGCAGGTGCCACCCCTGCAGCTCCCATTGTCTGTGGTCCCCGGCCAATGGGAGCTGCAGGGGCAACGCTTGGGGCGGGAGCAGCGTGCGGCGCCCCCTGGCTACCCCTACGTGTAGGAGTTGGAGAGGGGACATGACACTGCTTCCGGGAGCCACGCGGAGTGGGGCAAGCCCCTGACCCTGCTCTCTGGCGGGAGCTCGAGGGCTGTATTAAAACGTTGGGAGGGCCAGATGTGGCCAGGGCTGTAGTTTTCCCAGCCCTGGTCTGTAGCGTAACCCCATGTTCTTATTGCTGCGCTAGTCCCTCCTTTTTCACTCCTCCCCTTCCTTATTCCCACTTGCCATATCTAAAACTAGACTGGAAATGCTTCAGGGTGCGGCGTGTGGGCCAGACCCTCCAATAGGGTAAATGAACTATTCTAGCTGTTGTAAATGTATCCTTCCTTCCTGACCTTTACCTTTTACCTTTCTTTTTTTTTAAACCTTTCTGGGGTGCAACTGATGTTTTAAATAATGGAAAAGGTGCTGATAGGATTTTTTTCACTTATCGAACAACTTAAACTTCGGGCTGAGATGAAGCATGGGAAGATTTGGCTCAATAGGACAATTTTTCCCCCCAGAAAGTTATGAGGCAATCAATGAAAGTTGTAGGGGCAGTTATATATATGTCAGCCTTAATTCTTGCTGTACATTTGCAACTAGGAAGTTTCTGCTCCAGGAATAGTCTATTATGACAGTAATGTCACTGGCTATCCTTAAAGCCATTTCTACTCTTCTGCACAACTCAAATTCAGCTTGGGGTCCAGCAGAAGACGATGAGCTCTTGTGTCTATGTGCTACATGTCATGGAATTGATTAGGCAGCATGACAGGGCAGGTGTGAAGCAGGATTGCCGGGGAAGGAACCATTCGTCTCTAAGCAAATACGTTTACTATTCTAGTGTAAATGGCAAAGAATGAGTGAAACTCAAATCCACTTTGTGTAATAGATATTACAGCTCATGGCTCCGTGGAAGGGTCTCCTCCTAAAGAATTTTGTACACTGTGGGACCCGGTTTCAGTCCTGGTGTAAACAGGCACCGAACATTTATTTCAGTGGAGTCGCACTGGTTTTCCCGAGACTGACTGTGGGACTTGGATTCCATTCTCTCGGACAGCTTGCCAAAAGGGGAA
This sequence comes from Lepidochelys kempii, assembly GCF_965140285.1. Lineage (NCBI taxonomy): Eukaryota > Metazoa > Chordata > Testudines > Cheloniidae > Lepidochelys > Lepidochelys kempii. The sequence continues at coordinate 14,347,793 of NC_136380.1, forward strand.
GCTATTTAGCTGCTGTATGGCAGGAGGTAGTGAAGGGACTAATACTCTGCCCTTTAGAGTGTCTGCCATCTGAAGGTCTTGTAGAACTTTGCAATTGTTCTAACTCTACCCCTGCCACTTACCCCTCTGTGTGGGTGATACCCGCCCATTTCTGGTTCACCAAGCCACTGTTCCTTCTTCGCTCCAATAATCCCCCCTCAAGGCTCTCTCCTTCAGTGCTGTCGACAAGGAGCAAGTTGATAGTGAACTATTTTGGGGGGGGGGAAAGAAAGCATATACCCAAATGTACCAGATAATCCTTCTCCTGGCCTACTGGAACTTGCAGTAAGAGGTAGAAGTTGACAGCAACTTGCAGCCTGTTCATTTTCCAATTTGCTTTTAACTTCTAAAGCACCCTGCTGACTTGTCTAGTGTTACCTTCGTTCGCCTCTGTCACTGGCTTGCCTAAGCCAGGGGGTGTCTCATGAGCTCACCTAGATTTCAGCAGCCTGGCCCATGTCTAGCTCAGGTTGGCCCATCTGGGCCTTCCATTCATAGAGTAAATCAGAGTCTCTTGGTGACCTAAGCGCAAAGTGTGGCCAGCAATGGGCCTTGACCCGGCCTGGCTTCTTGGGTTATGATAGAGAGAAAATCCATCTTTTCTCTCCTAGCTCACCCAGGAACTGCCACTTGATAGAAGTAGCCAGCCTTCTTATTTGGCCTGCTGGGCCTTCACTGGCTGCCACCTGCTCTCCCAGCCCTTCTAACTGTTGGAGGACCAAGTCTTGCTGGTTCTGTGTGCAGGTAACCCTGGGAGGCCTTTCTGGGCAACCCCAGAGGTCCCAAACTTTGTCCTTCTTTTTTTAAAGGGTCACTTTCTGGGGTGTGGTGCATCAAGGCAGCAGAGTCTCTGGCAGGGGGCAGCAAATGCCTGGAACACCGCATCCTACCCGAATGTTTCTTTTTATTGGTGCTAAACTGCGTGGGTTGGCCTTTCCTACCTCTGTTTAATACGGGGTATCTTACTATCTTAATATCTTACTATCCTCCTATTTGTAATACAGTAACACCGAGGAACCTCGATAAATGTCTTGTTGCGCTCGGCGTGGTGCAAACATAACCGAAGACCGTCCCTGCCCATAAGAGCTCACAGTTTAGGTGACCGGATACAGCATAAAAATGGGATGGTGGTGAGTTGCAGGGATGGTGTAACAATAAGATGAATGATCTTTTGCCTCAGTGACCTGCACTAAGGGGTATCCCTCCTAAAGAACCTCATGGATCTGTACTGTTTTCTCTCAGCCGGTTTGGTTCCTGAAGTTTTGACCTCTGGCCTGTGGTCAGCCAGAATGGAATCTACAAAGGCACTGGGCACAAGCATTGATGATTGAAGCTGCATGGCGAGGAGGCTGTTTGTTGGTTTGTATTTTTATTTTTTTTTGTTCGGTGTCTGCTTTGAAGAAGTCTCTGCTCCTGCTGATTCTGGGAGTAAGAGACCAGGAACTGGAAAAACTAACTTGTCCTTATCCCAGAACTGGATGGCTCTTGCTATCTCCCATACTGTAAGTGCCAGGGCAGGCCTTGCCACAGCTTAGGGGGAGGGCTCTGTGCGGCTCTTTCGCTTGTGGTTCCCCAACTCTTCTTTGGAGCCAGCGAGTCACTTCATTTCTTTTTAAATCTCACCTTCGAAATCCTCTTCGCTTTGGGAGCCATGCCCGGTAAAGCCTCCGACGGTCTCGATGAATGATACTACGTATTTTAAAAAGCATATTGTGAACAAGCGTGGCATGGATGTTTTCGAGAACCTGCCTGTCTGGAAGCGGGGCAGGTTTCAAGTGTGTTTATGTCCAAGTGCTAATGGAGAAGCCAGCAGAACAGACGGACAGCAGTCAGTGTGTTTTGTGGGTCTAATTTTAGTGCTGGCTGCTGCCCAAAATGGGTAGCTGGATCGGTGGGTTTCCCTCTCAGAGCCAGCCAAGATCTAGCCATCTAGTGAGTTGCAGTGACCTTAATGGGCCTCAGGTAGCCCCTTGCTTTTGTCAGATGACAAAGCTAGCATTGCTGGCCATGTCTCTAAGCGTGTTGGACAAATTAAGTCACTTTCTATTTGGGTAGTAGCTTGTGAAAGAAGCTCTCTTGAAATTGAGAGGAACTGATCCAACGCTAGGAGAAAGCTTTGCAAACTACGGCCAGCTCCTTACTGCGTCAAAGTGGTTGGCTCTGTTCCTCTATTTCGAGTTGAGTATTTCTGTAGAGTGCATGTATAAATCTGAGACTAATTATTTATTGCATGCAGTGTTGTGGCTGGCTGGTGGGTGGGTGGTTGCTAAGCACCAAGGATGTGCTTGTCCATTTTAAATATTTTTTTAATAGATCAGCAATCATCAGTTGAGAGTCAGTTTTTTTCCCCCCAATCCATATGTTAGTGTACTGCGAGAAAAAGGCATTGGGAACATGTAGAGAATTTTGAAACTTCACTCTGAAACTGCTACTAAAGGGTTCTGAAAGGAACCTTTCAATTGGTGCGTGTGGCAGTTACGGCTATGTAAGAACCGTACTATCTGCCAGCGGGCAAGAAGACTTGCATGATACTGTTGAAGAAGCTGCATATGTTGGGTTCAAATCCGTGGGTGAGAACACACGGCTTGAATAAGTGTTTGGTGACAACTGTGTTTCTCCCCCTTTTAAAGAACATAAAATCTTATTAAGCCATGAAAAGAAACTGGGAACAAGGAGAGAGATCTAGGTGATGACCCTACATCTGTCCCTTGAGGTGTTTAAGGGGGATGCTGTCGAGTCAAGCGGTTATAGGACCAAAAAGTAAGTGCTGTGTGAAAACGTCCTTGCCTAACTCCCAATGAATGGAAATGGGCACATGATGCCTGCCCCCTCTCCCCCCCCCCCCCAGCAAGATGTGGCATGTGTTGGTGTGAGGCTTTTTGGGAATAATGTTGGGAAAAGAGGAGGCTTTAACATACCCCACAGCATTGGTGCAATACTGCTGTAGTAACCCTCACCCTGGTACCAGGGCCGGCTCTAGGCACCAGCAAAACAAGCAGGTGCTTGGGGCAGCATGTTTCTAGGGGTGGCATGGCTGGCGCTGGCCATGCCGCCCCTAGACATGTGCCCCCGCCGCCCCAGCTCGCCTCTGCTCCGCCTCCGCCTCCTTCCCTGAGCGCACCACTGCCGCTCCGCTTCTCCTCCCCCCCCCCCCCCCAGGCTCGCCACACGCGAAACAGCTGTTTGGCGCGGCAAGCCTGGGAGGGAGGGAGGGAGGAGAAGCCAAGCGGCAGCACGCTCGGGGGAGGTGGCGGTGGTGGAGCGGAGGTGAGCTGGGGTGGGGAGCGGTTCCTCTACCCCCCGCATTACTTCCTGCGCTCCCCCCCACCCTCGCTCACCTCCGCTCTGCCTGCTCCCCTGAACGCGCTGCCTCTCCCTCGCCTGAGAGAGAGGGGGGAGAAGCGGAGCGTTCAGGGGAGCAGGCAGAGTGGAGGTGAGCTAGGGTGGAGGGTTGCCGGGCGGGAGAAGCTGCAGGAAGCAATGGGGGGGGGAATGCTGCATGCCTGGGGAAGGAGGCGGGACTGGGGATTTGGGGAAGGGGTTTGGAAGGGGCGGAGTTGGGGCGGAGCTGGGGGGGCATGGAGGGAAAAAAAGCAAGGGCAGCAGAAATCCTAGAGCTGGCCCTGCCTGGTACTAACACCTGCTGCAGCTGGGGTGCAGCTGCAGAGAATGCAGGGCTCGGGAGAGACCACTAGTGAGTGGGCAACTCAGGCTGGGGACGGGGTTCAGAATCCACCCTATGGGGAAGTTTGGTAACAGCTGTTAGAGAAGCAGCAGAATCAAAATGCTGAGCTAGCGGATGACCCGGTGCCTGAGGTGATAAAAGAAGAACAGGAGAATAAAAGTCGGGCACTGGGAAAAGAGGAGGAGGAAAAGGAAAATCGGAAACGTTTTAGGTTGGGAGAAGGAGGGAAAATAGACTTGGGTAAGTGAGCAGGTACGATCAGCAAAGGGAAGAAGAGGGAAATAAAATCTATGCTTAGTGGAGAGAGAGTATCCAGGGAAAAAACAGAAAGGAAACAACTGGTGAAAAAGGATTGATCAAAAAGCTGTTAGATGAAAACAGAGCCTAAAAACAAAGCAAGAAGCCCACCAGCGAAGGACCTAAAGTACATGAACAGAAAGAATGACTGTTTGAACATCTATTGAATGAATATAGTCCAAAGTTGCCTGTTGATCAAGTGAGGTCCATGAGGTGAAGAAACCCTGCTTGTGGATAAACTCAATGAAAAGAGGGATAGTCACAGGAACATTGAATCTAAGGAGCGCTTCAAGCTGAAGAGAAGCAAAGAACAGGACAGAAAGAGTGGAGTTGGGCATACAGCCAAGGAGGGGAAAAGTTGATTCTTCTCTGAAGTGACACAGTACATTAAAAAGAAAAGGAGTACTTGTGGCACCTTAGAGACTAACAAATTTATTTGAGCATAAGCTTTCGTGAGCTACAGCTCAAATAAATTTGTTAGTCTCTAAGGTGCCACAAGTACTCCTTTTCTTTTTGCGAATACAGACTAACACAGCTGTTACTCTGAAACAGTACATTAAGTAATCTCTCTTGTTCTTGTTAGTAACCATGCATTTGGTACAATAGAAGCTCAGAGTTATGAACTGACTGGTCAATCACACACTTCATTTGGAACCGGAAGTATGCAATCAGGCAGCAGCAGAGACCAAAAAAAAAAAAAAGAGAGAAAAGAGAAAAAGCAAATACAGTACAGTACTGTGTTAAACGTAAACTACTACTGAAAAAAGGGAAAGTTTGGGGAAAAAAAAAGATTTGACAAGGTAAGGAAACAGTTTCTGTGCTTATTTCATTTAAATTAAGATGGTGTGACAGACCCAGACCAGGGGGGTACAGGAGTCTGGCAGAAGGCAAATATACTGGCCACTGGATGAACAGTTTTCTGTTCCCTAGGTGACCAGAGCAGGGGCTGCCCTAGAGCAATCAAGAACTTGCTAGAACCAATTAAGACAGGCAAGCTAATTAAGACACCTGGAGCCAATTAAGAACATACTAGAATCAATTATGGCAGGCAGACTAATCAGGATACCTGGTTTAAAAAGGACCTCCCATCAGTTAGGGGAGGGTGTGCAAGGAGCAGGGAGTGAGAAGGCGTGCTGCTGGAGGACTGAGGAGAACAAGTGTGAAGATCCTGTGGTGAGGATAAAGAAGGGGTGTTGGGAGGAGGCCATGGGGAAGTAGCCCAGGGAGTTGTAGCTCTCACACAGCTGTTACAAGAGACACTGTAGACAGCTGCAATCCACAGGGCCCTGGGCTGGAACCTGGAGTAGAGGGAGGGCCCAAGTTCCCCCAACCCCCTCAACTCCCTATTCGAGACAAGAGGAGGTGACCTGGACTGTGGGTCCCACCAGAGGGGAAGATTCCTGGCCTATCCCCTGACCCACTAGGTGGGTCAGCAGAGACTGCGGGGATTGTTCTCCCTTTCCCATGCTGGCCAGTGATGAGGTTAGCTGAGTGAATGGCAGGTTTGAGCCACTAGCAAAAGTGGCCAAACTGAGAGCTGCTGTGAATCTCTGAGGCGAGCAAATCCACCAATAAGCGCAGGACCCACCAAGGCAGAGGAGGAACTTTGTCACACTGGTTAAAAGCAGCATTTTTCTTCTGCATAGTAAAGTTTCAAAGCTGTATTAAGTCAAGGATGATACTAAACTGGGAGGAGTGGTAGATACGCTGGAGGGGAGGGATAGGATACAGAAGGACCTAGACCAATTGGAAGATTGGGCCAAAAGGAATCTGATGAGGTTCAATAAGGATAAGTGCAGGGTCCTGCACTTAGGACGGAAGAACCCAATGCACAGCTACAGACTAGGGACCGAATGGCTAGGCAGCAGTTCTGCGGAAAAGGACCTAGGGGTGACAGTGGACGAGAATCTGGATATGAGTCAGCAGTGTGCCCTTGTTGCCAAGAAGGCCAATGGCATTTTGGGATGTATAAGTAGGGGCCTAGCGAGCAGATCGAGGGACGTGATCGTTCCCCTCTATTCGACATTGGTGAGGCCTCATCTGGAGTACTATGTCCAGTTTTGGGCCCCACACTTCAAGAAGGATGTGGATAAATTGGAGAGAGTCCAGCGAAGGGCAACAAAAATGATTAGGGGACTGGAACACATGAGTTATGAGGAGAGGCTGAGGGAGCTGGGATTGTTTAGCCTGCAGAAGAGAAGAATGAGGGGGGATTTGATAGCTGCTTTCAACTACCTGAAAGGGGGTTCCAAAGAGGATGGCTCTAGACTGTTCTCAATGGTAGCAGATGACAGAACGAGGAGTAACGGTCTCAAGTTGCAGTGGGGGAGGTTTAGATTGGATATTAGGAAAAACTTTTTCACTAAGAGGGTGGTGAAACACTGGAATGCGTTACCTAGGGAGGTGGTAGAATCTCCTTCCTTAGAGGTTTTTAAGGTCAGGCTTGACAAAGCCCTGGCTGGGATGATTTAACTGGGAATTGGTCCTGCTTTGAGCAGGGGGTTGGACTAGATGACCTTCTGGGGTCCCTTCCAACCCTGATATTCTATGATTCTATGATTCTAAGGTTCAGTTGTAAACTTTTGAAAGAACCGCTATAACGTTTTGTTCAGAGTTACGAACGTTTCACAGGGAAGAACAACCTCCGTTCCCGAGGTGTTCGTAACTGAGGTTCTACTGTAATTGTGAGATATTCCCTCACCCACTTTGTACCTACACAGAGTAAGGAAGAGGAGCATGTACAAGCTCATGAAGGTTAATGAGTAGGTCACCTATAGTTTATGATTATAAGTAGTAAGTATTTAGTAATGTTCTATGTTTATGCTCCTGGCACAATTTTGAGTTTTCCCATATGAAGTTCTAAAAATGTCAAATGATCCCTTTTTATCATGGCTTGCCTCTGCCTCTCCTCACAGTCTAGTCTAGTCTAGCTTAGCTGGGTCACCCCACGGTGGTGTTTGGGTTGCTACTGGATGAAAAGGGAAGCTGACCAGAAGCAGTGAAGCTGGCAAGCTTTTTGCTTTGTTGGCCAAGGAGAGATAATTGCCGCCCCCCCCCCCCCCAAAATCTCTGTTCAAGTTCTTTCAGTCTTACTGGTGTCAGGTGCTAGTAATACCAGGAAGGAAATTTTTAAAATAAAACTTTTATTAAGACCCTGACATTGAACATATTCAATATTCCCAGTAAATAATAATTTCTGATAAGCACTAATTATTAGTAATTGCTATGCCTTGCCACCAGTAACACAATAAGGTCATCTAGTTGGAAGAGAGAATTAGCTTAAATTTCTATCTTATTAGATTATGTAAAACAGCCTGGAGAAAGCTAAAAAATGAATAAAAAGGAGGGCCCAGGATAAAGAGACGGATGATCATTATGATCTACTGTTGCAGCATTGATTCACACTGCTGTAATTAGGGTTTCATAATGGCAAAGATGAATACATCCTGACCAACCTACCGTTTTTAGGGGGTTTATAACTTGACCATAAAAATTCATAAAAACTCAGCTAAAACTTGGCAAAATGCTCCTTCCCTGGTGGAAATTTCCATTTACAAAGTAGCCTCCTTCTCTCCCTTTTCTTATTTTCCATTCCCCTTCTTAAATTGCACTGGAATAGAAGCTAAAATTGCAGTTACTTTACGCCAGTTTACCGGGGATATGCTCTTCCTTTTCAGGTTTTGGAGACGAGGGTTAGTGTTTTGCAGATTTCTCACATATGGAAATGGCCACTACAAAAGCAACAGTAATTAGTCTCCCGCAGGTAGAATAGCTTTTCAACCTCTAGCTGGTAGAAAAATCTAGTGGGCAACTGCACTGCTTGGTGTACTTCAGCATTACAGCTATAATATGTATGTGGATGCTACCAATTCTCGGGTTTCTGCTTCTGCGTGCAGCGTCTTGCTATGTGGATTAATCAAAGACTCAGTCTGAGGATGGGCCTTGTGCTTTTGGTTTCATTGAATGCGATGTTGGTAGCCTCACGAAATCAGAATGGCCTGATCCCATCCACTTTCTCTTACTTCGACCGACTTGCATTCTAAAAGTTTAAGGGCAGTTTATAGTCAGAAAAGTGACTCTAAATGTGACATTGCGTGGTTCCATCTTCATAGTACCTTGAGACCAGACTCCATCAGTTTACAGGTCAGATGGAGTTTTCAATCACCAGGCCCACAACTAGCCTGGGCTCTGAAAATTCAGCCAGGATCTCTGCCTCTTATCACTACCAAGCTTCTGCAGTTGGAACTTAACCGGTTGTTTTGGTGGTTGCTGTGGGAGTTGGGGCAGAATCCAGCTTGCTAGTCCACAGCTACGTTGGCTCCGCAACACTCAGAGGAGTGAAGTCGTCTCTTGTGTCTGTAAAAGGAGCACATAGAGAGAGGCACAAGGAGCATTGATGTTGAGTAAAAAGGTACCATGTTTATACCATCAGTTTTCTGATTAGAACACGCTAAAACTAAATAAAGTTATATAATATTTATAAGGAAATGTCGTGTGAGTTCACATCACAAGTGACTTATTCAAACCCTCATGTTCGTAAGTTTTAGCTATTGAATCTTGCAGAGCAATACTCAAAGCAAAAGTCTCTGGCACCTTTTCTGACGTGCCGAGCAACTACGCTGGAAAGTGCTCAGCACTTCCAAAAATCGGGTTCTCAGTGAACAGTTCAGAAGTGGCCTCAAGACTCAAACTTGTTCGTGGACAACATCTGTCAAATAACTTTCAAGAATGAACAAATTCATAAAAATTGAAGTCTGCTCGTAGATAAATTCAAAATTCCTTTAACCATTTTCTGTGCCTATATTACCTAGTTCTAGTGTATGTCAAAGGAGGAGTGGAATTATTTGGAGTGATCCAAGGGACAAAAGCTGCTTAAAAGAAATGGTAGGCTGGATATCCGGAGGTGTGACTTGGTTACATCTTAGACTGGAAAAGCATCCAATAGCTTGGCTCTTTCAAAGCTTGATTGGACAAACCCTCCACATACAGCAGGGACCAATCCTGCACTGTAAGCTGGGGATGACCCATTTTAGGGCTTTCCAGTGTCTAATAGTGATAATTTTATATATTGCATGCAACTTGCTGTAGAACAGTGTATTTAAAATTCGTGCCAACCATGTAGCCAATGCCAAGGAAGTGTCATTTAACATTTAAAATCAGAAGAGATCTGAATAAAAACAAACACCTTCTTCCCCCAGATCTTGAAGAAACATTAGTATTTGAAAATATCTGCAGCTGGATTTTTACCTGGGGGGAGGGTAGAGCAGATAGCAACGGGAAAGGAAAACTTGCTTGCTAGCTGACATGGAGTGACTGAGTGGAGCTGAGTGACTGTGGAAGAATGCGCATGCCACTTCACCTGGTGAAGTGATTTACTGTTACTCTGAAACCTGCATTCCTTCCGTAAGGCACCTTTCCGACTAAATTAGCTTTAGAAATTTCTAAATAACTTCCCTGCTGTTTCTTTAATTTTTTTTAGCACGGAGGATAATTTGCAGTCACTGTCTCACCATTCTGACTTCTTAAAAGGAGAAATTATCATTTGCTGGTTAGAAATGTGTCTTAGGGTCCAATACATCCCAGTGTTTAATTTCACAGGGTTGAGTGATTTGTTTTACATCTGTTTGAAATGAGCAGTTAAGTGGGGCTGCCAAAGAAGCTGGAATCTAGAAGCTGTGTTGATGTCAAAAGGATTTTGGTCGGGAAATAAAATATGGAAGGTGCATTTTGTCACAGGAGAAAAGTTAGCCAGTTAAAGTCTGTTAGGGTATGTTGACACTGCAATTAAAAATCCATAGCTGGCCCATGTCAGCTGACTTAGGTTCATGGGGTTCAAGCTAAGGGACTCTTTAATTTTGGTGCAGATGTTTGGCTCACCCTGAAGCCTGGTCTTTAGGACCCTGCGAGGTGGGAGGGTTCCACATGCCGAAGCCCGAATGTGTACACCATAATTAAACAGCCCCTTAGCTTGAGCCCTGTAAGCCCCTTAAATCCCAATTTAAAGTGACACTTCAACCATTTATGCTTTTACTCCTTACACTTCTCTTAGCTTGGAGAAACTTTCTTGGTTGTTTTTGTGATTTATTTCACTTACATCCCCTCTCCCCCCCTTCTTTTTTTTTTTTTTTGCTGGTTCATCATGATGTTGTGTCTGTGTTTACAACACCGTAAGAGAATGGCTTTACATAAAAAGAAGGAAAAATCAATTGGATTGGTATCTTAATAGCCTAACACTTGTGTTGAATAAGTGTTGTAAAAATTCTAGGTAGTAAACAAAACTATTTCCAGGAGAGCGGCATGGCCACATAGAACTTGATAGTTGTAATCAAGGATTTTCAGTTCTTCTGTTCCAGAAATGCAAGCCTTTACCATGTGAGTGAAAGGAGAATCTTCTTAAAGCTATGCTATAAGCATTAATACAGGTCCAGCTAAAGTCTTTCTTCCCTCTAATGGATGGAATCATAAATACTCAGTGGGCCAAAACCTGGCCCTACGGCTGTCTATGGGAGTTTTGGCATTGACATGACTGGGGTGTTGGGATGTGGCCCAGGATCTCACTGACCTTTTGTAGTCCCTTAGTGATGCTGCTCCTGCAAGGTGCTGAGTGCCTTTCAGTGCCGTTGTACCAATAATTTCCCTTTGACTTTGCATGAGGAGGCTCAGTGAATAGAGTACCGCTCTGGGAGTCAGAGGTTGTAGTCCCAAGTTTAACTAGCTATGTGACTCTGAGCAAGTCACTTAACCTCCGTGTGCCTGTTTCCCCCTCCAGTAAAATGGGGATCATAATGCTTATCCACCTTCTTAAAGTGCTTTGAGATCTCAGGATGGTAAGTGCTGTATAAGGAAATGGAATAGTCGTATCTACTAATGGGGCCACTTAAAGCCCATTTGAGATGTTAAACCAGCCTTTGAGGAACCCAGTGGATTGCTCTAAGTCTACAGGCTGAAAAAGTGACCTTCCATAATGACTGTCCCTTCTTGATTCTCCAAGTAATGCTAGGTAAATAATCCATATTAAATAGTAAAAATGTCACGGAAAATCTGATGTGACTGTTGGATTAACAGTAAACGGATGGATTTTCACTCTGTCAATAAACTGAAATACTCTTTGGGAGACCCTCATGGCCATAGGGCTTGTCCTACACATTGCTTTGTAAGAGCCTGCTAGCTCCATTTATGTGGGTGTGGGCTTTTTTCAATGTTGACTCCACTTTGGTTTCTAATGAATTTAGGAGAAACCATAAAAAGTCTTAAAAAAACAAAAAACCAAAAAAACCACAAACCCACCCAGCACAGCCCTTTCTTGATAAACTAGAGAGTCACAGCAACGGCTCGATCTGAAGAGTGGGTGTCCGTAAATGTACATCCATCCCTATTTTCAATTTGACTAGGGTTTTTTTCCTTAATGGGAGACAGTAAACATACGAGACATCAGTAGAGTCCAGTTTGCCAGCGGACTTCTACAAACAATAATAAATGGCAGGGGAGGGGTGTGTTGACTTTTCTCATTCACTCCTTTCTATGCATGATTATTTGGTCTGTTATGAAGCAGATGATGTCCCACATATGGGGCACTTTTTTAGTTACTCACTTGAAGACTCACATTCTCCAAACTCAGCAAGTTTTCTTTTATAAACGGAACACTCCATAGTAGGTTCTGTAATGACCTGCATGGATTAAGGTGGATACAAGGAGTTGTTGCTTGGAGAGACTCTTATTCTGGAAAATCTTTGCACAAATTGCTCTGTAAATAACCCCGGCACCTCTAATATCTCGCCTTCTCTCATGACCTAGTATTTAATAGTGCAGCTATTTTTTTTTAACCCCTTTTATGTAGGTCATAGGACGCCACAGCACTGAGCAAGTTGGAGTTAACTTCTTATTCTTGCCAGATGTCATCGTAACATTCCCTGCCACAAATCTTCCATTCAAGTAAACTCCGCGGACGGGATTGCTTCTGCGTTTCTTCACCACAGAACTAGATGTATTTTTCCTGTTCGTACTGTACTAGCGCCATCTGGAACAGCCTCCCCCACTGTTTGCACCTAATTAACTCTGACTAATATTTTCCAATCCCCTCTCTCTCTTCCATGGTTTGACTCTAATAAAAACAAGGAAAACCTTGGCCCTGGAGCCGCCGTTTCCTTTCCTTTTTATCTTCCTACCACCCAATTTTTAATTCAGTCTCCCACTTTCATTTTTATCTTCACTCCATGGTCCTCGTCTCTGGTTTTGTTAGTCTGCTCACTGGATCATCCTCTTAACCCCTCCCCCCCCCAGCCAAAAAAAAAAAGGTTTCCATAACCTGGACCTCTCCACTTCTCGAGGCAAGTCGCATCTCCATCGCTTTCTTTCCTCTCTTCCTGAGCTGACCACCGCTTACCTAGTCCTCTGCTCCTTGTGAGCATAGGGACCTTTGGACCTTCCTTGGGGTCTGTCTAGTTTGAATATTGGCATACTCTGGCACATGAGGCTCAAGTGCCCTCAGGCTCCAGGGAATGCTAAATCCCATGGGAATTAGAATGGAGTTGCAGTAATCAACGTGAGTGCATTGGGGGGTGGGCTATTTTGGCCAAGGTGGAAGTACTGAGAGCATCTGTTTTCACTCTTTCCCCACCCCCTACTTTCCCTGACCTGATAGGGATCCGGAAATACCGGAAACCTTGCAAGAATCCTTGAGGTTTCGCACTCAATTTAACACACGCATAAGTACTCTTGTGGGTACTTAACCAGACTAATCCTTTAGAACTTCTTTCTTGACCAAAATTGCCCCCCTTCTGTTATGTTGATTGACTTCCCATATCCACCCCAGAAGTGGCTGCAATTTAGTGTGCGTGTGTGTGTGTGTGTGAGAGAGATCTTTAGGGATGAATGTAGCTATAGAAATTATTAATAATTTTGTGGTGCCTGCTCCATATTTGCAGTAAAATGGCTTGTTAACGGAGCCAGGTGAAGCCAGTGATGAAATTACTGCCCAAGGTACGCCTAGGTATTTCCCTGTTCTGGGCATAGAATACACAACGTCACCACTTATGAAGTGAAAGAATATGTTGTTGTTGAGCCACTGTAAGTCTATATGTTCCCTGTGGCCTGGTTTGTTGGTGCTCCGTGAACACTTACGTAACTGATTTTTTCAGTCTGTTACCTTGGGAATTGTCCCTCGTTAAATATTTTATTTTCCAAATCCATTGAGTTGTCAAAGGCTGTTAGAAATTCAGTGTTCAGACTCTCCCATCCTGAGGCGGAATCTCCTTCATACCCCTGGTGTCCTCTGATCATGGCATTCTTTTTACATCCAACCTTCCTCCTTCTCAGTAGCCGTGACAGATAAACAGCAGTTCCTCCTCCAACTCCTGGCAGCAATCTATCAGCCCCCACCACACTCTGACACACCCCTCTCCTCCCAGAGCTTCACTAAACCAACAACTCTGGTTCATTCAGGGTTTGTACTTTGGAAACTTTGGCCCAAGGTGTCTTGGGTTGGGCATTCAATGTCACCTGCCGCTTGAAGACATTTGGGTCCACGTCCCTTTCTTTGGACTATGAATGGCCACGAAGAGGTGTTACTTGGTCAGTGTATAGTGAACCATAGGATATTGCTGTGTTTGGGGGTCTGATGGGCTGCAACTGCTTCTTATGAATGAATAAGCTTAACTCTGGTCTGACTTGTTAGGGCATCACTATGGGGAAGAGCTGAGGCTGTTCTTTTGCTGTGAAGACAGAAAATTCTAGTATGTGCGAGCCAGGATTTTATAGTTAATCTTAGCCCTACATTTCAACATTGTGTTAAATTGATGGTTATAATGGATCTAGTCACCGGACTAGCACTTTGCAAACTATAATTGTTAGCTATCAAAGTGTGGTGGGTGGTAATAGCTATAGATATTGTAAGATATGCCTTGGAAAACATGTGAAGTGTCAGGGAGTGTAACAGAATGGATGCTATTAAGGTTCAAGGTAATAAAAATATCTTTTAAAATGACTGAAAGTACTTTGACTAATAGCTGTTGGAGTCATATCCATCAATGAGTTTATAAATCCCTCATGGTTGTCCCTCTGGTAAGGAAAACGAAATAGTAGCTGACATAATTGGTTTGCAGATGGAGTTATTTTCCCCCCTCAACAGGACTCTCCAGTCAGACTTGAGAGTGAACTTCAATTTATCCTGCTAAGTCAGGGAGTCTCCCTTTAATAGCTGCTTTAAAGCTCTTCCCTTTTTTCAATGACTTTGATCTCCAGTACTGGATATGACATGACCTCTACCTGGATGTAAAGATATTCTTTGAAAGCAAAGAATGTGGTCCTCAAAGCCGGTCCGCCCCTTGTTCAGGGAAAGCTCCTGGCGCGCCGGACCGGCACATCCCTTGGCCGCTTCCCGCAGCCCCGGTTGGCCTGGAGCGCCGCTGCGGCCAGTGGGAGCTGCGATCGCCCAAACCTGCGGACGCGGCAGATAAGCAAACCGGTCCGGTGCGTCAGGGGCTTTCCCTGAACAAGCGGCGGACTGGCTTTGAGAACCACTGGTCTAGACTATACTGTACTTGTAAGCACATAAAATGAGCGATGGCTAAGATGTTGTCGGCTGGTGCACTCTCAGCAGTTCCTTACCATACCATCCTGGATTGGCCCGTCGGAGTTCACCTGGAGCCATGAAATACCCCTTAGTGTAGGGTAATATAGACTAAACTTGAAACTATAGTAGAACTTATAAGTAGTAATTAGTAATAATGTAGCTAGTAAGATACCTCTGATAGAGCAATGTGTAGCCCGCAGAAGTATAAACTGACAGAGTATGATCCTTTGTGTGCTTCACTGGTATTGTATTGTAAGAACTGTGCTTTCCTAATCTGTATTCTCATAAATGTTTAGGGCTGCAGTACATGAAATAATTTCACACATATGGACACTTTACAGTGGTGCACAGTAAGGAACCAGGTCAAAGCTGGCCTGGGGTGCCGAGCGCATAAATTGCAGTTGCTCTCTGAATCCACCTCAGCTACACATAAGCTCATAAAATATTCCCCTTCCAGCTGTCCCTATTACCTATTGTGACGCCTCAGTATTTTCCTAACTAGAATTTAATCTATAAAATGCACTACTGCAAACTCTACCTGGCCCTGTTTGCTAGTTCAGCTGACACCACTGGGCTTGATCCATTGTTTTCTACAGCGGTTTGGAGTAGTTCCACTGACTTCACTGAGAGTTGGCCTTGGGCCCTTCAGTAAGACTTTTAAATGAGCAAATATTGTATTATGGTAACTGGGCAGGCAGACACTAGCTTTCTCTCACTGTGACAGGGCGTTGTTTATGACTGCCTAAGGCACAGTTCTTTCTTGAGATCACTGTGCCACTAGATGGCACTATTACAGGTGAGCCATAAGTCACCTACTGTCTCGGCAGTTCAGTTTTTGAATGAAAGCCGTGGTGTTTAGCTGGGATTCAGTTTTTTAGAAGCTGCTTTTTATTATTTGTATACATAAGTAAAAGCTTGTTCACTGCCTGCATGTGTCTGCCTGAAATAATTGTGATGCAGAGCTGCAAAACAAATGATGTTTGTAATGCTTTTGAGATCATGTAATGCGTGTACTTATTAAATCTGGTCTCTAGTGTCCCAAAACACCTCAAGTAACTGTAGCAGTTGCAGCTCTAAGAAGAGAGAGCGAGCTTCAAGATTTATACATGATCTGTTTTCAGACTTTGAAACTTGATTAATGCAAATAAAGAATACTTGATGTTTGGATCCACAGTTGCAAGTCAAGTGGGAAAATGCCTTTCTTCAATAACTCAATATGCTGCATGATGATGTAAATAGAGTAGAAAGGAAAATGGCTCCATCCTCATTTGTGTTTTTTCTCTTTTGGGTTTGAAAAAAATTATACATGTAATGGAACAATCAAGATGGGCACATACCGAATATGGGTCATCATGTGATCTTCTTATTGTACACTTTGTCTTCCCTTGCCCCCATTCCTCTGATACTTGCTACAGTCATTCATTGTGTCATCTCTAAATTAGACTGGAAACTCTTTGGCACTTGAACCACATAATGTCTGTTTGTGTGCTTTGTGCAGTGCCTACTATGCTTTGAGTGCTATATAACAATACCTAGAAAATCAGGCTTTAGTGATACAGTTGGATTTTCTGAGCATTTCTTGAAGATAGGATGGATCATCTCGGCTCAAATGACTGTTCCGTCAGGTTGGGTATCTTTGTCTTCAGAAGTAGCTTATTCCTAAGTGTTTCCAAGAGAGTGGACCGCTTCAGTGGAGATGGTGAAATGCACATACTCAGGTGAGTGATAGGGAGATATTCCTACCTGACATTTGTGGTAATCGGATTATTCCAAGAAGCGTAAGATTGGAGTACCCTTTTCTTAAGAGGACTATAATAGTTGCAAATGCTTCTCATAAATATATCCAACTTTCAAAAAATAAGGTCCCACCATAGTATTGGAATCATAACCAGGTGTATTAATGAATTCTGTAAGTTGACTATTGATTTTCTCTTTCTCTTTTTCTCTTCCTCCTCCGCCCCCTCTAATTCTTCATTCCCATGAGATTGGTCCGCACAATCAGAAGCATGGCTTTACTTTGAAAAGTGTGTGTGTTCCACTTTGTCTCAATTGCTCTGAATAAAATACGCTCAGTCTACAAGTGAGGAAAAAAGCTTTTTTCTAACTGACAGTTCTCAAACTCAGTCAAGTATCTGTCATGCTGTCTGGAGTGGCGTATAACGGAGAGTCCCTAGCTCAGGGCAGACTGTCAGAGAACAAGGGCAGACACCCCAAACTGGTGGTATGTTCTAAGATTAGATTTCCACCAATCCAGTAACAAATGTGAACTCCTGGATCGCTATACCAGCCTTACCATGGAGTCACAGACCATCCCCTTAGTCTCTCCAGTCTATCTTGCCACCCTGACAAATTGAACTTTGTGATAGTTACTTAAACGTAAAATTGCAACGCATCAGGTTTCTCCCAGTCCCAAGAGACTAGTCACTTACCCCAGATCAATTGATACTCCAGATCTTACACCAAAGACAATGCTGGCAGCCAAATCTATAGTAAACTAACTAAAGGTTTATTAGCTAAGAAAAAGGAATGAGTTATTGAGAGGATAAAGGGGGTCAAACATATGTACAGCTGAGTCACAGTTTGCAATTTTAAATAGTGGCAGTGATGTAATAAACTGCCAGTTTATAAAAAGTCTTTCAGGGTATCCAGCTCATCTCTGGAAATCTCTGCTTTGCATCTGGCGCACTTTCCTGTAAGAGTACAAACAGTCCAGAGATGAAGAATCTTTCTCTGAATCCATACTTATAGCTTCTTCTGCCAGAAGCCAAGCTGGCAGTATCTACTCACGTGAGCTTATCCTTTGAGGATAAGTGAGGATTGTACTTAGCCTTTTGACCTCCGACCGCCCAGCATAACGGCCATTTGCTTTTGAAATTAGCATTTTCTGTTAAAGCCCTTAAGTCCTTCATTAGCATTTCCTAAGATTTCTTTGATGGGTTATTTAATGACATGGGTATGCACAATGTAAATGTTTGCTATTATGTTGTAACAGGAACAGACCGGTGAAAACAATACAAGTAACATTCCACTAGTTTTCATGAAGTTTAAACCTTTGAATACACACTTGTATATTACTCACTTTGATCTATACTAATACAGGAGTGAATTGGCCTGTGACCCTGATCTGACCTGGTCTGCCAGCGTTATAGTATCTGAAAAACAAGTTGGGTTCTTTTAGACTTGCATATGATTAGTTGAGATTTTGCTTGAAATAGAATCAAGCTTGCGTTCCCACAGCTAGGTTGACTTTACAGGGCTAATGACTATGAAGTAGTAAAAATTTGCTTTTGGCACTAAAGCAGACGTGACAGAGCTGAAGAGACACAGGGAGTAGATTTGTTGAGTAAGTATCATTTCCACTGCCAGTTTTCTGACAATAACAGTACTTTGATGCTTAGTTACACAAGCTGGTTTCACCCAAATTGGTTACTCAAGAGAAAAGAGAGCAAAAATCTAGATAAGGGTAGGGCAGACTGGCTCTGCTGCCTCTTTACACAACAGAGAATTGTGTGACGAATATGTTTAAAGACTGTTTCTTAGAGCAAGGAGGAGGAATTGTGGGGAAATAAAGAGCTCATAATCTATTAAACTCATGTGCACATGAGGATTTTTCCACTCGTCCCCAAACCAGGAGAACCACGTGGCTGGCACTTGGTTCTCTGGATAATCATACAGCAAATGTGCAAAGAACGTGATCATAAAAACCAAACTTACTTTAATTGAAACAATAAGGCAAAATCTCTGTGTGTGTGTGTGGTGTGTGTGTGTGTGGGGGGGCGGGGAAGCATTTCTCTAGCACTTAAATGAGTAGCTAATTGCAAGGTTTATGCTTTTCCGGCTGGTATAAAACACTTTTTTTCAATGATGCAAGAAGGAAAATTCCTCAAGAAAATCATAGAACAAATGCTACAGGAGCATGCATGACTTACCAAGGGGAAACTGTGTGTGTCTGTGTTGGGTTTCAAAATCTGTTCTCGTTTAACTTCTCAATAAAACACATGCTGAAAATAGATAAGGCTGGAGGGCAGATTCTCTGTTCTGAAGCTAGTTATAGCTAAAAGAATTAGGATTTTTCTTATTCCCAACTATTAGTCTAGCTGGAAATGTTTCTTTTTCTTAGATCCACTTTTAATTAGCACTTATTCTTTGTGATGGAGAGAGTCTCATCTGGTGTGCTTCTGCATAGAGCCTTGAGCTTTGCCTTCTTGGTATCTTGTCTCACTGTGCCCCAACATTGGTGTTGCACCTCCCTTCTGGCTGTTCTCCTCTTCCTCATTCACATCTGCCTCATGGACCTCAAAATCATCTTCTCCTGCCCAGCTTGGCTGAGGTTCTCCTCACCTTGGGTGTATTGCGTCATGGTGAGTTCTCTCCCAATGCTGTTTACAGAGGCTCTTCCCCAGGTAGGAGCTTTCAGAACCATCTGGTGTCTTGATCAAGACCTAGCCTTTTCCGATGCATCGTGTGCTCCTGCTATTTATGTTGTCCAGTCTACCTTTTTTTTTGAGGGGGGGTGGTGGTGTAAGTGGGTCTTATTGCTAATGTTCCTTTGATGCTGCGGTTGTGGCGGTATTAACCGTCATTCCTGCCAGTGATGTCTGGCGTTCCCAGTGCTTGCATCTGCCTTGCTCCTCTGTGGCTGTGGATGTATTCTGGACTCTTCTGACTGTTTTACCATTGAGCCATCTGTGTGGTGTTTGCCTCGCTAATTCTGGCATGCTGTCACTAGCTAGCGTGCAGATAACTTCTCAAAAATGTTGCAGAACAATGGTGAAGAATTTAATTACCACGGCTCTTAATCATTAATTATTGTAATATATCGGACCCAAAAGGTGCTGGAAAGTAATATCTCCTGCCTGTAAGAGCTGGTAATATGAGAGCAACGTGCACATTAGTAGCTATGCACATGAGTTTTCCCTTAGAATTCAATGGGGCTACTCATGTGCATAACCATTTTGCAGGATGTGACCCTAGGTACCCAGTCGAGCCAGTCCTCACTGTTCGTATCTTATTCCTTTGGGACTTTGTCCCTAGATCTTAGTTCCTCTCTGCGGTCTGTGGCGCACTGGTGGTTTGTGAAGAGCTGGCTGGACGCATTGTGCTAATTCTCCAGTTGCTAAATGACACCCAAAGCACTACAAATGCCCAGACTGCTTTGCTAATATTTTCTATGTAAGCAGTCACTGTGGTTGTGTTTTGTGCCTGGGAAGGGAGGCATCCAGGAGGCAATCTTTAATAAGGTGTCCACCCAATTTAAAAATTTGAGAACCCTAGCTCTAAGCAGAGACAACAAGTTCTCTCAACTTCTCCTGCTGATTTTTAACTCATCACTACTGCTTTCCAACCCAATTTTCAATTTAAGAACACACTTTTCTTCTTGAAGTTGAATCTAATTCTTAGGTCTCGTCAGCCACGTATTAATCTGGTTCTTATTTTGATCCTAAACTTTCATGGTATTGGCCAGCCACTCCAGCCTCTTGTCTTATAAATTTCCTAGTGGCTGGGGATCTCCAGTATTGCTAAGGAAAAGCCAGTAGTTGCTGAGGGTGAATCATTAGATGGTCTGCTTCCCACTGAATCAGTGCCATGACACGGACCAGAGTCCCAGTATGGTACTGTGTTACCAGATATGCCTGTTACTTCGGGGTATGCTCATTTATTAGGGTTACTCTTCTGGGAAGGGGGGTTTCTGTAATTCTATTAATGTCCTGCTTGTGTCACTTGTGTGTTCATATGGAACTCTACTCCTTCCTTCTGCAAGTCCCTTCCCAATGGAACTATCCTGCAGGACCTAGGTTCCCCAGGCCTAGAATTAGATGAACGCGCGCGCACCCACACTAACAGAGCAAGTCTGAGCGGACCGGGTCAATCAACACTCTCAAGCGGATACCCTCATATGTCCCTGTCCTCAATGGGTGGGGTTAAGCAGCCCCTTCAAGCTGTCACCTTCATGTGCCCCTGGGCTCAACAGGCTGGGCTGAGCAGCACTTTCAGCTGCTCCCGCCTTATGTGCCACAGGTTTAACACGCCCCTATCCCACTTTCACCTCCCAGTTGTACTGGTTGTAACCCACTTGATGAGCAAACCCCACAGTATTTTTGGGTGCTACAGGGATCTTTAGCTTAGGTAAAAGAAGCGTTGCTGCAGAGTAAATGGGGGAAGCTAAAAACACAAAAGAGTAAAGTTCACAGAGAGAGAGAGAAGCAACCAGCTTAACCATAAAAGTTATTTATTGAATAATAGGGATAACGACACCAGGGGAGCCTAAGCCCACATAACATACACTATTACAGGTTAATACCTAAGGTAGAAAGAAAAACAGAGAGAGAAAGAAGGGGATCTCTCCACTCCCTGAAGCTTGAACTGGTCAGGGTTCCCAGGTGATGGGGGTAGCTCAGCGTCCTGAGGGCAGGAGACCGGCGGAGCCCGCAGCACGGTCAGTCAGGAGAAGATGGAGTCCCAGTGGAACTGATGCATAGTTTAGATCGAAGCATCACAACAGTTACTTGGGCATAGGCAGGGGTTTTTGTAGAGAAAATATAATGGTTCAAGGGAGAACACTAGATTTGTTTATGGGTAAACTGATGACTCAAGGGTTTTCTTTAGGCTAGACAATAGGAGCTGATCACTCTTGGCTCTGGGTGGTGTTTTCTTCCAGGGAGCTCACAATGCAACTACGCTGCTTCAGTATTTTGAATATCAATCAAGGATTTATTACTAGAATTGGTCTGATAATTGCTGAGCTGGATGTGTGCAGGTGTAGGTTCATTAACATCTGGAGCAGAGATTCCCATGATGCAGTGCGTCCCTGCTTTTCTGATCCCAGAGTTCAGTGTGGTTCTCTGTTCTCCATTCTGTATGCAAATTGAAATGTCTCCCTGTCCCATCTTTCATGAAGATGAGGCTAGGGGAGTTGTCTCTGTTTTCCATTCTGTATACTAATGGAGATGTCTTAATCTTGTCACCCTTGTCAGGAGGGATCTAGGTGTCTCCCCCATCCGCCCTTCATTGTTCTCTGCAAGCCTTTTCTCTGATCCGTTTTGGTTCAAGAAGAGACTGGCCGGGGGGGGGGTGGTGGTGGTGGGGGGGGGTGTCTTTCATGAGTCAGACAGGCTAGATACTGCGCCCTGGTTCCCCAAAAACACAGAGCTGTCTGGTATCAACGGAGGGGAGAGTCCTGCAGGGGTGGGCCTCTATAACGGACTAACTTTTTGGTTACTGAAGAGTCATGTGTCTGTGTAACTGTTGGCCTCAGCAGTGTCTTGTGGCAATGAATTCCACAGGTTAATGATGCATAGTGTAAATTTAAAAAAAAAAGTACTACTGGCTTTTGAAATTTTTCTTTCCATTAGATTGGCAGTTACTTTCTCTTATTATACGGGAGGGTAAGTAGACATGTCTGACTGACCTCCTCTTTGCCATTCATTATTTCATATACCTCCATCCTGTCCTTGTTCATCTCCACTGCGAACTAAACAGTCCTCACCTTGTCAGCCACCATTAACTTTCATTGCCCATCTCTGAATCTCTTCTGCTGCTCCAATATCTCCTTTGCAAGAAGGTCACCAGAACTGAACACATTCTGTCAGGAGAATGTGGCTTGATACATTCAGCATTGCTTTCAGTCTCCTACCTTCTACATCTTGTTTTTTGTTCACTCTTTTGACTCCTTCAGCACATTGTGGGCAGCTCGAGGAGCACATCTGCTTTAGTGATGACCAAGTCTTTTCCTTTGGTAGTGTACAAATCACTTAGAATCCAGCTGTGTAGTTCATGGTGTTCCTTCCAAGGTATTTAGCATCATTGTTTAAATCTATGATTTACATCTCAAACCTTTCGCTGTGATTCAGTGTTTTTGGTAAGAAGCTCCTTCATAAATCTCTTTGTGTTTTCATGGTCTCTGTATTTGGCTACCACAAAAAAAGCCATCTGTGTTAATCTTCTCCATCATGACCCCTTGCCTCTGCACCACAGCTGGATCTCCTGTTACATCACTGTCCTGTGATTCTTCTGTTGCTTTTCATAGTGTCCAAATTCAAAATGCTACCTTAGTAAAATTGAACTAATTTCAAGCTCTTGCCACTCTTCCCGAGAACGGTCTCCTGTGTTTTGTGATCCTACCTTGCCTCTGTGCAATGCCCTCTTCTGCTAGGAGAGGGAAAATTGGAGTTGGATGGGAACGTGATGGGTTCCCCCCCAGGGTGCCACCTGGAACCGGGGAACCATTGAGCCCTCCTGACCCACCAACCTGGGCTCCCTTTACACTGTACTGCTGTGATCAGCCTGCCAAGCCCTCTCCCAGGCTCCAGCACACATACAGATAGGGACACACCCTGCTGCTGTACATACAGATGCTGTGATCAGCTCTGCCTCGGGAGACTACAGCTAAGGAACTGCCCAGCCACTCAAGTGCACCCCTCCCACCTGGAGTGTAAACCCAAAATTATACCATCTTGTGCTGCACAGAGAACTGTACAGCATAAGCTTATGAAATTCACCCCCTCCCTCCATGTGGAGAAGGATATGCAACAGCTTTCTGCTCCAAGTTATGATTCCCACACACTGGCTTTAGACAAAGCAAAAATAAGTTTATTAACTACAAAAGATAAATTTTAAGTGATTATAAGGGTAGCAAACATATCAAAGCAGATGACCTAGCAAACAAACAACGCAAACTAAGCTTAATATACTAAACAGATTGGGTATGAGTAGCAAATTCTCACCCTTAGTGATGATACAAGCAGGCTGCAGAGATTCTTAAGGGGCCAGCTGCACTTGCTTACAGCTTAAAAACCCCAGGTGTTCCTTTCACAGGCTAAAAATCCCTTTAGCCTGGGTCCAGCACTTTCTCCCCCAGTTCAGTCTGTGTTCCTCAGGTGTTTCCAAGTGTCTCTTTGGGTGGGGAGTCAGTGAAGAACATCAATGATGTCACTCCCCTGCCTTAAATAGCTTTTGCATATGGCGGGAACCCTTGTCTCAAAGCTTGGTTCCCATGCCAGTCAGTGGAACAAACATTGGTATTCCAAGATGGAGTCCAGTACCAGGTGACCTGGTTATATGTCCCTGTTGTGCCACAGCAGCCATTGCTCGGAGGCCGTTTGTAGTGTCCTCAGGAAGACTCCCACAGTGGGAGATAAGCTTCTTCTAAGACCTATTGTTTTCTCCTAATGGCTCATGTTGAATCCATGTGAATATTTGTTTTGCTTCAAAAAGAAGCAGAGCGATCTGTCCCTTAAAGGGTGAAAACACCTTGCTCAGTTCTGTTCCCTTGCTTTGGGTGGAGCAGAAGAAAACGTTTTTTGGGAATTCATTCGAAGGCCAAAGATCACTGGTTTCTGCAAGTGCAGGCAAAGACTTCAGTTTGTAGGAAGAGTGAAGAATGCATTTGTGGTGTTTGCTCTGTAAAATACTTTTGTGGGTAACTCCTCCTAAATCGCCCCCCACCTTCTCCTCCTTCTGTGTATTCTGGGGAAGAAATAGGTCTCTTGACTTGTGAAAATCTTAATAAAGACTTTAAAGGGAACTAGTATATGTTGTACGTACGTACTTAGTGAGATTAAAGTCTGTTTTTCTTCTGTAATTGCTTTGACGTGTTACCTTTGATGTTGAATTCTCATCAGCTGGAGGCCAAGAAATCCCTAGGTCAGAATGTCATTTTGAAAATGTAAGTATTTCTGGTTTTAGGAACTCTGAATGGCAAGTTATACATGGGGTTGGGGATAATTATGCATCATCCTGTTCCCTTCATGTTCAGGTCATTTTTTTTACAATCTTGCAAATGAAAGCAGATATAAATGATTGCTAATGCTCAGTTTTCCCCCCCTGATTACAGGGTAGCTATGGTTTTGCCATGAATGTTGAATTCCAGACAGCACTGAAAGTCTTTCTCCCTTAAAGGTACAATGTTGGTGCCACAATTCTAGAACTTGTCTGTCAGATAAGAACATAAGAACGGCCACGCTGGGTCAGACCAAAGGTCCATCTAGCCCAGTATCCTGTCTTCCGACAGTGACCAATGGCAGGTGCCCCAGAGGGAATGAACAGAACAGGTAATCATCAAGTGATCCATCCCCTGTCCCCCATTCCCAGTATCTGGCAAACAGAGGTTAGGGACACCATTCCTGCTCCTCCTGGCTAATAACCATTGATGGATCTATCCTCCATGAATTTATCTAGTTCTTTTTTGAATCCTGTTATAGTCTTGGCCTTCACAAAATCCTCTGGAAACAAATGTCACAGATTGATTGTACATTGGGTGAAGAAATACTTCCTTTTGTTTGTTTTTTAAACTTGCTGCCTACTCATTTCATTTGGTGACCCTAGTTCTTGTGTTATGTGAAGGAGTAAATAACACTTCGTTATTTACTTTCTCCACACCAGTCATGACTTTATAGACGTCTATCATATCCCCTCTTAGTCATGTCTGTTCCAATAAGAAAAGTCCCAGTCTTATTAATCTCTCCTGCGATGGAAGCTATTCCATACCCCTACTCATTTTTGTTGCCCTTCTTGATACTTTTCCAGTTCCAGTATATCTTTTTTGAGATGGGGTGACCAGATCTGCACACAGTATTCAAGATGTAGGCATACCTTGATTTTATACAGAGGCGACAAGACAGAAAATATCACATCTATCCCTTTCCTAATGATTCCCAACATTCTGTTTGCTTTTTTGACTGCTGCTGTACATTTGAGTGGATGTTTGATCTCTTTCTTGATTGGTAACTGCTAATTTAGACCATCATTTTGTATGTATAGTTGGGATTATGTTTTCTAGCGTGCATCACTTTGCATTTATCAACATTGAATTTCATCTGCCATTTATCAAACAAGCTCCATCAGCTTGCTGATCTCTGACTATTTTGATTTATTGTTAGTGCTAGTCCATAAATGTCTGATGGAGGCTGCTTGGGGCCCATTAAATATAATTCATTTCTGGTCTTAAGTGACTCTTGCAAATATTTATGCAATCATTGTAAATAGACGTGATATATTTGCTTTCTTTTGGCTTATAACTGTAGTTCTGTGCTCACCAGTTAAAAGGTGATCATCTGCATTTTAAAGTATTGTGCTTTCAACCTGTGCTCTGGGGACCCCTGAAAGTCCACACACTATGCCTAAGATTTCCAAAGGGGTCCACACATCCATTTGAAATTTTTGCATGTGGAAAATGGTTGAAAACCGCAAGCCTGTTGTCTTCACTTGTGCAGAAACTTTCTTCAGTATTGATCATACAAAAAAGAACCTTGCCTAGAACAGAAGGGTGGGAGGAAGATCTCTATGATTGCATGCACCAAAAGCCCCATTTCTAGATGTTGGCGATGGGGGAAGAAACGTTTTGAGTCCCAAGTGAGCTCTCTGCCAGCGTGGGATTGTTCACGACTAGTTGCTTGTTCATGTGCTGTCGCATCTGGTTTGAAATGTCTTTATTGATGCAAGTGCCACCGCATCCCTTCTCTTGGGATATTTTCATAGAATAGAACTTCGGCTATAAAGCAATGGCACAATGTCTGCCATGGTCACATATATACTGTCCCTCACTTGTTTTTCCACCCTCTCCCCACTCCATACTTCCTGGAGGAGCTGGAATCCTCTAGGACAATGGAACTCTCTGTGACTAGGCTGGGGAGGGAGTCTAGTCAGAAGCTGTTCTCTGGCTATGGAGCTCTTTCACATGATGTGACAATGACCGTTAGCCTCTCCACCTTCCAGATTAAGGGCTTGGTCAGCTGAGCACTTGCTCGTTATTTTTAAGCAGATGCTTAAATATAGTCCCATTTGAAGTCTAGTGCTCTACTGGATTGGGGCCAGAGTGCTTAGCACCTTTACAGGAGTGAGCCCAAATGTTAGCATCTCATAGGTAAGGTGGAATAAGAATGGAAAAACCTTGCTCTCCTCCTGCTGGAAATGGCGAGAGAAGAGGGGCTTGAGGTCACTGGTAAGCAATCCTTTTGGATTTGTGTTAACTTTGTTTAGCCACCTGAATAGTGAATACCCAGAGAGTGGGCGAGGTACCTGTGGTGGCAAGGCAGAAGACAGTTTCTTTTCTCATTAGGGCAGTGGTCCCCAAAGTCTTCACGTCGCACCCTGCTTATCCTTAGCCAGGGCCGGAAGTGAGGCTGTGTCCCTTGGGTGTTGGGGGAGGGGGTGCGGTCAGGGGGCCGAGGCTGGGGCTGCAGTTGGGAGCAGGTCTGGGGTTGGGAGCGTGGCCAGGAATGGAGCTGCAGCTGGGGGCAGAGGCTGGGGCTGGGGCCGGGAATGGAGCTGAGGCTTGGTGGGGGTGGGTGAGCAGGCTGTGGCTGGGGTGGCTTGAGGAGGCTGGGGCCGGGAGCAGAGCTGGGGCCGGGGCCAGGCTGGGACCAGGCCTGTGGGACTGGGAACGGGAGCGCAGCTGCATCCAGGAGCCGAGGCTGGGAGTGGGGTTGGGACTAAGGCTGGGCTGGGGTGGGGGCCAGCAGCTGTGTCTGAGAGTCGAGGCCACAGCTGTCGGTGGGGCCAGAGCAGAGCTGGGGGCAGAGCAGTGTTAGGTGGTGGTCCATCCCCACCCTCTGGGGGCTGGCCTGGGCCTGGCCCCCTGCACTCTCTGAACATTCGTCCTCACCTCCCAGTGGGGAGTGCACCCCACAGTTTGGGGACCACTGCCTTAGGGATACTGTAGACTTAGGCCATTTCATAGAATATCAAGGTTGGAAGGGACCCCAGAAGGTCATCTAGTCCAACCCCCTGCTCGAAGCAGGACCAATTCCCAGTTAAATCATCCCAGCCAGGGCTTTGTCAAGCCTGACCTTAAAAACGTCTAAGGAAGGAGATTCTACCACCTCCCTAGGTAACGCATTCCAGTGTTTCACCACCCTCTTAGTGAAAAAGTTTTTCCTAATATCCAATCTAAACCTCCCCCACTGCAACTTGAGACCATTACTCCTCGTTCTGTCATCTGCTACCATTGAGAACAGTCTAGAGCCATCCTCTTTGGAACCCCCTTTCAGGTAGTTGAAAGCAGCTATCAAATCCCCCCTCATTCTTCTCTTCTGCAGGCTAAACAATCCCAGCTCCCTCAGCCTCTCCTCATAACTCATGTGTTCCAGTCCCCTAATCATTTTTGTTGCCCTTCGCTGGACTCTCTCCAATTTATCCACATCCTTCTTGAAGTGTGGGGCCCAAAACTGGACACAGTACTCCAGATGAGGCCTCACCAATTATTTCCTTTAAAACTTAATGGTTTCAGGGTGGTCATGAAATCAATAACTTTTTAAATTTCATTACAGTCCCAGTGGGGCAGGAGAGCCTTGGATAGATGCGTGTGATTATTACATTTGGAGCTGGAGAGTCTGTTCCTAAGGAACTTCATTTCTATCTACTTAACTAGGAAGTATTTAAAGAAAATCAGCATTTTCCAGTGCAATTAGGGACTCGCAATTGAAATGAATGCCTATATGAACATTCACTAATTGGCTATCAATAATCGTTTCATTTAATCAATGTCTGGTGCTCATGCTTTTTAATGTTTTAGATATGATTAACTCTAACTTGTAATGAGAGATGTGGCTATTTGATTTCCATGGAGATTAATAATAAATACAGATCCTATGAGTCACAATGAAATTCAGCTCCTTAGTTTATTACCTTTCTTGTCAATGAAAGAAGTCGGAACTAAACTTTGACCTTAGAGCCTATGAAAGATTTTTCTGAATGTTCTTTTAAAAAATTAAGTGAAAATTTTCAAACCATTTCCCCCCCCCCCCGCCGCCAAGATTCTTACAACTACAATACCCACCTGCTGAAGTGAAGAAACAGATTGACAGAGCCAGAAAAGTACCCAGAAATCACCTACTACAGGACAGGCCCAACAAAGAAAATAACAGAATGTCACTAGCCATCACCTTCAGCCCCAACTAAAACCTCTCCAAGACATCATCAAGGATCTACAACCTATCCTGAAGGACGACCCATCACTCTCACAGACCTTGGGAGACAGGCCAGTCCTTGCTTACAGACAGCCCCCCAACCTGAAGCAAATACTCACCATCAACCACACAACAGAACCACTAACCCAGGAACCTATCCTTGCAACAAAGCCCGTTGTCAACGGTGTCCACATATCTATTCAGGGGACACCATCACAGGGCCTAATAACATCAGCCACACTATCAAAGGCTCGTTCACCTGCACATCCACCAATGTGATATATGCCATCATGTGCCAGCAATGCCCCTCTGCCATATACATTGGTCAAACTGGACAGTCTCTATGTAAAAGAATAAATGGACACAAATCAGAAGTCAAGAATTATCACATTCAAAAACCAGTTGGAGAACACTTCAATCTCTTTGGTCACTCGATTACAGACCTAAAAGTGGCAATTCTTCAACAAAAAAGACTTCAAAAACAGGGTCCAACGAGAGACTGCTGAATTGGAATTAATTTGCAAACTGGATACAATTAACTTAAGCTTGAATAAACACTGGGAGTGGATGGGTCATTACACAAAGTAAAACTATTTCCCCTTGTTTATTTCCCCCTCAAACCCCCCACTGTTCCTCAGACATTCTTGTCAACTGCTGGAAATGGATGGCCCACCTTGATTATCACTACAAAAGGTGTGTCCCCCCCCCCCCCCCCCCCGCTCTCCTGCTGGTAATAGCTTACCTTAAGTGATCATTCTCATTACAGTCAAACACCCATTGTTTCATGTTCTCTGTGTATACAAATCTCCCCACTGTATTTTCCACTGAATGCATCCGATGAAGTGAGCTGTAGCTCATGAAAGCTTATGCTCAAATAAATTTTTTAGTCTCTAAGGTGCCACAAGTACTCCTTTTCTTTTGCAAATACAGACTAACACGGCTGCTACTCTGAAAGCACTCATTTCACAGTGGCCACTGAATAGCCGTCAGGTGGGAAAGACTCTTGATCACTGCTGTGCTGGAAGGATTGGAACTGTAGGTAGAGGGTGAAATTAAGATTCCGATATTTCACTGAATCTAAGTTGGTTTCACTTTAGTTGATAGTGAGGGCATCGGTGCAATGCTGTGATGACTGAGGAGTTGATGCTGGAGGGGAATGGCTTTAGTTGTAGAAAATAGCAATTTCCATTCTCTCTCTCTCTCTCTCAAAAAAAAAAAAAAGTGCTCATTTTTGTCCATTTAGGATGTAAGCTTTTTAGAGCAAGGACTGTCTACGATATGTGTCTATAGAGCACCTAGCAGTGTGCCGCTGATCTCAGTCAAGGCCTCTAAGCACCACTGTAATGTACTACTAAAAGCAACCTATCCTCCCCAGGGAAAATTAAAAATATAAATAAATAAATAAAATTACAAACTGTAGCCAAAATTTGACCTGACAGTTTCCATTTACATTTTCATCATGAGTAAAGTAATTTTGCTGTGCTTGAAAGTGATCAGAGAAGGATAATTGTTGCAATGTATGTAGTGTGTTCTGCATCCTATTATCTCTCTAAAGAAATGTGTGCTAATTGCACTCCCTAAAGTCTTCGTAAAATGTTGCTGCTGTATTTGCAAACAAATTCCCCCTCCACCCCCCCATTGGGCATGCTAACTAGGAATCAGTTCACTTATTCAACAGTAAAACATTTTTAGCCATTGGCAGATGATGCATCTTTAAAGTCAAGGTTGACAGGCTGTGTGGGTTTTTCTGGTGTGCGTTGCTGAATGTGAATAATTAATTTGCCTTGTTTCTGGTTTTATTTCTATGTGTAATGCTAATCCGCAGAAGTTTGAATCATTCATAGGCTGCATTCTCCACGTCAGAGCTGTAGATGTCATGGGAACATTGATTGTTAAGGGTACAATCTTTTAATTTCTGTCAGAATCCCTTCTAGTTGCAGGGGGTGTAAATATTCAAGAGATGATTTCAGACTAAGCACGAAATCCTTGGATAGATGGTAAACACGGTGTGGAAACTTTATCAGCCTGACTTCCGTTAGTCAGAAGGTCCCTTGTTGTTTCTGTTACTCATCAGCCTTGTAGATCTTTTTCCTCATGGACTTCTGTTTGTTACCTAGCGACACACACAGGGGAGGTGGGAGTATTTATGCTGATAACATTGTATTGCAATTCAAATAAACATTTTAGTTTTTAATTTTTACATTGGATTTCTTGGCATATGTTTTGGGGTATTTTTTTTTAATATGCAGTTGGAAATGAATCAATAGCCTTTCAAGTGCCGAATTTGTAGTTGGCTCCACAGAGATGCACTGTAGTCAGACGTTCCCAACAGGTGTAGGGGTCTGCCCGTAAGGATTTGATTTCAGGATTGGGGTCTAGAACTCCACTTGGCATGGCCAATAAGCCTTCCAAATGCAGAATGACGACAGGATGCTTCAGGAGACTGGCAGATGTTGTTTAAAAACATAATAAATTTGATACTCTGTTCCCTGCACTGGCTGTCAGATTCTCGGGTGGAATTGAAAGGTCCAAGTCACCACTACCTATTCACAGCCCAAACTTGCTACCTTCTAGTTCCTATGTGGACAACTGTCTCCGCATTTCTAGTCTACCACACAAACTTTGATTGTTGGAAGTGTTGGAACGTATTAACATCAGGACGAACTAGAGGCAGGGTATTCTTGGTAGCCGGCCCAGCCCGTGGAACTAGTTCCAGTTGGAAATATAGAATGATCTTGGCTGCACTGAGTAGTGAAAAGTTCTTTGTACCCAATTCTTTTCCATTCACAAAACTGTGAAATCTGGGACTCTTAGTATAGCTGTTTTGTTCAAGTGTAGGGTAGTGTATTGTCTTTAAACTTTGAATATCCCAGTTGAAGCCATTTAACATACACCCAGATACCACGTCAATGGAATGCAATAAAGAAATGCAATAAAAAACTTGATCGATGCCTTTCAGAAATCTGTAGATTTCTGCTTGTTAACCATGCTCAAAAGCTTGGACATTTAATAGCTGTAGCAATATCCGACATTGTCTGTTAGTACTTAAGGGACGCGTGCCAATCTTGATCTGTTCATATTCTTCTGAAGCTAGGACAGATCGATTCATGAAGCCTGAGCAAACTGGCTCCGAACATAAAGGTTCATAAAAAACCCATTATGCATCCACCCACATGTGCCCCACTATACGACTCCCTCAAAGTAGAAGGAAATAAGAGGAAGGTGCTGGGGTTGAATCATCTGAGGGCTTAACTGAATTTCCAGACCATCCACCTTTTACCCAGGATCATTGTTTCAAGGTGAGGTAGAGTGCTGTATCCCATATACCAGGATGGATACCCTTTCTCTTCATTTACTCCTGTTTGTCTCCTCCCGTCTAAACTGACTCTGTTCCTGCCACACCTATAGCAATTGCTTACCTAGTGCTGTGCTGACATAACAGTCAGAAGTTGATGATGCAACATTCTGCCCCCCCTGCCCTCCTGCAATCAAGGAGCCAAGAAATTACTACTAGCTGAAATGGCAATTGGCTACAACACCCAAGGTAATACTCTCACTCGAGCCAAATGAATACATGTTTCTAGGATACGTGCTGCACCGCATCTTTGTTCACAAAGTGCGGGGCTCCTGGGTGTGCTGGGGGCATGCAATTGATCAGGTGTGTATTTGAATTTCATGCTGGATGAAAGGGATACTCTATCTTACCTACGGAGCAGCTACAGTTTGGGTAGAACAGTCGATGGTTCTCCAGCCTGACCTGGTGGATCTCATTGACAGGGTAAGAAGAGCAGTTCTTTGCCCATTCAATCCTAGGTTCCTCTAGGGAGATTTTCAGTCTAATCACCAACTAGGTTGGCACTTGGGAGACCTGGATTCTATTCCCACTGCTACTGGCCTGGTGTGCAACCTTGGGGATGTCACTTTGCCTCCTTTTCCCTTCCCTCTCTGTCTGTCTTGTTCATTTAGATTGCAAGGTCTTTTGGGCAGGGACTGTCTCTCTGGCTGTCTTTGTACATCATCTAGTGCAATGGGGCCCTGATCTCAGCTAGACTCCCTGGGTGCCACAGTAATTACGGAGATACCAGCTGAGGCTTGAATTAAGGTTGAATTGGACATCCCACTTTAAAGCAGGGACCTGGGCCAAATTTTAAACCAGTGACTTACAGGAGGAACTGTTCCACCTGTCGTTGTCATCCAGCGACCACATCCACAAAGGAAAGACAAGGCCTAATATTAGGAATGGAAGCAAAGCCTTTGTGTTTTTTTTTTACTCTTTCTGAAGAGCAGCCGTGGTTTCTGGGCATCTGCTGCCTTGTGATCGATGGGATCTCGGTTGAAAGGCCTCTTCATGTGCCGACTTCCACAATCTGGTTTGTGTGTGGGACAGTGGTGTTGGGAGCAGCCTAACACAAGTTTCTCTCAATGCGTTGAGTTGCAGGAAGGAATGGACAGCTGCCAGTGGCTTCCAAATGGAAAAAACAGAGCAAATGGTCTCGTTTTAGTCTCATGTTCGTGGAACAGCATGTACACATTTGCAGTTAAAATATTCAGTAAAAGCCTGTATTTTTTTGTGTGTCAGACAGGTGAAATAACAGACTTTACAATGGTATCTGTCAGGGATCAGGTTTGGTTTCTTATAATAGATGCTGGGAGAGTACGAGCCAAGTTCTGCCCACTCCTGACCTGCAAGGAGACTGCCACTGTCAGAAGATCATGCCAGCCTTTCACAGCAGGATCACCCCGCTCCTTTCTTAGGCGCTTTGATTGGCAGTGAAATAGTTAGGTGATGGTGAGTGCACTCCTAGGCTACAGAGTTTAAATGACCTTGAAATGAACTAGGAGTGGCAGCTGATTCTCCGTAGAAGTATTGTTTGAAGACTCGGGGGCTGTCTACACAAGTCTCTGCCCTAAAATTTCCACAGTTGTTACCACGGGTGCAGCTTCACTGGTGATAGCAACCCTGCAGCCTAGCACAGTGGCTAAAACGCCTGCACCTTGACTAGCGTTAACCACCGTTGCTGCTGCTGGAGGCGCCCCAGTGGTGATAAGCTCTTGAGACAAAGGCCCGTGTAGCCAGCGCTGGACAGCCATGAATGTACGCTTCGACAGGCTGAATGTTTTTTTTCTTTGTAGCCTCAAAGACTAGAGGCTAAACTTCTTTTGAAAAAGGCCTGAACTACGTTGTATAAGGGAAGAACATTGGTTCACCAATCCACCACTGGATTGGTAGTTTAACACCTGATTTAACGTAGCTTTCAATACAGAGCAAAGGATAAGAGGTCATCTATTACGCATCACGCAAAAGTTGTCTAGACGTGCGCTTTAAATCCAGATCTAAGTTTTGCAAATGGCCCCTAATATTCTGAAGCTTTGGGCATGTTTACATTTTGCAGTTGAGGCCCATCACTAGTTCAAATGTAATATTTGAGTCTCTTGTGTAGCTTTAAATCAACATTAGTGCAACAGAAATTTGTGTGGTGTGGGGGGCGGCACGTTTGGGTTTTAATTGTCTAGGAAAGAAAAAATGTATAAGACTGTGAAGAACGCAGTCAAGATATAAGAACATAACAGAAGAACGTCAGAATGGCCATACTGGGTCAGACCAAAGGTCCATCTAGCCCAGTATCCTGTCTGCCGACAGTGGCCAATGCCAGGTGCCCCAGAGGGAGTGAACTTAACAGGTAATGATCAATGATCCTGCCATCCATCCCCACCCTCAGACAAACAGAGGCTAGGGACACCATTCCTTACCCATCCTGGCTAATAGCCATTAATGGACTTAACCTCCATGAATTTATCTAGTTCTCTTTTAAACCCTGTTATAGTCCTAGCCTTCACAACCTCCTCAGGCAAGGAGT
This sequence comes from Lepidochelys kempii, assembly GCF_965140285.1. Lineage (NCBI taxonomy): Eukaryota > Metazoa > Chordata > Testudines > Cheloniidae > Lepidochelys > Lepidochelys kempii. The sequence goes on from NC_136380.1 coordinate 14,382,146, forward strand.
TCCACAAGTTGACTGTGAGCTGTGTGAAGAACTTCCTTTTATTTGTTTTAAACCTGCTGCCCATTAATTTCATTTGGTGGCCCCTAGTTCTTATATTATGGGAACAAGTAAATAACTTTTTTCCTTATTCACTTTGTCCACACCACTCATGATTTTATAGACCTCTATCATATCCCCCCTTAGTCTCCTCTTTTCCAAGCTGAAAAGTCCCAGCCTCTTTAATCTCTCCTCATATGGGACCCATTCCAAATCCCTAATCATTTTAGTTGCCCTTCTCTGAACCTTTTCTAATGCCAGTATAACTTGTTTGAGATGACGAGACCACATCTGTATGCAGTATTCAAGACCTGGGCGTACCATGGATTTATATAAGGGCAATAAGACATTCTCCATCTTATTCTCTATCCCTTTTTTAATGATTCCTAACATCCTGTTCGCTTTTTTATGACTGTTGCTGCACACTGCGTGAACATCTTCAGAGAACTATCCAAGATGACTCCAAGATCTCTTTCCTGATTAGTTGTAGCTAAATTAGCCCCCATCATATTGTATGTATGGTTGGGGTTATTTTTTCCAGTGTGCATTACTTTACATTTTTCCACATTAAATTTCATTTGCCATTTTGTTGCCTGATCACTTAGTTTTGTGAGACCTTTTTGAAGTTCTTCACAGTCTGCTTTGGTCTTAACTATCTTGAGCAGTTTAGTATCGTCTGCAATCTTTGCCACCTCACTGTTTACCCCTTTCTCCAGATCATTTATAAATAAGTTGAATAGGATTGGTCTTAGGACTGACCCTTGGGGAACACCATTAGTTACCCCTCTCCATTCTGAAAATTTACCATTTATTCCTACCCTTTGTTCCCTGTCTTTTAACCAGTTCTCAATCTTGAAAGGATCTTCCCTCTTATCCCATGACAACTTAATTTACATAAGAGCCTTTGGTGAGGGACCATGTCAAAGGCTTTCTGGAAATCTAAGTACACTATGTCCACTGGATTCCCCTTGTCCACATGTTTGTTGAGAACTCTAATAGATTAGTAAGACATGATTTCCCTTTACAGAAACCATATTGACTTTTGCCCAACAATTTGTTATTCTGTGTGTCTGACAATTTTATTCTTTACTGTTGTTTCAGCTAATTTGCCCAGTACTGACGTTAGCTGTATGTTCGTTGCAGAAAGAAGCCCCTCTCACTGCGTGTTAAATTACAGGGATTGTAGATTGTGGACTCTTGTTCTGCTGTGCTTGAGAATTCAGTTGAATTCCTGTCATCAGGACAGCTCCCCATTCTCACTTTGCATATTACTACATGAGGGAGTTGGGATTTTTCCATCAAGGGGAAAGAATCTTCTTCAAACAAAATTGCAGGGTGCTATTGAACCTTTCTGGCTGGATCAGAGGGTGCTGTTACTGAGGTGGGGCATTTAAGGCATTTTGCAATTGTATCTTCTCTTGCGCTTAGGGATGTGCTTGAATAGGAATTAATACGGTGCTGTTTCAGAACATGTAAACCATGGACGTTCTCATGATGTGCAACTTGCTTCAAGACATCAGTGGTCCTGAATCCTGGTGAGACACAGTCATGGACCCTGTTACTAATAGCAGGTGGTCATGTACAATGCACAGCTAGTTGGCGAGTGGGTGGGGGAAGTGGGATGAATGGGCTACTGCTCTAGATAGGCTCTTATATCCAGCTCATCGCCACAGTATGAGTGCCTTCCACTAGTGCACAAACTAATGTGACTAACATCATAGAATCATAGAAGTGTAGGACTGGCAGGGACCTCTGTAGGTCATCTAGTCTAGTCCCCTGCACTCAGAGTAGGACTATGTAATAACTAGACCATTTCTGACCAGTGTTTGTCTAACCTGTTCTTAAAAACCTCCAATGACAGAAATCCACAACCTCCACAGGCAATTTATTCCAGTGCTTAACAACACTGACAGGAAGTTTTTCCTAATGTCCAACCTAAACCACCCTTGCTGCAATTTAAGCCCATTGCTTCTTCTCCTATTCTCAGAGGTTAGTGAGATAATTTTTCATTCTCCTCCTTGTAACAACCTTTTATGTACTTGAAAACTGTTATGTCCCACCCTTAGGCTTCTCTTCTCCAGACTAAACAAACCCAATTTTTTCAATCTTTCCTCATAGATCATGTTTCCAAGACCTTTAATCATTTTTGTTGCTTTCTTCTGAACTTTCTCCAGTTGTTCACATCTTTCCTGTAATGGGGCGACCAGAACAGGAGACACAATACTCCAGTTGAGGCCTAATCAGCACGGAGTAGAGTGGAAGAATTGCTTCTTGTGTCTTGCTTACAACACTCCTGCTAATACAGCCCAGAGTGATGTTCATTCCCCCCACCCCCAACAGTGTTACACTGACACATTTAACTTGTGATCCACTATGCCCCCCCCAGATCCCTTTCCGCAGTACTCCTTCCTCGGCAGTCATTTCCCATTCTTTGTGTGCAACTGATTGTTCCTTCCTAAGAGGAGTACTTTGCATTTGTCCTTATTGAATTTCATCCTGTTTACTTCAGATCATTTCTCCAGTTTGTCCAGATCATTTTGAATTTTAATCCTATCCTCCAAACACTTGCAACCTCTCCCAGCTTGGTATTGTCCGCAAATTTAATAAGCGTACTCTCTATGCCATTATCTAAATCATGAATGAAGATATTGAACAGAATCAGACACAGGACGAATCCCTTAGGGACCCCACTTGATCTGCCCTTCCAGCTTGATTGTGAACCTCTGATAACTAAGGGCTAAGATATTGTCACGGATATTTTTAATAAAAGTCATGGACAGGTCATGGGCAATAAAGAAAAATTCACGGAAGCCCGTGACCTGTCCCTGACTTCTTCTAAAAATATCTATCACAAAATGGGGAGCCCATAGGCAGCTGTGGGGGACTGGTTGGGAGCTCTGGGGACCTCCACCACTCAGGGGGCTTGGAACTCCAGGGTTCCTCTACCCCATGGCTCTGAGTTGTGGGGTCCCCGTGCCTGTGACAGGCTGGAGCTTCAAGGAGCTCCAGGGTCCCCCTGCTGCCTGCAGGACCCTATTGCTTTCTTTTTGCATGGGTACCCTGCAGCTCCTGGCTGCCCCAGATGGTGGCAGAACCCTGCAGCTCCCTGCGCCAGCAGGCTGAAGTCACGGAGGTCTTCGGAAGTCATGACTTCCCCTACCTCTGTGATAAAATCGTAGCTTTACTGATAACTATTGACTTCAAAGCACTTCACGGAACCAGGTCCTAAAAGTCCCAAAGACCTATCCCAGCATGTACCAGTCTCCATTGTTTGAGAATGGCCTCTTAAGGGGGAGGGAGGAGTTCCTGGGACAAGATGTTCCTATAATGGAAATGTATATAAAGCCTGTGTGCATGCGTATTTTGATCTGGGAATCTTTTTGGTGAAGTGTCTTCCTGTCAGAAAATGCCACTATGAGCAAGGAAGACCCCACCCCAGAATAGCCTCATGGCTAGAGCACGCACCTGGGATGTGAAACCCCCAGTTCAAGTCCTGCCTGCTTTGGAGCAGTCAGTTGAACCTGGATCTCCCACATGGCGGGTGAGTGCCCTAGCCCATGAGGCTATTTCTTATTGGGAGCTCAGCTGGAGGGAGGGGCGCCCCAGTTTTTGTGAAATTCTGAAAGATTTCCTTTTTGTTCTGCATCAGAATAAAAACAATTTCTGAAACCTCCATGTTTCACCAAATGGAAATTATTTTCCAGCTTGCGCGACTCATGGCCCTGCACGTGTCACTCGTCTTGGATTGCAAGCTCTTTGGGGCAAAGATCGTGTGTTTTGTGTGTGTTGAATGGCATCTAATGCTATGGGGCCTTGATCCTAGTCTGGGGCCTCTTGGTGCCAAATGTATGGGAGTGTCTGCCCGCAGCATACTAGGTGTGCTCTAAACCTTTCAGAAGGGCCAGTCCCTTCTTAAGGAAGGTCTTGTTTAAGGGCAGGCAGACGAGCGGCGAGACGTTTAGAGGAAGGAGAACAGGCAGCTTGTACCCAAAACAACATCAGCAGGAGGCGGTCTGTAAGAAAGGGTTAAATTTGGCCAAAGGAGGCGACCTTGTGGATGAGCTTGGAGGCCAGGCTTGGAGGCCACATGGTAGAAAGCACAGCAGTGATTGTGAGAGATGGTGACAAACGGGCAAGAAATAACCCTTGTGTCCAGTCTGAAATGGTCTTGACTCTGTGCCCTATCCCTGGGGACATATAAAAACCTCTGGCAGTCTGGTGTGGGTAGACCATTATTTTTGTTGAAGTGGCAGCTTCTGCTAGTTCCTGTGTCATCTGGCTGGATTACGGTGCTAAGCAGCTGCTGGGACCTGTACAGAGAGCTTTAATCCGAGGATTGAGATGCCAGGTGTGTGAAAGAAGAGGGAGATGCAATGCTGAAGTGGACTATACTAATATGCTGTCTGTTCACTGTCTGTCTAAAGTCTGGTGGTCTTGAAACCCTGGTTGTCTGGCATGGTGTGTAGTCCATGGACGGGGCTAATTTTCCCCAACCTAGGATTAGCCTGACTTTAATTAAAAAAAATAGCATCATCCCGTTCTCTCCGTGCCATCTTTATCTCCGTGCAAGCATGTGGACAAAGGGGATCCAGTGGATATAGTGTACTTACATTTTCAGACTGCCTTTGACAAGGTCGCTCACCAAAGGCTCTTAAGCAAAGTAAGCTGTTATGGGATAAGAGGGAAGGTCCTCTCATGGATTGATAACTGGCTAAAAAATAGGAAACAAAGGGTAGGAATAAATGGTCAGTTTTCACAATGGAGAGGTAAATAGTGGTGTCCCCTAGGGGTCTGTACTGGAACCAGTGCTATTCAACATATTCATAAATGATCTGGAAAAAGGGGTAAACAGTGAGGTGGCAAATTTGCAGATGATACAAAGCTGCTCATGATAGTTAAGTCCCAAGCAGACTGCAAAGAGCTACAAAAAGATCTCACAAAACTGGGTGACTGGGCAACAAAATGGCAGACGATAGTCAATAAATGCAGAGTAATGCACATTGGAAAACGTAATCCCAATTATACATATAAAATGATGGGGTCTAAATTAGCTGTTCCCACTCAAGAAAGATCTTGTAGTCATTGTGGATAGTTCTCTGAAATCATCCACTCAATGTGCAGCAGCAGTCGAAGTGAACAGAATGCTGGGAATCATTAAGAAAGGAATAGATAATAAGAGAAAATATCATATCACCTCTATATAAATCCATGGTACGCCCACATCTTGAATACTGTGTGCAGATGTGGTCGCCTCATCTCAAAAAAGATATATTGGAATTGGAAAAGGTTCAGGAAAGGGCAACAAAAATTATTAGGGGTAGGGAACAGCTTCTATATGAGAGATTAATAAAATTGGGACTTTTCAGCTTGGAAAAGAGATGAATGAGAGGGGATATGATAGAGGTCTATAAAATCATGACTGGTGTGGAGAATGTGAACAAAGGAACTGTTTACTCCTTCTCATAACATAAGAACTAGGGATCACACAATGAAATGAATAGGCATCAGGTTTAAAACAAAAGGAAATATTTTTTTACACAAGCGCACAGTCAACCTTTGGAGCTCCTTGCCAGACAATGTTGTGAACACCAAGACTATAACAGGGTTCAAAATAGAACCAGATAAGTTCATGGAGGAAGGTCTGTCAGTCGCTATTAGTGAGGATGGACAGAGATGGTGCCCTATCTTCTGTTTGCCAGAAGCTGGAAATGGGTGACGGGATGGGTTGCTTGATTCTGTTCATTCCCTCTGGGGCACCTGGCATTGGCCACGGTCGGAAGACAGGGTACTGGGCTAGATGGACCTGTGGTCTGACCCAGTATGACCGTTATGTTCTTAGAATCCTGCTGTCTCCAATTCTGGTGGAGGTTCCAAACACTGGGCCCTCGACTGGAAATAGCCAGAACTGAACACGTGGAATGCAGGGTGAAAGGAAGCACGGCAGTTATGGGGTGAGGACCTCTCTAGATGTAACCCATGCCTGCTTGGTCTGGCACTCTGTCCCCTCTGGTGGCACCTCGATCATCTAGAGCACAGGTCCCCAAACTGTGTGACATGCCTCCCTTAGGGGAGCACAGAGGAACATTCAGGGGTGTGTGTGTGCGTGTGTGTGGTGGGGCCTGGGCCAGCCCCAATGCGGGGTGGGGAGGGAGCACCACCCAGCCTTGCTCCTCTCTCAGCTCAACCCTGGCCCGGCCCCCAGCCTCAGCCCTGACTGCAGCTGAGGCCTGGCTCTGCACTTGGCCTCAGTCCTGCCCCCCAGCTGCCCCCTTACCCCGTCAATATCCCCCCACCCTCCCTCGGGGGCTGCGGTGCTGCTCCTGGTACGGGTTGGGGTGTGTGTGTGTGTGGACAGAGGTAAAGGGGGGCATGACCCTGAAAAGTTTGGGGACCATTGATCTAGAGATTGTTTGCTACACCCTCAGCTATGAGCCGTGTGGCTTTTAGCTCATGCAGCAGACGCTCATATACTAAGCTAAGGTCCCAGGTTCGATCCTGCCTACCAATGACTGGGATCTGTTGGCCTTACATAAAGATTTCCTGTCCACGTAGAAAATATACAAACATGGGTGAGGGGTATTGGTATGGGGTCTGGGAAGGGAATGGAGAGCACCACAAGTCCTACCACCAAACAGTAGTTGTGTTCAGTATGCCAGATTTCCAAGCATCAGTGTCATTTGTGCAGGCAATAAATCTTAGGTTTCCTTTTGCTAATGGTGATTTTTAATAGTAAAATCCATTGGATCACTAAGGATATTGGCTACAGATCTCCGCTGAGGCGAAAGCAAGCGTCTAAATATAAACAGTAGCTTTGTGACGTACGTGGCATAGAATCAGTGTCGTTAGTTACAGAACGTTTTCTCAAGGTATGCACTGGAATGCTGCAGAACATCGCGCACCGGTGGAGCGGGCTAGGAGGGACAGGGAAAACGAGCCCTTTACGTGTCTCAGGGTAATGGCACTTGAGTATAGGCAACTCTTTGGGCGCTTAATGCATGAACTCTTTTGGGGGAGAGAATGCGCCTGTGTAATGGGAAGGGCCCTCGGCCAGCTGCAGGCCCCATCAGCACAATTCTGTTGGAGCGAATTGGGAGGGACATGCAATGCGCTCCTGAGAACGCTGCCTCTCCGACTCACCAGTGTAGGAAGCAAGAGACGGCTTGAAACCCGACCTTGGCTTGCTTTCCAGATACCACTAAATACTTAGGGCCAGATCCTCAGCTGTGGAAAATCAGCGTAGTTTCATTGTCAGTCGAGTGATTTAGACTTGTACCAGCTGAGGATCTGGACCTTAATATTTAAAAGCACAGAGATTTAATTGTCCGGGCTTGTGAGTAATGCAAAAAGTAAACATCATTCAGTGTTGTGCCAGCACAACAAGTAGACGTTTTTCAAATATAAACTTTAATTGAGTTGGACAATTTGCCCAAATCCTGGTAAAGCTGGGAATACAGCCCAGGAGTTCTGACGACCATTCTCCAGTTCTAACTATGAACCACGTTCTGCTTCCATCGTTTCCATCCATTTTAAAGGATCTGAGAGTTCACAGCTTCCCTCTCTTCTCTCTTTTCAGGGCGCTCCCAAGACCTGATGGATTTCTGATAGCGTGCTCCTGAAGAGCTGGGAAGAGCATGGTTAAACACCAACCACTCCAGTACTACGAGCCGCAGTTATGTTTGTCATGCCTGACCGGGATCTATGGCTGCCGTTGGAAACGGTACCAGCGGTCACATGATGACACCACAAAGGTTGGTAACCAGGTGTCTCCTCCCATATGCATCCCATGTTCATGTTAATTTTTTGAACGTATAGCCAGGTATGGGGAACCTGAAGGCTGGCCTTGAATGTGAAATTAGGCTTCAGTTTTAAAACGTGCTCTCAATAGCTCTGGTTCTATGCAGCCTGGCTGCTTTATATGTTACTGAAGTGAGGGATAGAAATTACTGGCCCCAGGGTCCTGGGGATTTCTCTGAGGTAAAGGTGGCATGTGTTTTTAACTCAAACCATGAGCGTTCCTGACCCTTTGTTGCTGTGGCAGAAGAGGATGCGTGTATCCCTGTTCTTGGCCTTCAGGCTTGTGAATTACACGGCCCTTGTCAGCTTGTGTCACAGCCTCTCATTTTAATATCTCTGGTCTGCCCTTTGCATGTATGAGGAGGTTTCAGTTCTCCCTCCTTTGTTTAATTTGGTCTGTTTAAGAGCCTGTGGCTTCCTGGCTGGCAGATGTTACCTCCCTGGTGAAGCAATTCTGATGGCATAGCCCAGGGGTCCCCAACGTGGTGCCCGCAGGTGCAATGGCGCCTGCCGGGGCAGTTGTGTGCGCCCGTAGGACACTGCACGGCCGCCAGAGAACCGCCCGCTGAGAAGCGTTGCCGTTTCTCGGAGGCATTTTGGTGGCGGGGGTGTCTGTGCTAATGTGCTATTCCTACAGAAAGGTTGGGGACCACTGGCATAGCCACTGTTGGGGCTGAGGCAGCTAATCGAGCTGCAGTACTGCAGCCTGGTTCCTCTTTGAAGCAGTGTGGCACAGTGGGCAGAGCACCGTGCTGGGACTTGAGGGGACCTGGGCTCTGTTCCCAACTCTACCTCTGGCCTGCTGGGTGACCTTGGAACAGTCACTTCATCTCTTACTCCTGAGGGCATTCTGCACCAAAATAATAAAAATTCTGTGCCCAATATTTTAAAATTCTGCATAATTCTGCAAGTTTTATTTGTCAGTAAATAAATGCAGAGGCTCCAGCATGGCAGTGGGGAGGATAGGCCATTGGCGGTACGAAGGTGGGAGATCACCCTGCAGGCTTCCCACCCCCGGGACACGGACTCAGTGGTAAGGCTGCACCCGACCCCCGAAGCAGCACAAGGCCTGGGCCTGCCCCAGAAACACGCTAGGGCACTGCCCTCTGCGCCAGGTGCACCAGGTGTGGGGCAGGCAGGATCCAAGAGTGGAGGGTCTCAGTGAGGGGGGATCCAGATGTGGGGTGAGAGGATTCTGTGTGGGACAATCTGGGTGCAGGCAGCTCAGTGGCGGGGCAGGGTCCTAGGTGTGCGGGGGATCTGGATGCACAGAGGCTAGTTGCGGGGGTTCTAGCAGCAGTGGATCTCTGCAGGGGCTTCTAGGTGAAAGTAGTTGGGGCTCAGCAGGGGGGTCTGGGTGCAGCTAGTTGGGGGTCAGTGGCATGGGGGTCTGGATGTGGGGGCTCAGGGTGGTCCAGGGGTGGGGGTTTGAGTGCAAGGAGCTCAATGGTGGGGGGTAATCTGAGTGCAGGGGTGGGGTTCCGGAGGCAGGGGATCAGGGTGCAGAGGGGTTCCAGATGGAGGGGTTGAGGTTCAGTGGAGTGGGGTTGGGGTATGGAGGGCTAGGGGGTTCTAGGTGTATGGGATGAGTTAGTGGCAGTGTTTGGATATGGGAGGTACGGTTGCATGGGGGTTGGCTGGATGGGGAGCAGCTCCCTGTACAGTGACTCCTCCCACCACAACTGAAGGGCAAGGGGGGCAGGAAGCAGGGGAGGATGCTGAGCTTCCTGCAGCTGGGGGAGGTTTCTAGGTGTGGGACTCGCAGCTGAACCTGGCTCAGGGTAGGAGCCACTGGCTGGGGTGTCCCCAGCCCTGCGGTGACTTACCTGTCCGCTGGCTGCTCCGGGTGCCTGAAAGATGTACCTGCACAGCTAAGGAGTGGTGCATTACTGCTCTTGCAGCTTCCCTTTGCTTCCCTGTCAGTCATTTCTCTGCAGAGAAGCAAAGAAATCTGTGGGGGGCATAAATTCTGCACATGCGCAGTGGTGCAAAATTCCCCCATTACCTCCTTTGTGCAATGCGGGATGATAATACCAGTCTCCTTCCTTAAGTTCTTTGAGATCTATTGATAAGAGCGAAATAGTCATAATATTTTATTTATTATTCGCATCATCAGTTTTGGGTACTTCAAACCTCTAGTGCATTTTTGCTTCCTATACCACAGGCAGTGCTGAGTTTCTGCAGTTAGGTTGCAGAAGGTGTGTTGAGTGGTTTCATTGTACTTGGAGGAAAGCAGAACAGTGAGCACTAGCTGGGACTGAACAGGCTATGGAAACCAGACTATTTCCTTGTTACAGAGGGTATTTCCATCCCTACCAGGGCAGCGTTTAGGTATTTTGGCAGAGGTATATGGGGAAGCTTATACTGCTGCTAATGCTTCTCTCATTTCAACATTATACAGTTTCTAGTGCATACTGCTTTAAAAACAAATCTACACTGGGGTTAAGAAAAGGTTTGAACAAACTGATATGCAGAACTCCTCCCCTCTAGAAGATCTTGTTTGTTTCTCAATGCTCAAGAGTTTTGCTGTAGCAACTGTTAAAAACATTTAAAACATGACCAGAAAACTGGGTCAGAATGTTGAGAAATACAGTGGTAAGTAGAATTACTTCACTGCACTAAAAGACATTTGCCAAGATGCTGAATTGTGTCCAGTGGCGCAGTAGAGCTGTTCGCACCCTTTAAGAAGGGTTTTAAAAATAGAGACATCTACTAGCTAGAATATGAAATTTACTAGTTAAAGATTGGTTGTAAGGGTACTGTTCAAGAGTGAGGCCCAGGGGGTATGTGCAGCCTTAATTTTCAAGTGAAACATGCCTCGTCTTGCACTAATCTTAGTTTTGTTGCCATAAATTGTCATCCACAAGATTGAATCATGAATCTACAGTTCTGCTAAAGAAATTAATACATTGTGTAAAGCTCTTTGCACTGGACTTTTTATGTCCTCCCATGTGGGCATCAGCTCTCTGAGAGGTAAGAGAGGAGTTGGCAACCTTAACTGCATTGTATGGTTCAGCTAATTTTGCTCTGCTTGTCCGTACAGAGCTTCAGAGCTTGAAGTAGCAAGCAAGAAGGGAAAGAGTAAGTGAGTTAAACAAAGTTAGGTAGGGCCAGACTAAATTGAGACTCTAAGAGGCCTTATTTGTAGTCTTCCTGAAAACCCTGTACTATTGTAGAAGAAAACAAATATACAGATGTTAATACCTAGAATGAAACATTGTCACATCACTTAAAAATAAATTAAAAAGTAGAGGCCGTGTACCTCCCTGGTTTTGATTCGGTTCTTGAGTATTTTTTCATAGGCTTTGTTCTTGCATCCTCTGTCTGTCCACTCTTCCTCAACTTTCATTCCTCTTCCTGCCATAGTGCATCCGTGTGGCGCAGAGAATGGATGTAGCTGCCAGTGAGTGCACATAAGCAGAGCTGGATTGGAGTCTTTTGATTTTCAGCTCCAAAAAGAGATGTCTCCATCACGTTAGCAAAAAGAAACCTCCTGTAGGTTGTGGTAGTGAAAGTAGTGGGTACCTTTATCTGCTTGGTGGACCTTTCACCAGAGGGTGACGGGACATAGGCATCCCGTACGTCACACCATGCCAAGTTGCTGTCAGTGCTCAAGTGTCAGGAATACAGAAATAATTTGGAAGCAGTAGATCTGCTGCCTGAAGCTTTTAGAATGTTTTTCTTCCATGCTAGTACCTTACTCTGCAAGTAGCTCCTCTATCTTTAATTGCACCACCTGAGGAGTAAGATGTTACTGATACTGAGTAGGGATAGGAGAACCTGTCCCTGAATATTTAAACATACTACGTAATCAGTGAATTTGCACTAAATCTATTTAGTCACTGAAATTTTGTGCAGGTGGGTAGATGTGAACCAAATCTCAAATGGTGGCTATTGCTTTGCCATTTGCTACTAAGGTGGTGGTGATCCAGAGCTAAGCAGTAGTCCTAGCATGGTGAACTCTTTAAGGAAGCTATTAATTATTGCTTTGATGTTCTGGGTGCCCAGACTTCTTGACTCCATGGGCATTTTTGGCAACTAGCCAGGATTCCAAAACCTTGCACTTAATTAAGGATCGCAATGTAGATATGTTAATCATCTCAAAACGATGTGCATCCCACCGTGGCATTTGTCTGTGCAGGTTTCCTCATGGCCTGATGAGTAAAAATTGTTCGCTACGGCTTGCCCTCTATGGAAAATCTGTAGTTGGTGTGGTTCTTTGGTCTTTGCCCTGTAGTTGCAAGGAGACAGCAGCTGCTGCCTGCTGCTACACCCTCAGCTACCCTTAGGACTTTCCCCTGTTTTCATTATAAATTATTGTGTGGTGGTTGGCATATTGCTAAGCCCTGCCCACGCTCACAGAGAGCAGCGTTCGACAATCGGAATCAGACTACCCACTGCGTCCACCTTTGGCTGTGGTTAAACGGTCGCCATATTGATATGGAGCGTGAATTTATTAGTCACCGTAGCAAGGTGCGCTTGACCCTTTGTTGTACTCTAAAACCACCATGGATTGTTGCATGGGATGCTGAATTCTACTTACCCTGGGCAGACAAGCAGAAAAACAGCTTTCAAAAGCAGTTGTGGGAGGGAGCGCCATTGTTAAATGCAGCCTGCTTGGCTGGGGTGGATACAGAAACTTGGAGATCTCCAGTGAAATCCACGTAGATTAAGTTCCTAGTGAAGAGCCAAGGTTTTAAAGTCACTTCTCCTCTCCCCACTTGCAACTTATAAAAATGCAGCTCAGACTTCCTGCTGTGTGGAAGATTTAAATGAAAATGAGAATTTTAATTGTAAGCTTGAGTTTTACATTTTTGTTAGAGAGCGGTGTGTAACTGTAATTGTCTCTTACCCTTCTATAACCTTTTGAAGGACAAAAGGCCACACGCTTCTTGCACATTTGATTTCCTTTTTGTATTAATTTTGACGGATGAGTAGCCGCTGTGAGGCTTGCAGCTCCTTTTCCATTAAGTGCGGTTTTCCTAACCTACTGGCGAGATTGCCTTTCATGCTTTTAAAATATTAATTGGAGTCTTCATAAAAAGGAAACAATTTTGCTTGTGTTCTCGCATTATTCCTGCAAGTGTCCTAGTTGGCATAAAACAAATGATTTAGTGACTGCTCTGTCAGAAGGTACTCGAATAAGGACGTTCTGATTAGATCATTGCTTCATCTTCATGAGACATCCTGCGCCAGCATACGATTTGCAGCCCTAGAGGTGTGAGGGACCAGTACAAACTGGGTTTGGCATATAGTTGCCATTTGTGCTTTGAAAGATCTAATGCAGAAACAGAAAAGGAGTACTTGTGGCACAAGTCCTCCTTTTCTTTTTTGCGAATACAGACTAACACGGCTGCTACTCTGAAACCTGTCACAATGCAGAAATAGGAATTTCCATAGGTGGTCACCAGACAAAACTCTCCAGCTGATGGATTCCTAGCAATGAAACGCCTAGGGAGCAGCCTTTCTAATGGCAGTGTATACATGTGGTGGTCTCCATGTGTAACTCACAGGCTTTTACCTTAACTGACCTGATGCTGAGTATTATAGCAGCATTCGCTGGCAGTGCTGTAATTCAGATTCTGCTGCAGCTTCAGTCTTTTAAAATCCATTGGGGCTGAAATGTGGGATTAGGGGGCTTGATTCTCTTTTCACACAGGTGTAAGGCAGGCATCTCACTCTGCCGTACATTAGAAATCAGTACTCTTCTGCTGTTGTACGAGGGCAATGAGCATGTATAAGAAGAAAAACGTGTTCAGAGTCTGTTCTGTTCACACGAATGTGGTTATGCTACTCCTGTAAGCGTAGCATCTGAGTGCTTCAAATCTCACCCCTGGGAGAGGAATTTTTGTTTGGAGAAGTCCACAAAATCCAAATGTAATCAGTAATTTCTTGTCAATCCATTGTGCAAAACTAAACCAGCTGTTTTATAGGTTGGTTGCATCTCAGTAATTTTACAATATTGAATGGGTTTTGGTGACCAGCTTCTTGGGTTGTGGGGGAGGCAAATCCTCTAAATTGCCACTCAAACACTAACTGAAACTTTTGAGGTTTGAAAACTTGAGGTAAAACCAGGGGTGTAGCTATGGGTGGGCCGTGGCTCACCCACATAGCATCTAGGGCTACCTCCCAGCCCGGCTCTCCTCCAGCCCCAGCGCTAGCCCCACCTAGACCTGGAGGGTGCAACCTGGATTGTTTGGTAAACTGGGCACAAATTTTAATGTGGCTAAATGTTAAATGTGTACATATACAAACAAAGAATATAGGTCTTGCTTAAAGGATGGGGAACTCCATCCTGGGAAGTAGTGACTCTGAAAAAGATTTGGGGGTCATGGTGGGTAAGTAACTAAAGATGAACTCCCACCATGGTGCTGTGGCTAATGTGACCTGGGATGCATACACGGGAATCTTGAGTAGGAGTAGAGAGGTTTATTTTCCATCTATTTGGAAGTAGCGTGACTGCTGCTAAAATACTATGTCCATTCTGATGTCTGCAATTCAAGGATGTTGATAAATGGGAGAGGGTTCAGAGAAAAGCAACAAAAATGATTAAAGGATTAGAAAACACACCTTATAGTGATAGACTCAAGGACCTCGATCTATTTAGCTTAGCAGAGAGAAGGTTGGGGTGACTTGATTAGTCTGAGTATCTATGTGGGGAACAAATATTTTATAATCTGTTCTTCAATCTAGTGGAGAAAGGTATAACGTGTTTCAACTTCCAGCCATTGGATCTAGAGAAATTCAGCCTGTAAATAAGGCATACATTTTTAACTGTGAGTCATTACTCATTGGTAAGGCTATGGAGAGGTCATGGGCAATTATTGTAGTAGCCAGGCAAGGTACTAACAAACTTCAACAGGACTTTATTTTTTAAAGTGGAAACCTCTTTTCCAAGCTGCTGCTGCACCCTTAGTAGCTCTCCCTCAGCCTCTTCAACTCCTCTCCCCTTCTTCCTGTTTCCTGTCCTTTCAGACTCCCAACAGCCAGTGCTCCCAATTCTGATAATTACAAGCAACATCTAAACACCACAGCAATACACAAAAATTCACAGCAGCCTGTGATCTGTCTGTGACTTCACTAAAAATAACCAGGGGCAGGGCAAGGTGGTGGGGGTGGGGAGAAAGAAGGGTAGAATGACAGCTGGAGTCCTCTGGAGGGGACTAATAGGCCAAGTCCTCTGCTATGGGGGGGGGGGGGGCGAGGGAAGGGCACAGCCCTGGCTCCAGTGTCCACAGCCTCAGCGGGGGCACGCAGCCACTTGGGCGGGGGACGTACAGCTCCTGCTCCGGAGCTGGCTACAGCTGCTGGGCAGGGCCACGCAGTCCTGGCTCCAACCCCAGACACAGAGGCGGACATGGCCCTGGGAAGCTGTGAGGGGGGTGCTTGGCTCCCGCTGCAGCCCTCGCTGCAAGCCGCAGGGTAGGGGCACATGGCCCCAGATGCAGTCCCCGCCATGGGGCAGTGGTACGTGGCCCTGGCTGCGGGGTGGGGGCGCACAGTCATGGCGCCAGCCCCAGCTGCGGGGCAGGGGTGTGCACAGTCCCTCCTCCAGCCCCAGCTTCAGCCACTGACAACTGAAGCCAAAGAAGTTACAGAGGTCCGGTAAAGTCACGGAATCCGTGCCTGCCGTGACCTCCATAACTAATTGTAGCCTTACTCATTTATTCAGTTTACCAAGGATCATGGTGGATTCTCCATTACTGGCAATTTTTAAATCAAGATTGAATGTTTTTCTAAAAGATCTGCTCTAGAAATTATTTTGGAGAAGTTCTATGGCCTGTGTTATACAGGAAATCAGACTAGATGATTACAATGGTCCATTCTGGCCTTGGAATCAATGAAAATCCACAAAGATCGGGAAATTGGAGCTTAAAAGAATGAAATTGTGTAGAACTGTATCTCACTGGGATTGGATTTCCCTTCTGGCTTTAGATTGGAGACTGACTCCTTTTTTTTTTATTTTATGACCATAAGTTTTAGGCTGGAGATAGGAATGATGTGAACTTTTGTCGTTTAAAAATTTTAATTGCTGTGAGTCCAATTTAATAATAGCCTAATTTGCTTCTGTGCTCCAGCACGGGATACGTTCTTTGGTTTAGCTGTCATAACACTGAGACATTAATTACAGATATGTAAATCTGTGTCTGCCCTTACGTAGTTCCCCCTGCTTACAAACTGTTTTTGTCCCGATGCCTCTAGTACATTTTGTGGTTTAAATCCCTTGCATACAGTTTACTTGGTGAATCAGCCTTGCTCTGTGCTGTGAATCCTGGACCTTGTCAGGAATAACTGAGAGCATAATGATCTTGTGGCTGCAAAGTACTTAACTGATCAGCTGTTTTACATGTTCTAATTGAACATCTCTCTTTATGGCCGATAGCAGGAACAAATCTCTGGCCCATCTAATTCAAACACATAGACCTCTCCCACTTGAATTACAGTACAATCTCCATTCGATGTACCAGCAGTGTTTTGGCTCGTTCACTGTGGCCATTCAGTAGAGCTGGGATTATCAACACCTCCACAGCATGGACCAGAGACTGTTTTACCACCTTCACACCCATTAGTCATCAGAGAAACTACTTTTCCTGTTTGTCACTGATCACATTCATATGGCAACTACCATCACTGCTTGCATGCAGAAGCAGTGTCTGGTAACTATTGTCTAGCATGCAGTAAGTGGTGGTATCCTTTTTGGATAAAAGTTGATATTTTTCTTGCCCCTCTGAGTATTGTGTTCTTCGGTTTCCCTCTGCTTCTCCACCAGATAGTGACAGCCTCTTTTCCCCAAGCACACTTTCTTGCTCCTGGTCCTTTTGCCTGGCTGCCTCATTCTCCTCTTCCTGGGACTTTTCTCTCTGGTATCTGCCAGCTCCAGGTCTAGTGAGCCATTGCTATTGACCAGTTTCTTCTTTATATAGCAACAACCTTTACAAGAATAGCTAAGGGCTCCTTTGACCTCATTTCAAGTTGCTTTTACAGACCATTAGGTAGTTTGCAACAAAGAAGCAGTTGGGTATAAGGAGAGCCAGCACCATGTAACCAGCCAGCTCTATCCAGGGACCATGGTGTTGCTGCACTAAGATGGATCATGCAGGTTAAGGAAGTCTGACATTCCATCCTAAAGAGGGCAGTCGGGACCTGTCTGCTAGCCAGGCCATTACAGAGAGATTGCTTTAAAAGTCCTCTAGCCAGGACCATGGTGCTCCTGCCTCAGAAGTGGCCCCTTTTAATGTTTTTTGGTACCTTTACATGGAGACATTGAAACTCACTATGAAGCTTTGCTGATCCAACCTGATACAACCCTTAGTAGGGTGTGGCAGACAGTCCAGATCTACTCATGAACCGGATGAGTTTGCATCAGCTGAAGTGACTCCAAGTGCTGGGTGGGGAGAAGCCAATGAACTGCTTAATCTTAGTGCCATGTGCCAGAGCCCGTTCCAGAAGACCTGGGGAAAAAGCCCAACCTCTTCCCCAGCTCTCCCCTAACACCAGACTGTTTTCTATGAGTGCAGTGTGACTGCATCAGTGCCACCGAACTTGAGGGCTAAACCCAATTCTGAACGTCTTTATTTGGGGGCTGGGATTGACGATGGTTTTTAGTGGCACTTTTTATGTTGGTTGGGGTGAACGCAATAGCTTCACTCCCGGCATGCTGTTCTCCGGGGGCCTTTGGAGGAGTTACAAACAAGTCTCAGAGTACCATTTGCGAGGGAGGCCTCCTCACAGCTGGGCAAAGTGAGGCACAGAAGCCAAGCTGCTGTAAGGTGAATCAGTGGCAGCATGGGGAAGGGAGCCCAAGGGCGTTGACACAGGGTCCTGTGCTCTAACCGCTAGGTAGCACGGCCTCTCCTCAGAATAGGATGTTGGCATTGAGAGAGCGGCTCAAGAGAGAACATAGGTTCTGCCTCTTCAGGGTTCAGAGGAGGTGCCCTAAGAACTTCACTCAGCCAGCCAGGGACAGAAGAGTGGGCCCAACGTCTTAAACAGCACTTCCAACAGACATAATAATCCCTTCTTTATCTGGAGCCCTTTGATAACAATTCCACTGGATCCCTGTCAACACCGGGCACCTCTGCCAAGCAAAGCCTACATCTGGGTTAACTCCTGTGACAAGTGCTTCTTTACGCCTTCGAGGATTTCCTGACAGCGCTGTGCCTCCCTGCTTCTACCACTGCTGATTGTCATGCAAAGAGTCTAAGATATCTGGGAAAATGGGGAGAAGAGAGGGAAGGTGGCTTGGCTCTAGGGTTGCCAGGTGTCTGGTTTCCAACCTGAGTACACAGTCAAAAAGGGATCCTGGCGGCTCTGGTCAGCACCACTGATCGGGCTATTAAAAGTCTGGTTGGCGGTGCAGGCAGGCTCCCTATCTGACTCTCTGCGACTCTTGGGAAGCTGCGGGCATCTCCCTCTGCCTCCTAGGCAGAGGGATGGCCACAGGGGCTCTGCACGCTGCCCCTGCCCTCAGCACCAGCTCAGCTGCTCCCATTGGCCAGGAGCAGGTGCGGGCAGTGTGGAGAGCCATATGGTCGAGCTTCCACTTAGGAGCCGGAGGGAAATGCCGGCAGCTTCCCGGGAGCTGCCTGAGGTAAGCGCTGCCCACACTCCCTCCTGTACCTTCTGCCCCAGCCCAGAGCCCCCTCCTGCACCTCAAGCCCTAGCCTCACCCCAGACCTCGCACCCCCAGTTGGAGCCCTCACCCGCCCTTCCACCCCAACCCCCTGCTGCAGCCAGGATCCCTTTCGTGCACCCTGAACCCCTTATTTCTGGCCCCACCCTGGAGCCTGCACTCCCTAGGCCAGATCCCATACCCCCTCCCACACCACAACCCCCTGCCTCAGCCCGGAGCCCTCTCCTGAACCTCAAATCCCTCATCTTTGGCTCCACCCCAGAGCCTGTACCTGCAGCCGGAGCCCTCACCCCCGCTCCCCCAACCCCCTGTCCAATCCCAGATCCCAATCCCACACCCTGAACCCCTCATTTATGGCCACACCCTGAAGGCCACACCTCTAACCCAGAACCTGTACCCCCTCGCACACCCCAACCCCCGCCTCAGCCTGGAGCCCCCTCCCAGACCCTGACCCCTTGCCCCAGCCTGGAGCGCTCTCCTGCATCCCAAACCCCTCATCTCCAGCCGCACCCCCAGCCAGAGCCCTCACCTCCCCCCACCCTGCAACCCCCTGCCCCAGCCCAGTGAAAATGAGTGAGTGAGCAAGGGTGGGGGAGAGGGATGGAGTGAGTGGGGGCGTGGCCTTGGGGAAAGGGGTGGGGCAAGGGTGTTCGGTTGCCTGCACATAGAAAGTTGGCAACTCTACCTGGCTTTGCTGTTCTGGGACCCCATTGGGGTACAGTGGCTGAGGCCACTGAGGTTCCTAGTCCACTTAGTTGTTTAGTGCTGGATCTTAAGTTAGTCATAGTCAATGATGTTTTGATTGTCTCCTGATCTGTGGGTGACTGGGTAATGCTTCAAATTGCCTCCCAAACCTGGATGGCATTTAGATGAATGAGGAGTGTTGGTTCGTACTTTATCCTAGTGCTCTGTGATTATTTAGCACGTTTCATTCAAAGATCTCAAAGCAATCCATCCCCACCAAAGCCCCCTGTGACACCGGGAGGGATTTACCCCCCCCCCCCCAAGTTTACAAATGGGGAGGAAAAAGAGGCAGAAACAGGTACTAAGTGACTTTCCTGAGCTCAGATTAAGTAACAGAGCCAGAAATAAAAACCCTGGAGTCCTAACTGCTGGGCTGTCTTGCTTCTAACCACTGGACTACACTTCCTCCAAGCTCTGTTTCTAATGCTTCATTCTGTCATTGTTCTCAGAGTGCAATTTATGTGGCTCCAGTCTGTCCCCTTTCCCTCTCCTTGCAATAAATAGGTCACTTGCTGGTATAGCCTTTCAATGGGTAACAGAGGCTGCTCTCTCTTCTGCGGCCCCTGAACCAGCTCTTTGCACTACCTTGCTTTGAAGTGTAACCAGAGATGTGGGGGTCAGCATTACAGTACCTGCTTATTGAATGTTGGTAACTCATTAGCCCTCTTGTGAATCCCGATTCCTATTTGAACTAAACAAGTCCCCCAGAGTACATTGGATCTTTGAAAATGGAAACCTCTGTGCTGGCAGGCTCAAGGTGTATCTGGGCCTCGTCTGCATAAAAGAGAACTGGAATTAACAGTCTGTAATGAGACAATTAAATCAAGTTTCTTGACCGCATTAATCAGGGGTTGCTATCAAATTCCTGGGCTGCTGTTTGCTGCAAGTTAAAAGGAAACTGTTTAATATTTAGCATGTGTGTAGCTCTTCAATAGCTCATCCCCACGATGCCCCTGTGATGGAGGTATTATATTACCCTGTTAGACATATGGAGGGAGGGGGTTCAGTAAGGTGCAGAAGGCTGTGATGTGTGCAAGGTCGTGCGGCAAATTGGCAGCAGAGCTGGGAGTTCACTGCCGGATTTCTTGGCTCCTACACCCATGCACTGGATGGTGGAGTCCGTAGACTCTGTTGTTCCTTGGGGTAGGGCTTTACTATAACCCTACAGAATAATCAGTGAGCAACCGGCAACTCAGTGGCTACTAGGTGTCAGCTCTGCAAGGTGTACCAATAGAAAAAGGAGCTGGAGTCTCTGGGGAGGAAAACCTGGAGATAGTATAGGAGCCTTCTTCTGAATATATAAAATGAGGAGGGAATTAGGTTTGTAAACCCTTCCTTTGCCCTCTCGAATGAGGCCCCCTGCTTGATGCTCAAGGCTGGATGTAAAACAAAAGGGGAGGCCTACCTGTGGCTCCTTGTACAGGCACCGACTCCAGGGCTGGAGCTACAGACACCAACTTTCCAATGTTCTGGGGGGTGCTCACGGCTCAACCCCTGGCTCTGCCACAGGCCCTGCCCCCACTCCACCCCTTCCCTCCCCCTCCCCTGAGCCTGCCATGCCCTCGCTCCTCCCCCTCCCACCCCCCCAGCCTCCTGCATGCCAGGAGACAGCTGATCGGGAGGTGTGGGGAGGGAGGGGGAGGCGCTGATCGGCGGGGCTGCCGGTGGGTGGGAGGCGCTGGGAGTGGGGAGGGAGCTTAAGGGAGGGGGGGGGGGGGAGGCTGCTGACTTATTACTGTGGCTCTTTGGCAATGTACATTGGTAAATTCTGGCTCCTTCTCAGGCTCAGGTTGGCCACCCCTGAACTAGACCATTCCTGACAGGTGCTTGTCTAACCTGTTCTTAAAAACAGGTTGCTGTGTTGTCCTCGAATCCCAGCCAGACCCAATCTTTCCTGCTGTGCTCTACTATTTAACGCTTTAATAAAACCTGGCTAGCAGCCCCCGCTGCAGCGCAGAAGTAAGGGATTCCTTCAGGTGACCAGTCATGGAGGTCGGCGCGACTGGAAAAGTTTGCGCACTGCTGCGACGGTACACGTGGAGGCATAAATAACGTAAGGGGAGACCAAGGCAGTGGCTTGAACTAAAGCGCTTTGGTTCCATCGTGGGTGATTCCACATGCCTTAGCGTTAGGGCAAACGCTAGCAACCGAGCAGTCGAAACCATTGCTCTTGTGCCGTGTGAGAGAAGCGGCCTGTGCTACCTTCAGAGCCGCAAGAAGGGAACTTTTGCTCTGGTTCAATTAAAGAAATCTGCACTTCCTAAGAATGTGTAAAAACAAGGGGGAAAGGGACTATACAGTGTCTGGAACGTGTCCCCTCCCCCTCTTCAAGCTATCTTCGTTCTGATGATAACATAGGTTGGAAAAACTGGCGAGACCTAGTGGCAGAAATTAGACCAGGAAACCAAATTGTCTCATCTTAAATAAATGGGAACTTCCCACCAATGCACGGGCTGACTTTGCTTCCCTTACTGAAGTGCCCACGAGTTCATTACGCCTTTTGTGGCAGAATGGGGGCAGAGGGAGCAGGGAGCTGACTAGTTGATTTTCTTTCTCTGCGGAGTGATGGAGTTGCTAGAGAATCGACGCCATAGCGCTCCTCCTTGAGGGCGGAGTGATTACTCCAGAACACATTTCCCCATCCTAGAAGAGCGCTCTTCATTCTCTTTCATCCCTCTTTTGTGCTTTTAAAGCAGAACTGGGATGACTCATGATGATGCAACTCTTCTGTTGCAGGGTGGTGCCCTTGCAGAGGTGCTGCTGATGGCTATTTTTGTCATGCTTTAAAGCCTAGAGCTGTGCAGAGAACTTGGAACTATGCTCAGTGGACTTAATGGTTGATTGTGGAACTTTGTGTGTCAAACAACTTGTTTTATATTGAAGCACTTCATATAGCTTGTTCAGTTATATCTAGCCCGGTATGTGGCCTTAGTAGTGTGATCTAAGTCATATAGCAGTGATAGTCATTCCTCAGTGGTTTAGGAGCCAAATTAGTGATCAACATTCCCCCAAAAAGCCATAGTAGTGTGAATTCGTTGTTTCATTTACTGTATGAAAATTCACATGGCAAAATGACTAACCCGTATTATTTTATCAACTACAATTAGTTAATAACATAGTAAAAGCATCCTGATTGGTTGTTAATTAAATCACACCATGTTTTAATATCATATGCTGCAAAGAGCTGCAGGAGACACGTTAAAGAGTCACTTGCAACTCCCGAGGCTCAGTCTGAGTTGCACTGTCATGCAGACATAATAGTCTGTTTAATCCTAGATGTCAGAGATGGGAAAGACCATCTCAGGTCTTAGGAAGAATTACTGTATTACCAACCCCAATCTGTAAAAACAACATCATGAGCCAGGCCACAAAAATCATAAGTTTAAAATTCATGAGGGTTTTTTTAGTATAATAGATTTAGGGTTTTTTATTTGCCTTCTGATTTGTCAACCTTTCAAGCTCTTAAATGCAGCCATGAATATTGGAAATGCACTTTTCTTTCAATGAAAGCTGTGATTCTCTTGCAATCACCAGGATCTCTGAAGTGTGGCTTTAAGGACAAGAACAAATATGAGACTTGACACACTAAGTAGTTCTGGGTAGAGTGTTTGAGTGAAAGAACCCAGTTGTACTTAAATGTTCCTATGCAAGGACAAACCCTACACAGTGTAATTTTGCAAAACCTGGCCATTTTCAAATATTCAGAACATGGTGCAAAAATCCCCTACCTTTTGAAGTTTTGAACTCTCTTGTCTTGAGTTGCACATAGCTATGGAACGATAGCGAAGACTTTTTTCTCTCTCTCTACTGCCCCTTTCAATTTACAGGGAGAGTCAGTGCTATGAGTTGATCCACGACAGAGGATCTTAAAATGAGCAATTCCCACTTTCTCTGATGCATCTGGAGTTATCTTTATTTTAAAATCACCCAGACTGAAAGAACATATGTTGCTGCCGGGTCTAACTCCCTGCCTGGTCCTTTCTGATGCTTTTCTCTGAACTCCCTCCAGTCTATCAGTATCATTGCTTGTTTGTTAGTGTCTCATTCTTAATATTGTCCGAGGAGCTATTGTCCAGCTGTGCCTTTATTATGGTGTCCCAGAGGATCCTCCAGCCCTCCCAGATCCTCCAGTCCACTCTTCATCGCCACTAGCATTCTTAATTCTTCAGCATTGTGCTCTGGAAGTGCAGTGTTACATGTGTGATGTGTTGGATTGATGTAACGTTGGATCGCTTCCACTAAGTTTCTCCATTCTCAATTAGCTCTTCCTATAATTAAGCAGGTAAGGTGAATCCAGAGTTGAACTGTCTTTAGAAAACACAGCAAAACCTTTCTTCTTGGGATGGCCTCTCCACATAAAAGATGCTCACAATATGAAAGATTTTCTATTCCTTAACCCCTCCCCTCTCCGCCCCCGCAAAAAGAACCCTATCCAAGAAGAGTTTTGACCCTGAAAGGGGAGAAGTGCCAGAGACTCCATTAAGTCCACTAGTTGGGACATAAGTTTTCAAGTACATAAAAGATTGTTACAAGGAGAGAGAGACATTATTGTTAACCTCTGAGGATAGGACAAGAGGAAATGAGCTTAAATTGCTGCAAGGGTGGATTAGGTTGGACATTAGGAAAAATTCCCTGTCGGGCTAGGTAAGCACTGGAATAAATTGCCTAGGGAGGTGATGAAATGTTTGTCACTGGAGATTTTTAAGAGTAGGTTGGACAGATACTTGTCAGGGATGGTCTAGATAATACTTGGTCCTGCCTTGAGTGTGGGGGACTGGACTAGATGACCTCTTGGGGTCCCTTTCAGTCCTACGATTCTATTAGTATTGACTTTACATGGTAAGTGGTCAGATATTACGGTGATAGGTGGCCATATAAAACCCTAAAATAGGTTCAGAATGGTTGGCATTTCTGCTTTCTGGGTCTTAAAGTTGCTCTTTATGAAACTTGGGAACCTTTCATTATGTCGTTCTGTTCAACAGCATTGTCAGAATTCAGGTGCTGAAACTTACTTAATGCTGCAGCAAGCGTTGACCATTTCCTGATGCACCTGGGCAATTGTGAAGATAGACGAGAAATCCTGACAATATTCCGTTTTTTCTTTTGCTAATTCCCGTAGTGTTGATCTCCAAGTTCCACTGATGCTGTGAATGCATCACCTCAGTGCTGAGTTGTAATTTGACAATCGAGTGACCAAAGTAACTTGATTTCTCTGCATCTCTACTCTTTCCCTCTTCTGTCATTCCCAGTAAAGTCCTCCGTCTTGATGTTCGTAGCGGTGCTTGCATTAGAAATAACTTCTGTTTATTACCAGATGATCCTTTGGTAATCCTCCTGCAGCTTCCTAGTGGAGAAGGTCACACAAAAGGAAATGGAGAATTAATCGCTTATCTGCTAGTAGCTGTTCAGCTATTAGTAGCCTCTCATTGGAAGAAGAATAGCCCAAGCACTGAGGAATGGTTCAAAAAGTAATGGGAGACCATAGTGATGGAAAAAATTAACGCAGCAGTTACGTACCCAGGAAAATAGACCCAAGACCCAGATAGACAGATATTTGGTTGCCTTTTATTCAGTTTTTTTATTTGGTTGCCTTTTATTGAATATTAACATTTGATAGCTAGACCTGGTCTGTTAAATACGTATACAGGGATTTACATGGCAAGGATTTGTAAACTTGTTAAAACTAAATAAAATAGTTAAAAAGTCTATTTAAATATAGGAATAAGTGCAACATGAGTGAGTTTACTTAGGCTTGAGGAAGTGTTAAAATGCCGCAAGTGCGGATCCATAGATAACATATTTACCACAAAAATGGTTACTCAATGTTAAGTCAAAACAGTGTATGACTGCTTCAGATACCATTTGGAGGCCAGTTCAGTGGTCTAGTTATATTACAGTGAACAGACATGCAAGAGATCCAGCTTTGGGTCTCATGCTATTAAGGGCTAGCAGAATGTGGGTGCATCTCAAGCAGCCATTCCTTCCCCCAACTCTAGACTTTTTGAGGGACTGCCTGCAATAGCAGGGGGACTGGACTCAATGACCAGGAGGTCCCTTCCAGTTCTATGTTGAGTAGTAACATTTTGCATTTCTCTAGTGACGCTCTGGCCTTCCTGAAGTATAGCGCAGCGACTGGTTCTGGGTTTGTAGCGGTCCACAGGACACTGAGGAATGGGAGCAGTGGAAAGGAGTTAATAGCTTGGTACTTTGGATTGGCTCATCAATCCGCATACTTGTCCTTGGAGGTCTAGTTTGTAGTCTCTGTTGAGGAGGAGGTGGGAGATTAAGCACGTAAATCCTGTTGGGTGATTCCCATTAATCCTGGAAAGTCCCACTAATGTAGATGAGAAGGTAAGGTCCTTGGCTGACTGGCCCCGTGTGAACAGTTTCTATGGGATCCACTTTGAATTGTGAAGGGATTGCTTGTGTGTGTAGGCATGTCACTGTCCCATACTTGATGAAATAGGTCAGCTCTTCTCATAGACATTGAGTTGATTTCATTAACTAACTGAGGTTTCGCAGCTGCACCTTTAGTTTAACTGGTAAAGGCCTATGTCTTTTGAATCTGGAGTATGTGTCTCCTATTTCTGGCATTCCATGTAAGTGAATGGCTGACTACCATGGTGACCTTCTGTAGGTGTCTGCGGACTGATAACCCTGTTTTAATATGATCGTATTAGACCCTTGGATTGAAAGTTTATATTTTAAATTTACCCTTACTGCCTTTTTTGTTGATAAATGAGGTTGTGAATGTTCATGGTGCTATAGAGGGGCTGGCTTAAGAAACAGACTGATCTGAGACCCTAAGCTGGTGAACAACATTTAACTTCTCTGCATCAAATAGTCAGCAAGTGTACAGGCATTGAAAATTGTTGCTATAGCAGCAGAGTGAATGCAATTTGAAAATCATGCAGGGCAAACTTCCTGACAGTGAGACTGTGATGCGGTTATGATTGAATATGACCTTTTATATCATTGATATTACCACTGTTATACAGCTGCAACAAATCCGGTACAAAGTGTCCTGTAATGTTTCAATGGAAAAGTTATGATTTGCTAAGTTTGATTATCTTGTTTATATGCATGTATCATCTTTGTGTCTAAAGTTGTGAATATTGGCCATAGACGTGTGTCTTATACACGTGTTATATTCCTGGCTAACACCCAGCAGATAAGAGTTGCATCAAGGCCAGACAGCTATGTGATGATGGCGCATTAAGGACATTTCACTCTAACAATGGGCCATAGAAGAAACTCATACTGCCAAGTAAGTTTTCCTGTGAATGCCCCAGTAAGAATATGGGCAGTGGCTGCTACTGTGAGTCATGAAAGCATGTAAAGATATGTGCATGTGACCCTGGACTCCATCTTGGGCCAGTATCCTTCCACAAACAGAGGCTGTGAGCTTTATTTGGGATAGTAAAATTCCATGCACATGGTAAAGCATATAAAAGGACCTCTGAGATTTCCATTTTGTGTTCATTTCTTGCATCATTTCTCTGGACTGGATTTTTAACAAGGAAGCTTTGAACAAGGACTGCTGACCCCCAGTATGCTTGGATAATTTCCAGAGAGACTTTTGAAAGCTAGCATTTATTCCATCACTGCTGTGATCCTGATCTATGAACACTGAAAAATCACTTGTATGTATATGATCTATTAACCATTTATAACTTTTTTTTATTATTAAACCTTTATTTTTAGTTACTGAAGCATTGGCACCAGCATGATTACTGGGTAAGATTTGAGTTATACATTGACCTGGCAAAGTGGCTGATCTCTTGGGATTGGAAGGACCCTATATATGATGAAATTGGTTTTCAGTAACCACTCATCAAAAGTCCACTGTCTGGGTGGTGAGCCAAGGGGTGAAATGCCTAAGGAGACTGCATTTTTGACTTCTGTATCACCACACTGGTTAACAAGAAGTTTATTTTTGTTACTGGCCACCAGTTTGGGATGAGTCTGCCCTGTTTCTCAGCAGTTTGTCCTGAATTTGGCGTTCTCAGCTGTGACCCACTGAGGCCCAGTGACAAAAATCTATTCGACTCTGGAAGAGTCTCTCAAGAGAAGTGGTGAAAACCATATCACTACTCATTTAAAAGTAGTGTACAGAGCATTGAGGGGTGTATGGAAACCTGCTCTGGGAATGCTCTAGTCTAAGTGGACTTTTTGCACCTCTAATTTCTGGTTCTGGGAGTTTTGTAGGCTGGGCATTAATTATGGATTTAGGCTCATAACATGTTTCTAGAAGCAGAACATTTTGCTTATCCAATCCTGTTGAGTGCCCTTTTAGATTAGAGTAAAACTACTGCGTCTGGTTTTGCGTGGTGCATATGGGAGGCCACAACTCTGCTGCAACATGAGGCACCAAAGTCCCCTTGGCATTTATTGGGGAATTAGGTGTCAAACTCCCTTAGGATTGTCAAAGGGACCTATCTTAAGGTCTAAAGAGAGCTGTGATAGTTTTGTTGGTGGGTTTTTTATTTTTGTATTATTTTTTATTTCTTGCTGAATCTTCTCCCCAGACACTAAAATTAAAGCAGGATCTGTGTTCAGGATCCACAATGCACTTAACTTTGTACCCCAGTCTACATATGGATTACTAACAAAGTACTCCGAGGAAAGAACCTCTTCACAGCAACAGTCATCTCTCTCATGTGCACTGAAAAAGCAGGGGAGCCGGCTGCTCAGTTTTTCGGTTTCATGTAGTTTCGCACCCCTAGAATGTTGGTTGTGAAATAACCTCACAAAGTCATCTTGACTTATGAGGTTACCACTCAGTTGTAGCGTAGTGTCTTGTGCCAACCGGCTTGGTGGCTTTTGACGGAATTTCAGATGCCTAATGCAAAGGCAAGAGGTACCTGGGTTCACAGTGAGTTTTTTGCACAGTTCAAGTGGCAAATTTGAAAGCCCTAGTATCTGTGCTTCCTTAAAATGTACAGGCTTAATTGTGGTGCCATCTTTTAAACTTTACGCTGAGGTGGGGGAGGTAATATCTGTTGCTGGACCAACTTCTCTTGATGAAAGAGGCAAGACCCCTGTTGAGTGGTCTCTGTAGGCCAAGGCTGACACACATTAACAGGGAAGAGTTAGGGAAGCTTATACTCTCACAAGCTATGCTTTGCTCAATCCATGGAGGATTTTACCAGCACTAAATTCACTTGAGAATAGAGGACATAAGCCTTTTTTTGGTTTAAGAGTAAGATAGTCCCAAGTTAACCAAAGAAAGCAGAGGGTGTATGTTTTTGCAAGCAAATTAATCTTTGCAGCTCCTCCTTCTTTAAAAATTCAGGCATCACATTGAGTGATGGTGAATCCCATGAATTTTAGCTCAGAGAGCTCATCGCTGAGTTCACAATGTCTTGTCCATCATTCTCTGGACTGATTTCACTATGTATCTTATGCTTTGAGTTAATTAAAGAGAGGAAATTCAGCTTTTCCCCCAATTAGTCTCATGGCTCTAGCATTTGGAACAAACATCTCATATTAGTCTTTTATTCCTGCGGGGGGGGGGGGGGGGGCAGCTGACAGGTTGAATTCCCCTAGCAGAAATAATCTTATATTCCTTTTAGGCACGCAATCAGGATGCATGATTAACAGGCTATCCCACATCACATTACTTCTCCCTTCCCTACTGCTGTCCAGAATTAAGTTTATGTATGTTCTTAATTGGCAGAAGCTCATGCATGCTGCCCTGTCCATTAGTAGGTCTTGACGCTCCTTACAGTATATGCTCCAACAGCAAAACACAGGACTGAACCAGTCATGTGATTAAAACGCAAACGTTCCCTCCCTCTCCCCACCCCGCCGAGAGTTGGCAAGAGGAACAAGTCTGAATTGGTTCCTATATTTCCTCTTTGAGCTGCAGTAGCATCTGTTTAGGGAATCCTATTTTATGTGTGTGTTTGAAGCAGTGGGAGTGGTAAAAGGGGTTTCTGGACATCCCATGTAAAATTCCTCTAGCTAACTGAAGGGAGGATTGGGGTGTCTGAGAGTCTCTCCCTCCCTGGATACAGCCAAATCATCTCTGTCAGAACTGACTTACCCTGGGACTGATCACAAAATACTTCTGAGTAACAAATTTCCAGTGATGTGCACTTAATAGTTTGCCAGGAGGTTCTGCCGTCCTTCATGTTCTACAAATGCATTTTTGTACAAATGAGAAAACAAACTAATAGACTCCCTTTCCCCTCCTCCTTTCTCTCTACAGTGCAAGGAGCAATGCATTTGTGGGAGTCTATAGTTAATGTAATCGCAGCACATCCTCAGCTTAATACCCTTCTCTTAATTTTATAATCTGATTTCCTTTCTTCGGTGGAGATGTCTGCATTCTTACTTATGACAGCGTAAATCCTAATGGTTGAACTACATCCGGACAAATCTACTGTAATGTATCAGTATAAGGAAGAACAACTGGGCTGTCTGTAAATAGCTCTGTGTTCTTTCCCTTATATATTGTTTTACTGGAACTGTTCAATATTCCTTCAGTCGAATGGGGTGTGTGGAGGTTCGAAGTTCTGTTTCGTAAAGGAGTTAAGGATTGCACAATTTGGCTTCATTCTAAATTGGAGTGAAACCCAAATGTTTTGAAATTCTTTGCAAAGAAGAGTCTGAAACAATTGTTTTGGGTTGTTCAAAGTTGCGTTTTGACAATCTAAATGTTTTTTGTTTCAGTTTTGACATTTATTTCATAGTCTAACATCTAATGTAATGCAAATTCAGAAGCGATTGTGTTTTGAATGAAAAAAATCAGTGTTTTCATTCCAAAAGTGTTGAAATGGAATGTTTCAACCTTGCCGTTTTTCTCCCAAACGAAATTCATGCAAAATTGACCCATTTTGCAAAGTATTTACATTTCCATGGATCTGCATATTCCAACAAACAATGGTTCCATCGAAGTTTCTCTGACCAACTCTAGTTATTTTGCATGTTCTCAGGCTCTGGTTAAAGACTCTTGCCTCAACAAATAATCATGCATTTCATGTAACACCATACTTATCTAGTGTTCTGAAAACTAAACAAAAACCCTGAGCCCAAACACCCATGATTAAGGTTAAGATTCTGTCATGGGTATTTTTAGTAAAAGTCAAGGACAGGTCGTGGGCAATAAACAAAAATTCATAGAAGCCCACAACCTGTCCATGACGTTTTTACTAAAGATACCCTGGGCGGGAACTAACAGACCACTGCTGGGGTCTGACCTCCGGCAGCTGCTCCACCCCCAGGGATGCTGACCCAATCCTGGCTGCTGTTGAGGGAGGGGAAGAGGGAAAGCGCTGCTCAGCGGGCTGGTCCGGAAGAAGTCATGGAAGTCCAGGAAAAATCACAGAATCCATGACCTCCCTGACAGAATCCTATCCTTACCTATGATATTTGGAAGTCTGAATCATAACTTTGCTTGTCAGACTGTCTGTGCCGTGTGCATACAGCACAGCAATTTGAAGGAGGAGATACTCTGGCTAAAAACATGGGCAAATCTATGTTCTTACTGAGAGTTTTTTTTTTTAGTGTTCGTACAGAGCAGGTAGGTCCTCCAGGTCCAAAGGATTTATGCATTCTAAGGGAAGGGGACAAGGAAAATGTCTTTCTCTTGGTGGTAACTTTAGCTGCTAGTCGTGTACTTTGCTACGTTTGGATAAAACCACTCAAGCTTATGCATTCCCTTCCAAGCTCCATGAAGAGCTATTCTCAGATGTCTTAAAAGTTAGAATGCCCTTTGTGGTGATGGAAATATACTTTTATATTAAATTCTTTCTGAGTTGAGGATGCACCATACCTCGTGAAGCATTTAGCAGGAGTGGGACCTAGGTGAATAACTCATTGGCAGTGCTCAAAAGATGGTCTGTCCTCGGTTACATCCAACATCAGTGTGTAACTAAGGAAGAACTGTGCAAAATGCAGATTTCTGGCATTGCTGCCTTTTCACCACTTCTTATGCAGCTTTGTAAACTCCAGCCTCACCCAAATGTCGCTTGCCTTACTATTTTGGGGGTTGGCTCTATTCCACACAGAAAATGCAAATTTTGGTATATTCCCCAGGCAACAACTCTTGCAGGAGAGGGGAGAGTCTTAACACTGAAACAGCCCACTGGACTAGAAAACTGGCTTGGTTTTGCTCAAACCAGTCACCTAACAATTTTCTGCAGAAATGGCCTGCTTCTGACTTTGCAATTAAATGTGTAAAAATGGAACTTAAACTTTTTTTGTGGATGCTAGGTTTACCATCACTTGATGTCTTCAGATCAGGACTTGGTGCCTTTATGGAAGGCATGCTTTAGCCAAAACAGAAGTTATTAGCCTCAATAGAGGAGTAACTGTGTGAAATTCTGTGGCCTGTGATAGACAGAAGGGCAGACAAGACTCTCTCATGGTTCCTTCTGGCCTTAAAATCCATGAATCTTATTGAGGAATATTTTTGCATCTCTAAATTGGGCACAGAGTTTAGCTCGTTAATTATTTTGCAGCTGTTCTGCCTATTTTGGAAGGTGGTGGGTGTTGGGTGAGCCCTGGAGCCAAGAGCAGAGAGACTCTTGGAAGGTGGCAGGCATACTCCTCCTGCGTAATATAATTTATCTGCTTTAATACTGATGGTCACATTTGTGTCTTGTGCTCTGGAGTCTGGCTTCTTACGGTAACCATATGCAGTTCCTGGTCCTGTCCTTCACCTTCCAAGATGTAACTATCTAGTCCAAGACAGGTAAAGTATAAGATTAATTTCCTTGCTTGAGTTTCCAACCCACTCTATAAATCTAACAATGCTTCTGTCTCAGTAGTTTGTTTGACATGCCCTTTAAAATAAGGGGGTAGTCATAGCAATACCGTATATTCCTTTACAGGCCAGTAGTGCTCTGAATGCATCAGTTGGTATATTAAAAAGCTACTGCCAACTGCAGAGACATTAAAAGTGTTTATAAAACATTCTTTATTGTCTGTGATATATTACAGTGATATAAATGTGGTAGTTTGAATCTAATGTATGTGAAATTTTTAAAAAAATCTAGTGGAAGTATGAAACTAAAATATTGTTTGTACTTAAAATATGAAGACAATGGGCAAAATGTGGCCCATATGCATCTGGTCTTGTTTTCAATGAAGACAATGGGAGTTGCGATCATTTAACCGAGGTGGCATTGTTCCCATCGAGAGGTGAGGGTTAATGTTTGTTTGTTTGTTTGTTAACCTCCCACCTCGGTTTGATAGACATTAAAGATGGCAAAAACTTGTTAGGGTGTTTTGCCTGTCCCTCTGCAGGACTTTTCCCTACTATATATTCTTCCACATATTGTGGTGTATACCTCTAAATGGCTTGGGTTTGTAGCCAATTACTTCATTTTACCATTCATTTATTGTGTGATGTTATGATCAACTAACATGTCATGTAATATGTAATCATTGTATGCTAAATAGATACAAACTGTAGGATTACAGAAGTATAAGACTGATCAGTAGTTAGAAGGGATAAGTATGTCTTGGCTATCCAAGTAGGGCTGAAATGCAAGGCCTGCAGGCTGAGGCCTGTAAGATTTTAGCTTAGCCATACTAGGCCTTCGAGTTAAGAAACATTTGACATGAGTAAGTGACCAAAGAATAATCTGATGCCGTGAGCGGGAAAAGATGTGCCAATGGTTGGTATTGCGAAAAATTAGCTGTAAGATGAATGATAGATCACAAAATTCCCCAGAGGCACATTTCTCAGACATTCTTGTCAACTGCTGGAAATGGCCCACCTTGATTATCACTACAAAAGGCTCCCCCCTCCCGCCCCGTCCCCCGCTCTCCTGCTGGTAATAGCTCACCTTAAGTGATCACTCTGGTTACAGTGTGTATGGTAACACCCATTGTTTCATGTTCTCTATGTATATAAATCTCCCCACTGTATTTTCCACTGAATGCATCCGATGAAGTGAGCTGTAGCTCATGAAAGCTTATGCTCAAATAGATTTGTTAGTCTCTAAGGTGCCACAAGTCCTCCTTTTCTTTTCTCTAACACGTGTCTTAACCACAGGATACAGGTTTTGCGCCAGTGCTAATGAGAATAAAAGGTATGACAAACAACCCCCTACGAAAGACTGGGTACCCCAATATTCTTGGGGGACACAATACGAATAAGGGGAAAGAGGATGGACACCTTCATGCGCATGTACAGATTATTAGGTATTGTCAGTCACAAGATAAGAGGACTCCCAGATTGGGTAAAAGTTTTTGTCTTTTCCCTGTGGGAAAACTTCAGCAGGAACCATCCCTCTGCTGCTGATCAGTGTGGCAAGGCATCTGTCAGACCCTAAGAATATCGTTAAGGATGTGAGTGTGACTATCTTTGTAACTTCTGCATCGGCCTTTACAGAATTTCTACATGCATGGGTGATCCTAACCTTAATAGTAACTTTGTTAGTAGAGGTGACTTTCAAACTGCTTGAAACTGTAGCCAGCAGGGCCGAACTGCCGGTGGTGTAGCACAGCATTACTAAATTCACTTTAAAATAAAAGGCTACAGATGCGAGGGTTTCTTCCACCTCTCTTGTGAGCAGAGCCATCCCTTGGGCATGGCAAATCGGGGCGACTGCCTGGGGCCCTGTGCCTCAATAAAATTGTGAGGAGGAGGGTAGAAAGGTGAGGCGAGTGAGGTGAGTGGCAGGAGGGTGAGGAGAAGCCCCTCTACCAGAACCTCCCCCTCAGCCCAAGTGCCTCCTGGCTGCCGGTGGGCCCCACCGATCGGTGTCTCCCCCTCCCTCTCTGCGCCTACTGCGGATCAGATGTTTTGCGGTGTCAGGAGGTGTTGGCGGGGGAGGAGAGAGGAGCGAGGGCACAGTGTGCTTGGGGGACGGGGTGGGGGTAGGGGCAAGGGAGGGCACCCCCCCGGCAGATTAGAAACTCAGCACCTATGTCCTGGGCCCTGCACCCTGCTAGGGACGGCCCTGCTTGGGAGACATGATATTGTATTGGTACCGATAGCACTTAGGAGCCCTAGTCATGGGCCAGCACCTTAACGTGCTAGGCGCTGTACAAACCGAACGAAAAGACGATCCCTGTCCTAGGAGCTGACTGTCTCAGTAATAGACCTCACCATCAGGAAATCTCACATGATAACCAGCCTAATTTTTCTCAGCTCAGTTTCATCCCACTTATCTCTGTTTTACCCCATGGATTCTGTTGGAAACTTTCTCTGCCACCTGGATATTTCACACTTCCGGTATGGACAACCCCAAGCTCTCAAAAACCATCAGACCTCTCAAAAATCATGAGATTGCCTTCAAATTCTGATTTTTTTTTTTTTTTAAATTGGGCTCCTTTTTATTTGCCTTCAGGGTCCACCTGAGTCACATTTTCAAGCTTTTCTCTGCAATCACAAGGGCTAG
The DNA here is from genome assembly GCF_965140285.1 of Lepidochelys kempii. Classification (NCBI taxonomy): domain Eukaryota; kingdom Metazoa; phylum Chordata; order Testudines; family Cheloniidae; genus Lepidochelys; species Lepidochelys kempii. Next base: position 14,416,712 of record NC_136380.1, read on the forward strand.
AAACTTTTTTTTTTTAAAAAAAAATAGAAGCTGAGAGTCTCATAAAAGCTCTTGGCTGCAACATCTGAGGCTTTAAGAAAAACACCAACTGTTTCAAGCCCCATGATGGAATCACAAGTTGGCCACAGTGCACTTACTATACATACAAGAGACTATTTAATATGCCCGGCGGCATAGCTCTTCAATGTTTGCTCATCAGTCTCTGTTAGTAATGTTTGCCCCTCCTCTCTGAATTCCCTTCCATTTGTCCCAGGTGCAATCTCTCCAGTGTCATGAGGAAGCCGGCCATGGCTTCTTCATTCATTTTACTTTTGAAGATTTCAGAACAGTTTTTCTTATCTTCCTCTCAGTTCATTGCAATTACTTTTATCTGCGTGGCGCTGATAGCATATGTATATGAAATACATTATTAGAGCAGGGCTAGCGCGTGATGTGAGTGATGCAACCTTCAAAGCACAGAAAAAGTCAAAGAGCAGCTGAGCTGCTAACTAAATGTGTGACAAATAACAGCTTCAGGCATGGACCTGTCAGAACTTATAAACGAAGTGGGGTTAGGCTGGGTCAATACTTGAATGGGAGACCTCCAAGGAACACAACTTGTGCTCTAGGAAGTGGTGAAGATAATTCATCAGTAGTGCCTTTCCTTCTGAGTTAGTACTGTGGCAGTGTCCCAGCTTGGTGCTCAAGAGTTTCTGGAGACGTCTTTCAAAGAAGACTGAAAACTAAAGCCCTTGCTGTTTGTGATCATTAAAGTTCCCATGGGGCTCTTTGAAAGAGTAAAGACCAAATTACAATTTGGGTAATTACATCTTGGTTTTCCCCTAACGTTTAATTTTGGATGTAGTATTTAGAACACCTCACTAGACATGGGCAATGCCAGGACAGATGAGTTGGAGTGCTGTTGAGAAGCAAAGTCGGGAAAGTAACTAAAATACTACTTTGATGGATTGGATTTATTGAGGGACAGACTATCCTAAGCGATCAATTACTGATGAACAATCTACACTCATTGCTATATTTGCTTTCCACAGGCAGCTCTTAGTATAACCTTCTATGAGTGATGTACCTAAATATTTGGATGGTAATATCTAAACTGTGTTGTTAAATTGATTAACCTTAATTTGGGATAGTGCAGATTATGTACTATATGTATTTTATGATTTTTAAACCAAACTTTGTACTTTGGGATAATTGAAGCATTGTACCCAGATGTATAGACACTCTTTCCTTAACCTGAGTATTAGATAATTTTAACATTGGCTTCCATAAAAAAAAATCTGTACTAAACTTTTATGCAGTATTGTTGTGCACTCTTGTGTGGCTATCATATTCCACTCTCCAAGTGGCTGTATTTCAGTGGTGAGTGAATGATTTCGTGTATAGTTTGTGTATCAGTTTGTTTGCAAAATCTTTATTCACAGTAGGTACATGGCTGTTTTACACTATTGGCAAATGTCACTCTTGAGTGTTAACACGTAGAAATTCTGACTCAGGAAACACTTCTTAGCATTAAGACCAGTTAGAGTACAGAATAGTCTCCCCAGGGAAGTGGTGGATGCTTCATGCATGGAGACATTTTAAAGATAGATTGAGTGAATCACTGGTGAATGCATTGTCCAGACGGTGCAGGATGGCTCCCTAAAGAACGGACTATTCTAGTAAATCGCTGCTGTGTTCAATTTACAATTCTTAGTTGTATTTTTTTTATCCCACTGTTGGGATAAGTAGGAGTAGTTTTCTTTGGATCAGCCAATGCTGTTGAGACTAGAATTTTTGGCATGTTGATTTTTTTCATGCAGAAACATTATAGTAACACTGCTTAATAACATCACCGAAGCTTGGAGACTTAGTTGCAATCCATACTCCTCTATAATTGATGCGTACAGAACTAGAAACTGCTAATGCTGTACTTACCCAGAAAGAGATTGATCATGATTCCGGAACTTCAGAGTAGGTTTCATGGTTTGTTTTTTTTTAAGGAAGGATTTAGCCCCTGTGAAACTTTGCTGGAGATTAAGCTAAGCAGGTAGCCTAGCCGTTGAATTAGTACATGAGCCTTTCACCTCTAGCTTACTCACAAGTAAAATGAATTCAGTGGTCTCAGTGTTAATCACTCGTCATCTTTTGACCATGTCACAAAAATGTCACTTAAACTGGCGTAACTTGGTATGGCTTCGAGACACACTACTTAGAAGTCTAGGGGTACTATAGCAAGGTTGTTGCACAAGAGGTTAGAGAAACAACAAAGAACCCTAAAAAATGTCAAGCTACTCAAAGATCGTTCGTTTTTGTTAACTATCCAAATCGTTCTTGGATAAGTTCCACACTCACTGCTTATTGGTGTGACTATTTTAAATCACCTGTTGTATCATCTAATGAATCAACTATTTTTTTTACCTTGCTTGAACGAGGATAGCTTTTGCATTTTCTGATAACTACAACAAATTAATGTTGCAGATGTTTCCGGTATGGGCTTGTGCGCTAGCAACTGTGTTGTGGTGTGTTTGATTATTCCTCTTCTCCTGACCAGGCTGGTCTCCAAGGCCATGAAGTTCTTGCAACTGCACAGAATGTCACCTTGCCCCCAGGTTACCTGACGCAACCTGCTGCTCCAGTGAGGAACGTGCAGCAGAGCATGGGGCCAGATTAATCATTGCCGTTCAGGGATGCCAGGTTCTGTGCAGCTCTTGGTGCAGGGTCCAGTAGAACTCAGTAAACCAGAACTGATTATAATGAAGAGTGTGGCATCCTTAACGATAGCAATGAACCTTGGACTGCTCCTTTTTCTGGCTGTCCTCCTCTTTCCGTTATAAACAAACTGCTCCTATTGGCTGTCTCTCAAACAACTTGGTGTCCTATGTGCAGTTCTTGCGTGTGCCCGAAAAAGCTGTCAAGCCAAGCTCTGCTTACTAACCGGAAGTGCTGCACAGCAGGGATCTTTATATCCTAAAACTGTCTCTTGTTAAAAGCCACAGAGAGGCTACACTAACCGGAGCCAGATTTCGGCTGGACATGTCGGCGGAGCTGTTTGTCACATCCTTCCAGTTGTACCACATGTTCTTGGTTACCTAGGCTCCATCTATGGCTAGATGCTTGTCTGTAAACTGTAAATATAACAGTTGGGGGAAAATGCAGTGTAGATAGGGCCCAACTGTGTTGTAAGAATACAGCTGAAGCCTTGGAAGTAGTAAGGCCATACTGCTGCTCCGTAAACAGGCGTTAATCCCATCAACACTGCATAAAGGGCTGTGAATTAACTGTTGGACAGCCAAACACATTGCAGCATGGTTTACGTGTAGATGAATGGAGCCCTATAGATGGGTTCTTGAGTTTACGTTATTCTTAAGCAGTGGCATTGCTCCGGTGCATAGTGGTACACAGTCCACCTTTCCATTTCTTATGCTGTAACAAGCTTGCAGTTGTCTTTAAAATCCCAAACCAAGGGTGCATAACTCAGCATTGAAGCTGGACATGCTAGGATCATTACTGTGGTTTCTAGCCAATAGGTATTATCTGGATCAAATAAAAATGTGTGTGTATGATGAGCTATGTAATGAGACACATACAGGTGTGATTAGAAAGGCTTTATTGGCATGAGTTTGGGATGGTCAGTTTCCAGGGGTTTAATCCTGCTATTATAGAGATCAGGGCTGTCTGTGGAGCTGGGATTTGGCTCTAAATTTCCCCAACATATGGGGATGTTCAGATGTGAGGCTTTGTTTTAGGCCTGTTACTGATTGTGACTCTCAGAAGTCAGGAGGCTTCTCTTCCTAGACTGAGGCGTGAGTGTTTAGGGTGACCAGACAGCAAGTGTGAAAAATCAGGACGGAGGTGGGGGGTAATAGGAGCCTATATAAGAGAGAGAGACAAATATCAGTACTGTCCATATAAAATCGGGACATCTGGTCACCCTATTAGTGTGTGTGTGGATTTTTTGTGTGTGGATTTTTTTTTTCCTGGCTGAGATTTCTTTGAACAATTCCCATTAACAGAACTGAAAAGTTAATGTGGAAATATCCAAAGGGAGAGTCTCTAGGTCTGTGTAAGGGAGCGCCGGTGAAATTGCATTATCTGGTGTAGGGTGCTTTGTACACAAGATGAAACCTACCCCTGGGGATCTCGAGGGCTGAAAGTGGCTCAGGGACTCCAAAAAAATGCAGCCCAGGGTTGCCCTGTCCTGTAGCTGCAGCATGAGGTCTTAGCTGGTTTTATTGCTGGTAAACTCAAGCAAACAGTTTCTGTTCATCTTTCAAGGCAGATGCTAGGTCAGGTGCATGGCTCTGGCACTCCTGGCAAATAACCAGCAAAGCCCTGGGTGCCGACAGTGGACATCCCTCATTACTTGTCTCCTCTTTGGCATTCTCCATTTGAGTCTGAACTTTCAATGACTAGCTTTGTGTGTGACTAGCTACACCTCTACCCCAATATAACGCAAACCGATCGAACACGAATTTGGATATAACATGGTAAAGCAGCGCTCTGGAGGGGGGGCGGGGCTGCGTACTCCCGTGGATCAAAGCAAATTCAATATAACGTGGTTTCACCTATAACGCGGTAAGATTTTTTTGGCTCCCGAGGACAGCGTTATATCGGGGTAGAGGTGTATTTGGTTTTCATTGGCCTTTAGGGGGAGTCAGGTTTATAGTCAGCGCAAGTTACCTCTCAGAATGACTTTCCAGCAAAAGGCAGGCAGCAAATAAAATAGCCTGCATCTTCTCTTTGGTGTGAATCTCGTTTTCAAAATGTAGGCTTCAGGGGTTTTCAGCTCAGCCAATGCACATTAGCACGTGGTGTATCAGGGTTGCCTGAATTGCAACACAGCCCAGGAGGGATGGCTGCGAAATCCCTTAACCAGCAGGAAGCTGCAGTAATGAGTTCGGGGACCTGGACAGGAGGAGACTTTTTGGAGTGGAGAGACTCTCCAGAGAAACCAGGGGGACTGACACAGCTCCCTGGCTTAGAGGTTAATGGAGGGAGAACCATTAACTGGGTACTGAAGCACAGAACCCAGGGCAAAATTGGAAGCTCCAGAAGGGCAGCATATAGGCCTGAAGTGGACTGCGTTCATGAGTTGAACCCCCGCAAGGGTAACCGGGCTGCAACACGTTGATGGGAGAGGTAGAAAGGAACTGAGGGCAGGGGGCCTGTAGGGCCATGCTGTGCCAAGAGGGGGCATACTCGGGGACTCTGCCATACTGTCAGACCTGTGTAGTGCCTTGGGAACGAATAGACTTAGACAGTGTAGTCATGTGAGGGTTAACAGTGATTTTTTTTAATGAATCCCATTTTCTGAATAAATCCCTCCTAATTATTAGTAATCACAGGTTTCTGATTTACAGAGGCTTCACTGAATCAACCAAGGTGAAGTGTTTTCCTTCTCTCACTGGGCTTTTTCTGAGGAAACGGTGATTGTTTATGCCCCAAAGCCCGGCAACTCTCCTTCACTCCTTGTTCGTGATGGTGGCTGGTATATGTAACGCAGTAACACGTAGAAGTGTCGTATGAGACTTGGGCCTCATGCTGGGTACTGCATGTACTCCTAAGAGACAGCCCCTGCCCTGAACAGCTTACAATCTAAATAGACAAAGAGCTGGAGAAAAGGAAGTATTATCCCCACTTCGTCGGTGAGGGAATAAGGCACAGAGAGATGAAACAACTTGTTTAAGATCCCATAGGAAGTATGTGGCAGAGACAAGAATTTCACTTGGATCTTGAGTTCCAGTCCGCAGGAACATCCTTTCCCCCCTTTCTGTCTTCGTGGCTGCTTTTTAAAAAATGTCAGCAGCTATCCTGGTCTTATTGCAAAAATAAGCCACTTTCCATTAGCTGCTTTTACTTCAGAACATATGAATTGTCTTATTTTTGGGTGCATTAACAAGCTCATGCTTTGTAGCTGCTTAAACTACTGCATAACTTTAATGAACAGCACCAGAGTGATGCTCTGATTTTACTGTACCATTTTGTTGTGTTAATTTTCCTTTCCCCAGTAACACAGTAAGCCTGAAACAGTTTTCTTTTTATTGAGCCATCCCTGAGAAAGCAAGGAAATGTCTCTTCTCATTTTAAGGTAGATAGCTAACGAGAGTGCTTTTTTGGTTGGGTATTACTATGATTATTAATGCCTTTGATGTGCAGCTCTTAACACACTCTTTTATTATAATCATCTGCTACCATCCGGGGTTCCTGCTGCTTCAGCAAAAGCAAATGATAAATGGAGCAGTGCAAACAGGAATCCTTCCTCCATGCTGTATTACGCTTTAGTGCTTTATCAGCGTCGAGTGAAAGTGACATTGCAGTGAGCATACGGACGGAATGATCAGCCATGTGGTGAATGGTTACTGACCCCTAGATTCTGCCCATGACAGCTGTGGGTTTGTTTTTGACATTTAGCACTAGGCGGAGGGAGGTAAAACCTTTCTACTTCTATTCAGAGATGCTGTGCTTTGATTTGCAGCTAGTGCTGAAGGCCTCCTATATTACTGAGAATTTTCCCAGCCGTGTTTAAGCCATTTTAATCTCTCATAAATGCAAAATATGTCAAGTAGTAGGATGCTTTGTCTAAGTTAAAAATCCTTGTGCATTTTCTCTTCTTTGGAAGGTATAGGAATAAATGCACCCTTGTTTCTGCAGAGTAGAATTCTAACCTCACCGCGGTAATTCTGAAAAGCTAATCACCAAGACTTCAGCTAGCTGGTGAGTTTGAATGCTGGGGAGGAATCTGCGCTCTTATTACTCGCACCCCAATGTCAGCATTGTGCTGGGGAATGTAAGGAGAGCAGAGGACTTCTGTTTTCATACTTTAATTCTTTTGTTGTCGACATTGTCTCTGGGGTCTAGGAGATGTAAGAAAGGTCTAGCATGTTTGTCTGTTTAGATGCAGCCATTTGTTAACACAAGGTAACTTCTGATCAGAGTGTCTGCCCTCTTAGATCTCACTATGTGTAAGGAGGGATGTGCATTTCTTCACAGGGCTGGGGGAGTGCCGTTTCTCATGGAGCAAAACATAACATTGAATGTTGAGCCATTAAGTTTGTCAGACCTAGTTTTGATGGCCAGTACGATGGTCTTACTAAGGGCTTGTCTTCACTACTGCGCTATATTGGTGCATCAATGGAGCAATGTTTATGTAGCGCGTCCGGGCCTGCCTACAGCAGGGCCCAGGGCAAAACAGTCAATGGCCCCCCTAGAAAGGGATGGCTGAGGTTTTTGACGCTACTATTTATCCTGTTGATAACACATTAGAACCCACTATGTGTACGTCGTGGTGTTGCTTGATCTAGTTAACATTTTTATCTTAATTTTTATTTAAAAAAAAACAACAAAAACCCCAACATATCTCTCCTACCCATCCAGGCCCTTTTAAATCACCAGGCTCCTGGGCAATTGACCCATTTGCCTGTCTCTGTTGGCAGGCCTGAGCGTGTGGGGTAAAGACGCACTCTGCCGATCGGAGAGCACTCTTGTTGAGGTGGAGTAACTACGGTGACGGGAGAGGCAGAAACTATGTCGGCGGGAGAGTGTCTCCCGCCAACGTACTGGGGTATAGACACTACTTGAAGCTGATGTAACTTATGTCACTCTGGGGTGTTTTTTCACACCCCTAAGCGATATAAATAACATCAACTTTTGCAGTAGTGTAGACATGCCCTAAGATGTTTCAGGACGCAGCTGGGGAAATAAAGAGTTGTTGGCAGCCTTACTTTGGTGAACTCCTGAGAATCCAGGAGTGGTTTTGTATCAGAGTTGTGACTTAGAATCTGTTTTTATCTCATTGTCTTATGCTCCATGTGGCCTGACTTTCACTTTCCAGTCTGAATCATAGAATCATAGAATATCAGGGTTGGAAGGGACCTCAGGAGGTCATCTAGTCCAACCCCCTGCTCAAAGCAGGACCAATCCCCAATTAAATCATTCCAGCCAGGGCTTTGTCTGGTAGTCTCTTGTCTATGATTGTAACTCCTTGAGGGGAAACAGGGCAGGACAACCAAACTACTCGGCAGTGGTGGTAGAAAGGGGGGGAAAATGCAAGAGCACCGGAAGGTTGGGGATTGTTCCCTGAATAACTAGCCTGTAGTATTGTTTTCTCTAGAGTGGGGAAGATCAGGAATCCCTTTCTCAAAGGTCTTGTGTTTTGTTCTCTCCCCCACTTCTGGGTAAATTAGTCCCTCTTGGGCCCCCAAAATAAGGATGTGAGGACAGAATCTCAGGAGATGGCAACCAGCATAACTACATTGACTTCAAGTGAGCAGTGCTGATTGACGCCTGTTGAGAATTTTGCCCCGTTCTCTAGACTAGACCCTTAAGAGGAAAAAAAAAAAAAAAAAACCAGAGGAACTTTGGCAGACCATGTTTTCTGCTGAGAAAATAGTACAGTTCTTTGTGTGTCCGGTGCTGAATGCAGTTAGATAAGAGATCGCTGATTGGGTAACGAATAGCATAGCAAGAGACAGGCGTGAGAATTGGAGCCTTACTAGATGATTTTACGCCAACTAATTGATTATAAAAGGGTGCAAAAGGTAATTGTGGTTTAGATGGGGTTGGCAAACATAGCAAGTACCGCGTAATCCTGAACTGCAATGGTAACCGCATGATGCATTAAGAAATCTAAAAGGGACTTGGATCACTTCCAGTGAGAGGGAGACAAAAAACTAATTCTGAAATCTCACTTCACTCTTCCCTTGTGACTTTTGGTTGAATATACCATGAAAATGTGTTTTCCTTGTCCAAATTCTGTAGCCCTCAGGGTACCGAGGGAAGCTGCCAAGAAAGAAAGCAGACTTGACGCCCACTATGTCTCTCTAATATACTGGGACCAACATGGCTACAACAACACTGTGTACAAAGCTAGAAGATGTTAAACATTTAATGATCGTGATTTTATGCAGATATTCGAAAGTATCTGATTGGAGCCGTTTCTGGACTCATGCCTTTGTAGTTGTTTAAAACAGAGTGTTAGGAACTAGCTTGATTAGCACGATGACTCGCTGTTAAATGGAACAAGAGGGAAGCAGCAGGGCCAGACAGCCAAGAACTAGTAAAGCTTGGGGAGTTGGAGAGGTGAAACTGAGAGCCAACGATGGCTGAAGGCTGGCTCAATGTGAGGCTGTGGGCTGGGCGGGCTTCGGCTGTACTCACAGAGAGAGAGAGAGAGAGTCAGTGAAAATATGAATTCCTGATAGCCACGTCAGCCTGATCTTATCAGTCCCTTATGGTATTTTCTATTATTCCCAGGGCTTAGACGACTGCACTTGAATGGCTACTTTGTGCCTAGCAATACAAATAAATAAAAGAAACTCCTTTTGTACATATTGGCATCTTGGTGTACTGAGATGTGCATAAACCTGTTCTTCATGGCAAAATACAAATTAAAATGGGAATGAGTGAGCAAATAAAATGGCAAGAGAGAAGGAAGTGTCTGCCTCATACAGAGCAGCATATCCTTTGATGTGGTGGGCAATAATTGGCTGCATTTTTAGATTTAATTATACGACAAGGTACATAAACTATCCTTGCAACAAAACAAATCTTTCTGATGTGAGTCGATATAACTGAAAATATCTTGTAGTCCCTTTTTATAAAATACATATGTGATGTTATTGACATAAACTGTGACCATATAGATCATTGTTGCAACCAGGGTTCTATGGTTGCACCAATTCTTATATAGAGGAGGCCAAGTGGGGTGTTTATGGGAAGGTTGTAGTTTGCTGGTTATGATTATGCTGTCTGTGTGTATCATTTTTGTATTTGAAGTTATGAATATTGGCTATGTATTTGTTTGATTCTAAGTAGCCTCAGTGAAGCATTTGGTCAGCTTATTGAGAAAGGACTATTCTCAGTAAGTTCCCAGTCAAGAAACACTTAACTGACAATGGTCTTTGGACGATGTCAATCCACATCTGCGCTTTCCTGGGAATGTTCAAACTAACATGTAAACAATGGCATCAGCTTGCAAAAAGCTGAATCATTCATAGACAAGTGACTTGCCCAGGTGACTGCAAACTCCATCTCGTTGAGGAGATTTTACACAGGAGAACAAAGGGGTTTCCACCCACAAGAGAGAGGCTATGTAAGGCACTGGAAACCCCTCTGTTTTGTCTTTAGCTGGTTCAAAAGATAGCCTCTCCACACCAAAGAGATGCTTGAAAGAAACTGGAACAAAGGACAGTAACTACAAGGGTGTGAGTGATTGCTGGACCCAGACTAGCAAGGAATCTAGTCTGTCAAAGAAGCTTATTGGAACATCTCTGAGGGTGAGATTTACCTGCATTTAGTTTCCTACTGTATTAGGCTTAGACTTGCGTGGTTTTGTTTTATTTTTCTTGGCAATTTACTTTGTTTTGTCTGTTATTACTTGGAACCACTTAAATCCTACTTTTTATATTTAATAAAATCCCTTTTTGCTTATTAATTAACCCAGAGCAAGTAATTATTATCTGGGGGAGCAAACAGCTGTGCACATCTCTCTATCAGTGTTAGAGGGCAAACAATTTGAGTTTACCCTGTATAAGCCTTATACAAAGTAAAACGGATTTATTAGGGGTTTGGACCCTATTGGAAACTGGGTAATCTGGGTGCTGGAGACAGGAAAACTTCCTAAGATGTTTTCAGTTACGCCTGCAGCTTTTGGGGGACGTGGTTCAGACCTGGGTCTGTGTTTGCAGCAGGCTAGCATGTCTGCTCAACAAGGCAGGGTACTGAAGTCCCAAGCTGCCAGGGGAAACTGGCTCAGAAGTAGTCTCAGCACATTAGGTGGCAGTCCCAAGGGGGTTTCTGTGACCCAACCCATCACAACAAATTAGTGTAGCAGGGTCCTCTGGATCAGTCCATTAATCTCACTGTAAAATGCAGTGATTACTTCCATGGCATGCTGTGGTATTGAGAGGGAATGTGGACTAGTGGTTAGAGATGGGAGGCAGGATTCTTGGGTTCTGTTCCCGGTTTTGGTGCTAGCTTTACTGTGTCAGCCTTGGACACCTCCCTTCTACCATCTATCAGATGTGATTAATAGTGCCAGCTCGTGGTATGTAGTCCCACGAGGTCAGCATTAAGGTATATTGGCAGGGCTGCCCTGCTGCGGCTTGGGCTCTCAACCTGGCACCAACCACTGGAACTAAACTCCTAAAGGATAAAGCACATGTTCTGGCATCTTCTAATTGTACGTATCTGCCTGATTTTTATGATTGAATCATTCAGTGCTATTAACCAGGTTTTAGCGCAGACATCATGGTGTCTTAAACCAGCATAATTCCAATGTTACCTGAGGAGCTAGATCCCAATTTTAAGTTATTCTTCTAAGACTTAAGTAGCTTAATTCATTTTCCAAAGCAGACTGAACTATTGCCTGTGTGGGGAATGGCCTTCTCCCACATTTAATATATGAATGAAAACTGCAGCCCTCCTCATCGAGGTTTGAAGTGGAAACTTTGGCTGGGTGGAAGGGGGACAAAATGTATTTCCCCATCCGGTTCAGAGTAATCCTTTCCCAAGAGAGCTCAGACAGAATGTGCTAAGCCAGTGGAAAACCAGTGACCTCCTTACTGGGGCCAAGCTGTCCAGAGCGGCAAGTGCCGACTTCAGACAGAAAAACACAATAGAGGAGCTTGTTTTCGGCTCTGACTTTTTCCTTTCACTGATGGATTTTGCTTTTAGACACAAATAAAAGTGACGGTAGGGGAAATCAATAGATGTTTGGGTTGGGGTGAAGAGCCAGCTCCTGTGAAAAAATGGAAGCTTTCTCAATGACACAAACATAAAGAAAGGAAATTGGAAGGGTCAAGCTTCCGGACAGCAGGCGTGCTTGCTGGCAGCTTGGTTCTTCTCTCTGAACTTGGTGTGAATAGCTTCTCCTGAACTACAAACAGCGGTATCCTGAGGTAAGTCTCTGTTGCTCTGTAGCTTGGCAGATGGTTCTTCTGCATGCAGCCAGGGTGGGGCTAACTGAGGAAAATTCAGTATAATTTCAAAGTTCTCATTTGAGACATGGGTCAAAACTCCAAACTTGTCCAGTTCTGGGTTTTTGGATCTGAACCGCTTCTGTTCCTTGCATTTGCAAACTCTGTCAGGTAAGACTTGCAGAACTGAAATTGCCAGGCTCTGGAACAATTCTTATAGTGGGGGTGCTGAGAACCATTGAACCAAACTGTAAACCCTGTATGTGATGGAAACCACTTCAAGCCAGGGGGTGCAGGAGCACCCCCAGCCCCTGTAGTTCCAGCACCTATGGAACCTGCTGTTGATTTTGCCCATGTCGAGCTGTTGTCTGTTTCTCTTTCACACCCCCTCCTGCCACCTAATCATTTTGTCATCTCTTTAATGTAAGGCCTCAGCTGAGGAAGAATAGTCTTGTACTGAAGAGAAGGGAACAAACAGGTTTCACATATGGGTTTGGTTCCCAGTTCTCCCATAGATGTCCTGTGCAATTCTGGGCAAGTAATTTAATCTTGTATCTACATCACAGGCTATTGTGAAGCTTCTGGACATAATTCTCAATTGTCTTGTACCTTCTGTAATCATTTATAACTGTACAAAAGGGTTATAACATGCTACTTTTTTGATTTGGTACAGACACAAATAACTACATGTTGCAAGGCAGTGCAGTGCTTGGAAATGCTTGGATCGGAAAGTTAGTGTCTAGAACCTATTGTAATATCTTGATACCAGCGTGACTGATGTTCTGTATGTGCCACCTAAGATAGGACAAGCGAAGCGCAAAGAAGTGTTTTTCTGGTTTGAAGTATAATTCAAAAAAGTGACCTACAAACAGATAAGATTGCACAACTGGAATCTGACTTGAGGATTGTATCTGATAGCAGAGTAACTAACTCCTAAGCAGCCGGCATCATGACTAGCTACAAACACAAACAGAATGCTGTTTGGTTCCAGCATGCAGAATTGGGGTGGGATCTGCTAACTTCTGGTGTCTTTTTTGATCCTCGATGCGAGAAACTTACCTAGCCTCAAGCTGGCACTCCTGGCGTCTCTTTAGGTGTGCTCCCCAGAGAGCTGGATGCTTATAAATGTCAGCAGCCACTTGCTTTCAAGAAAGGAGTGAAAATTCACACTGAAGGAAAAGGAGCAGAACAAGTCTTGACAATAATCCCTTAAAATGTTCATCCAACCCTGTAAAACACAGCACTTACTCTTTTTTCTTACACATATCCCTGGCTGGCTAGAATTGGTTTGAGGCACTCACTGTTTAATAATTCAGTGAATGTTCTCACTGCATTTAATTTCAGCAGCTCTAGCAAGCCGTAATCTAGTTAAGGACCTCTCATTCAGGGTTCAGAGTAACAGCCGTGTTAGTCTGTATTTGCAAAAAGAAAAGGAGTACTTGTGGCACCTTAGAGACTAACCAATTTATTTGAGCATAAGCTTTCGTGAGCTACAGCTCACTTCATCGGATGCATTCAGGGTTTCCATGATAAAATACAATATTCATGGATTTATCTGTCGTCCATAAAATATTTTGCTTTGCATTATATATTTTGCATTAGCCTTCATAGAATCATAGAAGATTAGAGTTGGAAGAAACCTCAGGAGGTCATCTAGTACAACCCCCTGCTCAAAGCAGGACCAATCCCCAACTAAATCATCCCAGCCAGGGCTTTGTCAAGCCTGACCTTAAAAACCTCTAAGGATGGAGATTCCACCACCTCCCTAGGTAACCCATTCCAGTGCTTCACCACCCTCCTAGTGAAAGCGTTTTCCCTAATATCCAACCTAGACCTCCCCCACTGCAACTTGAGACCATTGCTTCTTGTTCTGTCAACTGCATCTTCAAGAGAAGCTCCAGAAGGAATTTTGTGTATTCAGCTCTTTTCAACATAAGAATGGTCATATTGGGTCAGACCAATGGTCTTTCTAGCTCTTCCAACAGTGGCCAATGCTAGATGCTTCAAAGGGAATGAACAGAACAGATCAATCAAGTGATCCATACTCATCGTCCCGTCCCAGAATAATTCTTAAGGAAATCCAGAGCATAGCATTGCATCCCTGACAATCTTGGCTAATAGCCATTGATGGACCTATCCTCCATGAACTTACCTATTTCTTTTTTGAATCCATTTATAGTTTTGGTCTTGACCACATCCCATGGCAATGAGTTCCACAGGTTGACTATGCATTGTGTGAAGAAGTACTTCCTTTTGCTTGTTTTTAAACCTGCTGCCTATTTTGAGTTAGAGGAGCATGCGGGGGGTGGGGAAAAGACCTGTCTCATATTTCTTTTTTAAATCTCATAGTGCTCAAATATGACTCTACCCCTTTCCTTAAAGGGGAATTAGGCTGTTTACTATTAGTCCAATGAAAAGAGACTAGTTAGGTGAGTCAGGAGTAGTTGGCAACACTGTTTTCAACTCTTGAGATGTTGTTATTGCTAGTCTCATGATATCTGGTCTCTTTTTTTTTTAAAACCCAGCTGCTTGAGTCAGGTTATTAACTGGAAAATCTCTGCTTCCTTTAAGGATACTCTCATATCTGCACTTGAAAATGTGAACCCTAAATTCCCGAACCCCAGAAGACCTATAAAAAGAATCCTGAATTTGTTTAGTTTAAAAATCATGAGATTTTAAAACATGTGACTTTTGGGAGCCTGACTTCACAGTATTGGTAACCCCAAGTAATCAAATAACCACGAAGCCCGAAAAATTAACACTTTCAATCAGGATGCCCATTGTGCAATGACTGTGTAAACAGGGAGGCCACACACCTTTCACAGGGTCAACTAAGTGACTACAGACTCCGCTCTATTTTTTAATACAGTTTTACACTCTTACAGGTTCACGTGTTTATCTCATTTCCAGTTCAAGTTCTGCAGAAGGCTACAAGCTAAGCCAGGGAGCAAGCTCTGAAACCAGGGAGACTTGCTAAATGCCTGTAGGAACATAGAAATTGCCTTACTGCAGGGGTGGCCAACCTGAGCCTGAGGAGGAGCCAGAATTTACCAGCGTACATGGCCAGAGAGCCACAGTAATACGTCAGCAGCCCCACATCAGTCCCGCTCCCACCTGCTGCTCCCAGAGCCTCCCACCCACCGGCAGCGCTGCTGATCAGCTGTTTCGTGGGGTGCAGGAGGCTCGGGGGAAGGGGGAGGAGCAAAGGCATGGCAGGCTCAGAGGAGGGGGCGGGGAGGGGCGGAGAGGGGGTGGGGCTTGTGGCAGAGCCAGGGGTTGAGCCGTGAGCACCCCCGAGCACATTGGAAAGTTGGTGCCTGTAGCTCCAGCCCAGGAGTCGGTGCCTAGACAAGGAGCCGCGTATTAACTTCTGAAGAGCCGCACGTGGCTCCGGAGCCCCAGGTTGGCCACCCCTGCCTTACTGGATCATGCTAGACATCTGTCTAGACTATTCTCCAGTCACCAATGGTTTCTAGGACCAGCTGCTTCAGAGGAAGGTGCAAGAAACCCAGCAGCTGTTATGGATAACTTGTCTCTCTAGGAAAAGTTTCCTCTTCACCACCACTAGTAAGAGGCAGCATGAGGGTTTGTGTCTCATCCAAAACCATTTTTTTAAAAGTTATTTATTACTATATCTCCGGACAGTCCCTACATAAAAGAATAAAAGGACACAAATCAGACATCAGGAATGGTAACCTACAAAAGCCAGTAGGAGAACACTTCAATCTTCCTGGACATTCTGTAACAGATTTGAAAGTAGCTATACTTGAACAAAAAAAACTTCAGAAACAGACTTCAAAGAGAAACAGCAGAACTAAAATTCATTTACAAATTTAACACCATTAGTTTGGGCTTGAATAGGGACTGGGGCTGGCTGGCTCATTACAAAAGCAGTTTTGCCTCTCCTGGAATTGACATCACCTGCATTACCTAGGGAGGTGGTAGAATCTCCTTCCTTAGAAGTTTTTAAGGTCAGGCTTGACAAAACCCTGGCTGGGATGATTTAGTTGGCTTCAGCCCCAGGCAGGGGGTCCGTAACCTGAGCACCGCTGCCCAGGGCTGAAGTCCTCAGGCTTCGGCTTCGGCCGTGGGTCTTGGGCTTCTGCCTTGGGCCCCAGCAAATCTAAGCCAGCCCCAGCGACCCCATTAAAACCCCCTACTTTGGGGTCCCGACCCACAGTTTGAGAATGGCTCTTCTATACCAGTCCACGTGCTTGAGTTATAGTTCCTCCCAATCAGCAGATGGAGGCAGAAAACAGACTTTTGATGTCATACCCTGTCACGTAAGATCCTCACAATCTTTCTGCCTTCAGTTGTTTCCGACATGCCTTGGTGTGAAGTTGCTTTGCAGCAAACGTGAGGCACCCGTGGTCTGCAGATCCTCATTCCCACAGGCACTATATGTAACCATACGGGCTCCTCAAAAGTCTTAGTGTTTTGTCTCCATCTGGTGGTTGGGAGGAACTATGAGTCAAACATCTGTACCAGTAAAGATGATTTCAAAGAAAGGAAAGTGATCAAATAATGATAATTTCCCATCTTATTCTCCCTCTCCACTAAGGAGAGAGATCAAATGTTCAGCTGGTGGCAAAATATTTTATTCATGGACTCCACACTAAATGTATTGCACAGTACACAACATGGAAAGTTGACTCTTGCCAAATTTTCATTTTAAGTGCTCTCCTGCAGAATGTGTGAACCCCGTCTGCTTAATAATCTGATCCACCTTGTATTAAGCTCAGACACTCTGGTGACTTCCAGGCTTGAGGAAGAGCTCTGTGAAGCTCAAAAGCTTACCCCTTCCACCAACAGAGGTTGGTCCAATAAAATATATTACCTCACCTACCTAGTCTCTCTCATATCCTGGGATCAACATGGCCTCAACAACACGGCTATTTTACGAATACTAAGACATTTCATGAATAATTTGTAGATCCAGGCCAGACGCTAAATCTTCAGAAATGAGACATTCAAATTACTTTTCTTGTCTCTTTGGCAAACTCTAAGCACTCCCATATAAATTATAGCGTCCCTGAATGCAAGTGCTGGTTCTGATTAGCATTTCAGTTGCAAATCTGGTTCAGTTGTCTTATTTGTTAGAACAGTGCCCTGGAGTGTTGCTCTAGCTAAAGGTTGTGTGTTTCTTTATGCAAGTCTTCCTTTCGCTTGAGGATCTTGTAGCTCTGCCTTGAACATTTGCTTGAGCGGCTTGAAGCTTGGAATTAACATGTGCAATCTAGCAGCAATGTTATGTATATTTTTAACCAACTTCCTATAGGGTCGGGATGTTTTTCAGTTTCATTTGCAAGCATAAAGCCAAAGGGGAAATTCCAGTGTCAGTTCCTGTTGCATGTGGAAGGTTTTTAGCAATGCTCATGCAAAGCTGGTTTGTTTTTTTTTAAATAATTTATGGGAGCTTGATCTCTACCCAAATCGAGCAGGGCAAAAAAACATGTTTAAAAAATCCCAGTACTAGCTGAGTGCTGCTTGGACTAGGGAAAATATGACACAGAATTGTGTGATGAGTTATGAACTTACTATGGAATGGATGAAGGCTGCACCTGTGCATTTGTGATGCATTGTCTGTATATGTTAGAATGCATAGGGGGTGACTTGGCTTGCAAAGTCTAGTCCTGTTCGGTTTGTATCTTGCAGAACCAAAACCTGGGTGGTTTGGATCTGCATTCCCTTTTCCCTCCTCTGGCATCCCTTCCCTCAACATCTGAGGAGGTTGCATTGGTTTGCCATTGGTAGCAGCAAGCCAGTAAATGGTGTCTGTGACCCTGGATGTTTAAAAGTTTTTGCAAACTTTAGTTGGGAGAGGAGGGAGGGGAGCTTTTTCTAGTGTTGATTGTTTAAAAAAAAACTACCAAGGGAAAAAACTTTGGCCCATTTATATAATGTGTATGGATGGCCTTAAAGTTTTCAAAGAAAAATCTGCTTGTCGTTTTTCTTTAGAAATGACCATGCTTGACTTTCCTTTGTGGGGTGGGAGTGAGTGTGATAGCAAAACTGGCTGAAACCTCAGCTTTAGCTTTCCTAGGTCTCTGGTGAACTAGGAGGGGATGCTGAGGCTTGGAGTATTTGTATATTTGCTGATCTTTAGACTTCAAAAAAAAAACAAAACACATGCACATCCTTTCCACTTGGGGGAACTTCGCTTATTATTTTTAGATTGATTCTAAGGAGCCTTGTATGTTTCAGGATCTGTGTGTGTTGGACCACAGACCTGGAGGATGGAGTTAGCTGACATGATACTGACCACATCTTATGTGGTGAATGTGGACCAAAAACCCATCATGTTCAGTGTCACATCAGCTAAATGTCTCAGCAGTGTGTAATCCTGGAGAGCTGACACACTGATGCCGAACACTACTAGTCCTGGTCTCTATTGGCCTGTCGGTATTATGTCAGCTAACACTGTTCCTCATGTAGATAAGATTTAGGAGAGCCTCCCATTTCCTCCATGCAGGGAATGAGATAACTTACCACATCTGCCCACGCAATGCTATACTTACCAATTGTTGTTGTTGTTATCCTGCCTGTGTAACATGCCACCGGGGGAATCTGCTGTCGGTATTGATGGTGATTATGGGCTGCCTGAGCTGGTTGTATGTTCTTCCCTGTGTAAAGTGCTTGTCTCCTTAGTTTCTGCAAAGGGGGGTGAGGGATCGCCTCGAGCATTTAGAAATGCTGCTGCTGTTTCTTCCTAATGTCCCAAGTATTAACTGTTGACTGACAGCAATAGTCCATTACCAGAGTCAGCGTGACAGAGTTCATCATGACACACAAACACTTACTTGCCTGCCACAGGCTCCTCAACAACCTCTGGTGCTCGTTTCAGTTTTCTTTGTGCACAGATCATAGAATCATAGAAGATCAGGGTTGGAAGGGATCTCAGGAGGTCATCTAGTCCAACCACCTGCTCAAAGCAGGACCAATCCCCAATTAAATCATCCCAGCCAGGGCTTTGTCAAGCCTGACCTTAAAAACTTCTAAGGAAGGAGATTCTACCACCTCCCTAGTGTTTCAGTGTTTCACCACCCTCCTAGTGAAAAAGTTTTTCCTAATATTCAATCTAAACCTCCCGCACTGCAACTTGAGACCATTACTCCTTGTCCTGTCCTCTTCTACCACTGAGAATAGTCTAGAACCATCCTCTCTGGAACCACCTCTCAGGTAGTTGAAAGCAGCTATCAAATCCCCCCTCATTCTTCTCTTCTGCAGACTAAACAATCCCAATTCCCTCAGCCTCTCCTCATAAGTCATGTGTTCCAGACCCCTAATCATTTTTGTTGCCCTTCGCTGGACTCTCTCCAATTTATCCACATCCTTCTTGTAGTGTGGGGCCCAAAACTGGACACAGTACTCCAGATGAGGCCTCACCAATGTCGAATAGAGGGGGACGATAACGTCCCTCGATCTGCTCGCTATGCCCCTACTTATACATCCCAAAATGCCATTGGCCTTCTTGGCAACAAGGGCACACTGCTGACTCATATCCAGCTTCTCGTCCACTGTCACCCCTAGGTCCTTTTCCGCAGAACTGCTGCCTAGCCATTCGGTCCCTAGTCTGTAGCTGTGCATTGGGTTCTTCCGTCCTAAGTGCAGGACTCTGCACTTATCCTTATTGAACCTCATCAGATTTCTTTTGGCCCAATCCTCCAATTTGTCTAGGTCCCTCTGTATCCTATCCCTGCCCTCCAGCGTATCTACCACTCCTCCCAGTTTAGTATCATCCACAAATTTGCTGAGAGTGCAATCCACACCATCCTCCAGATCATTTATGAAGATATTGAACAAAACCGGCCCCAGGACCGACCCCTGGGGCACTCCACTTGACACCGGCTGCCAACTAGACATGGAGCCATTGATCACTACCCGTTGAGCCCGACAATCTAGCCAACTTTCTACCCACCTTATAGTGCATTCATCCAGCCCATACTTCCTTAACTTGCTGACAAGAATAGGTGGGAGACCGTGTCAAAAGCTTTGCTAAAGTCAAGAAACAATACATCCACTGCTTTCCCTTCATCCACAGAACCAGTAATCTCATCATAGAAGGCAATTAGATTAGTCAGGCATGACCTTCCCTTGGTGAATCCATGCTGACTGTTCCTGATCACTTTCCTCTCATGTAAGTGCTTCAGGATTGATTCTTTGAGGACCTGCTCCATGATTTTTCCAGGGACTGAGGTGAAGCTGACTGGCCTGTAGTTTCCAGGATCATCCTCCTTCCCTTTTTTAAACATTGGCACTACATTAGCCTTTTTCCAGTCATCCGGGACTTCCCCCGTTCGCCACGAGTTTTCAAAGATAATGGCCAATGGCTCTGCAATCACAGCCACCAATTCCTTTAGCACTCTCAGATGCAACTCATCTGGCCCCATGGACTTGTGCACGTCCTACCCATCTGTTCCCTGAGGGAGTCAAAGTCTGCTTTTCTGAAGTCCAGGGTCCGTATCCTGCTGCTTACCTTTCTTCCCTGCATCAGGATCCTGAACTCAACCAACTCATGGTCACTGCCTCTCAGATTCCCATCAACTTTTGCTTCCCCCACTAATTCTTCCCTGTTTGTGAGCAGCAGGTCAAGAAAAGCTCCCCCCCAGTTGGCTCGTCTAGCACTTGCACCAGGAAATTGTCCCCTACGCTTTCCAAAAACTTCCTGGATTGTCTATGCACCGCTGTATTGCTCTTCCAGCAGATATCAGGAAAATTAAAGTCACCCATGAGAACCAGGGCGATCTAGTAGCTTCTGCGAGTTGCCGGAAGAAAGCCTCATCCCCCTGGTCCGCTGGTCTATAGCAGACTCCCACCACTACATCACTCTTGTTGCTCACACTTCTAAACTTAATCCAGAGACACTCAGGTTTTTCTGCAGTTTCGTACCGGAGCTCTGAGCAGTCATACTGCTCCCTTACATACAGTGCTACTCCCCCACCTTTTCTGCCCTGCCTGTCCTTCCTGAACAGTTTATAACCATCCATGACA
Organism: Lepidochelys kempii; assembly: GCF_965140285.1. Taxonomy (NCBI): domain Eukaryota; kingdom Metazoa; phylum Chordata; order Testudines; family Cheloniidae; genus Lepidochelys; species Lepidochelys kempii. The sequence continues at coordinate 14,437,597 of NC_136380.1, forward strand.
GTACTTCAGTCATGTGAGTTATCCCACCAAGTCTCTGTTATGCCAATCACGTCATAATTCCTTGACATCACCAGGACCTCCAGTTCTCCCTGCTTGTTTCCAAGGCTTTGTGCATTCGTATATAAGCACTTGAGATAACCTGCTGATCGCCCCTCATTCTCAGTATGAGGCAGGAGCCCTCCCCTCACAGACATTCCTGCCGGTGCTTCCTCCCGGTATCCCGCTTTCCCACTTACCTCAGGGCTTTGGTCTCCTTCCCCCGGTGAACCTAGTTTAAAGCCGTCCTCACTAGGTTAGCCAGCCTGCTCGCAAAGATGCTCTTCCCTCTCTTCGTAAGGTGGAGCCAGTCTCTGCCCAGCAATCCTCCTTCATGGAACACCATCCCATGGTCAAAGAATCCAAAGCCTTCTCTCTGACACCACCTGCGTAGCCATTCGTTGACTTGCACGATTCGATGGTCCCTACCCAGGCCTTTTCCTTCCACGGGGAGGATGGACGAGAACACCACTTGCGCCTCGAACTCCTTTCTCCTTCTTCCCAGAGCCACGTAGTCCGCAGTGATCCGCTCAAGGTCATTCTTGGCAGTATCATTGATGCCCACGTGGAGAAGCAGGAAGGGGTAGCGATCCGAGGGCTTGATGAGTCTCGGCAGTCTCTCCGTCACATCGCGAATCTTAGCCCCCGGCAAGCAGCAGATAGATGACTCAGTCCCCCGGAGAGAGTCCCCGACCACCACCACCCGCCTCCTTCTCTTGGGAGTGGTGGTCGTGGAACCCCCCATCTCAGGACAGTGCATCTCATGCCTTCCAACCAGTGGAGTCTCCTTCTGCTTTCTCCCGCCAGACATATCATCTGGTCCATTCTCCGCAATGGTAGCTGTGGAGAGAACATGAAAGCGGTTAGTTACCTGTGTCCGCGTTGCTGGAACCCGGACATTCCCCCTTCTTCTGGAGGTCACATGTTGCCAAGCTTCTTCACTTGGGCTGTTCTAAATGTCTCCTTGTTAAGAGCGGTAAATGCTGATGACAAGGCTAATTCCTGATTGGTTTCTATTGCCCTTATCACTGGACTATGCTGAAAAGTTCCAGACTATCAGATTGGAAATCTGAGATGAGGAGTCTATTCCCACTCCTGCCACTGTCTTGCTGAATGATGTTTGGCTGGTCACCTAACAGCTTTGTGCCTCAGTTTCCCCATCTGTAAACTGGGATAATGAAACCTACCTTTGTGCAGCTTTTTCTTTGCAATCTATCCCAGCAGATATTCTGGAGATTGGTGTCTAGTTTTCAGGCCAGTTCTGCTTCATATAAAATGGTCGTATCAGCAACACCCTGGATGGCTTTATTAGTTCTTTGTTTATAAAGGGGGAGGGAGATTTGTTTCCATTTAAGCTGGCTTGATACATTTAATTTTCAACCTTCAGTAGCACAATACAGCAGCGACTTTAAAATATCTCAGATTTGTTTAACATTTACATTACGAGTGACATAAAATGTTAAGAAATTACAAGTATTCCAAATAGCCACTAAAGTCCACATAATAATATTGATCTAAGGGTTTTTGTAGGTGCCGATCACCATAGTATTTAAGTGCTTAATGCTGACAAAAATACTTACACTTTCCAAAGCATTCTGTGGACATTTACTAATCCTCAGAACATCCCTGTAGTTAAGTATGTAGTATGTACAGAAGGGGAAACTGAGGCAGGAAGGTTAAGTGACTTGCCCAAGGCCACAGAAGGAATCAGTGTCAGCACTAGGATTATAGTTCACAGGTTCCTGACTCTCAGTTCTGTGACTGACTTCTTTCAGTTACAAATGCTTTTAAAGATAACGTGGACCAAAAAGCTCCTCCTAGGAGTGACTCATTCAGAAGCCTTGTGAGGAATCAATGTCAGAAAAATATATAAGGTGAAAGTGGCTGGGGACATAGTTCATCTACCCCACTAATGCTAGCGCCCTCAGTGATACAGGTCTGATAAATGTTTAATGTGGCCTAAAGCAATCTCTTTCCTAGCAGTAAGATTCCATCTCCACTTATGAAGCTCAGCGTTTGTTTTATATATTTTGCATGTGCCCCCCCCCCCCCCCCCAGTTTTATCAATTATCTCCTTGTATGACCTCTCTGTGGCTCACCTCCTCTGATCTCTCTGCCTGGGGTACTTTGCTAGGGCGCCTTGTCATCCCAGCAGAGGCGAGATTAGCCAAGCACTGGATGTCTTGAGGGAGAAGGCTCACAAAGTTACCTTCAGAAAATTAGTGCATGCCAGAGTGCCTTTTAACTGCAGGTTCACTGCCTGTCTCATCTAGTGCTTGCAGCAGGTAGTAACTATGGCACAGATGGCAATTTCCTGCAATATCTTGGACACATCCTATTGAATTAAGTTTATGTACCTTTATGGGCCAGGGATTGTGTGTACAGTCATGGGGGGTGCCCTCCAGAAACTAGGAACAGTGGAGGAAAATTCACTATGGTGGTAACACCTTCAGGGAGCTACCGCCTCCTGGAGAGAGGCTCACATAGACAGGTTCAAACTGGATTCTCTAGGGACCAACAGTTTTTTTTTTTTTTAAAAAAAAAAGGACTTTTGTTTAAATACCCTGAATTAAAACTGACTCAGGGCCTTCTATCTGATCCAACAAATGGGCAGGACTGTCTGTCTCAGGGGGCCCCAGTCCTTCCTGGGAAGGGTTGGAAGGATGTGGCCCAGTCTGGGTGCTTGTTCTGAGCTAACAGCTGTTGGGAACTTGTAGCCACCGGAAAAGCCCTGGTGGGATTTGAAAGGCTGTTCACTGCCCAGAGCCCTTGTTGGAGTTGGGGTGAACTCGGGTAAGATTATTAGCATGCATGTAGGTTTCTTGATTGCTTTTAATGTTTTCTCTGCAGTGCTTTCACCTTAAAAATAAATGTGCTCGCTTAGAAAGAGCGGTGTGGTACCTTTATATCTGGGCAGTAACATTGTTTACAGTCTCTGAGGAGAAAAGAAAAGTAAGCCTGTTTACACAGCCTGATTTTGCTGGGAATATCACAGTGGAGGCAGAGAGCTGTGCAGCCTGGAAATGCCCTGGTGAAAAGGGAGAGAGATGTGCCTTCACCCAAGGTGACAGCGGGTGACTCAGAGCCTTGAGAATGGGTGAGTTTGGTGGACCATAGAGAGGGAATACAGGTGCAGTTGCCCGGAACTCTGACTAACTTTTTCACTCTTGCTACTGAAAGTTAAGCGAAAACGGGGATATATAAGAAAAAAACTATAACCTTTCAGAGTAAAAGCCGTTTTAGTCTGTATTCGCAAAAAGAAAAGGAGTACTTGTGGCACCTTAGAGACTAACCAATTTATTTGAGCATAAGCTTTTGTGAGTTACAGCTCACTTCATCGGATGCATACTGTGGAAAGTGTAGAAGATCTTTTTATACACACAAAGTATGAAAAAATACCTCCCCCCACCCACTCTCCTGCTTATAGGTTATCTATAGCTTATCTAAAGTGATCACTCTCCTTACAATGTGTATGATAATCAAGGTGGGCCATTTCTAGCACAAATCCAGGGTTTAACAAAAACGTCTGGGGGGGGGGGGGTAGGAAAAAACAAGGGGAAATAGGTTACCTTGCATTATGACTTAGCCACTCCCAGTCTCTATTCAAGCCTAAGTTAATTGTATCCAATTGGCAAATGAATTCCAATTCAACAGTCTCTCGCTGGAGTCTGGATTTGAAGTTTTTTTGTTGTAATATTGCAACTTTCATGTCTGTAATCGCGTGACCAGAGAGATTGAAGTGTTCTCCGACTGAAAACCAGCGAGAGACTGTTGAATTGGAATTCATTTGCAAATTGGATACAATTATCTTGGGCTTGAATAGAGACTGGGAGTGGCTAAGTCATTATTCAAGGTAACCTATTTCCCCTTGTTTTTTCCTACCCCCCCCACCCCCCCCAGACGTTCTTGTTAAACCCTGGATTTGTGCTGGAAATGGCCCAACTTGATTATCATACACATTGTATGGAGAGTGATCACTTTAGATAAGCTATTACCAGTAGGAGAGTGGGGTGGGGGGAGGTATTTTTTCATGCTTTGTGTGTATAACAAGATCTTCTACACTTTCCACAGTATGCATCCGATGAAGTGAGCTGTAACTCACAAAAGCTTATGCTCGAATAAATTGGTTAGTCTCTAAGGTGCCACAAGTACTCCTTTTCTTTTTGCGAAACTATAACCTTGTGTCTGAGGATAATATTGGTGTTAGGATATAGATGTAAAGGCCTATACTCAAGAATTTAGGTGTATTCTTATCACTTGGCTAGTTATAGAGGTATAAAAAAGAGAATAAAAATCACTGTCTGCCAGTGTAATGTCCTTCTCTTACTGTGACAGTCTGAGGCCCTGTTTTTAGGCTAAGGCCTTTGGCTAAGCAACAGAGGCAGCTATAAGCTGGGAAGCGAACGGTCACATCCTTACATTCCAAACTAGTCACATTGAAAGAAGGTGCTATTGGGCTGTTAGGAATACAATCCTGCCCTGATAGTGCCTATCACCTCCAGAGAAAGAGAAGTGCCTAGAAGATGTAAAAGAAAACTTAGTTTGATAGCATCCTGTCTGGCAAGAACCCACTTATCAATAGCTGGCATGTGAAATCCTCATTTCTGTAAAAGGAAAATGAGTACTTGTGGCACCTTAGAGACTAACCAATTTATTTGAGCATAAGCTTTCGTGAGCTACAGCTCACTTCATCGGATGCAGCTCACTTCATCGGATGCATCCGATGAAGTGAGCTGTAGCTCACGAAAGCTTATGCTCAAATTGGTTAGTCTCTAAGGTGCCACAAGTCCTCCTTTTCTTTTTGCGAATACAGACTAACACGGCTGCTTCTCTGAAACCCTCATTTCTGTGTTTGTTCTATCACTGTAATCCCCATTTCCCTATGGTTTGTCTGCCTATTCTCTGTCTGGTTCTGTGATTGTTCCTGTCTGCTGTATAATTAATTTTGCTGGATGTAAAGTAATTAAGGTGGTGGGATATAATTGGTTAAATAATCATGTTACAATATGTTAGGATTGGTTAGTTAAATTTCAGTAAAATGATTGGTTAAGGTATAGCTAAGCAGAACTCGAGTTTTACTATGTAGTCTGCAGTCAATCAGGAAGTGAATGAGTGGGTGTGTGTGGGGGGGAAATGGGAACAGGGAATGGGGAAATTGGAATCATGTTTAGCTAAAGGGGGAAATGGGAACAAGGACACAGGTAAGCCTCTGTGGTGTCAGAGCTGGGAAGGGGGACACTAAGGAAGGAAACTGGAATCATGCTTGCTGGAAGTTCACCCCAATAAACATCGAATTGTTTTCACCTTTGGACTTCGGGTATTGTTGCTCTCTGTTCATGCGAGAAGGACCAGGGAAGTAAGTGGATGAAGGAATAAGCCCCCTAACAATTGGTATAATGGGCATCACCAGGTGGTGCTGTTTAGTCTTCCAAATGACAGGTTTCAGAGTAACAGCCGTGTTAGTCTGTATTCGCAAAAAGAAAAGGAGTACTTGTGGCACCCTAGAGACTAACCCATTTATTTGACCATGAGCTTTCATGAGCTACAGCTCACTTCCAAATATTTTTCTTAACATGTGAGCAAATGGTCAGTCTTGGAAAGACATGCTGTGCTGTTGGAGTTTTTGTTGCCTCTGTGTAGAGGGAGCTGCATGAGCAGGAGGAGAGCTTGCTCTCTGTCATTGCCTCAACAATTGAATCTGATCAGAGACAGAGGTGCTCCGTGAAAGGCAAACATTTGGTTTAGGCTCAGACTCCTGAAAGAACAGGTTGCCCTACATGCTGTTTGATCCCCTGTTATTCCAGGATTGGTGTACGTGTGTGTCATAAATATAAAGGGAAGGGGAAACCCCTTTGAAATCATAGAATCATAGAATATCAGGGTTGGAAGGGACCCCAGAAGGTCATCTAGTCCAACCCCCTGCTCAAAGCAGGACCAATTCCCAGTTAAATCATCCCAGCCAGGGCTTTGTCAAGCCTGACCTTAAATACCTCTAAGGAAGGAGATTCTACCACCTCCCTAGGTAACGCATTCCAGTGTTTCACCACCCTCTTAATGAAAAAGTTTTTCCTAATATCCAATCTAAACCTCCCGCACTGCAACTTGAGACCATTACTCCTTGTCCTGTCATCTGCTACCACTGAGAACAGTTTAGAGCCATCCTCTTTGGAACCCCCTTTCAGGTAGTTGAAAGCAGCTATCAAATCCCCCCTCATTCTTCTCTTCTGCAGACTAAACAATCTCAGTTCCCTCAGCCTCTCCTCATAACTCATGTGTTCCAGTCCCCTAATCATTTTTGTTGCCCTTCGCTGGACTCTCTCCAATTTATCCACATCCTTCTTGAAGTGTGGGGCCCAAAACTGGACACAGTACTCCAGATGAGGCCTCACCAATGTCGAATAGAGGGGAACGATCACGTCCCTCGATCTGCTCGCTATGCCCCTACTTATACATCCCAAAATGCCATTGGCCTTCTTGGCAACAAGGGCACACTGCTGACTCATATCCAGCTTCTCGTCCACTGTCACCCCTAGGTCTTTTTCCGCAGAACTGCTGCCTAGCCATTCGGTCCCTAGTCTGTAGCTGTGCATTGGGTTCTTCCGTCCTAAGTGCAGGACCCTGCACTTATCCTTATTGAACCTCATCAGATTTCTTCTGGCCCAATCCTCCAATTTGTCTAGGTCCTTCTGTATCCTATCCCTCCCCTCCAGCGTATCTACGACTCCTCCCAGTTTAGTATCATCCGCAAATTTGCTGAGAGTGCAATCCACACCATCCTCCAGATCATTTATGAAGATATTGAACAAAACCGGCCCCAGGACCGACCCTTGGGGTACTCCACTTGATACCGGCTGCCAACTAGACATGGAGCCATTGATCACTACCCGTTGAGCTTGACAATCTAGCCAGCTTTCTACCCACCTTATAGTGCATTCATCCAGCCCATACTTCCTTAACTTGCTGACAAGAATACTGTGGGAGACCGTGTCAAAAGCTTTGCTAAAGTCAAGAAACAATACATCCACTGCTTTCCCTTCATCCACAGAACCAGTAATCTCATCATAGAAGGCGATTAGATTAGTCAGGCATGACCTTCCCTTGGTGAATCCATGCTGGCTGTTCCTGATCACTTTCCTCTCATGCAAGTGCTTCAGGATTGATTCTTTGAGGACCTGCTCCATGATTTTTCCAGGGACTGAGGTGAGGCTGACTGGCCTGTAGTTCCCAGGATCCTCCTTCTTCCCTTTTTTAAAGTTTGGCACTACATTAGCCTTTTTCCAGTCATCCGGGACTTCCCCGGTTCGCCACGAGTTTTCAAAGATAATGGCCAATGGCTCTGCAATCATAGCCGCCAATTCCTTCAGCACTCTCGGATGCAACTCGTCCGGCCCCATGGACTTGTGCACGTCCAGCTTTTCTAAATAGTCCCTAACCACCTCTATCTCCACAGAGGGCTGGCCATCTCTTCCCCATTTTGTGATGCCCAGCGCAGCAGTCTGGGAGCTGACTTTGTTAGTGAAAACAGAGGCAAAAAAAGCATTGAGTACATTAGCTTTTTCCACATCCTCTGACACTAGGTTGCCTCCCTCATTCAGTAAGGGGCCCACACATTCCTTGGCTTTCTTCTTGTTGCCAACATACCTGAAGAAACCCTTCTTGTTACTCTTGACATCTCTGGCTAGCTGCAGCTCCAGGTGCGATTTGGCCCTCCTGATATCATTCCTACATGCCTGAGCAATATTTTTATACTCTTCCCTGGTCATATGTCCAACCTTCCACTTCTTGTAAGCTTCTTTTTTATGTTTAAGATCCGCTAGGATTTCACCATTAAGCCAAGCTGGTCGCCTGCCATATTTACTATTCTTTCGACTCATTGGGATGGTTTGTCCCTGTAACCTCAACAGGGATTCCTTGAAATACAGCCAGCTCTCCTGGACTCCTTTCCCCTTCAAGTTAGTCCCCCAGGGGATCCTGCGCATCCGTTCCCTGAGGGAGTCGAAGTCTGCTTTCCTGAAGTCCAGGGTCCGTATCCTGCTGCTTACCTTTCTTCCCTGCATCAGGATCCTGAACTCAACCAACTCATGGTCACTGCCTCCCAGATTCCCATCCACTTTTGCTTCCCCCACTAATTCTACCCAGTTTGTGAGCAGCAGGTCAAGAAAAGCGCCCCCCCTAGTTGGCTCCTCTAGCACTTGCGCCAGGAAATTGTCCCCTACGCTTTCCAAAAACTTCCTGGATTGTCTATGCACTGCTGTATTGCTCTCCCAGCAGATATCAGGAAAATTAAAGTCACCCATGAGAATCAGGGCATGCAATCTAGTAGCTTCCGTGAGCTGCCGGAAGAAAGCCTCATCTACCTCATCCCCCTGGTCCGGTGGTCCCTCCTGGTCAGGGGAAAGCTCCTCTCACCTGTAAAGGGTTAAGAAGCTAAAGGTGACCTCGCTGGCACCTGACCAAAATGACCAATGAGGAGACAAGATACTTTCAAAAGCTGGGAGGAGGGAGAGAAACAAAGGGTCTGTGTGTCTGTCTATATTCTGTCTTTGCCGGGGATAGACCAGGAATGGAGTCTTAGAACTTTTAGTAAGTAATCTAGCTAGGTACGTGTTAGATTATGATTTCTTTAAATGGCTGAGAAAAGAACTGTGTTGAATAGAATAACTATTTCTGTCTGTGTATCCTTTTTGTAACTTAAGGTTTTGCCTAGAGGGGTTCTCTATGTTTTGAATCTAATTACCCTGTAAGGTATCTACCATCCTGATTTTACAGGGGGGATTTCTTTATTTCTATTTACTTCTATTTTAATTAAAAGTCTTCTTGTAAGAAAACTGAATGCTTTTTCATTGTTCTCAGATCCAAGGGTTTGGGTCTGTGGTCACCTATGCAAATTGGTGAGGCTTTTTATCCAACATTTCCCAGGAAAGGGGGGGTGCAAGTGTTGGGAGGATTGTTCATTGTTCTAAGATCCAAGGGTCTGGGTCTGTAGTCACCTAGGCAAATTGGTGAGGCTTTTTACCAAACCTTGCCCAGGAAGTGGGGTGCAAGGTTTTGGGAAGTATTTTGGGGGGAAAGACGCGTCCAAACAGCTCTTCCCCAGTAACCAGTATTAGTTTGGTGGTGGTAGCGGCCAATCCAAGGATGACGGGTGGAATATTTTGTACCTTGGGGAAGTTTTGACCTAAGCTGGTAAAGATAAGCTTAGGAGGTTTTTCATGCAGGTCCCCACATCTGTACCCTAGAGTTCAGAGTGGGGGAGGAACCTTGAGAGTGTGTAAATAAGTTACACTTGCGTATACCTAGACTCCACATCACTGATTTCTCCTCCACTGAGAGGATGAACTGCCAGGATCCAGAATCCGCTACCTGTCAGCACAAAGAGCTGATCTCAGAAGAAGAGGCAGCAATAACACATGCCAGATAGTACGCTAGGAATGTTTCGTTGACTAGAAGTCAAGTCAGTGGCCTTCATAGTAATCTGTAGCTCTTTCATACATACTTAATTTTTCTTATCCATGTGCCCACGGTCAATGAGCAGCAGGAAATGACCATGGTTAGGAAACCCCTGTAGTCCACTACAGCACATGCAATGTCAGTGTTGGTTTCTGCCAGCTGCGTGTGCCTGGGGTGAAATGAAGCCCTGTGATAGTTGTTGGGTAGCTGTGCCAAATAGTTTGGCACAAACTACTGGGGCCTCGGAACATGAGGATTCCAGCCGACCTATAGTAGGGGAGTGTTTCCACCCACTTCCCTAATTAGTCTTCGGTGTTGCTACTTCCCCTCCCCCTGACTCCAAATTATTTGGATCCTGTTTTACAAGAGCTGCAGGTCTGTTTTAATGATATTTACTTTCAAACATGAAGTGTCTGAGAAGCAAATCCCCTCTAAGTGCAGGACTGCACGTGTCTCCTGAGAAGAGCTCTCTTGCCCCGATTCCTACAAAGACACCTAGTGACTGATGAATGAATTAATCATTGAGTGCACTGGAGTCGAGAGAAAGCAATATCAGATATTGCCCTGAATCCTGTATGGGAAATTATTATTGCTACAATGCCAACAGTACATTAAGTGCTTTACAGATACGCAGGAAACAAGATACCTGCACTGAGATGCTTACGATTATAAATGAACAGCATGCAAACAGAGGATGTACCAATAAGCATGCTGACTGACCAACAGTTTAAGAAGTACTGTGCTCATTTCCCAAGTTTTGTTTGGATTTTTTTATCACTAACTTTATTTTTCCATGTAGGGAGGGTTAGAATTTAGAGGGTGTTTAGCAAAAAGTGTTTTTAAGGAGGGTCTTGAAAGAAGGGGGAGGTTGAGATTTTGGGAGGTTAGGGAAAAAGTTCCACAGTCATGGAACTAAATGGATGAAGAGCAAGAGAGGTTGTGGAAAGTGATAGTCCTTTTTTATCTTGCATGTACCATACTTTCTTAGAATAACTATCTCTTGCCGTGTACTTAGAGAATTCCTTTGGGAAGGTTGTTAAGCCAAGTGGAGACACGGCAAGAGGCTGGTATGTTTAGTCTCAACTATAGATTCCTAGATCTCATTAATAAGTAAAGTCAGTCTACGTCCGTGCTTGTAAAGGAGATGATTAGGAAAATTCAGGTGGAGCAGAGGAATTGTTGTTCCTTCAGTAGGTGGCGCTCTTCTTTCTCAGAAATGGAATTGGGAAAAATCCTGTCTTAGGGAATATGAAGGAGAGCAATGAAAACAAGTGAGAATTATTTAATGTGAAGATATTACTATTCTGCCTGCCTGTTTATCGGCCCCTGATCGTATGTGAAATTAGCAGATAAGATGTCTGTAGTGACTGTCAGAAAAGCTGGTGCATCCAAACTTCCTCTTTTGTGTTGCAGAGAGAGTGCTGGAAGGAATTACAGCATATGCTGGCATCCTCTTGGTGCTGTAGTGTGGGACTGTAGCATTTGAAGTGCATGTTAATTGTGAAACTCTTTGAAATAATGCGTTGGACTTCCCACATTGGAGAATATCAATGTGCATGAAATGACATCTTTGGACAGGAGATAAAGTAAGCAGAGCAAGAGGAGACTTTATTTTACCTAAAATTATTATATTAAACCTACATTTTTAAAATGCTATGATGTTGCTTAAAACGATCCTGGGTGCCAACAATGAGAATGTGCCATATCATTATTGTAGCTCCTGGAGGTGCAGTCAGGATCAAGGCCCATTTGTGCTAGGTGCTGTACAAATATGGAGCAAGAAACAATTCTTGTCCCAAAGGACCTGCAGTCTGATTTAAGGTAGGATGAAACAAGTGGGTGTAACAATGATTCTACAGCAATGGGGAAGGGAGGACGACCATAATGGTGGTAGGTAAATGTGGTTGCCATGTTACATTTGGCCTGTCCTTTGCAATATCATAGAAATCATAGAATATCAGGGTTGGAAGGGACCTCAGGAGGTCATCTAGTCCAACTCCCTGCTCAAAGCAGGACCAATCCCCAATTTTTGCCCCCGATCCCTAAATGGCCCCCTCAAGGATTGAGCTCACAACCCTGGGTTTAGCAGGCCAATGCTCAAACCACTGTCCTCTCACATCTCAACTCTTAGAACCTAGAAGTTAGTGTCTTCAAGGAAGCAGCACTGCAAAGCTTCTCAGCCTTATCATTCCCTTTAAGAGAAATACAAACTAATTGAGTTTATAGAACTCCTTTCACATGAGATCAGCACAAATGCCTTCCAATAACATACGGCGAACAGCTTCACACAATTATGATTAACCATATCTTTAAAAGACCAGACGTTACTTTAAGTAAGCCCAGATTCCAGCACAAATGCCATGTATTTAATGCCACTAATGGTCTTTGATTTAGAGTGAAAAGTGGATAAGAGGCTTGGTGTTTTCATGGACAATTCTACTTTCCCTGTTTGTTCTACTCTGTTCTCGGACGAGTATTCCAGCGCAAGGCCAGGGCCGAGGCAGTATTAGGAAGATTTCGGTGTCCATGTTGTTCTGTTCTGTGACTAAGAGAAGATTCTCTCTCCAGATCTATCGCTCTGGCCCCTTTCCCAAACGATAAATTCACTTTGAAAGGGAAGAGATCCCACAACAACAGTAACACACTCTCTATGGCCAACACTTTAAAACTAGCCGCCTTGTGTGCCCTAGACTGCACCAAGCTCTCTGACTTTCAGAGATGCTGAACTCCCATAAAAATCAGAAGAAGTCAACTGTGTGGTCTTTGGTTTTCAAAGACCATCAAAAGCATTAATGGCAAGGCTGGTAGACCAGTAGTAGGGGCGACTGATTTGTTGTCTGTAGTATCTATCGGTTGTTTAAAATACTGTGTGAATTGTGCATGTAATAGTCTACTCACCCACGTTGGCCTCACCCTCCCTCTCGCTGATAGATACATCTGCTTGTGGCATCTCATCTTAAATTAACCTGTAGTTTTTCTTTAGCAGGGTCCATCATACTATGGGCTTGTCTACGATACAGCTTAAGTTGGATGTAACATCTCTCAGCGGCATGTAAACACCCCGCCCTCCCCCGAGTGACCTAAGTTGCATTGATTTAAAGCAGTGACGACGCTGTGCTCTTTCAGTGACCTAGCTTCCGCCTCTCACTGAGGTGGAATTACGTCACCGAGAGAGCGCTCTCTCGTCGGCATAGCACGTCTTCACTGATGTAGCGCAGTAGTGAAGACAAAGCCCTGTGTAAGTGCAGTGCCTCGCACAATGGGGCTCTGACCCTCGCTGGAGCTGTTGGGCACTAGTGATGCAAATAAATAATTATGCCCTTTCGCACCAATGTCATTTTACGCAAATGTCTGAGGCTTTTAAAATATAGGGACAGAAGAGTATAATTATTGTAGCGATATGCACGTGAAGTCGTTTCTAGCTCTGGTTACTGGAGCTACTTCTAGAGCTGTTGCTCAAAATAATTATATTACAACCACCCCACCTCTTCCCATATGTGTATCTGAGGCATGTATCCCTGTTTGTTTAGGAGAGTGAGGCATCCCTTCAGGTCTAGGCATATGTTTGGAGAAAAATATACTAATGACAGACCCCAGGGTTCAGGGTACAGAGCTAGAAATGGGCAGTGCAGGAATTGAGGGGTCCCCTCCCACAGGAAGTTAGCTGAGAATTGATGTACTCATTGCATTCAAAAGGGGGAAAGCGTGCTATTCAGGAGTACCTCTGTGGGCCCCCAAGATAAGCCATCCTTGGCAAGGATGACTTTGCAAAACGGCTGTGCAAATTTACCATCTCAGGATCAAAAATTGTACTCCCACCCTTTGTCATGGTGATTCATAATGAAGGTCTGTGTGTAGGGGGAAGCAGAGTCATAGCGTATTTGCTTGTCAAACACAGATGTACTCATGAGGCAAGTGAGGAACTGGAATTTTTGCAAGGCTGATTTGACAGTAGCCAGAGGGTAGAAGGAACTTATAAGAGGGAGGAAAATCACCTTCACCAACTGCAGTGTGGTGATGGGAACTCCCGAGAGCCTGTTCTAAGAACGTTGGTGCGTGCTCTGTTCAGTATCCCAAGCTAGATAAACTACACCCTTCCTACTGCTTTCTTCAGAATAACACACCCGTTTTCTTATCAAAGCCCTTCCCCCTCAAAGAAACAACTGTTCCCAAACAGGGTTTGTGCTAAGTAATTTAGCACCTGGCTTACGAACCTCTTGGTGCTCTAAGACCCAGACATTTCTGGAGCCTGGCCAAAGAGCATGTGTGTCTGAAAGTTTACAGCTGCTAGGAAATGAGTGCTGTGACAAAGTTCCTCCTCTGCCCTGGTGGGTCCTGCGCTTATTGGCAGATTTGCTCGCCTCAGAGGTTCACGGCAGCCCTCAGTTTGGCCACTTTTGTGGCTCAAATCTACCATTCACTCAGTTAGCCTCATCACTGGCCAGCATGGGGAAAAGGAAGAACAGCAATCCTCGCAGTCTCTGCTGATCCACCTAGTGGATCGGGGAACAGGCCAGAGACCTTCCCCTCTGGTGGAACCCACAGTCCAGGTCAACTCTTCCAGTATCAAGCAGGGAGATGGAGGGATGGGGGGAATCTGGGCCCGCCCTCTACTCCAGGTTCCAGCCCAGGGCCCTGTGGATTGCAGCTGTCTACAGTGGCTCCTGTAACAGCTGCGTGACAGCTGGGCTACTTCCCCATGGCCTCCTCCCAACACCTTCTTTATTCTCACCGCAGGACCTTCCTCCTGATGATGCTTGTACTTCTCAGTCTTCCAGCAGTACGCCTTCTCACTCTCAGCTTCTTGCACCTCTTGCTCCCAGCTCCTCGCACGCACACCACAAACTGAAGTGAGCTCCTTTTTAAACCCAGGTGCCCTGATTAGCCTGCCTCTTAATTGATTCTAGCAGCTTCTTGATTGGCTGCAGGTGTTCTCATCAGCCTGTCTGCCTTAATTGTTTCCAGAAAGTTCCTGATTGTTCTGGAACATTCCCTGTTACCTTACCCAGGGAAAAGGGACCTACTTAACCTGGGGCTAATATATCTGTCTTCTATCACTTTCCTGTAGCCATCTGGCCTGACCCTGTCACAGTGCACGCAGTGAAATCCCTGCTGGGCAGCACATCATAAATGATTGACTGCTGGACCCAAGAAATCGCAAGCAGCCAAGGTGAGCTTGCCTAGCTTAGGGCAGGGTTGCATTCAAGATTCCTCTTCTACAATGAATAGCAAGTTTAAAAGGGAGGGAGGGGGGAGGGATAGCTCAGTGGTTTGAGCATTGACCTGCTAAACCCAGGGTTGTGAGTTCAATCCTTGAGGGGGCCATTTAGGGATCTGGGGCAAACACTGGGGACTGGTCCTGCTTTGAGCAGGGGGTTGGACTAGATGACCTCCTGAGGTCCCTTCCAACTCTGATATTCTATGATTCTGTGTGAATTTAGGGCTGGTGAAAGGTGCTTCCCTTTCTTGGAGCTTGCCCAGCTCTGGAGAGTGGGATTTATTGCAGGCCCATGTCGGGAGTCAATGCTGGGAGCCCTTGCTATGTTGTCGGCGTACCTCACTGCGATTAGAACAGCAGGGAGCCTGAAAGCCCTTGGGTCAAGCCAGGGTTCTCAGGGCTTCCAGTCCTAGTGCACTGACAGGGAGCCTGGGAGCCATGGATGAGCTTGGAAGCTGGGGTTTTCAGGTTTCCAGCTCTGCGGCGGAGATGCTGGAAGCCCAGGGTTCACTGACCCCGGGGCAGCCTGCATGGCTGGGCAGCCCCAGAGGTGCCAACCCTAGAAGCCCTCACTCAGGTGCCCATCAGCCCACCAGGTGAGCCTGCAGTAAACCAGATAGATTTCCAGTGGAACCGGGCCTGTGTTTTATTGGAAACTCCTTGAAACAACAATTGTTTTGTGGAAACACGTTTTGACAAATTGATATTTTCTGGCAAAAAGTTGGTTGGTCGGGAATGTTCCCAACCAGCTGTAAGTGTACAGAAGTGTGTGCTGAAAACGTGGCTGCTGTCGCCTTGGGGATGGACTGCTAGAGGATGAGCAGATGGCCCACCATACTATTTGTGAAACCAGGGCTTGGTCTAGGCTTAAAATTTTGCCGACGTAACTATGTTGACCGTAAGTGATTTAAGCTATACTCGCAAACCCTTAGTAGACACGTCCATAAGGTCATGTTTTGGCGTGAGTGAACACATGGGGAGGTCACAAGGAGCCTGTGTTCTGTTCAGCAGGGGGTTGGTATCAATCCAATGCTGCTGCTGGACATACTGGAGGGAGCTGTGTTGGACAGGGCTATATCCTCAGTCCTTCTGCACCAGCCAGCAAAGTGCACACAGTGTCCAGTCCCAGGATGGTGTAGCAGTCACATCCCCTGTGTCCCTGGGGGCATTGTGCCCTCCCTGAGGAGCATTTGATGGGACAGTGCAGCTCTGTATTGCTCCTACCTACCAATGCATGCAACTGTTGAGTCCTAAGAGGGTAGGTTTGCAGCATGGCTGTTTCCTCCTTCCTTATCCCTGCTCTATCCCTCATGACCTTCAATGAGATTTCTCCTCTCTGCAGTTTCTGTGGTGTGGGAGGGCACACATGACATGACGTGCCCTTGCTAGGAGATTATGGGCTGTGAATGGGATGCGCTGCACCTTCGAGATAACCTGATGTGGGAGGTTTAATCATACACCCTTTGGCTTTTAACGCTTTTCAGTCTTTCTGTGGTATGTGCTGTCTCTAATTTAGGCCATTTCCACTTGTTCCAAATATGATGGCAGCAGCTGTGTTCCCAGTTTCAGCTCTAGTGCGGGCAGGTTTTAGCCACTGGGCTGATCGTAGGATCATCCTGTGTAGTAAAACCTTTCTCTCTAAATACATGGCCCTGTGTGAGAATTCTTACATTTTTACTTCCTGAATTAGCATCTCATTGGCTTTGCTCCCTTGAATGTGGTACTATTTAAAGTAGTGTTGATTGACTATAATTACATGGGTTTTCACCTGTTGTACATTGTGCTCACAGCTAAATGTGTGGCCTAAATTTTCAAGTGGTGGTCCCTAAAGTTCGTCACCGAGGATGATAAATCTTTCAGAAGTACCCAAGTCTCATCTTCAAAAGTGACTTGGAGACACGAAGGAGCCAAAGTCCCCTTGACTTTTGATGAGGTTTAGGCTCCAAAGTGCTTGTCAGTTTTGACGTGGGACTTAGGCCTCTGAGTCAGTTATACGCTCTTGAGACCTTTAACCCTAAATTCTAAAATAGCACCCTGATTTTTTTCCCCCAGAGCTATGGACTACTGCAACTTCTGTTGTGTTGGGATTTTTGGCTGCTTCAGTGTGTCTGAAAATCAGGACACTATTTCTATGGGTTTAGTACCCAACATGTGAAAATGTTGGCCTAAATCTGTTCTCCGCTGTGTGTATTGTGGATACTACACCTCTACCCTGATATAATGCGGTCCTCGGGAGACACAAAATCTCACCGCGTTATAGGTGAGACCGTGTTATATCGAACTTGCTTTGGCCTGCCCGTTCCTTGTTCCCTGACCGCCCCCTCCAGAGACCCCCCATCCCTAATCACTCCCAGGACCCCACCCCCTACCCAAACCCCCTGCTCCCTGTCCCCTGACTGCTCTGACCACCCCCTGACAGGCACTCACCAGCAGCGGTGGGAAGCGGAACAACGCGGCCCCAGCCCGCTCCACTCTGCCACCTCCCAGCCGCGGTGCTCCACTTCCCGCCACTGGTGAGGGCAGGGAGGTTGGGGAAAGGACGCCCCCCCTTACTCACCTGTGGCAGGAAGCGGAGGGCTGTGGCTGGGAGCTGGTGGAGTAGAGCGGGCTGGGGCTGGGCTGCTCTGCTTCCCGCTGTTGGAGAGTGAGGGGAGGTTGGGGAAAGGACGCCCCCTTGTACTCACCTGCGGCGGGGAGCGGAGCGGCATGGCCCCAGCCCACTACGCTTTCCTTGCCCGGGCCCCAGCCGTGTCACTGGGGGCGGTGTTGGGGAAAGGTCCCGCACTCACCTGCGGCGGGAAGCGGAGTGCCACGGCTGGGAGCTGGCGGAGTGAAGTGGGCTGGGGCCGCGCTGCTCTGCTTCCGCCGCTGCCGGTGAGTGTGGGGGGGATCCCTTCCCCCAAGACCCCTCCTTCCCCCAAGACCACGGCTGGGGCTGGGGCGAGGGAAGCGAAGTGGGCTGCTCCCAGCCTCCCGCTAATCCCTTGGGCCACTCTGGGCCCCAAAAGTGCCCCCCTCCCACAGCTCCTGCCTCCCAGACCCGGGGGGTGGGAGGAAGAGAGCCCCTGACCGCCCCCGAGACCCTCTGCCCTTTTTCAACCCCTCGGCCCCGGCCTGGCACCCTTAACACGCAGTGTGTCGGAGCTTAACCGCGTTGTATGCGAACCCGCGTTCTATCGGGGCAGGGATGTTCTGAGAATTAATGAATGTTTGTAGTGCACATTGAATATGAAAAGAGCTAAGTGCAGAGTATTTTTTTATGCCCCTTTGCCAACTCTTCAGGGAGGAAGACATGAGACTTCAAAATGGCTTTAGAAAGCAAAGTTCATTGCAATGGATTGTGTAGATTTTAACTAATGTGGAACTGGCTGAAAACCTAACATTTAAATAGGTTTCATTTGGGTTCTCTTTTAAAAGTCAATTGCTCATCTCCAGTGACTAGGACAAATGGAGGGAAATATTGCCTGAAATGGCAGGGATTTTTGTTTTTCTTGCTCAGTTCACTCTTACAGGGATTGCAGAGGCCATTGTTCGAACAGGACTTATCCCCTCCAAGGGGGATAGCCTTTACAAACTGTCCTATGCTGGAAATCCATGCATCAGATTACAACCAAACTAAATGACACCTCGGTCAACTGGGGACAGGCAGATGAAGGACAGAGAGATAATTGGCGAGGTGCTAACATACTGCTCTTTCCACTTCACTGAGGGACCTAGGAAAAAGAGCTGCTAATCAGATCAGATTCTTATGCTTTTCATTAAAATACAGGGGCAAATCATGCTGTCTCAAGTCATGCCATGAACTTCCTTGGACCACTCCTTTTTATGGACTACTCAGATACCATGGTGATCACTGCAGTAGAAAACTCTAGATAGATTTGGGAGCAGCAAATGCAGGATCGGTCCCAAATGAAGTGTTAGATTATTTTAGCAGCATGTGTATGTTTAATCTAAGTGGAAAAGATAAAGTTGGTGTTTTCAAATTCTCTGGCAGTGAGGTTCTTGAAAGGAGTCACTCGTCTCCATCCACTGATTAAAGAGCCGGTTCCTTTGTTGGACCTTCATACTGTCTTAGCCACTCTTATGGGGCGTCTGTTCAAACAACTTCTTCAATCTCCCTTCTGTGTCAGAAAACTGCCTTCCTGTGGTGATAACAGCTGCAAGGAGGGTGTGAGAGTTGCAGGCTTTGATGGCGGAACCCCCTTACGCTCAATTTTCTGCACCCTAAGTTTTTATCTAAAGTGGTTTTCCAGTTTCACTTGAACCAACCTATATATTTTCCAATATTCTTCCCTAAGCTGCTATGACGGCTTCCCTGGGGTGCAGCCTGAAACTGGGGTGCCGCTGAGCCCTCTGTCTTACCAACCAAATTTGTTAGTCTCTAAGGTGCCACAAGTACTCCTTTTCTTTTTGTGAATACAGACTAACATGGCTGCTACTCTGAAACTTTGGAAAGAAAATCCTGCAGTCCTTGTTTAAATAGGCTCTGAGCCCCATCTCCTCCTTGTACTGCTTGTGAGTCACCTAAGTAGAATACACAGCTGCATCTACTCAAAGAAGAAAAACGGTTGCCTGTCTGTAACTAACTGTTCTTTGAGATGTGATGCAGATGTGTATTCCACATCCTCTGACCCCTTTGCGTCTGAGTCTGTTCTTCTGATGTTTGGTGCAAAGGAACTGATGGGGTCAGGATGGCACCAGCTTTATATGGCCAGGGGCAGGGCTAGTGATGCATACTAGGGTATTGCTAGGCCAAATTCTCTGGCTCCGGTGCGCTGACATGCACATACCTAAGTAGAATACACATCTCCGTCATATCTTGAAGAACAACAGTTAGAGGTAGGTAACTGTATTCCCTCAGATACTGTAATTAAGTAGAGCATTGGTTCTCGTCTTTTTCCATCAGCCCATGTCCAACAGGAAAAAGATTCTGGACCCCACCCTTTCTCCTAGGGAGAATGGTCGTGACCCTCTGGACTCTATTCATGACTCCCCTGTCAAATGGAGCAATCTTGTTATCAGACTCCCTGCTGCAGCATCTGTTTTTCGCTGAAGACTGCACATCTAAGTGAATAATCTGAAAGGCTGTAAAGCACTCAACAGAAACCTGAAGGGGAGAACTCAATTCTCATTGAATTGGTCAATGTGCAAAAGAGTGTATTCAAATAGCTACCGTATGTTCAAACAACAAAACCCTTGAATTACCACTAATGGTTCAGGTATGAGCCACCTACAGAGAAGAACCCAAAATGTAACTGAACCTAAAGTTAAGCACATGTAACTTTTAGGTAGCCACCGGTAGGGTGGGAGGGCAGCGTACAATCAAGAGTTCTTAAGGACAAAGTAACTACCTCGTTTTTTCCATTTTTAGAGCACTTTCAAAATATTGATCTTCCTGAACACCCCATGGGAAAGTGTAATAAATATTTGTATCTGCAATTTACAGGTGGGGAAGTCAAAACTAGAGCTGGGTGAAATTTATTCAGGTAAATAATTTATTTGCCAAAAAATGCAGTTTCAGTCAACCTGGAACAATTCATAAATTTGACCTGAAGCTTTTCAGGGGTGGCGGGGGAGGAAGGAGGGGTGTGTGTGTGAGAAGATTTAAATTCACATCTCCTTCCTCCCACCTCAGTACCTTTATCACCAAGCTACAGAATCCTATTCTCTCTCTCTAGTCTCCGTCCAGACCCAATGAATATTTAATATTTGTACTAAGTGGAACAGCTTCAAAAGGAGAGATTGAGAACACCCTAGCCTAGAGCCATGTGGTTAGGGCACTCACTTAGCAAGGGGAAAGACCTGAGTACAAATCCCTGCTCCAGAGTGGGGAATCAAACCTGGTCCCATGTCCCAGGCTAGTGCCCAACCAAGTGTTTAATTTGTAATGAGAGGTGCCAAGGCTCAGCCCTGGCACAAATTAAGCCCAACCAGTGGGCAAAAGTTTCACACACCTCACTGTGATGGGTTCCGCCTGGGGTGCCACCTGGAACTGGGGTACCACTGAGCCCTCTGACCCACCAACCTGGGCTCCCTCTCACACTGTGCTGCTGTGACAAGTTGCAAAGCCCTCCAAACTTGCACTTTGACCAGCATTCACACAGGTAGGGACACACCCAACTGCAGTCACATTCAGGCTCTCTAACCACCAGCCTCCTAGCCTAGGACCCCAGAGCAGAACCGTCCTGCCTGGTCAAATCTGGCCAGTATATGGTTTTAAAACCTGGTCTCTCTCTCCCTCAATGTGAAGAGGACCATGAACACTTATGTCCAGGGTTGTGAGCTCAATCCTTGAGGGGGCCATTTAGGGATCTGGGGCAAAAATTGGGGACTGGTCCTGCTTTGAGCAGGGGGTTGGACTAGATGACCTCCTGAGGTCCCTTCCAACCCTGATATTCTATGATTCTCACTTATGACCAAGCTGAGATTTGCCCCAGGCACCTTAGTCAAAGGCACGCTGGTTTGTATTAAAACATAAAATAAGTTTGTTTAACTACAAAAGGATAGCTTTTAAGTGATTATAAGTGATAGCAAACAGATCAAAGCAGATTACCTAGTTAATAAACAAAACACGCAAGCTAAGCTTAATACACTAGATAGGTAGGATATGAATTAGCAAGTTCTTACCCTGACTGATAAACAGACTGGCAGATTCTTAAGGCACAAGCTGCCTTGGCTTTTCAGCTTGGGTTTCCCAGGTTTTCATACACAGTCTCTGTAGCCTGGGACCATCACTTCCCCCCCGTTCAGTCTTTGTTCCTCTGGTGTTTCCAGATGTGGTGGTGTAGGGAGAGTGAGGTACCCCCATGATGTCATTTCCTCCCTTTTATATCTTCTTCCCACTTGCTGGAAAGCTCTTTTGCTGTGACTTGGGTCAGACAGTTCCCAGTGTGTAGCGCTATTGCTGAGAGGTTTCTGTTGTACACAGTTCTTGGGGTAATCATTAACATTGTTTGGCCTTTTTACTTTTGTACCTGAAAGGCTGCTTGTGGGTGTTTTCAACCTCAGGACATGTTTCAGTAACACATACATAGCCAAACTTCATAACTTCACATGCAATGATAGCACATACAATCCAACGAGATATTAATGTCCAGCTGATTAAGACTTTGAGTGATACCTCACAAGGCATATTTTGTATAACACATATCCTAATAACATGTCAGTGGTGAATATTGGGATGCCAGGGTGTTGCACACACACATGGTTTGCTGGCCCGAAATGGGCTCTTTCATCTTTTTGACAAATTCCATATAGTTTTAGAACTGAATACTTTTCTGGCAGAACCGAAAAATCAATTATTTTCCCAGCTGTAGTCAAGACAGAGAGAGGTTATGTGACTTGCTCAGGGCCTCAGGGTCTGTGCCAGATCCAGGATTAGAACTCTGGAAGTCTCACCTTCTGGTCTCCTATTCAGACCTTTAAAATATGTTGCCTTTAGTTGAATCAAATTCTGTTTCTGAGGCTGTTGCTTTAAAAAAATTAGTTATTTGTATTACAGAAGTGCCAAGAGGAATCAGTCAATAACTAGGACCCCTTTATGCTGTGGGTTTTATAGAAAGTCCTCGTGACTTCTATAAACCTCCCAGACTTCTATAAACCTCACTGGCTGTTTCTGCCTCCATAGCTGTCTTGTGGGCAGCCTCCTCTGCGTTAATTCCCAATCGTCTTAATTCCATCAGTCTTTTATGTTCATTTTCTTTCTCTTTTGCTTCCAGTCTAGCTAGCTCTAGTTTAGTAGCTGCTTCACTGGTAGTCATTTCCCTGCTTTTTTTGTGCTGGGCCACACCCCCTCTGCAGTTCACTGAAACTGGGATGCACTCAGCTAAGGGGCTTCTTAGTTAACGGAGACTTTCTTAGCACTCCGTGTTCAGCCTTTCTGGGCAATTTGCAACCTGTGCAGTTCTAGCTTGTTCTGATCTTCATTCTTACTTATTTTGCTTCCTTTTCTGTCCCTATTTCCCTTACCCAAAATAAGCAAACAGAAAATAACAAACCAGTAACCTCTTTCTCTGTTCTCCAGTCACCACACTTAAAACTCACTTAAAATCACTACCAGTATCTCAAAGCAGTCAGCTGTGCACAGATCCTGCTCGACTACGCCACTGTGATGGGTTGGGTCACAGAACCCCTCTGTTAGGATATAGATATTCAGGTCTCTCTGTAAAGGCCTATACTCTTAAGAATTTGGGTGTATTCTTATCACTTGGCTAGTTATAGAGGTATAAAAGAGAGAATTAAAATCACTGTCTGCTGGTGTAAGGTCCTTCTCTTACTGTGACAGTCTGAGGCCCCGTTCTTAGGCTAAGGCCTTTGGTTAAGCAACAGAGGCAGCCCTAAGCTGGGAAGCGAACAGTCACATCCTCACATTCCAAACTAGTCACATTGAAATAAAGTGCTATTGGGCTGTTCGACATTATCAGGACAGGATTGTATTCCTATCACCTCCAGAGAAAGGGAAGTGCCTAGAAGATGTAAAAGGAAACTTAGTTTGATAGCATCCTGTCTGGCAAGAACTCTCTTATCAAAAGCTGGGATGTGAAATCCTTATTTCTGTGTTGTTTTATCATTGTAGTCCCCATTTCCCTATTATTTGTCTGTATAATCTCTGTCTGGTTCTATGATTGTTCCTGTCTGCTGTATAATTTAATTTTGCTGGGTGTAAACTAGTTAAAGTGGTGGGATATAATTGGTTAAATAATCATGTTACAATATGTTAGGATTGGTTAGTTAAATTTCAGTAAAATGATTGGTTAAGGCATAGCTAAGCAGAACTCAAGTTTTACTATGTAGTCTGCAGTCAATCAGGAAGTGGATGTGTGTGTGGGGAGGGGGAAATGGGAACAGGGAATGGAGGTGCGGAAATTGGAATCATGTTTTGCTAAAGGAAGAAATGGGAACAGGGACACAGGTAAGCCTCTGTGGTGTCAGAGCTGGGAAGGGGGACACTAAGGAAGGAAACTGGAATCATGCTTGCTGGAAGTTCACCCCAATAAACACTGAATTGTTTGCACCTTTGGACTTCGGGTATTGTTGCTCTCTGTTCATGCGAGAAGGACCAGGGAAGTAAGTGGATGAAGGAATAAGCCCCCTAACACCTCCTTGGGGCTGCCAACTGGTGTGCCAAGACTTCTGCCCCTGCTTTGCCTGCCAGCTTAGGACTCCAGCACCCTGTCTTGTTGAGCCAGACCCACCAGTCTGCTCCAACGCAGACCCAGGATCTGAACCATGTGCCCCAAAGCTGCAGACTTAATTGAAAGCAGCTTAAGAAGTGTTCCTGTCTTTAACACTCAGATGCCCAACTCCCAATGGGGTCCAAACCCCAAATAAATCCGTTTTACCCTGTATAAAGCTTGTACAGGGTAAACTCATAAATTATTCACCCTCGAAACACTGATAGAGAGGTATGCACAGCTGTTTGCCCCCCCAGCTATTAATACATACTCTGGGTTAATTAATAAGTAAAAAATGATTTTATTAAATACAGAAGTTGGATTTAAGTGGTTCCAAGTAGTAACAGACAGAACAAAGTGAATTACCAAGCAAAATAAAATGGAACACGCAAGTCTATGTCTAAGAAAACTGAATACAGATAAAACCTCACCCAATAAGCTTCCTTTTACAGACTAGTCGCTTTCTAGTCTGGGTCCAGCAATCACTCACACCCCCTGTAGTTACTGTCCTTTGTTCCAGTCTCTTTCAGGTATCCTTGGGGATGGAGAGGCTCTCTCTTTAGCTAGCTGAAGACAAAATGGAGGGGTCTCCCACAGGCTTAAATAGACTTTCTCTTCTGGGTGAAGACCCCCTCCTCTCTCCTGTGCAAAGTCCAGCTCCAAGATGGAGTTTTGGAGTCATATGGGCAAGTCACATGTCCATGCTTGACTCAGTTTTTACAGGCAGCAGCCATTGCTTACCTGCTACCTTGATCGTCCTCAGGTAGACTTCTTATGTGGATTGGAGCCTTTCAAGATCCATTGTCCGTTAAGAAAAGGAGGACTTGTGGCACCTTAGAGACTAACCAATTTATTGGGCACTTAATTTGCGCGTTCCTTTCTCAAGAAGCTGACCAAATGCTTTACAAAGGCTACTTAAAAATCAAGCCAGTACACAGCCAATATTTATAACTTCGAATACAAAAATGATACATGCATGCAAATAGGATTAATAGATTCAGTAGATCATAACTTTTACAGAGATGTTACATGGCATACGTAGCATAAAACATATTCTAGTTATGTCTTATATACATTCATAAGCATATTTCCATAAAGCCTTATGGGGGGCGCCATCACGGTCCTCTCCCAGAAAGAGCTTGCAATTTAAATATGCAAAGACAAAAGTTGGAGGAAAGGAAATAGTATTTACTGGGGAAATTTTTAGAGCAAAATGTGGATTTGTATGGGAAAACTTCACAAAAAGCATTTGTATTGGCAAATATATCTTGGTTCATTGCTATGAACTGGATGAAATGCTTTTTGTGTTTCTTATGAGCCAGTGAAGAATGTTCTCTGAGCTTCGTAACTGATGTATCTACATCTTCGGCTTTGTTAAATAAATTTTCTGAGATCATAGCAACCGTCTTGAAATAGGATTATGGGTTATTTTTTATTGTCTTCCTGAGATTTTATCCAAGGACGTGGTTCTGTTACTAAGCTACGTTTATTGTATTAGGAGGCTAAATGCCCACAGTAAAAACTTGCAGAAATGATGTATGCACCTCTCAATTTAAAAAGTGGAAAATAAATATTAATAAATGTAAAGCTATAGTCAGACAAAAATTTAGAAGTGACTTTCGCATAGCTCAGAGAAAAGGAGATAAAATACATGAAAATGCACATGAATTTACTTGTTTTTAAGGAATGTGTCTTCTGTTAATGTGAGCTATCAGTGCTGTATGTGCAAAATTACAACTCTTTATCCTCCATGGAGTTTCTTGCGGTAAAATTCCAAGCTTTTGGCTTTGTTTCCTTTTAACAATGTGATATTTTTCTGAAATTTTAATGAGCATTTTAAGTTTTTATTTGCCATCTCTGAATATAGAGAGATTTTACTTTGTGAGCTAAGGGCTTGTCAGACAGCTTCAGAGCATCTTTTGTAGGCCTCAGAAATATTGGCGTTCTGGTTTGGAGAATTAGTCTCTTCCCTTTCTTGAGAACACATTCTTATGCACCCATATACCAGGGGATCTTATAAGGTAATGCAGTGGGCCAAACTCACTGGGCACTTCCATCAGGATTATGTATTATACCCATTCACATGGTATCTGAACAAAATAAGGATGCACACTGTAATAGACTTAAAGAAGTGATCTGCAAGGCTGCTTTTATAAATGACCGTGGGACTTATATAGGACAGACTCCATTGCTTCTGCAGGAGAAGTGATGTCTGAGCACTGGACTGGGAGCAAGGAACGGCCGAAGTCAGATCTAGGCTCCCTCTGTGACTTTGGGGAAGTGATTTAATCTTTGTTTCTTTATCCGTGTATATTACAGTATCTGCTTCCCAAAGCTGTTGTGAGGACTCAATGTTTATAAAGAGCTAGAAGATGAAAACGCCTGTGTAAGCATATGGTTGGCATTAGTGGTTTACAGGAGAGTAATGGCATATACCTGTGAGTCAGTCTTTCTGTTTTGTCCGTTTTATTCCATTTTATTTGTGTATTCTCTTCCCCTCCCAAATACTTGACTTTCCCCCTGAGAAACATTTGCGACATTTGCTGAAAATGGTTTATGGTTAAAGAGCAGAGTCTGTAAAACTGGAAGACACGACTAAATTCTCTCACTGCCCTGTCATGCAGATATTGTCCCAATTTTATAGATGGGCTAAACTGAAGCATGCTGTTGTGTCCCTGACCATCTTGGCTAATAGCCATTGATGGCCCCATCCTCCATGAACTTAGCTAGTTCTTTTTTCAGTGGCTAGGTCTGTTAATTTGTAAATGATTCAAGTGATGGGGCTGCTATTATGGAGCTCATTGTTTTGGGACTAATACAGTGTGTACTAATAGGGCCAGATTCTTAGGGGGTGTAACTCCATGTTTCTCTTTTGGCTTAATGGACCTGTACTGATTTACATCCACTGAGGATGTGGCCCCTGGTTTCAGCCAGTTTGAAAATCTTGGCTGATTCAAGCAGTATCCTGCATTACGTGTTTGAGATGTTTCCTGTACACTAGAATCTTTTAAAGTGCACATGTTGTAGACCCCATGCAAAGCTGACTAGGTAAAGCTGAAGTACTTGGCATATTAAGTGATTAAATAGTCTAGATGACAGAAAGAAGCTGCAGAAAATCATATTAAGCCAAAATATTTTTCCCCTGCTGTATGTATTTTTTTCGACATTACAGACCTCCTTCCATCTCAAACACTGTCCCAAATCACTGACCACCTATGACTAAACAGTTGTTTTGCTGCACACCCTGGCCACTCTGCATGTGATGGTGCTGGCATTGGAGGGGCTTGCACCAATGAAACAAGAGGGTCCCTCTTCAGCTAAAGGAGAAATCCCGGTACCTGTTAGCAATATAGGGCATATGACACAAGTGAGAAGGTCTGATTTCATCCAGTAGAAGATAGTGAAGTCTACACATTTCTTACCATGTTAAGCTATTGGACTGTAGTTCGTTAACATTGTGAGCCCTGATGCCAGGGGGGAGGGAGGGTGTTTAAGAATGCCACAGGACTTAAAAGTTCTGATGAGTTGAAGTGATCAAGTTATTGTGCACTTTTTCCATACTGATCACGCACCAGATAATGTTCAGTATAAACATTATCCTCTAGTCTCTGTGATAGTGCAGAAGAATAGCTAATATGTATTTCCAACATGCGCTTGTTGATTAACTTCCTTGGAAAATGACTTCAGGAGTCTAATGCATCCATCTTGCAATTCCCCAGATGCACATCAGTAGCTTAAAATGGCAATGATTTCTTTCTCCTGGAGCTTTGTATATTAATCAACTCCTTGTTGAAGGCAAAATACAGCATAGCAAGAAGTATGGTTTTACCACGGGAACAAAACTACCAAACTATTCTGAAGAAGTGTGCTCCCCAAATTACTGTCCACGTTAAAAGGTCCGCAGTGAATTGTTTAGTTTTTAATCTGTCTAATCAGGATAATGCGTCTTTATTTTCTAGACCAGTGTTTCTCAACGTTTTTGATACCTTACTGCCTTCCTAAACTGTGTCAGGGAGATTTCAGGGACTGGCATCAGTCCATGGACCGGTCATTGGGAAACACTGTTCTAGACCATGAGTCCAAATGTTGGTATGAACCCCAGATCCCAAGGAATTTTGGTAGACTCTTTACAGCTGTGCAAAACTGCTGCTGGATAAACAAGTCTCAGAAGTATTTGTTACTCAGAAAATAGGAACCCTGGGTAGAACTCGGTGTAAGTAGCTGCTGTGGGTATTAAACACGCTGGGCCGGATTTTCCTCTTATAGTCACGCAAACCCACCGACATCACTGGAGGTGCTCTGGTGTACCTCAGCAGAATTTGGCCTATTGTGTACCTTATGTTCAGTTTCCTCATCTTGAGTTCTTATCACTTTGCAGGGAAAGTGCCACCTCCCTCTCTCCCCAGTGTACTATTTTGTGTATACACACCCATTATAAAAGGGAGGTACTTCATGCCTACCTAAGACACCCATATGAATAAGAGTAGGGGACTGATGGGCTAAATCTCCTTTCTCACTTGTGCAATCTGAGTTATGTTAGGAATGGGGAGGCTTTTTTTCCTTGTTGCCAGTAGCTCTGCTGGCCAGTGGGGTCGTCCAGATTGAGACACCCCTTGTGGTTACCGAGCCTGGAGTTGGTATCACACTCCCCGTTTTCCTTTGTCTATTCTGCAAGCCCAACCAGTAGCTCTAAATTAGTTTGGGCTTTGGTCACAGCACCCTTGCAGGGTGCACCAGGATAAATGCAACTGTCACCCTAGGTCACTGCCACCATGGGGATCCAGTGTTAGTAATGATAGGTCAGTTTCCACCCTACTTTCGGTTTAACAATCCGTGCATGGGTTTTACTCATTAAACATTCATGCCTTTTTTCTGGTGGTTAAACCATTCTCAAAGCTAGATGGAAACTGGCTCAATTCTCTTACATTGTCTTCTCATGCCTCCGGTGTGCTGCTGTCCCTGACACGTACGGCCACAGCCAACATTCAGAAATGCCCCTTGTAATATAAAATGCTGTTGTATTTTAAAATAACAACAGCGTTTCACATGCTGAGTGTCCTTATAGAGCAATGTTGCTTTCTGCAGTCGAGCTTCCAGTGTCTACGGGAGCTCATTCTGAGCCAGGCTGTCGGGGGAAACAATAAAAGAGCCATCACTTGAATAATTTAAACAGGCTGGAGGAAACACCAAAGGGAATAATCCTGCACTTACAGGGTGTATAGTGGACCGCAGAGCATCCTAAAATCATTCAGCCTCTAATGTGTGCGTTATTCTAGGACATCTGTGCACGCTGTGGGGAGGGGAGGCACAAGCCCACCGCAATTTGCGGTTGCCAGCAGCGTCTGTGGGCCTTCAGGAGGGATTGCTTCATCCCTCTCGCTTTCTTGTCGTTGATTTTAAAAATAAAAATATGTAAAATCCACCATAAGGAATTGGAGTCAAAGCTTCCAACAAAAAGTAGGAATAACAGTTGAGCTTTTACATAGCACTTTATACCCAAATGACTGCCCAGGAATTGCTTTAACCTGCATTCATTGTACAAAGAGTCACAGCATGTAGAAGACCAAAAGGAAAGCGTGATTGCTGCCCCACAGAGCTCACGATCGGAATAGTGACGCACATCCGATCGACAGCAAAGCCGGGGAAGAAATAAAGGCCACTGGGCCTGATTCTTCGCTGCCCTGCATCTTGCACAGTCATGCTCTACCAGTGCCCAGTGTGTGTCAGGCACCACTGTTCTGAAGTGGTTACAGTTTTGCGCTCCTGGTGCACGATGAGTGTCCATGACTACACAAGGTGCAGAGCAGCAGAGAATCGGGCCTGCTTTATCGGGCTGAAACGACAGGAGAGCACTAGGGAAGCCTAATGTAAATACCCAAATTGGAATTAGCCTGAGGTTCCAGGGCTAACCTCTATTTCTCTGTGAAAAGTGCCGTGAGACTTCTAATTCCCATCCGTGGTCAGCACCTCTTCTGCTAGCCATTACCTCCATGCTACCTGCGCTGCTGAGCAATAACAATTGTGGTGATTGAATGAAATGACATCATAGAATCGTAGAATCTCAGGGTTGGAAGGGACCTCAGGAGGTCATCTAGTCCAACCCCCTGCTCAAAGCAGGACCGATCCCCAACTAAATCATCCCAGCCAGGGCTGTGTCAAGCCTGACCTTAAAAACTTCTAGGGAAGGAGATTCCACCCCCTCCCTAGGTAACGCATTCCAGTGTTTTACCACCCTCCTCGTGAAAAAGTTTTTCCTAATATCCAACCTAAATCTCCCCCACTGCAACTTGAGACCATTACTCCTTGTTCTGTTATCTGCTACCACTGAGAACAGTCTAGAGCCGTCCTCTTTGGAACCCCCTTTCAGGTAGTTGAAAGGAGCTATCAAATCCCGCCTCATTCTTCTCTTCTGAAGACTAAACATCCCCAGTTCCCTCAGCCTCTCCTCATCAGTCATGTCTTCCAGTCCCCTAATCATTTTTGTTGCCCTCCAGCATTTTTGTTTTCAGTAGAAGCTGAAGAGCTGAAAACTTGGCCCCAACATGGTGTGTTCGAAGACTGGGCTGGGGCATTGGGGCAATATTGACTCTGAGGGAAGACTATTAATGGCATGGCTGCACCTGGGGGCAGTTAAGTCATGAATATCCTTGTCCGATCGAGACAATCTCTGCTTCAGGATGACAAGGGAGAAGAACGCGTAGAAAGCCAGGACACTCTTGGAGACTGGAGCAAAGACTTACCTTACTTTGTGTGGATCTCCTTTGCTGTGGCTCTTCCCAAACAGGATGATCTTTAGGAGAGATGTGAATGAGGATGGGGTGGAGGGGAGGGACCATAGCACCTGGGAATCGTGAGGTTGTTCTGTCCCTAAAGGGCAGTCCAGAATAAAAGACGCAGATGGAAGTGGAAGACGATGACAAAGCATGAAGAGAGAGCGTGGTAGTGCGAGGTAGGGTGAGGGTGGATGTGCTCAGAATTGAGATCTGAGATGTAGCCTGGGGAAGAGTTATGCAAAGCTTTGAAAAGCAGGGAAGGAGTTGAAACTGGATACATAGCTCAAGGCCAGATCATTAGGGCAGTTCCAAGAGGGAGCAGTAATGTAGTCTGATTGGGCAAGGGATGTAACTTTGGGTGTGTGTGTTGGGGAGTTTGGAGATGCTGTGATACTTGCATGCCTGCTCCAGGTGGACTTGCCTTTTCACACTGTGTAGTTTGTGCAGCCTCTCACTGAGGAGGAAAAATCTGCCTTTAAAACTTACTTCCAAGAGGCAATTTGCACTGTCCCTAATTAGACCATATTTTAGATGTTTGCACCATCTTGAGTTGTTTCTTAAAGATCAAAATATCTATCATAGTCTGAATAGAGTGAGCGAAGCAATCACACCTCTGATAGCTGCGTAATCAGCAAACCCAGACGCCAACTTCTTGATGATCTGCAGAAGGTCCCTTTGTCATGTAATAAGAAACAAATTTCAAAGTAGCTCTTTAATCTTCATCTGACAACTTATGCTCTGGATCCAGGTGCACTGCCTTATTTAGGATAGAGTGTTCTCACCAGAGGAAAGTATCTGAACTGTGTCCACTCCTTGCTTATAAATGCTCACATTGATTTCACCTCTGCACGTCTTTTTACAGCTTGAAGATTCCATTAAAAAGGAAATTCCTAATGCAACTTTGTCTGTGGATGACATTTTCCATGGCTACGGAGCAGTTGTGGCATAGCCTAAAGGAATCTGCAGCCCTGCAGGAATTGTGAACTGCTAGTTGCTAATCCTTGCTGTCCCATTGTCTGTGATCTGTCTGTGATCTTGGACAGGTCACTTATCTCTCTGAGCCTCAGTATTCCCCCCTGTAATGGGGACAATACTGACCTGCCTCTAGGTTTTTGTGGGTCTTAGAGTTCCAAACATCTATGGCTTCTGAGGATGTAACATCCTAGTGCCAAGTATTACGTAGAGTTGTCAAAATGAGATGAAAATGTTTCAGGCCAGTGAAGGCTGTTAAGATTCATGGCAAATTGGAGAACTGAAACACTCTAACTTATTGGCCAGGGTAAAACTAGTGTAAAACAAAACCTGTAAAGGCACAAGTGGTCTGTCGTTAGCTATTAGTAGCTGCTGAACTCTCTCTTTTTTTAACAGCTTGCCTAAGAAATGAGATGTACAGCAATATACCAGAATCTATGCTGCAGAGACAGAAAGCTGTGTTGAGTTACTTCTTTATTTAATTTTCTGCTGCTGACTTAGTTTTTCAAGCTGGATACTCAGCCCAGATCTCAGACTGATAGCCAGTGTCTAAACTACTGGAAAATACAGCACAGCATTGTAATTATTGCTAGTTTTTTTTTATGGCATACATTGCAGTGCATTGTAGATAGAAATCAGCCTAACATGGAAATGTTTGATCCTTTCTCCCATCTGACTTTGTGTGAGGAGGGACAGCATCCACCACAAGACACCAGTGTGTGCAATATTCAAGTTGACTGACTTCAGGTCAGCTGTCTGTACAATTCCATCTGCACTTGGATAGTTACAGAATTCAGCGACTTAGACAGAAACAGTCCCTGTGCTTTATTGAGCTGTTTCTGTCACTTTGCATTGACAGTTCTGGCATTGTGGGGACATACATTTTCAATATGAACCGCAGTCCGTTTTCGTGGCTCTGGCTGTCAATATATCAACTTTGGTGGCTGTACGTGGCTTATTATTTTAATCCTCTGACACCCCCCTCTTCCCCCCCCCCCACAGGACATATTTATGGCATGAACTTGATTCTCTGGGGTGAGCTCAGAATGGACACACTGTCTTGAAGTGTATCACATTCACATCTGTATATGGTGTGCAGAAGATCAGATTTGCTAATAGCAAGTGCAGGTGTACCTTCTGTTGGGGCTCTTATTAATCACTGTGGCTAGATTGTTACTTGGATTACCTGCCCATGGAAAGGAGTAAGAACCGTTCTCCCACAGAGCAAGAGGGTGGGGAATGGGTGGGACCTAGGTGCCATTCCCCGCACTCATTGAGCGGGCACGGGGGCCATCATAAATTGCTGTTGGCTTAGAGTAGCAGCAACAATTGCCTACCCTTTTGCCCACCTCTAGAACAAAGAGGAAATTGGGAAGAAATTGTGACTCAGGTGTGTCTCTCTGAATGACAGGGCTTCCTGGCGGCGGGGGGGTGGTGGGGTGGTATGGTTTATGCAGCACCTCCTGCTCCAGTTGGCATCTAAAGACACCATCTAGCTCTGTGCATGTAAAGGTTCCTCTTTGTTGAACAGTGTTTGTCCTAGTTACGACCCTAAACGAGCCATATGGTTCTTTTAATTCCAAATAACTGCTTTGGAATGACTCTCCCTCCCACCTTCACCAGCTGTTACCCCCTCCCCTCCCCTTTTGACATTTGCCCATCACAGTATTAGGCATCTGGTTTATCTACCAGCCAGAATTGTCCATATCTCAAGTTCAGGGGTACTACTGGGTTGAGAAATGAGACTGTAAATTGCATGAAAACCCGTTTCAGAGTAGCAGCCGTGTTAGTCAGTATTCGCAAAAAGAAAAGGAGGACTTGTGGCACCTTAGAGACTAACAAATTTATTTGAGCATAAGCATAAGCTGTCCACTGAATGCATCCGATGAAGTGAGCTGTAGCTCATGAAAGCTTATGCTCAAATAAATTTGTTAGTGTCTAAGGTGGCACAAGTCCTCCTTTTTGCCTGAAAACAGGCTCTGATGCGAGATTTCCAGTCTGTTGCGGAAAAGTAGAAAGACTAACGCTTTTGTAGGGCACGTTCCTGAAACCAGCTAGAGCTGAGATAAAACAAAGAGTGAACTCTGGTTGCTTGCCTCTTCTCAGTCAGAATTTTGTTGAACCCCCAGAAAAGGTTCTGGTTGGGTTAGCTTCTTAAAACAAAGAACGGAAAATCAAGGGGTTTGGACAGTGCTCACAGGAAACCTTTAAATACGCTAAAGATCTGTATTGCAATAACACTGTCCATCTGAGGATCTTGTAGCACTTTAATAAAGGCTCTTTTTGCCCCTCTGAGATAGATAATTATCCCCATTTTTGCAGACTGGGCAACTGGGTCACAGAGTCAATGCCTTGCCCAAGACCCTTAGGAATGGCACCCAAGTCTAACTCTCAGTTGTGTGCCTTAAACATAATTCCTCCCTTCCCAGCAAACTGTCCCAGCATACACTGAGCAAAGCCAGACTTCTTCTGTGGCTGTCTCTAGTGGCACCCAGAGGGCATTACTGTGGAGGATACTCAACACAGCTTTTTTTTTTCCAGTGAAAACACAAATACTGTGGTCTTCCCAACTATAACAGGATGAAGCTAGACTGTCCCTTGACGTTTCTTTATCTGTCACTGCAGCACATCGTCTCAATCTTGCTAAGCTCCCTGTTTACTTCATTCTTCACAGAGCGTTTGCCACTGATAAATATTTGATGGAATGAAAAGAAGGATAGGTTCATTCCTGCAGCAGCAATGGGAATGATTTATATACTGCTCATCACAAACTCCGACTGTGTAGACGAGAGCTGATGAGTTAAGCAGAGATTGGCATGGGCTGGTGTTGTACAACACTCCAGAGATGCACACTCAGGAGTCGGTGCCTTTCATTGATTGGAAAAGTGATCTCTACTGCGGGGAAGGGTGACTAACTTTTCAAAAGGCAAAAGCAGGACACATGCAGGAGCTTCGCCCCCTGCTCCTCCTCTTTCTCCCGAGGCCCCGCTTTATCCAGGCTGGAAGCCAGAGCTGGGCTAAGGCAAGAGCCACCCAGGGAGCCTGGGCTGCAGTGGGGAGCCCTGGACCCTTCATCAGCCCCTGGGCAAGGTGCCAGGGTGCCTGAAAGAAGCTCCTGGCCTGCGCCCCTGCCTCCTGGGGTGCATCACCCAGGATAGTTGGAGGGTCTGGGGCTCCCCACTGCCCAGCTCCAGCTTTTGGCCTGGCTAGTGGGTGGGGACTCAGGGGAGAAGATGAACAGGGGGCAGGGCCTCGTGGCGAGGGAGGGCTAAGGCCAACTTCAGCCCCTGCTCTTCTCCTCCTCCTCCCCCCCCCTCTCCCCCGGGGAAGAGGCTGGTGCCACCCCTGAGCCTTGGGCATTCGCAGAGCAGCACCACAGGGAATCCAGGACAAATGCTGTCCCGGACTCGTTCGGACTGGGACTTGAACTCTCCACTTCGGACCAGGTGGCCACCATACAGAGGTGGGGGGAAGGACAAAAACCAGCCTGATGCTGCTCGAGCTGTGTGTAAGCAAGTAACAGGCTTATTTGTCTTGGTAATAGGTACTGAAAGGAAATAGCTGCATGGGGAACTGGCGGACTTCCTCCAGTCAAGTGTAGGCAAAGTGGTTACGTAACTGGACTTTGGAATGCCAGAGTTGTAAACATCAAAGAAAATGGCTTATCACAGCTGCAGCACAAGAGTTGTGTGTGCTGCTGGAAAGCGGTTAGGAGTACTTGGTCAGGTGGGATCTTTAGCTTCTCTGTTGAGACTACAATAAAGGGTATTAATTAGGGCCAACATTACGTTTGCTTTTTGTGATATGGAGGTTGGGCCAGCTGGTATTACACTAAGACAGGAAACTCATGTGGCATACTGTGGGCCATCAAATAATGAGCAGTTGTAACTACCGTTCTTCACGACCGACCTGAGCTGGATTCAAACTAGCAAACCAGTAGTGACCAGCTTCGTTTCCCAGGCATTGCCAGTCAACCCACAGCACCTGCTTCTCAACACTGTGCCCCAGCAAAAGCCTCTTTTTAACTTGCTGTAGCACATTATACTTCAGGACTGATCAAAAAGGGGGAAAATCCAAGTAGAACACAGATTACTTCGGCAATGTCTACACTACAGCTTTTGCAAACTCAAGTTATGTCAGCATAAAGCCATCGCAGTTAATGTATCACTTATATGTGTGCATACTTGGCTCCTTGCATTGGCGCTGCGCGTACTGACCGGGAGTGCTTGTGTCAATGCAGTGTGGTGCACCATGGGTAGGTATGCCAACATGCAACTCACCAGCGTCCAGTGCACTCTCTTTCACTCGCATCAGTTTGGGCTGGTTAGGGAAGGTGCTTGATGCTCGCATCTTTTTAAAAACACAGGACTATTCAGAAAGTCCCTGCTGGTAACTTTGTTTCACAACTGGCAGATTACCATTGGTGATATTGAAACGCCAGTAGTGACTGGGTCAACCTACTCCTCGCTCCCTAGCTCATGAAGTAAGACACCAGCCACCTCAACAGCACCAAGGAAAGATTCAGCGACTGGCTCAGCAGGTACAGAATGACAGCTGAATGTGCTTTTGGTAGATTTAAGGGATGCTGGTGGTGTTCACTCACAAGATTGGGTCTCAGTGAGCAAAATATTCCAATGATTATAGCTGCTTGCTGTGTCCTGCATATTATCTGTGGGGGAAAAAAAGGGGGAAAGTTGCTGTGAAGGTGGAGCAACTGTCTGCTGAGTTTGAATAGCCAGCAGAAGGACCATTAGAAGCACTCAGTGTGGAGTTATACGGCTCAGGGTGGCTTTGAAAGAGCACTTTGACAGTGAGCCACAGTAATGCTCTGTGGTGGACTGTGCTCTGTCTTGCCTTGCTGTTTTGGGAGCCTGTTAGGAATTGTGTGGTGCTTGGTGTACATCTAAGTATAACACTGTTGATGCACCTATTGATTTCGTGGTGCCTGCTGTACATTTGATTATTACACTGTGATTGTCACTGATCCGATGAGCTGTCACACAGTATGATAACAAGTAAGTGAGTGCTTTCCCTTCTGCAGCATATGTTGAGAACTAATAAAGATGAATTATTTTCCTTACAGTAGAATTTTATTGAGTAACAAAAAAACACTTTTTTAAAAAAGTCTGTGGGCAAGTTAAAAGCAAATACATAAAAAACTTAATAAATTATGGAACGGAGCTTAAGAAGGGGTAAGAACTTTCATGTCCGTTTTTTAGCTACACATACATCAATCATGGCTTTCCCAGGTTAGTCTGTGAAGCTATGGCTTTTCTTAATGTCCCTAAGTGTGGAGTGGTAGGGATAGTGATGTAACCCCTGGTGCCATGTGGAAAGCCCCATTATGTCCTGATGCATCTCTCTCTACTTTTTCTGCTTGGGCTCCTGGGCCTTTCTCCTGTTTTTTTTTCCTTTTCTTTTTTTTTTTTCCCCCTTCCCCGTAAAGTCTGAAATATTCACCCTCCAGGCCCTCTACTCACAGTCTGCTGCAGCACTGGCTTGCAGGATCTCACTGAACATGTCATCCTGTGTTGACCTCTTTCTCTGGCTCAGGCGTTCTGCGGGTGTGGAGGGGGAACCCCTCAAAGATGCAATGGCAGCGGCTACCAATAAAACACACAAAAGTACCATTCTTAATATAGTCACACCAGAAAGAGAAAGTTAAGATACAGAACTCCCTTCCCTTGCTCCCCTACAGTTATGCTTATTGATGCTTTTGATTCTGAATGCTTGTGCATGGCCGTGCTCTCAGCACCAGCCATAGTGAGTGTGTCCCACCTGGGGTGAGGCAAATGAGGAGAGAATTGCTCAGTTGCATGCAACCATCAGCACAGGGCAATGGACCTGAATACTGGGACCATTTTCCAC
This sequence comes from Lepidochelys kempii, assembly GCF_965140285.1. Taxonomy (NCBI): domain Eukaryota; kingdom Metazoa; phylum Chordata; order Testudines; family Cheloniidae; genus Lepidochelys; species Lepidochelys kempii. Next base: position 14,475,087 of record NC_136380.1, read on the forward strand.
AGGTGGTGGTGATTTTAGTAGATATCTCACTCCAGGGGGTGACAAAGGCACTGAGAACACAGCAGCTGCTGCTGTCCCGAAGCCACCTGGGCTCAAATGCCACTAGCCTGCTGACTGCTGAAGTTATCGCTGTTGGGTGTGGGAAAGCATCCTACCGCAGAGGGAGGAATGAGGCAGATGCCGCTAGAAACCTTCAGGAGAGGATGCAGAATACCTCCATGAAAAAGTCATTGTGATCTCTGACGATTCAAGGAAAATCCCTGTGTACACAAACCTCGTGCCTAACTCTACAGGGGAATGAAAAGCCGCAAACTCTTCTGCTCTTTGTTGCACTGCCACCTCTTTGAGTAGGAGTAAATTTATGAAAAGTCGATAGCTCTGTCCTGATAAGTTGGGGGCACCATGGGTACCGCGCTGTAATGGGAAATAAAATAATACACTTACCCGACGTTCCTTCCCCTGCATCGGGTTTGCCTGTTGGGATTGATGGGACTGCAATGGAGTTTCAAACAGGTCCTGACTTTTGGCACAGCTGGCCCCCCCCCCCCCCCGGTTGCATGTCTCCCATCCTCCTTCACCCCCCTCCTTGTCCTCCCTGCTCACAGCAGGGGCCTCTTACTGGGGCATTTTGGAAGTATCCATGGTGGTGTGTGGGGTAGAAATGGGGTCTTTGCCAAGTTTGGCATGCAGCTCTTTGTAAAAGCAGCAGGTCTGTGGCTCGGCACCAGATGAATTGTTGGCCTCCCTGCCCTTCTGATATGCCTGCCACAGTTCCTTTGTTTTCATGCAGCACTGCTGCTGTGGTCCCTGTTGTACCCTTCTCCTGCATCCCCCATGCAATCTGCTCCTAGAGGTCCACGTTTCTACGGCTGGTCCCTAGCTGCGCTTGCACAGCCTCTTCTCCCCACAGGTCCAGGAGATCCAATATCACCTGTCTGCTCCAGGCTAGAGCATGTCTGGAGCATATAGCCGGCTATGTGAGCTGGGCAGTTGCACACAACAATGGAGAGGTGCTAAGTGTGCTTGCCAAGCTGGACAATCAGGCTGTCACGGTTCCTCCCCCACTCTGAACTCTAGGGTACAGATGTGGGGACCTGCATGAAAACCTCCTAAGCTTATCTTTACCAGCTTAGGTCAAAACTTCCCCAAGGTACAAAATATTACACCTTGGACTGGCCGCTACCACCACCAAACTAATACTGGTTACTGGGGAAGAGCTGTTTGGACGCGTCCTTCCCCCCAAAATACTTCCCAAAACCTTGCACCCCACTTCCTGGACAAGGTTTGGTAAAAAGCCTCACCAATTTGCATAGGTGACCACAGACCCAAACCCTTGGATCTGAGAACAATGAAAAAGCATTCAGTGTTTTACAAGAAGACTTTTAATAAAAAATAGAAGTAAATAGAAATAAAGAAATCCCCCCTGTAAAATCAGGATGGTAGATATCTTACAGGGTAATTAGATTCAAAACATAGAGAACCCCTCTAGGCAAAACCTTAAGTTACAAAAAAGATACACAGACAGAAATAGTTATTCTATTCAGCACAATTCTTTTCTCAGCCATTTAAAGAAATCATAATCTAACACATACCTAGCTAGATTACTTACTAAAAGTTCTAAGACTCCATTCCTGTTCTGTCCCTGGCCAAGACGACTACAGACAGACACAGACCCTTTGTTTCTCTCCCTCCTCCCAGCTTTTGAAAGTATCTTGTCTCCTCATTGGTCATTTTGGTCAGGTGCCAGCGAGGTTACCTTTAGCTTCTTAACCCTTTACAGGTGAGAGGAGCTTTCCCCTGGCCAGGAGGGATTTCAAAGGGGTTTACCCTTCCCTTTATATTTATGACACAGGCATTGTGAACATTCGCAGGGTTTTAAAGTGGGGAAGGAGAGCTTCCGGTTCCCACGATTTTGGGGCAGTGGAGTTCACAACCGTGACCAGAGTGGTCAGTGTAGGGCATTGTGGGACAGCTGCTGGAGGACTATTAGGGTCGACATTGGTAGCAGTTTCTATAATTGTGCTGTGTTGAGCTCTGTACGTCAACCATGGCTCTATGCTGCTCAGGTAAGGAGTGTGAGTATGTCGCTGTAACAAGGTGCTTACATCAGTGGGAGACAAATTTAAGTGTGGTCACATGAACAACTAGGTTGATGCAAGACTGCATATGTCGCCTTAACTTTGTAGTGTAGACCAGGGCAGTGGGGAAATACTCCCTCCTACAGTCTAGTATCTGTTGGTTTTTCCCTGTGTTCCTTTCCTTACCCTTCCACTGCTGGTATAATATGGACAGTCTCCAAGCAGAGAGGACGATAAGTGTGCAATTGGTTTGAGAGAGTCTGTGTGTTTTGCTCATGAGGTAATGTGATAACGGAGCTTAAAAAGTGTAGGCTCTGGAAATGGAGACTCCTGGATATGCCTCTTCTCCATTGGCCCTGTGGAGTAGGGTAAGACCCTCAAGGTAATTTCTCACAGGGTTCGTGGTGAGTCTGTCTGCAGTAGGATACAGGGATTCTGCGTGTTTCTGTTTTAAGAGCAGAGCTGGTCCTGAATTTCTTGACCATGTTTTCACTGGAAAATGCGGATTCATCTAGACAAAACTTGTCACGGAACCACGTCTGTTTCAACAAAAATTGCTTTGGGAAGGTTTCTCAGGTCCAGAGGCTAGTCAAAACGAAAGATATGGAGACATCCCAAAATAGCCCAGTGGTCAGGGCATTCACTGCGAGGTGGGAGACCCAGGTTCAAGTCTCTCCTCTGTCTGACTCGAAGCAGGGACTTGAATGTGCCTCTCCCATGTTCTACGTGAGCTCCTTACCCATTGGGCTGTGGAGTAAGTCCCGCTCCTGTTGGAGCTGTTCCAATTTCATATAAAGATTAAATATTCCTTGGGCCAGAGAGAGAGGGAGACAATGCTTTAATTAAGTCAGATGTGAACTCCATAGGAAAGGTCTTGGATTTGACTTAGGATTTCAGTGTCATGGTCAGTTTGAGACCTTTAAATATACCTACTCCTCAAGCTGGTCTTTCCACTGCTTGTATGAAGAAGACAGTTGGGTTTGATATGGAAATAAAGCACTATTTTATGTTGTGAACTCTTCCCCCCCCATTGTTATTTACAAACTACTGCAGTAATGGACTTCAATGCTGTACTGACATTCACACAAGCTATAATGCATTGCATCATTATTTCACATTGCTGCAGCAGTGGGGTGAGGTGTGGTTTTTGTTACAAGTGTGACAGCCTGCAGTTAAATCAGTAGATTGTGATTTCTTGCAATGGTTCAGTCAGAACTCTTGATAAGAAAAAGAGCTAATGGTGTTCTATCCCATCCACAGAAGGGTCTATTTATCCATCCCAGATTCTTCTGGTCTTGCCAGTTCTTGCTGCATAACAGGAGGTGTGCAGATACCTGTCGATCAGGCTGACCAATATTTTCTTATGGTTTCCTTGTATTCCCCTCTCTCTGTCCATGTATTGTCTTGTGTTAGATTGCAAATTCTTTGGGGCAGGGACTGTCGTTGTTCTGTTTTCATCCTACCGTGCCGAGCACAATTGGGTCCTCGTTCATGACTAAGGCTCCTGAGGCCCATGGCAATACAAATGTGTTTTAAGTGTATATAGCGTCCTTCATGCTGAAAAGACCCCCATAGCAATTTACAGAGTGATGTACAAAATCACCTTTGAAATAGATCTGCCCGCCTCTCCAGCAACTATTTCACAGCACAGAGTGATGCTATGCAAGTTTAGGACAGGAAGTGAATAGTGAACCCACTGAAACTGCATAGGGAATTTTGCCTATTGTCTTGGTAGCTAAGCACTGAATTTTGGGTATGCAGGATGTAATTATATGAGACCGAATTCGACCAGGCCACTATTATTCCTGCAAAAAGTGTCATAGGATCTCTAACGGCCACAAGTGGTGAGGAGCTCAGCTCTGCATCTCAGCCATGGGATGGCTCAGTAAATTGACATCACTCCTTCAACATCTCTTGCCGAAGTTTTCCATAGGAACAGTATGAACAATAATTACAATAGCTGCTGGGCTAAATTTAGATACTTATAATGAGAGAGAGAGAGAAAAAAACAATAACTAGCGAGGAGTCTATGCATATCTAGTGGAGAATAAACTCCCAGTGTGGCTAATCAAAGTTAAGTATGTGTGTCAAGAACAAGTTTGGTCCCTTCCCTGCTAAGCAGAGCTGAATGAATGTGAAACTCCTTCCTCTTATGGAATGGTTTGCTTTTCAAAATGCCAGTCAATAAATCCTGAACATACCTTTTAGGCAAGATTTGGCAACAGCGTGCCATCAAGTTTTAAATGGGGTGACAACAACATAATTTTTAGAGACTAGCTTTGAGTTTTTTGTTGCACCCAGTGATCTACAGTTGCATTAGAGCAGCCACAGCAGGAGAAAAATGTTTATTTCAATACCGTGTTCTCTGCTTTCGCTTTGACCTGCTAAATTGGATTATAAATGAGGCATATCACAGCTCATAGACCTCATTCATGTTCATCCATAACAAAGTGTGCTGAGAGCTATTAGTTGGATTTTTATGGCAGTAAAATATGATGGGACTGGAATGGGTTTTTAAAATATGCTCAGTTAGCAATAATGTCCTCAGCAGCCAGCATGCCAGGTATTCCTTCTTCCTCCTCATGTTTTAGATGCATCATCCAATGAATCTGATTTCTTCATATTCTCTCCTGAAACAGACCAGATGCAGACTCAATTCAGTGCTGTGGAGTGTTACCTCTTTTTGATAGAGCTGTGTTCTTTTCCACCAGGATTGCTTTATACTTTTTAAGGTAGCACATGAAAATAGTAACTCTTACCAACTTGGAAATACTGAATAGGGGTGAGGGAAATTGAGGATGAAGGAGGTGGAAGGGGAGAAATGGCAGGGGGAGAAAAGGACGTTGTTAATCGACAATCTCCACTAGCAGTTAGTAGTCTTAAAGCTTATAAATTCAGTGGAGCAATCAGGCATTTTGACAGGTTCGTAGACAATAACTACATACGCTAACCAGTATGTTAGACAACCATAGTGGAACCAATTCTATCCATGATTGTCTGTTTGGAGTTCAAATTCAACATGTGGGTGTCAGTCTGAAACAAACCTTTGCCTTCTAGTGTTAAGAATGCAGAAATGGGGTCCAGGGCTCCTGAATTCTGTTCCCAATGCAGGTAAGGCTTAGCAGAGATTCCCCAGCTAGCAGTCAATATAGACTTCTCATTTATAAGGTGTTTTAAGATTATTGGATGCAAGTCACTTGGAGTGCAAAGTAAATTTATTTTATTATGATTGTAATGGCATGTTTTTCCTTGCAGTATGATGTTCAGCTGTTCTGTGTTTGAGTGCTGTGTGGAGTCCCTGGTGGTTTAAAAAAAAGAAAAAAGAGGGATTAATTTGGAACTTGTCCTGTGTGGAAGCCTATTTGCATATCGGTAGTGTGCGGTTGTTCTGTGTAATAAGCACCTTCTGTTTAAGGACTGTGATTCCATATAATATGAAAATTATGTTTATACTATACTTTTACATTGCATACAAATTTAAATATTCAGTCTAAGAATAATGAAATATATTCATCAAATACATCAGTTTATATATTTCGCTTGATTATTTTTTGTTTTATCCTGGATTCATGGTTTCTTTGGACACACATTGGAAAAAACGGTGCTCTTATTCAATGATTCATTTGGAGCAAGCCTTATTTTGTTAGTTTGAGAGAAGTCCAGTTACTTAAGCCTGATACATAAAATTTTACCTTCAATTTTTTTTCTTTAGGAGGCAAAAATAGCCAAAGCTAGGAGGATATTAGCTAATGGTGACAAAAATCCTCAGGAAATTAGTTCATGGAAATGTAATGGAAAATGTTATAGTTAAGACTTTCTTGAAGAAGCTCTGGTGTATCCAGGAGTGAATTTAAATGATGAAATGACCTTATGTTCTATGAGGACATATTTGGCTAAAGGTTGTGTCCAGGCTTGAATCCAGGCATTTAGACTTGAAGTTGAGATACATAACTATCACTTTTGTTTGTCTGTTAGCCATTCTAGACACTGATGCAGGATCTGGGCCCATGTCAGTGTTATTAAAAAAATCCGTACATTTATTTATGTGGAGCTATACATATACATGGTATGTTACAGAAGATGAAAGGCACATTCCTTGTCCTGAACATATTATGATCTGAGGGCCTGATCCTACCTCTAATGTCCCTGGGAGTTTTGCCCAAATAAGGACTGTGCCCTAAATTAAGACCTGACATGACGGGAGGATGATAAATACTGGGTGTGGAAGATGAGTATTACAACAGATCACATGGTTATTTTGGTTAGTATTGCATACATCTTTGAGGGCTCTACATTGAGCATTAAAATGGCTCAGATTTAAGGGCCTAGTTTAAATGCCGACCAGACTTTTAACGGCCCGGTCGGCAGTGCCAACCGGAGCTGCCAAGGTCCCTTTTCGACCGAACGCCTGGTCGAAAAGTGACCCTGGTGGCTCCAGTCAGCACTGCCGACTGGGCTGTTAAAAGTCTGGTTGGCGGTGCAGCAGGGGCCCGGGGCTAAGACAGGCTCCCTGCCTGCCCTAGCTCTGTGCGATTCCCAGAAGTGGCCACCAGGTTCCTGCAGCCATACGGCACGTGGGCATCCAGGGAGTGTCCGTGCGCTGCCTTCGCTCCTAGTGCCAGCTCCACAGCTCCCATTGGCCAGGAACCATGACCAATAGGAGCTGAGGGGGCGGCGCCTACGGGCCTTGGAGGCACTAAGAATGCACATTCAGGGCTTGTCTACATAAAAACTTTGGAGAAATTTCCCATCCTTGTGTTAACACCACCAGGAGCTCTAGCACAGGCTAGAACTGCTGCTGGAGTTCTCAGTGACTGTGTTGAGTAGACCTGCTCAGAGCACAGATACCTAACATGGGGTTCCAAAGACAGCTGTCCATTTACATTAGGGCTCCCAGTGTTGCGAACAACAATGGAGCTGAATTGACAGTGAGAAATATTGAAATTTTCCATAGCGTGGGAGAGACCTGTGATGCACAGATGACTGAACTGGGATTGCTCATATGAGTAAGGTTAATAGAACCTAACCCTAAAGTAGAATCCAGTAAAGGCAGATCACAGTAGTGAGCTGAAGAGGCAGGCTGGTCCAGTGGGCAGGGCACTAGATTGGAAATCAGACTCAGGTTTTGAAATGCTTAAACACCCTTCAGTTGTCTTAGATAAAGCCACTTACCACCAAGTAAACTACAGTCCTCTAAATAAACCATTCCCTACTTTAACTCACACCTAATTGCTAGGTCCATAGCTTGTAAATTACACCAGTAGAGACTCCTCTATAATCGTTTACATCACCTTGCTCATCGTCAGTGAATCTGGCCAATAGACTGAGGTTGGAATTTTCAAAAACACCAAAGGGAGTAATTCACCGCACTCCCATTGAAAGGCAAGGGTGCTGGGTACCTAATGGGAATTTATGAAAATCCCACCCTGGAAATGTAACTAGGCGCCTAATCTGGTTACTGTTGGGGTCAAGGGAAAGATTCCTGTTGAATTCCATGGAAGTGGGATCAGGCCCTAGGTTCTTTAAGATTATTGCTTGATGTGCATATTGTGTTACGCATTTGTGAGAAAACTGATGTTTCAAAGCATAAAAATGTCTGAAATACAAAGGGAAAAAACAGGAAAGAAGCCATTTACTTCTCTCCCATTTCTCCCACAAACACACCTATTGTGTGACTACACACCAAATCACCGACTTTGGTTTTCTCTTGCAAAGTAACGCTTCCCTATAGCCCTGACGTATCACAGACATTAATTCTGGCCCTGGGTTGGCTATAGAAAGATGATCCTTCTCATGCCAATGTTGGCATATGGGGCAGAAATTAATCTCTTCCATCCATCACTGCCATTGGTTGCTGCTTGCATCTGCTCTGTGGTGTTGAGGTCCATCCAATGCCCAGAATCTTTCATAGGCACTTATTTTCAAAGGCATCTAATTTTCTATCTAACGTTTTAATAGGTCTCCAGCTCTCACAGCCATATGTTAGCTCTGAGAGTATGTTTGAGTTGAAAAGACTTTGGTACTATATATCATTGATTTCATTACCTCAGTGAATTTAGCGAATGCTGTGGATTATAGACAGCTACACTAGCTATCTCAGTAGCATGTTTATTAATGACTGAACCAACACATTTGGTTCTCTTGTGGTCTGTCTGCTTAGAGCTATCAGCAAGTGAGGTGGGAAAATGAACTCCTTGGGAAAGATTGCTCCCAGTACAAAGTTTAGCGTGGCATAGGGTTAATGGGGAGAAATGAGTCTGTTATGGTTCTGATTGCAATGATCGTTAACACCAGTTGTTTTCAGCCCATGGGCTGCTTGTGGCCCAATCAGCACACAGCTGCGGCCCATGTGGCATCCTCAGGGCTATACAGGTAGTATTGGATGTGGCCCCCAACAGTAAATAGGTTGAGAACCACTTGTTAACACTTTATATGTAAAACAAGAAATATTTACAGTAAAATGGAGATTTAAAAAATATTTAAAATACCCTTTTCCTCTTAATGGTTTTGAGAGAGCAGAATCTTTGCTCATTTTATTTCTGTTGTAATGAGACAACGGTTATTTCTGTAGCCTCTGCTACACATCACTTCTAAGGATGTGATTCCCTGATGTGATATGAAATACAACTTAAGTGCAGAGAAGAATTCAAAATTAAAATAGCGCTCAATTTATCTACTTTTCTGGAAGTCCTAATTAGCCGTAAACATACCAAAAAGCCCAATGAAATCCACTGTGAGTATTTTCTTTATTTCAGTGAGCTTCCGACCAGGGCCTTATTTCGTCGTCCAGTCTCTTCCAACTGCCATTGAAGACTTGTTCACCGCTGTGTATTCTGGACAACTTAATTCCTTCTAAAATTAAATGACACCAACAGTAATACTTGATGTAACAAATATTACAATCACATGCAGTATCTTGGGGGATTATTTTATCGCTGTGGGTAAGGGGTTATAGGCTACTATGTGAGTGAGGTTTACCACAGCTCTTTCAGAAACTAAAAATAGTGTGTATGTATGGAGTGAGGGAAGGATAACAACTGCAGCCCCTGGGCCTCTAAACAGCTCCAGAGAAGAACCGTGCTCCCCCCGGGGGCTGCTCAGACAGGTACCAGAGGCCAAGGAGAAAAAGGGCATCTGCAATAGAAGGCTGAGTTTAACCTGATAGAGGGGCTTTCTTTTTGATTCCTCAAATGGGGACGACCTTTTGTGCCGGGGAAAACCACCCCTAAAGAAGGGTCAGAAGAACTGGTGCCTACCAGGGTCTCCCCAGGAATGATGGGTGACATCTAGTATGTTTAATGTGCCTTTAGACTTCTTTATTGTTTTGTGTTTTCACTGTTTGCTTTTGTCCTCAAATAAAGGTACTCTGATTTGGAAAAGCGGTGTGGTCACTAGTTACTGCTAACAAAGCCTAGTCATAACCCTGGAAGAGAAAGCAAAGCGCAGGGGATTGGTGGTTAATCAGACCTGCTGAGGGAAATAGTGAATTGCAGGGGAGCTGCAAATCTCAACTCCCAGTCAGGAGCGGGACACTGGTCCCTGCCCACAGAGAGATAACAGCTAGACGCTTGAGACTTTTAGCAGACTACAAAAGGGGGTTAAAGGTGCAGTCACCCTGAAACAGCGACACCTGGTTCTTAGAAAACCCGTCATCCACAGATTTCAAAATGCTTAACATTCATGAGCCTTTTGCCAGTGCAGCGTGGTATGTAAGCGTTTATACCAGTTTCAAAGATAAGTCTTATTAGTCCAAAAACCAACCCCTTTGTTTCACTGGAGTAGCACATAGGCCAACTCATAGTAGCCCTCTCCATGGTTATTTGAGTCCATGGCAGAGCTGGGAGTAGATTCCAGGGGTCAGAAGTCCCACTGTCCTGTCTTTAACTGTTAAAAAACATTCTCCTAGTGGTGGTGCAATTTCCATCCCTTCTCTCTGAGATTATTCAGTAGTCTACTAGATTTCACTATTCAGACCTTTTAAATTATATTTTAGCACTAGTCTTTGAAAAGTGTCTGATCAGTACTTTGGAGACTCCTTGACAAATGAGTTAAAGGTGCCTTAAAACTTTTGGAACCCTGGAACTTTGCCATACTCTGTTTACCACTGATACTTCCCTGTGCTGTGCTTGACATTGTAAATGTGATCTGTAACTGATCAGCATATTGGCAGTGCAGCAGGAGCCATTCTCAACACGGCATGACTCTCCTTATCATATAATTAAGGCTCTTCATTTTCAGTGTTTACTGATTTTTAACTGAAAAATTCCCAGGTTTTACAAAAGCCACTATTCACTTTTTACCAATTTTTTTCCCCACCTGAATTTTGGAAGTGCTGAAAATCCCTGGACCCAGCTCCCCGCTCCAGGAGAGAGAATGGTTTCATAGGCCTTAAATATAATTTAAAATCAAGGCTGGGACTTCATGTAGTGATCTGACATCTCGTGCAGCATATCCGTCTCTTCAATGCCTCTTTTTCCCTCTTGTTCATAGTACTTGAGGCTTTGTGGAAATAATTGATACATCTTAACCTTTTGTAAATGTTAGTGTGATGATTTTGCCTTTATTCTGAAGATCTTCAAGAGCAAGTTTATAATAAATGAATTGATAGTTGATTCTTGTGCATTGCTTAAAAGAGCATGTAACATTTTCATTTCATGGATTTTTTTTGAGACACCTTCTAACTGTTCAAATTTTAATTAAAAAACCCAGAGTCTCTTAGAGGCAGGTGGCCAGCCAGAACTACCAGTATTATTAGATAAATTTATTTCTTATAGGTTTATTCAAAAGCCTCTTACTCTCTAAAAATTCTGCAAATTGCTTGTCTAACAAAAGAATATATGTTACCCTGCCCTCACATTTTGTTTGGGACAGTCACTTGTCTGTTTTTGAACTTGCTCCCTGTTTACACAGCACCTGGGAGCAAAGGGGCTCTGATGTATTTGAGGTTGCAAGGCAGCATAGTATTGTTATTCTGTTTGTTTGTTTACAGTATTGTTGTAGCAGTGTGTGGTCCCAGGATGTGAGACAAGGTAGGTGAGGTAATATCTTTCATTGTGCCAATCTGTTGGTGAAAGGTACAAGTTTCTGAGCCACACTCCAGTTCCTTCCCCGGACCTGAAGAAGAGCTCTGTGTAGATCGAAAGCTTATATCTTCCACCAACAGAAGTTGGTCCAGAAAAAGATATTACGTTGCCCACCTTATCTTGCTCATTTTTTTGGTGTGTCAGTGTTAATGTATTTGAGTTTTAGCCTTTTGAAGGCAGCCATTTTTCTTTCATTAGGAGAATTTGTTCTGTCCATTTTTGTAGCGTAAACCTTTGACTGTTCTCCATTTTCTGTTGGAACTTACTAAGCTTGATTCTCCTGAAGTTGTGCTTTGACCTTATCAGGGTTCCCTCCCCACTCTGAACTCTGGGGTACAGATGTGGGGACCCACATGAAAGACCCCCTAAGCTTATTTCTACCAGCTTAGGTTAAAAACTTCCCCAAAGCACAAATCCTTTCTTGTCCTTGGATGGTTCTGCTGCCACCACCAAGTGAGTTAGACAAAGATTCAGGAAGAGGACAACTTGGAGTTCCTGTTTCCCCAAAATGTCCCCCCAAGCCCCTTCACCCCCTTTTCTGGGGAGGCCTGAGAATAATACACCAACCAAATAGTTAAACAAGGTGAGCACAGACCAGACCCTTGGGTTTTTAGGACACTAAAAACCAATCAGGTTCTTAAAAGCAGAAAAAAGTAAAAGAAGCAACTCTGTAAAATCAGGATGGAAGGTAATTTTACAGGGTAATAAGATTTAAAACACAGAGGATTCCCCTCTAGGCAAAACTTCAAAGTTACAGAAAACACAGCAATAAACCTCCCTCTGAGCATAGGGAAAATTCACAAGCTAAAACAAAAGATAAACTAACGCATTTCTTTGCTATTATTTACAATTTTTGTAATCTTGGATGCTTATATCAGGTAGGGTTTTAGGAGATGTTTTTTCCTACCCTGGTCCCGCTCTGTCCAAGAGAGTACACAAAGAGAGCCCAAACAAAACCTTCCCCACAGATTTGAAAGGATCTTCTTCCCTTATTGGTCCTTTTGGTCAGGAGCCAACCAGGTTATTTGAGCTTCTTACACCCTTACAGGTAAAGGAGGGATTTTATGCTATCCTTAGCTGTATGGTTATGACAGACCTCAATGGGAATTGTGCTCACGTTACAAACTAACAAAAGTGCTAAAAGCGGAAAGGCCAGCTGGCCACAGGTAAGTGGCACAATTATATTAGAACAGGCAGTTGATCCTTGAACTACTACTGAGTCTGATCACAATAGACCATCTAGTCCTCCATGACCTCATCTTGTGAGTGGCAGCCCAAAGGTGACACATCATTGTGAAGATATGGCCCTTAATGTCAATGATTTTGGAGATGCAATGCCATTTTCAATTCTGTAAGCATTTTGTAGAGGAATTGTAACCCCATGGAATATATGTATGTAGAGTCAGTGGGGGTCTCATCTGGAGCATGTTGGAGAAGGGGGCAGAAGGAAGTGTGTATATTACACAAGTTGGGACTTATTCGGGTTGATTGACAGACTTAAAACCCACTTACCTCTCAAGTTTACTATTGCTCTAATTTCATATTGGTGGAAATCAGGACAGACTCAGAAGGTGGTGACATTACAGTACTGTAAAACTAAGAGTGATCAGAAACCAGCCCAATGCCTCACCACTGTTGGATTGTGTGGCGGTTTCTGGAGTCACCAAGGAAGTCTCAGGCATGGCCAAATCTTTCATTCCCTGGTTCGCTTACCTAGCATGCAAACCTGCTTTGGAGAAGAGCATGTCTTGGAATGCGGGGGTAGGGGGAGGCAGAAACTCATTGTGAAAGTGGAGGGATAGGAGGAGGAGCGCTACTGAGACCCAGGGGTTGGTGGCAACTTGACGTGCTTTGTTCGGCTTAGTGCAAAAGGCAGGCAGGCTCAGTGCCCTCAGCAGCAGACTCCAGAATTAGCTTAAAGCTGGGTGGGTGGTGGTTCATGGTAGCATTCCAGTAGCACTTAGGGAATTTTAGACCATTGATCATGGCCAGACCTCATCTGGTGTAAATTGGGGCAGCTCCAGTGATGTTCATGAAGCTATTCCAATTTACACCAGCTGAGGCTCTGGCCCTGTAATGTTCTGCTTCATCCACAAACTGGATGCAGACCAGTTGGCTTCAATCAAAGCTTATTTGGCTTTGACATAACAATTTATTGCCCCTTAGACCTCAGGCAAACTGTTCTCTCTCTGTTCTGAAAAGTCATTTCAGCCTGCAATCCAAGTGCGGGGGAGGAGAGCAGATTTAACCTGCAACTGGTGTATTTCATCACAGTTCATCAAAACACTGTTATGCACTTGAGAGTGATAACAGCACCCTGGTGAAAAATACCGTTGTGTGTTAAGTAAATAAGAGGGTTTAATTTGTGCTAGGCTCCAAGTGGAACCTGTCTGCTCGGCCTGGCTGCCCTGTATAGGAGCCGAGGAGGGATCTGTTCATGCCCACTCCTGCATTACCCTTCAAGCTAACAGCTTCATTAGAAAATCGTAACTTTCAAGGAAGAAACCGCGTTAGTGAAACAATAGCAGCATGTGACATAATAGCAGTTTTAACCTGCGGTCATGTTATAAAACTATCCTTCCCCATGTGTCCCTGCTCACGTGTCCCTTCCTGTTTAAAGCACTTTGTCCTACTTCTGCCAATCTTATACCTGGGAGGATGTAATGAGTAGAGACGGTCCTAATGCAGGATAAAATTATTCTTCAAATGTGATTGAAGTGGGCTTGTTCCACCAGCTAGCAACCCAGAGGCATGATGAAATGTGTTGATCAAGTAAGCTATTTACTTGTGGTGTTCAATTCAGAGTCTACTACCAGTTCTAGTAGGGAGGATCCCAATATGCTTTTTGGGCTCTTCAGGATTCACCCACCACTTGAATGCACTCCTCTCTAGGAGGGGAGGGGAAGTATACTTTACTCAACTGTGAAACTACACGGGAAGGAGGAAACCGGTCAGAAAATAAAATTAGCCAAGAGAAAGTTGTACCACCAGTGTTTTTATTCTCTTTTTAAAAAAATAGTTAATATTTGATAAATCAAAATGATACAGTAAATGAGCATGTTTGTCACTCATGTTTAAAATCCTGAATGATCAGTCTTGAACAACTCATAGACCCTTCGGGGTTAAAGGTCATGGCATGAGTAGTTGGCGAAGAGGATCCAGATTAAATGGTATTCTCAATGTCACAAGGCATTCATTATATTCATGCAGATTATACACAGTGTAACATTTTATTCATTTAGAAGGCTGAACCCAATTAGAGCTCCGCTAGTTTCTAAAATGTTTAACTTATACTCAGTGTATGCGTTCTTGAGAGAGCTGTACTGGTATAAGTAACAGTCTGTTGCTATTCAAATACACTGTAGTGTTAAGAATGCCCTGAGAAAGGGGTTTGCTCTGAGTGGGTGAATCGGAGTTCTAATCCTAAATAACATGGACTCTCTGACTTTGGGGAACTCGCTTAATCATTCAATTTCTCCCTCTGTAAAATGTGATAATATTACTTACTTCACAAGGGTCTTGTGAGCATTAATTAGTTAATGGTTGAATGCAATTCTGAAGATAAGTACTGCTAAATCATATTAATGCTGTGAAACTCATGAGTGTCAGGTGGCTGTTAGCTTTTTTTGTCTTTATCCAAAATATATCTTGCGGTTAATGTACATGAGCCATGATTTCCCCTGATTTTCTATGAATTGCAGCACAAGAGGTTCTCACAAACCGGGAAGAATTAATAGGGGAAGCAAAAGTGGATGGGAATCTGGGAGGCAGTGACCATGAGTTGGTTGAGTTCAGGATCCTGACACAGGGAAGAAAGGTAAGCAGCAGGATACGGACCCTGGACTTCAGGAAAGCAGACTTCGACTCCCTCAGGGAACGGATGGGTAGGATCCCCTGGGAGACTAACATGAAGAGGAAAGGAGTCCAGGAGAGCTGGCTGTATTTCAAGGAATCCCTGTTGAGGTTACAGGGACAAACCATCCCGATGTGTCGAAAGAATAGTAAATATGGCAGGCGACCAGCTTGGCTTAACGGTGAAATCCTAGCGGATCTTAAACATAAAAAAGAAGCTTACATGAAGTGGAAGGTTGGACATATGACCAGGGAAGAGTATAAAAATATTGCTCGGGCATGTAGGAATGTAATCAGGAGGGCCAAATCGCACCTGAAGCTGCAGCTAGCGAGAGATGTTAAGAGTAACAAGAAGGGTTTCTTCAGGTATGTTGGCAACAAGAAGAAAGCCAAGGCAAGTGTGGGCCCCTTACTGAATGAGGGAGGCAACCTAGTGACAGAGAATGTGGAAAAAGCTAATGTACTCAATGCTTTTTTTGCCTCTGTCTTCACTAACAAGGTCAGCTCCCAGACTGCTGCGCTGGGCATCACAACATGGGGAATAGATGGCCAGCCCTCTGTGGAGAAAGAGGTGGTTAGGGACTATTTAGAAAAGCTGGACGTACACAAATCCATGGGGCCGGACAAGTTGCATCCAAGAGTGCTAAAGGAACTGGCGGCTGTGATTGCAGAGCCATTGGCCATTATCTTTGAAAACTCGTGGCGAACGGGGGAAGTCCCAGATGACTGGAAAAAGGCTAATGTAGTGCCAATCTTTAAAAAAGGGAAGAAGGAGGATCCTGGGAACTACAGGCCAGTCAGCCTCACTTCAGTCCCCGGAAAAATCATGGAGCAGGTCCTCAAAGAATCAATCCTGAAGCACTTACATGAGAGGAAAGTGATCAGGAACAGTCAGCATGGATTCACCAAGGGAAGGTCATGCCTGACTAATCTAATTGCCTTCTATGATGAGATTACTGGTTCTGTGGATGAAGGGAAAGCAGTGGATATATTGTTTCTTGACTTTAGCAAAGCTTTTGACACGGTCTCCCACTGTATTCTTGTCAGCAAGTTAAAGAAATGTGGGCTGGATGAATGCACTATAAGGTGGGTAAAAAGAAAAGGAGGACTTGTGGCACCTTAGAGACTAACCAATTTATTAGAGCATAAGCTTTCGTGAGCTACAGCTCACTTCCTCAGATGCATATCGTGGAAACTGCAGCAGGCTTTATATATACACAGAGAATATGAAACAATACCTATTCCCACCCCACTGTCCTGCTGGTAATAGCTTATCTAAAGTGATTTCCAGCACAAATCCAGGTTTTCTCACCCTCCACCCCCCCACACAAATTCACTCTCCTGCTGGTGATAGCCCATCCAAAGTGACAACTCTTTACACAATGTGCATGACAATCAAGCTGGGCTATTTCCTGCATAAATCCAGCCAGCTTGATTGTCATGCACATTGTGTAAAGAGTTGTCACTTTGGATGGGCTATCACCAGCAGGAGAGTGAATTTGTGTGGGGGGGTGGAGGGTGAGAAAACCTGGATTTGTGCTGGAAATCACTTTAGATAAGCTATTACCAGCAGGACAGTGGGGTGGGAATAGGTATTGTTTCATATTCTCTGTGTATATATAAAGCCTGCTGCAGTTTCCACGATATGCATCTGAGGAAGTGAGCTGTAGCTCACGAAAGCTTATGCTCTAATAAATTGGTTAGTCTCTAAGGTGCCACAAGTCCTCCTTTTCTTTTTGCGAATACAGACTAACACGGCTGCTACTCTGAAACCTATAAGGTGGGTAGAAAGTTGGCTAGATTGTCGGACACAACGGGTAGTAATCAATGGCTCCATGTCTAGTTGGCAGCCGGTGTCAAGTGGAGTGCCCCAGGGGTCGGTCCTGGGGCCGGTTTTGTTCAATATCTTCATAAATGATCTGGAAGATGGTGTGGATTGCACTCTCAGCAAATTTGCGGATGATACTAAACTGGGAGGAGTGGTAGATAACGCTGGAGGACAGGGATAGGATACAGAGGGACCTAGACAAATTGGAGGATTGGGCCAAAAGAAATCTGATGAGGTTCAATAAGGATAAGTGCAGGGTCCTGCACTTAAGACGGAAGAACCCAATGCACAGCTACAGACTAGGGACCGAATGGCTAGGCAGCAGCTCTGCAGAAAAGGACCTAGGGGTGACAGTGGACGAGAAGCTGGATATGAGTCAGCAGTGTGCCCTTGTTGCCAAGAAGGCCAATGGCATTTTGGGATGTATAAGTAGGGACATAGTGAGCAGATCGAGGGACGTGATCGTCCCCCTCTATTCGACATTGGTGAGGCCTCATCTGGAGTACTGTGTCCAGTTTTGGGCCCCACACTACAAGAAGGATGTGGATAAATTGGAAAGAGTCCAGCGAAGGGCAACAAAAATGATTAGGGGTCTGGAACACATGACTTATGAGGAGAGGCTGAGGGAACTGAGATTGTTTAGTCTGCAGAAGAGAAGAATGAGGGGGGATTTGATAGCTGCTTTCAACTACCTGCGAGGTGGTTCCAGATAGGATGGTTCTAGACTATTCTTAGTGGTAGAAGAGGACAGGACAAGGAGTAATGGTCTCAAGTTGCAGTGGGGGCGGTTTGGGTTGGATATTAGGAAAAACTTTTTCACTAGGAGGGTGATGAAGCACTGAAATGCGTTGCCTAAGGAGGTGGTGGAATCTCCTTCCGTAGAAGTTTTTAAGGTCAGGCTTGACAAAGCCCTGGCTGGGATGATTTAATTGGGGATTGGTCCTGCTTTTGAGCAGGGGGTTGGACTAGATGACCTCCTGAGGTCCCTTCCAACCTTGATATTCTATGATTCTAAGAGAATTTTCAGTGCAGTGTAAAGCCAGAATGATAGAGAATTAGACCTTGAGCATTGTTTTCTGTCTACAGATATTTTCCTAGGGTAAGAGGTGGATAGTTACAGAATATCTCCATCCAGCTGAATCAAAACTCTTTCTAGTCGCTGGAAAATTTACTATACAGACTTTAAGAAAAGGACTCTTTTTTTCCCCAGAGGTAGAAAGAATTGCTTTTCAAAATGCGTGGTTTTCTTTTTGTAGGAGTCAAGGAGCTAACAATGTTTAGCACGTTTTAAAAAACCCATAAAGGTGGTGATGATTGTGCTGGTGAAAACAGCTACAATGGTTGCTGTGAAAATGGCAACATTTGCTTGGTCACACATGTAAAGCCCCCCCGCCCTCTCTTTCCTCCCTGGGTTACGCTGGAATAGGCAACACTCACCTGTGTGCCTGGGCGCCTGATGTTGACATTAAAGAAGATCCTGCGTATCCCAGGGGTGATGCTGGACAGGTGAGAATCCTCTATCTACCCCTCTGCTGCAGTCCCTTTCCTCCTCAAGGGATTTAAAATTGGCGGTTCCTCCACCTGGCTGGCACCTGTACACACTTAGTGGTGTGCCTTGGGAACCTTCAGGAATAAAGCTATTCTAATAAATAATAATAATAATATAATCTGTGGCATGGGTGTAACTCAAATACCAATTATAAATAATATACATCCAATATGTTTACATTGGAGCGAACACTCTTTTACTTAACAATGAAAAACCAGGGTATAACTGTCTAAGATTACATGTCACTATTAATTTAAATCCACAGGGAGCAGTTGAATAAAATCAGTTAACAAATATTATATACAGTGATAAATGAAACCTATGTAACTGGTATTTACACTGCCAATATTCTCCCCCCCCCCCCCCCCCCCGCAGTGCCCACTCCTCTGGATTTCAGAGTCCGAGATGCTTGCCTGCGTGGGCACGCTGGACAACCTGCAGCTGGAGTCAGCGCTCTGTTGGGTCTGCAACAAGCTGCACAACCCCTGTGACGACTGGAGCCGGCTCCACCAAATGCCAGCAGCTCTGGGCCCTGGTTCGGTGGGAAGATCACTCTGCCTCTCCTCAGACTCAGACTCTCTGCTGTGCCCCTTCCCTTGCAAGTACTTTCCCAAACCAGCGTGAGGGTTACTCACCGTCCTCCACTGCAGGCCCAGCTCAGTCAGCTCCAGGCACAGCAACAGTCTCTGCTCTGACTCCAGTGAAGCCATCAAAGCCCCCACAGGCTCTCGGCAGCAGCTTCTGGCTTCCTAGCAGCAGCGCCTGGTCTGGACAGAGCTCCACAGCACCAATCTCACTCCTTTCCCCAAAATGCGGTCCGCCGCCAGCTCTCCCTGCACCAGGACGTCTCTACCTCTTTCCCGAAGGCACCATGGGAGTTGTGGTCTCTAAAGCTAGATTGCCCCTCACAGGCTTTTCCCTTGTCACACTCCCAATAAAGCTCAGAGGACGCTCTAGTAAAGGTGCCTACACACAGATACCAAGTTAGTTACTATTGTAAGGAAAGGGGGAAACTGAACTTCTCAGATGGCACTATATGGTTATTCTTGGCAAATGCTGACATTTTAATGGTGGCCAATATACCTTGTCCAAAAGTATTTTAAAAAATAATAATGGTTCTTGATCAATAAGAAACTCTTGATTTAAAAGCAAAACCACCCAAAATGAAAAGATCCGTTTCAAAATGCAGTACACTGAAATAATTTACAAGGGGAAGAGCGATTTCATCTGTTCTAATTTAACAGGAAAGATTTAATCAAAATAGTCACTGTGGTATCTAAGCACTCAGAAGTGCTTACAATTTAGCATATCCAGTGATTTTGGAAGCTTTTACAGTATGGGGGGAGGAGGGGCATTTGGGATATAAAATGTTTTCAAAGCGAGAGAGCAAACAAAAATTAAAGTGCTTTCCTTCAGCTCTTCTGGTGGCATTGCAGGGTGGTTTGTGCTATGATGTGAAAGTATGTATTGATGGAGTCACAGTGGAACAGGCTGGTTAAAACTTCAAGGGACCAAAAGCTAACCCCCAAAGGTGGAAAAACTAATTCAGCTAATTAATTTATTTAATTAGTTTAAACTAATTCATGATACATAGCTCACTGTTTTTAAAATGGAGGAGTAGAACTTACAGTGCAGACTTGGAGGTTGTCTTCCTAGTTCAGCCACTGACTTGATGTGTGAGTTTGGCCGAGTTATTAATTACTTTTATAATGTGTATTACCAGAACAAGTAGGAGCGCTAGCCATGGATGCATTGGCCTGCTAAACCCAGGGTTGTGAGTTCAATCCTTGAGGGGGCCATTTAGGGATCTGGGGCAAAAATTGGGGATTGGCCCTGCTTTGAGCAGGGGGTTGGCCTAGATGACCTACTGAGGTCCCTTCCAACCTTGATATTCTATGATAAGACCCCTTTGTGCCAGGTGCTGTCCAAGGACAGATCAGAAAGACAGTCCCTGCCCAAGGAGCTTGCAATCCAAGTATGACAAGAGACAATAGATGGATACAAATGCTATAATGGGGGAGGACAAGGAAACAATGAGACAGTACTGGTCTGCGTGATAGGCAGTGGGCTGCTGATGTGATGAGAGAGTGCTAAGTTGTTGTAGTCATGGTGACAAAAGAGAGTTCTGAGGAGGGATTTGAAGGTAGATAATGAGATTGTTTTGTGGGTATTTACAGGGGGCACCTTCCAAATGTATGGGGGCAACATGAGAGAAAACACAAAGGTGTTGGTTTGAAACTGTAACAAGTGTGCAGTAGGGAGAGGACAGGTATGGTGGGGATAGGCTGTGGAGGGCCTTGAAAGTGAAGACAAGCAACTTGTTAAGATAGAGCAAGGGCATCCACTGGAAGGATGCAAAGAGAAGGATGACACAGTCAAAATGACGGGCTAGGAGAATGATCTTTGCAGCAGTATTCTGAATGGACTGGAGTGGAGCAAGGTTGCATTTTTCAAGGCTGGGAAAAGGACACCACAGTAATTGAGATGATGAAAGCCTGGATGCAAGTTTTAGTTGTGGGGATGGATATGAAAAGCCTTGTCTTAGGGATGTTAGGCAGAAAGAAATCGACAAGATTTAACTTCTCCTTGCCTCTGTTTCCTGATTTTATTTTTTTAATTGCGAAGAATACTTCCAGATCTTAAGGGGATGTTGAAGATAAATTTATTATTGTGAGGTGATGTAGGGTCCACAGATGGAAGGAGCTATAGGAGTGCCAAGTACAGTATTATTTTACAATAAGCACTCTGTGGTACAGATCATCGTTAGGAATTGCATGCTTGCCGTCAGCTTTGAAAGGTTTGTACTGCAGCTCAAAGATGGGGAAGTTCTTTAGAAACGAAGATTTGATATCTTTTGACCAGAACTGCAGACACTCTGAAAGCCAATGTCTTGAATTCCTTTTTGTTGAAATGCCACTAAGATTAGGCACTAGAGAGTAGATAATAAATTGCAAGTACGGTGGTATATTTAATATAGAAAAAGAAGAAATGTGCTTCTCTAGTTTGATAATGTTAAGTCTGCTCTTGACCTTTTCAGTATTCTTGCCTCAAAATCATTTTTCTTTATTTTAAACAAGCAAGCAATTTTCCATCTTCCTCTGAGCTGTTGTGAACTCTGCTGGTGTGCTCCACAAAGAGACTATTGCATGTACCTGCTTTATCCATTTGTCTCTTTAGAACTTGCACTTTAATCAAACTGGCTATCATATTATGGGCACGGCTCATGTCACTAGAAGCAAAGAGATCATCTTGGGGCTGGAGTAAGGATCAGGGAGTTGAGCCTCTTGAGTTCTAGTCCCAGCTCACTCTCACTCTGACCTTCAGCAAGTTACTTTTCTGAGCCTCATCTTACCCATTGGTAAAATGGATCTAAGAACACATATCTCCTGTGGATTTGGTAACTTGGAACTGATGTGAGTAGAGCAGTGTGGGACCAAAGGACTATCTCCTATTAAAAGGATTACCCCCAAATTAAAAGAATGCGCACCGCACATCAAATACAGCATTCATGTGAATTATTTGTATCCACTCCACAGAATTCCCAATATTCAAGGTGTTAGGACGTGCTTATCTTCTCTGTTCCCCTTATTGGAATTCTGCAGTGTACAATCATTGTGAATGAACTTGGGTGATTCAGTTCAAGATCTTGCTGCTTGTGTATAAGTCTAGCCTGGAAGTACATCCTATAGTGGGGAGAAACTACAGAGGAGGGGAGTGCTAGGTATTCAGAATGTAATCACCCAAATTGAAATCTGGTCAGGACAATGGGCTTGGGGAAAGAGCCTTGCAATTTCTAATGACTGTACATGTTCATGACCTCTGTTTCTATATTCCCTTTGAAAGACTTCCCACAATAGCACTAGTAGCCATGTTTATCTGAAACAAATCCCAGTCTTCATTTACTTGCTGCATGTACCAGCCTCTTTTTATAAAGTGTCCAAAATGTTCATGTTGCCAAACTAACAGCACCACCTCCTCCTCCATGAAATACCTACCAGGTTTCATTTGTAAGGCTCCGCAAAGTGGGTCTGTGTCATCTGTTTTTGACAACATGAGGGTTAAAAGTTGCACAGGTAATTGATAACCAGCTAGCATAGTCTCTTCATCCTGGCATTTTAACATTCGAGTCAATAAAGCATTTTTTAAAAACCCCAAACTTCAGTGCTAAAATCTCAACGCTGACAAACTTGTCAGTTGGAAAATTTAATAGAGTATACAAACATACATTTCATATACTTTTAAACTGTATATTTATAATGGTTACTGTTCATGTTCTTGTAATTACATTTTGTACACCTAGATGCAGTTGTTACAGGTTGATACTTCAGTAATCGGAATGACGTGATTTTAAAGTCTAATAGTTGGGGGTCTGTCAGGGCTGAAAACCATTGCTTTATACGGTTGTAAAATATTAGTGCTAGCCGTGATTATTCAAACTTAGAATTGTAAAAGTGTCACGGTCATGTTGGAGTTGATGAGCTTTTTTTTGTACTAGTCCTAAGGCTAAATTAAACAAATTCTGGAAGTTGGCCAGTATAATTTTCATTCTCTGCATGTATCAGTGATGCTGTGATTTTTTTTGTTAGACTTGTAAAGAAAGCTCTGTTCCTCTGAAACAACTCGCACGTCGGACATAAAATTTGTTAAAAAGTATATCAAACAGTCAGCTAAGCAAATAGATGTAGGAAGAACAATCTGTCACAGAGGGTTGGACCTAAATAGCCACTAGAGCCCCACACAAATTAAGGTACCTACGTATAAATGCAATGTAAATAAACTGCCCTGAAATGTCCAGCTTGGCTTGTTTATCGAAATAGCTGTCATCCTAAACCTGAACATAATCCAAGCTTATCCCAAAGTGATCATCTCCGTATTTAAAGATCACTTTCCTCGTGTCAGTGTTGGTGTGAGATAAATAAGGATAGTTTTGGTAGCCTTGATTTCTACTTCATAACAAGTTTAGGAAGTTTCTATTACTGGTAATGCCATTTCAAATCCTGCAAGTCAAGAGGCAGAGGAACCCAGGAAACTAGCATCTCAGCACTTTAGGCATATTTAAACTCCCTTTCTGGAGGTAGAATATTGATAAATGCAAATGTGTTGCTTTGGAAAACCTATCCAGTAATTTGGTGAACTGGACTCGATGGGCGTAGTAGGTTGTTAAGTACTGGATAAAAAAGGAAATGATGGATGTTAATAAGACTGGGACTTTTCAGCTTGGAAAAGAGATGACTAATGGAGGATATGATTGAGGTCTATAAAATCATGGCTGGGGTAGAGAAAGTAAATAAGGAAATGTTGTTTACTCCTTCTCATAACACAAGGACTAGGGGGTCACCAAATGAAATTAATAGGCAGCGGGTTTAAAACAAACATAAGGAACGTACAATCCGTGGAACTCTTTGCCAGAGGATGTTGTGAAGGCCAAGACCATAACAGGGTTTAAAAAAGAACTAGGTAAGTTAATGGATGATAGGTCCATCAATGGTCATATATGTTTGCCAGAAGCTGGTGATGGGCGACGGGATGGATCACTTGATGATTACCTGCTCTGTTCATTCCCTCTGGGTCACCTGGCATTGGCCACTGTCGGAAGACAGGATACGGGGCTAGAGGGACCTTTGGTCTGACCCCGTATGGCCATTCTTGTGTTGAAGACTAGTGAGGTTTCTCTGAGTACAAGTCACCTCTTAAAATGAAGAGGAGGTGCGTTTGATAAGGCAGCAGTTCTCAACCAGGGGTCCAGGGCCCCCTGGGGGCCACAAGCAGGTTTCAGAAGGTCCGCCAAGCAGGGCTGGCATTCGACTCACTGGGGCCCAGGACAGAAAGCTCGAGTCCTGCCACCTGGGGCTGAAGCCGAAGCCCAAGCAACTTAGCTTTGTGGAGCCCCCATGGCATGAGGCCCTGGGCAATTGCCCTGCTTGCTACCAGCTAATGCTGGCTCTGGCTTTTATATGCACAAGCATTGTTGTTGTGGCCTGGGTGGGGTATGGAGTTTTTGTAGCATGTTGGGGGTGGGAGGTTCAGGGAAAAAGATTGAGAACCCCTGTGATGGGGAGGCAGGGAAAATCCAGCGTCTGCAAAATAGTCACAAACACCCTCTTGGGCACAAATGAATTTTGGTGGTAAGGAAAGTAGAAGTTGGGTGCATTGTGTTAATTTACGCCGCTCTAGTGCTGGTCATTTGAGAATCCCAAACCCACTTCCATGAAAGAGGGAATTACTGAGCTCATTTTATAGAAACTGAGGCAGGGGGAAGTTAGGGAACTTGCCCAGGGAATTATTTGAATCAGTGGCAGAGTTGGGAGCTCCCAACTCCCATTTCCCTGTGCTAAAAGCAGTCCGTGCCTCTCTGAACGTAGTGGCAACCCCCTGAGCCATGGAACAGAATATCTCATTCTTAACTAATTCAATCTCGTTTGTCTTCATCCAAGAAAACAACCCCTTTTCTCTTCCCCCACTCCCACTCCCCCACCCCAGCTTGGCTCGGCAGATCTGGTCTTGGCTCTTCAATACCAAGGTGGTTTATCATGCGACATCTTACCGTGGAAATGTTTCCTTCTCACATTGGTTTTAATTGTTGCTTTGATACATGCGGTGTGTGCAGAAAGGCAGTAAGTAGGAGCGGACGTGTATGGCAAATGCAAGGTCTCATTTATATATTCAGCATGAAATCCTGGCTTTATCAAAGCCAGTAAGAAAACTATCAATTGATTTCAATGAGGCTGTAGCATGCTGGGTAAACTTTATCACTTTTCTCTTCCTGGGGGTTCACGTCAGCCTCAGGATTTACCCTTGTGAAGCCAAATTGTGCAGATTTCTGTTGGATGCTATGTGCTTTAGGATGCACCGCCTGTGTTCAGTCCACACATAGCAAGGCTGGATGTGTGGGCGGGCAATGGTGTATAAGATCTCAGCACAGCAATTTAGCCACGTCACTTTAATTGCAATTAATGTTTGTAGAAGTTGCACCTGAAAAGCCCTCAGCATTGCTCTGTCTTTACCCTGATGCTGATAATTTTAGACATGTCAAACATTAGGATTTTGAAAGGGGTCTAGGGGAATTAAGCACCCAAATGCCATTGATACTGATTTAGCACCCGACTCCCTTAGGCTTTCTTGAGGATCCAAGCTTTGCCCCTGTATCAAGAATCAGGGATGTCTAGTGGAAAACATTATTGCAAGCAAAGGGGGTGATTAAATTATTCCAGCCCTTGTACTTTCTGTACCATTTTGTGCTGTGGAGCATAAAGCAAAAAGCTATGTCACCAAATTAGAATCCAGGCTTGTGCATGATGAATTATAATCAAAATACTGTTACGTAAGTGACTAACCTTTAAGATAAAAAGGAGAAAGAAGTGGAAGAATCTTATGTGATAACAAAATGCATACTCAGTTATTTGTGGTGGTTACATTGTTTGCTGTAATTAAAAAAGCAAAGTCATAGTTCACAGGTGAAAAGCATATTTTGAAAACCGGTTAATAGTGTGTTCAGAGTTTAGAAAGAAATTATAGTAGTAGAGTCTGCTTATAAATTTTGGTATCCTGTCTTGTTATTTCTGGAGGGAGAGGGCTAATTTGAATGTTCTCCTTTGTTAATTTACGTCAGTTTTTTTTCCAAGTTGACTGAAAGGCATTTGAAGCAAAATCATCTGTGCCTGCAGAACTGTTAACGCTGTGGACTATAACCAGTGGGGAACACACAGAAATGATATTAGTTAGGGACAGAACAGCTTTCTCCAAATGCTGCTTCCTAAATGAACGTCTTTGGGACGTTCCAGTCTATTGGAATGGAACACCAAGTAGCTGATTTTAAGATAATACACAAAACTGAATATTGTTGTCTGAGTCAAATGTTGCCTATTTCTTTCCACTAGAGTATTTTGCAAAATACTCTATATAAGGGTGGAAAAACAAGTGATGCCGGTGGGAACTTTGGATTTACACACACCTGTATCTGAGTGCTTTGGACATGGAAAGGCCTACAGCAGGGGTAGTCAATAGGCAGATCGGGGGCCAAATCTGGACTGCAAGATGCTTTTGAAGGGACTGCAAAAATCTTTTTATTTACTTATTATTATCAATGTTGTTGTTTTTTTTGTATTTTTTCTAGAACCTAGACCTTGAAGCTATATCTATACCATTTTCTCTAGAATCTATACCAAGAAATTTGGACTTTGACAAAAAAATAGATTACCCCTGGCCTACAGACTTACTGTAGCATTGAGGTAGAGCTCTTCTTTGAGCATCCATGACATGGTGCATGGAATCATGTGGACACAACAGTAATTGGCAAACTAAATACATGGCACCAACAGGAGTAGAATTCACAACAGTTGCCTTGACCTTGTGAGAAGGGGAAGCCCACCTAGTAAAGATACTTTGAGATTATATAGGTTTCAGAGGAACAGCCGTGTTAGTCTGTATTCGCAAAAAGAAAAGGAGGACTTGTGGCACCTTAGAGACTAACCAATTTATTTGAGCATGAGCTTTCGTGAGCTACAGCTCACTTCATCAGAAGTGAGAGGGTGAGAGGGTGGAGGGTGAGAAAACCTGGATTTGTGCTGGAAATGGCCCACCTGTTGATCACTTTAGATAAGCTATTACCAGCAGGACAGTGGGGTGGGAGGAGGTATTGTTTCATGATTTCTGTGTGTATATAAAGTCTGCTGCAGTTTCCACGGTAAACATCTGATGAAGTGAGCTGTAGCTCACGAAAGCTCATGCTCAAATAAATTGGTTAGTCTCTAAGGTGCCACAAGTCCTCCTTTTCTTTTTGAGATTATATAGTATTTCCAATGGAAGGATCACAAAGCACTTGACAACCATAGTGAATAAAGACTCTCAAGCACCTGAGAGATAAGTATTATCCCCATCTTACCTATGGGGAAATTGCGTCCCAGAATAATAATGTCTTGCCCATACAGGAAGCCTGTGGCAAATCTGGGATTAGAACCTAGGTCTCTTTGAATCCGAGACCTTTACTTTAGCCACAAGGCCATTCCTCTTTCTCAGTATCAACAGAGTGAGCATGTGTGAAGTATTTCAGCCAGCAGAGGTTAGATTTTCATTCATTGCAAACACTGCTGCAGAGCTGAGGGGATTCATTCTTTATGCATAAAAAAAGAACTCAAACTAGACCTTGTCTACAGAGAATTCTTGCACTGATTTAACTAAATCAGTAGAAAAGCTAATTTACTTAAATTGTTGCAACCATCACAAGTGGAAGTAATTATGCCAGGCTAAAGATATTTATACTGGCATAGACATTTAAATTTACCAAGACTAGCTATATCAGAATAAAGATGTTTATATCAGCACAGCTGTATCCACACTAGGGAACTAAATCTACCTTTCTACCAATTTAATTAGGAGGAGAAGGACCTTGGAGTATTGGTTGATCATAGGATGACTATGAGTTGCCAATGTGATATGCCTGTAAAAAAAGCTAATGCAGTTTTGGGATGCATCAGGAGAGGTATTTCCAGTAGGGATAAGGAGGTTTTAGTACCATTATACAAGGCACTGGTGAGACCTCACCTGGAATATTGTGTGCAGTTCTGGTCTCCCTTGTTTAAGAAGGATGAATTCAAACTGGAACAGGTACAGAGAAGGGCTACTAGGATGATCCGAGGAATGGAAAACTTGTCTTATGAAAGGAGACTCAAGAAGCTTGGCTTGTTTAGCCTAACTAAAAGAAGGTTGAGGGGAGATATGATTGCTCTCTATAAATATATCAGAGGGATAAATGCTGGAGAGGGAGAGGAATTATTTAAGCTCAGTACGAATGTGGACACAAGAACAAATGGATATAAACTGGCCACCAGGAAGTTTAAACTTGAAATTAGACGAAGGTTTCTAACCATCAGAGGAGTGAAGTTTTGGAATAGCCTTCCAAGGGAAGCAGTGAGGGCAAAAGATCTATCTGGCTTTAAGGTTAAACTTGATAAGTTTATGGAGGAGATCGTATGATGGGATAACATGGTTTTGGTAATTAAATATTCATGGTAAATAGGCCCAATGGCCTGTGATGGGATATTAGATGGGGTGGGATCTGAGTTACCCAGGAAAGAATTTTCTGTAGTATCTGGCTGGTGAATCTTGCCCATATGCTCAGGGTTTAGCTGATCACCATATTTGGGGTCGGGAAGGAATTTTCCTCCAGGGCAGATTGGAAGAGGCCCTGGAGTTTTTTCATCTTCCTCTGTAGCATGGGGCCCGGGTCACTTGCTGGAGGATTCTCTGCTCCTTGAAGTCTTTAAACCACGATTTGAGGACTTCAATAGCTCAGACATAGGTGAGAGGTTTTTCGCAGGAATGGGTGGGTGAGATTCTGTGGCCTGCATTGTGCAGGAGGTCAGACTAGATGATCATAATGGTCCCTTCTGACCTAAATACCTATGAATCTATGAAAAAAAAACTATGTGTAGACAAAGCATGAGACTTCATCAGTTCTGAGCGTTGGAATCCTTGCAGTGTAGGTCCCTGCTAATGTTAATTTCCTTTGCCTCCACAGTGGGAGCGACTCTGGTTCTTAATCCTCACCTTCACTTTCTTCCTGACGCTGGTCTGGTTTTATTTCTGGTGGGAAGTTCACAATGACTACAATGAAATCAACTGGTAAGTAGAGCGTTTCTGGTGGGGTCAACTCATGCAGATTTGTGTGTTCTTGAGATGAACCAGGTCACTATTGTGTGTGTGAGGTTTTTTTGTTTGTTTTATTTAAGGAACTTCTTATAACATTAATGATACGTTTGGGTTCGTTTGGTGGAATCAATAACTGTAGTAAATGGGTAGTGGAGTCTGTATTAAGTGAGAACCGTCTTCCGTCTGTTTACATCAGTGATTCTCAAACTTATTTGATCACGCCCCCTTCTTTGTGCCTGTCGTAGTTTATGCCCCTCCTCCCCGCCACACAAGTACGTATGTCAATTTTTAAAAAATCAGCACGCAACCCTCACTAGATATTCAAAACAATAAGGCCTTGATTCAAACAGAGCCAACGACCCATTGTTATAAGAGCAAAACCAAAACTGTGATGGTGGTCAATGCTTACAATTAAATGTGCACACTGCCTTGCAGTAAACAGATTCACGTGCAGATGGCAATGACTTTGTATAATGCGATGCAAGCTTCACCGAAATCCATTAAAATACGCAGCGCCATCTGAGCACTTGATGTGTTGCTAGTTATTTATTGCTGTGGGTAAAATGTGCACAGTAAGGTTTTTTTTCTTCTCACCCTCCCCCACCCCTCTGAATACATTCTCTGCCCCACCCTTGGGGGACCCGCCTCCCAATTTGAGAACCTCTGGTCTACATGGATAAACGTATTGATATATACTTGTATTGATATCATTTAGCCACTAGACGTGGGCTGTGCAGAGTTCCAGATGGGTATGCTCCATGGTAAACATGGAGAGAAAGAAGGTGGAACTTAAGTTGTTGAAGCCAGTTTGTGTCTCTAGTTAGTAATTTTATTTAAGAAATGTTGCGTAAGAAGGTATTGTGATGTCCTATCCTGTTGATCCTTGTCAATTGTTTGCTTCCATAAGACTGTCAGACCCCAGATTGAATCTACATTGGCTATTCTAGTTGCAGTGATGTTTTTTATTCTAGTTTTGGCTTTTGTTTTTTAAATTGATCCTCCCAAACGTGAAAAATTCAAACCGAACAAAAAAAGTTGTGGTACTTTTTTGTCTAGGTTCAAACTCCTCTCCCCACTGTAAAGGCTAAAAGAGGCAACCAAGCAAAAATACTCATTTATACATAAACCATGTATACAAAAAAACAGCTTACTCTGATTCATTTCCATTTTATTACCCCCTTGTTGAACACCTTCCCCCGAGGCCTTGCCCCACCCTGTCTCTTCCCCCATGACCCCGCCACCCATTCACACACCTTCCCCCTCTTTTCTCCCCATCGCTTGCTGCTCTCCCCCACCGCATCCCCATCCTGGGTTGGGAAGGACTTTCCTGTGAAGCCAGGGCTGGGAGCTGCAGGTGCCCAATGCGGGTAGGAGGTGGCCCCAGCTGAGCAGTGGCTGATGCAGGTGATGACCTGGTGCCTCCCCAACCCGCAGTGACCCGACTTTGGGTGTCCGGTCAGGAGATGTGGCCGGACACTTTCAGGTCCCCTTTTCGACCACTTTCCGGTCAAAAACCGGGCACCTGGCCACCCTGCATCGAACCTGCTCCAGGGAAGTGTTAAGATCCTGTCAGTCAAAAGCCTGAGGTGGGCTTAACTATGGAGCCACTATCAGCGCTTCCACAATACACACCTGTCTGTCTCTCCCACTTCCCTATTTATTGTTCTGACGTGTTGTTCTCGACGCTCCGTCGTGGCAGGTACAATCACAGAGGAAGTCAGTTTATGTTAAATATTCACACAATTATTAAAAAATTATTTAATGGATTTGTTTGCTCGTGTCTTATTACCAAAGGTGCTGGATCCTGATGATTTCTCTTTGGGAGAAAAGAGATACAGTGATGCGTCCTTTATTAAGAAACGTTTTAAAAATGTATTTTAATATAGATTATAAAAATATGAAATAAGGTATATTACACACAGTAATAAACTATGTTAAAAGAATGAAGCTAATTTAACCCCCACAACCACTGTGCATATGTATTATGGGACAGTCTTTAACTACATGGTCTTGCAGTATTTTTCCCACAGGACCCCTCCTTCACTCGTTGCACAGGATGGACGGCGCTCAATTAATGAGCGGCTGTGCAATGTTTTGTTTTATCCCCATTGTTAAATGTGTGGCCCAAGGCCTTGTTTACTGCACATTATTCAACCCCTGCTCTGAAGACAGAATTAGAAAATCCCAGGAGGACATTACTGTGGTGCTCATCATTTATAGTATCTGAATGCTTCACAAACAGTCATGAATTTATCTTCACAGCCGCCCCTGTGAAGTGAGGGAGTGTGAGCCTCATTTTGCAGATGGGGAGCTGAGTTACAGTGAGACTAAGGTCAAAAGTATCCATTAATTTTGAGTGCCCAATTTGAGATACCTAGGGCCTGATTCCTCAGAGTACTTAGCATTATATAGCGCTAACTATGTTCAAGTATTGCTCCCAGGGACTTCAGTGGCAGCTCTGAGTACTCAGTGCTTCTGCACAGCAGACACCAGGGTCTCAAGTCAGGCACCCAGAAAATGAGCCACTCCCAGGTAGTGACCGCTGCGGAAAGTTAGGCTGCATTGACTTACCCAGCATTACATGGGAATGCTTGGGCAGAGGGACAGGGGTAGGCTCCGGTTCCCCAGGAATGCATTCAACTGTCTTAACCATGAAAGCGCCCTCTCTCTTCCGACAGTCCCCACTATCTCAGTCCCAGTTCCAGTTTACCACCCCACTCCCAGCTCCTCATCCTATCACTTCCCCGCCCCCATTGTGATTCTCATCCAATCTCAGTCACTGCCTCCCTCCCCCAGCTCCTTTCCTCAGTCTCTTAGCCCCACCAGTCCCAATGCCTTGTCAGAGCTCTCTCCTCCCCTATTTCTTAGTCCCAGTTTCCTTGTCCATCCAGTCCCACATTCCCTCAAGCTTATCATCTGATCTCAGGTGCTCCTTCCCAACCAGCTTTCTCCTATTCTTCTCCCAGTTCCCTCACCAGGTCCCAGTCTCTCCCCCTCATCCATGACTCCTATTCCCGTCTCCCTTCTCCAATTCCCACTCAGTTTCTTTCCCCTCTTCCAGTCCTCAGTTTCGGTAGGTTCCTTGTCCCACCCTAGTCCTTTCCTGTCTTCCTTGTCCGCGTGTTGTCCCCTCTGCATTCAGATCAGATGGCTTCCTTCTCCATGCTGCAGCCAGGGCATCGAGATCGCAGGAGAGAGATGCTCCCTGCTTTTAGTTCTGGTGCCTGGCCATTACAGTGAAAGTTCTTCCGAGCCCCTGTAGCCCTGGGCAGGAGTATGCTACATTGCTTTGTGGGGATGGCACGTACAAAGTCAGGTCAGCACTAGGTTCTGTGTGGGGATCGAACGTGGTGGTTGAGACTGGACTCGTCAGAGATTTTACCTGCTAAAATCCAAAAGTCGCAACTGAGCATGTGTGAACTGTGATTCTCTTCCCCACCCCCCACCCCTCCCCAAAGCCTTTATAACTCTGCCAAATTGTGGTGAATTTTCACAGAGATGGCAGAAGGCAAATCTCTGACACACAGGCCACCCCACGGCTGAATTTCAAGTCCCTGCTCCACAGCACAGGGGTACTAGAACATTTCAAAGAAATAGATCACCAGAATTTAACTATTGCAGAACATATTCCCCCCAAGCCTTGTTCTCAGAAACAACAGAGCCTGGGCTAGACAGCTGGTATGCAGACAGTTAAAATTTTGCAAAGTTATTAGCAACTAAAAGAAGGCTTTTTCTTCAAAAGTTCAGGGAACCTTACTCAGCCCACGTTTAATAAAATTGAATTTCTTGCAATATGTCTTGGCAATTTTCTAAAACGCTTTAGAGCAAAGCCCAAGCTACTGTCAACTAAATCACCTCAGCAATCACCTTCCTGTCAAAGACAATGTGCAAATTCTATTCCAAATGCAAGTGGTCATTGATCCCATAAATAAACTGCCTGGTAGGATGCTGAAGTTACTGAATGAGTGTTCAAAAAAACTTAATGATGGGAGCGATTTTCTGCCAGGAATGACTAATACAAGACAGGGCTGTCTCTAAACAAGTTCATGTTTTCAGCAGGGAGATTAACATAATGCTCCTGAGGATGTGTTTGGGGGTAGCTTGTATCCTGTCAGCTCTTTTGACAGTTTTATTGAGCATGGCCTGTCCGCTCTCATAGACATTTAGAGTGGAACATGTTTATTTGGGATGTCTTGTGTCCTGGAATAACTTGATGTTCCAGGGTGGGGAGAATAAAGCGCTGAAGAGAAACTCAGTCTCAGATGGCGGTACCATGCTGAGGTGTCTTTACCTGTCACCAACCCCTCTGGGACTTCTGTTGTAATGTCACTCATGGTACTTCATTTTCCTTCTTGTGTTTTTTCCTCTCCATGGTTTCTCCTCGTTGCTTACTTACCACGCTGACACATGTTGTTTCTTTGTGCTCCCCCATCTGTCTGTATCTGCCTGTCTTTTGTCTTAGATTGCAAGCTGTTTGGAGGCAAGGACCATCTATTTCTTCTGCACTTTCACAGTGCCTTGCCCCGTGGGGTCCTGGTCTGCAACTGAGGCTCCTGTGTGCTATCACAATATTCGTAACAACAATTATCTGGAGTCCAAATATTCAGCAAATACCTGTGTGTGGCTGATGTTCTAACTTTTTAAATTATTTTTGTTTTACCTGAGGGAAAAGTGCAAGGGTTTACAAGACCCCCAATATCTTTTCTTCTGTCATCTCATATCAAATGCACAATTTTCTCTCTCTGCTTTCTTGTAAGCCCCTATGCCGCAGCCGATCACCCTATGAAAAAAGTATCACTGAGTCTCAGAGCCCAGGTCAACAGACTTTGGCTCAAGGAGCTTGTGCTGTGGGACTAAAAATAGCAGTGTAGACATTTTGGGCTTTGGCAGCAGCCTAGGCTCCAAATCCTGGTGAGTCCAAACCTCTACAGTGCCATTTTTAGCTCTGCAGCACAAGTCTGAGTCAGCTGACACGGGTTCTGAGACTTGCTGTTTGGGGTGGGGGGTGGGGTGGGGGTGTTTTCTGTGTGGATGCACTTAGAGAACTGACCAGGGCTGCTTTCAGCGCTGCTTTTGCTTTTCATAGCAAAGGAATGTAAAGTGAGTACTTCAGACTTCTTTCAAAGCCACCCTGGACATTTCTACAGCTTTTTTTAATCTGATGACCTGTTAAAGACAATGAAGCCACATGAGTAGAGCCCAGGTAAAATGTTTGCAACAAAGCCCTAACTGCACACAACTCACTTGGTTTCAGATTCACAATGGAATTTGAAACCAAAGTGGAGCAGGGTTGCTTAGGTGATGAGCAAGCCTGGGCTGCTGGGAAGTTTTGCCAGGTCTCTGGAAGAAACCAGGAGAAATCTGAACTCTGTGATCCAAACGCAACCAAACAGAGCTCTGCAAAGGTCAGTTGCCGAGTTTCCTTTGAAGTACCCCAGTGAGGAAGGCAATATTACATCTATAAAGCGGCTGGATAAATTGAAGCATAGGGCTTAAGTGACTTGCCTAAAGTCACCCATTGACTCATTGGCAGAGTTGGGAATAGATCCCTTAAGTCCTGGCTCAAACCTCTAGACCAGTGGTTCCCAAACTGGGGTTCGCAGAACGTTACAGGGGGTTCGCCAGAAAAATTTCACTAGTGGCAGCCAGAGGACCCCAGGCATTGGAGACGGCAGGTGACACCTGGTTGCAAGCCAGACAGCCTGAGCCACAGGGAGAGTGGGGCCGGGCAGTTGGGGCTCGCAGCCTGAGCCCTGCCCCCGTGAGCGGGGGAGCCGGCTGCCTGAACCCCAGTGCTCCACGCGGGGCTGGCAGCCCAAGCCCCAGGGAGAGTGGGGCCAGGCAGTTGGGGCTGGCAGCCCGAGCCCCAGTGGTCAGCGGGACCTGCAGCCCAAGCTCAGTTGACCAGGGTGGTCAATGGGGTCCAGCAGCAGGAGCTGTGCAGAGTGCGGAGGAAATTTAAACTTAAATCCCTGGAAATATTCATTTTTAGGAGGGGGTTCACAAGATTTCACAATTTAGTGAAAAGAAAAGGAGTACTTGTGGCACCTTAGAGACTAACCAATTTATTTGAGCATAAGCTTTTGTGAGCTACAGCTCACTTCATCGGATGCAGGGGGTTCGCGGGCTGTTAAAGTTTGGGAACCTCTGCTCTAGACAACACTCCTTCCCTAGCACGCTATTTTCCCTTCTAGCATTAGTCAGTAGAGCCCAGTGAAGAATCCTGACCCCTCTGGATTCACACGGCTGCTGGTGGCTCCAACTCTGTATGGGTGAACGTGTCCAGCTGCTTTGCACTGCCTGCAGGACTTCTGGCAGCTGAAGCATACTGGACACCAGCCAACCGGGTATGAGTTATGGCACTCTCTAGTTTGCAATGGTGCCAGCTAGTGCATCATGTCGTTCAATCTCCTAGCTTATTCCATTATAAAATCCAAAAGGAATTATTTTTTTAATGAAGCAAAAGCCCCAGAGGACTGAGAAAGGGGGCCTCATTTGGATCTAGATCACAGATGGAGATAGCTCATGCTAGGCCTGCAGAGAGAGAAATGAACATCGCGCTTAGGCTTGAAGTGTTCAAAAGTGGCTGATGACTTTGGATGCTTGGAGTTTTGGGTATGCAACTTGTGATGCTGAGTGCCCACCGTTCTGTTGACTTAGTTATGGTTGCGCCGCTCGTCTCACCAAAAAACTGGAGTACCCAAAAATCATGGACCATGTTTGAAAAATGTGGGCATTGCATGGTCTAGAAGTCTGAATGAGTCTGGGAGCCAGGAATTCCTGAGTCTTATTCCCAGCACTGACACTGCTCCCTCCTGTCATCAGAAGCAAGTTACTTTCTCTCTTTCTGTATTTTCGTCAGTAAAATAGAGATATTTCATAGAAGTAGATAAGGGATTAGTAGTAGGGTTAATTTAAAAACAAAACAAAACAGCAAACCGTGCAACTGAGAAAACCGCCAATTTATCCCGGATCCATGTGCTGATATGATAGACATACTTGCTCCCTGTCCTTCGTCTGTCTCTGTATCTGCATTGTGGGAAGGACTGTGTGTGTGTCTTTGCAGCACCCAGCCCAATGGAGCCTCAATCCTTTTGGTAGCACCTGAAGACACGAGTAATAGACTGCTGTGTCTGACAGTACAACCTCTGTGCAAATGGAGCCTGAGTGTCATACAGCTGCTAATGCAATCCTAAAACACAGTCCATGGATTCCTTTTCCTTGCAGCTTTGTACTCATCCTGGAGTTAATCTACTAACCGTTTGTATTACTGAGGAGCACAACAGCAATTCTGTTCATCCAGCCGTGAAGAGCATGGGACAAGCAGTTTTTCTGATTGTGCGCTCCTCTGTTTTGCAAATGCGCCGGTTGAATGCTTTTGACAAGAAACCGCAATGACATATTGAAGGCATATGGTGGTCTCACCTCGTAACAGGCATTGGACCCACTCCAGTGCACTCCATTGCTTCCAATGTCTTCCCAAGTGATTCAGTGCTGGCTCGGGTGGCTTAGCCATCTGCTCCATCCTCCAGAATCCCAGCCCGCTATGTTTGCATGTTTGATCCAACAAGGATTGGATGGAGAAGACCTCATGGACAGCATTGCACATGCTGGAAGGATGCTGTGCCATCCCACCTCAGCCTTAATATAGAGCAGGTTGCAACATTGGTAGGAGACTGTGGGCTCTCTGGAAACGGGTGATCCGAAGTGTGCTTTCTATGCTTCATGAGCAGGAAAATTAATGAATTGATGTGTGAAGTACAGCCCGTGGTGATGCAAAATTTGGGCACCCCATTATGAAAGCTTCTGGGAAGGCTGCTTTGGTCACCATATGCCCCATCATATGGGAGGAAGGTGTTGCTTATTAAAATTTAACGTTAATGGAACCCATGGTCCCAGTGACAGGGTCGGTAGCCCTGGGTGAGTGGATGGCATTGGGAAGAAATCTCCCACGTATAATAAAAGTAGCTGTGGAAGATGCTAACTGGACTGGAAATAGCAGGACTCTGTATATGCATTAAGCCACTCAAGCATCACAGTTTGATGTTAAAAATGGGCCAGTTGCTCGGTATGTACCAGACCCCAATTAGCCACCTGCTTTGGGATGCATTCAAGTCCTGACAGCAGTGGTGTACAGAAACAGCACTGTTTTAAAAATAGCCTAAAATTCTATGAAAATAATAGGAAAGAGGATGGTAACTCAGTGTGAAGCTTTAATTACTGTGAGGCTAATTCTGGGGATGGAGGAAACATCACTTTCCACTGTCTACACACAGGCACACTCTGGCTTTTTCAGCATAGCTGTTTGCGATGTAATAAAATGCACTGGTGACCAAAAAAGTGCCCAGCCAAGTGGCAGTAGGAGAAGCAGGAGCACCTGTGTGGTCCAGGCAGAGACGCTTGCGCTGGTAATTGACATGCAGGCAGTATGAGCGAGGATCCTCTTTAAACCTGGCCTCTGTTGAGGTCCCAACAAGCCAACAGCTGCTGGTGATAGTGAGACAAGTGGTGGCCTGTCACCCCATTCTCTACCTCTGCACCGTCTGTTTTTTCATTCACCAGTCATCCAGTTGCAATCTAGAGTGTAAATTCTTTAAGGTGTGGGGGCTGTCTTCATAGAGTACAATGAGCCCCTGATCCCTGCTTGGGGCCCTTAACCCCATCAAGGTTATGAAGATTTTTTAAAAAATGATTGTGATGTGGCCAGCTGGCCATCTGCAGTGCCTGCCATCTCTCTCTCAAAAGCAGTGCCAGTGGCCCTCTTCAACCTGTCCCAATTAAAGTGTGAAAAGAAAATAATAGTGTAACTATAATCGTAAACAAATTGTTATACACACATGCACCCTATTGCATTCTGCCTGTCTGAAGCTGCACCTGCAATTTCAAATGGATCGAGTATTCTTCATTTCCTGACCCAGAGTTTTGCAAACGCATTGCCAGGTGCTGCTAATCGGCTGCCACCACTCACCTGAAAGGCAGCTGCGCTCCACAGATCAGTGTGGTAATCCCTGTGTATAGTTTGTATAACATATTAAGGGCCCAGCCCTGCACAGATTTCCCCAGGTGAGCAATCCCACTGAGTTAAACTGGTTATTCATGTGGATAATGTGGTTCACGTAGGCAGATGTTCGCAGGATGGGGCCCTGAACTTGACAAGAGTTATGGAGTCCTTTGGGTTGAAGTGTAGTACAGAGACAAACCAAAACCACAGCTTGACATGTATTGCTACAGGCTTTTATCCTTTATCAAAAAGGCTGGCAGCCCTGAATATGCAATGTCCTTCCCAGCTTTTATGCTTCATGCCTCAAAAATAAGTAAATGTTTTAAATTTATTGCCTGGAGTGATTCCTTTTGGTGCATATATTCAGCTGACTTTATTTCAAGTCACCACTGCCTAGAGGTCATAGCTTCATAGTCAAACCACGGATGGAAAAAGGGAGGGTACATGAGGCTTTGGAACTAGCAGGCTAGATCCTATTCTCCTCTAAGTCTATATAATAAATTCTTATTTCCTGTTTTCATCTAGATTCTGGGGAACATGGATCTGTTTTTTATAACACAGTAATACAGTTTTTAAACTTGAATATTAAACATCAAGTGAAGACTTTCATTAAAATCCAGGGGGTGTTTAAGGGATGTAGATGGCAAAAGCAATAAATGCACGGAACAGTATATATCTGAGCCGTGTGATGCTCAGCAGTTCAGGCGCTCATGAGTGTCTGTGAACCCTTCCTCCCCACTTCAGTTTGTGTGGCTCACATTCCCTTATTTTCTGGATCTAGGAATCAGGATAGAAATCTTGAGCTGGGTGCTTTTATTCAAAGAGGAGCACCAAGTGATGTATTCATGGAGGTCTGTGCTGCTATGCTGACAGGCTGTCATATTTTGTATCCATCAAATCTGCATCAGGGGATGTAGCTTTATTCCTAAATATAATGGGCTGTAGTGATGAAGCCTGGTGTTCATGAATGTGTGGATCACCAGATCTATGCCGGATAGGATAGGGCCACTTGCAGATTGAAGTGGGCGTGTGACAGACATGACAATGTTCTGGACAAATATTACTGAATGAAGTTAAATCTTGTTGAATTAAGTTTAATTAGTTGAGTTTGTTGCATTAAAAATCCAAAGGTTTATGCATTGTTGTGGGATTGCATGGAACTTCTTGAGGAGGGAGACGTGATTCATGCAAGTTGTGGGAGGTGTTAGGAACTTGAAAGAACTGGCTGGGACAATACATGTGAAGTGGATTTCCTTGGAGGCCCTTGGGGGGCCTGGAGAGAGAAACCCATTGTCTTCTGGTTACCTGCTCCTGGAAACTCCTAATCAAAGCCACCTAGGCTGTGTAAAGGATGGACTACACTTTCCATGAGTGCTCTTGTTCTGAGCAAAGGCTGTTATGAACTTGAAACCACAGGAAAATTCTTGTGTGTGGTTTGAAGCACAGCTCACCTGACAGAGCCCATGTTGGAGTTGGGGTGATCTCTGGTGAGCTTATCAGCATGTGTGTAGGTTCTTTTATTGTTTTGAATGTTTTCTCTGTAATGCTTTGTACATTACAAATAAATGTTTGCTTAGAAAAAACTGTGTGGTAACTTACTTTGTTGTTAGTCTCTGAAGAGAAAACAAAGGGCAGGCACTGGCCTGTTGCGGTAGTCTGCCTTGCTGAGGGATCACAGTGTAGGCAGGGAACTGTTCGGCCTGGAAATACCCTGGTTGGAAGGGAGAAAGATGCGTCTCTCTGCCCAGGAGAGGTGATGGCTGGGGGAGCCAGAAGCCTGAGTGTGGGTGTGCTTGCTGTATGACAGAGTGGGAGGTATGGTCACCCTGAACTGTGACGGACATCTCTTGCCGCTGTGGCAGTCTGGGCATCCAGCAGCACTGAGGAGTCCAAAAGGACCCTCAGACTGGGGTCCAGCTTAACAATTAGAGGCTAGAAATCTTCACTAGCAGAGGAAGTTATGGAGAAGATGAGTTCTTCCAGCTGCTTCCCTCTTCATGTCAGCATCTCCTCAGTCTTGCCTGGGTTCAGCAGCTCTTCTCCTTGCTGCTAGTCTTGGCCAAGGACTGTGAAAGGTGGATGATCGGGGCCTTTTGCCTTTGCAAATGCTGTGTGAACTGTGCGCTGCTGGCACGTCATTCTGCATTGTCTCATGAGCTCTTCATCAGCTTCATGGTATAACGTATTCACTGAATGACATGGGCAGAGGCTTGAAACTTTTGGGATTCTGCAGACCAGATCCACACACAATAGGTTGGAAGAGCCATAGGATCCAGGTATCCTGACTCCCGGTTCTCTATTCCAGACCCCACGGCCCATTATGTGGTTGGTAGTGCTCCCCACTGTTGTGTTAGGAACTTGGGTGTAAACCTTTCAATAGGATTCAAGCCGTGGATCAGCAGAGCTAGGAGTGCCGTGAAGGCAGCGTGTTTTGATTTTTTTGAGTGGACTATGGAGGCAAAATCAACCAAGCGGTGCTCTAGGACTCAGAAGTTCAGGTGGCCATGCCAAAGCAAACTTGTGAGTTGGCATTGCCTCACATGTCCAGCACTCAACCTCTCCTCCCTGCCGCATGAGAGGATTCAACTGCAATTGTGTTTTAAGTCTAGAAAATAACCCACTGCAGAGCCCAACGGATGTCTTTCTACTTTGCTTCCAAAAACATGGAACCTCACCACAGCAGGGAACTGAGCACAGGGCAAGATTTAAAATTATATTTAGGATCAGAATTAGGTTTACAAAAGCTGGGAGAGGGGCTTTCCGGGTCAGGCTTTATTTGCACCAGTGTACCTAAGTGCTACAGGGATCTGCCCCTGCTTTCATTGAAGTCATTCAGGAAAATTCCCATGTAGTCCCGTGGGGACAGGACTGGGCTCAAGATCCTGCATTACACTTGGACACAAGGTGTGAGGAAGAAGGAGGATCCAACTGCTGACATCCTGTCTTTTGTGGATTTACAGAAGATGGTTTGATATGAGTCCGTGGGAGTTAAATGTATTTTGGGGCTATTTTTTTTCTCTTTCCGGTCCTTTTGTCTGCAGGCTGAGCATTGTTTGAAGACTGTTCTTGTTAAAGTCTCAGTAACTCTAATGCTACAGATGAATATAACGAGGTTCCCAAGTCATCTTAAGAAGCCCTTGCACATGAGAAGAGTGAAGTGCAGTTTGGGGGCAGCAGTCCCAGGAACTCCAGGGGTTTCTTTAGTATTTGTTGTGCAAATCCCTGAAGAGTCAATGTCTGTTTTCTAACCATGTCAGTGTACGTGTCACTGCCCATTTTTCCCTTTTGCTCCTTTCCTCTCTATTGGTTGCTGCAGAGAGCAGGTGGTCTGGTTGATTCTATAGAACTTTTTGGCAGGCAAGTCAGATTAGGGGATGGCAAAGAGCCACATGGGGGAAAGCACGCACTTGCTCAAGTCATCTTACTGGCAGCGCTTCGTGATCTAAAGCATTTCCAAGAGCTAGCACAGGAAATCAAACACATACATCTGTATGGGGTCTCCACTGGAGGGAACATGTGGCTTCAGCTGTTGTATAACTTTGTATAACTTTTGTCAGCAGGGGATACTCTCTATTTGGCAAGACAGAGAGCTGGAGTCCAAGTTCATCTTGTTTCATTGGGTTCACTGATCCTTACATGAAAACTGGCAATACGGTAGTCTCTTTAATTACCGCTTAGGTCTGGGAGAGTTTTATTGGGAAGTGGCTTTCCATTTAAATACAGATTTGACATTTGAAGTCCAGTGAGAAGAGGGTAGTATCACTTACAGCGCTGATTGTGGTCTACTTGGTTCAAGCTATTATCGTTATTATTATTATCTTATTATTATTATTATCTTATTATTAATAAGAGTTATTATCGTTAACTCTTTCACCATCAGCATCTCTACCCTGCCAATAGAGATGGGTGGGAAGCAGGCACGGAAGAAGACTGAACCAATCTCCCTGCACTGGAGAGAAGGGAATCAAAAGCTGAGAAGGAGATAGTGAAAAGGGATGTGGGGAACATGGGGAAAGGGTGCACAAGAAAGGCTGAAGTAAAGAGACACCAAAATGTGTGTAGAAGGAGAAGTGAGAAGCTGAAGCAAGGGAAGGATTTAGGAAAGACAAAAACATCTGGGAGAATGAGTGAATTTTTTCATTGAATGTCAATTTAGTGGATGATCATTTTAGCAGGTGGGGTGGGTTAGGATGTGGAAATAGCCCCCTGGGTGTGGGGTGGGGAGCAACTGAGAGTTGCTGCAGGGAGGAAAGGGAAGGTGGGCAGGCAGGGAATAGGGAGCGAAACAGAGATGAGATAGGGCAGAAAGAGAAACAAAGAGCAAACAGGGTGGTCAAGAAGGCCCAGTGCTTGGACAATTTCAGTTCCTGGTTGAAGAACAGCTGGCTGAAGCGGAACCCAAGCAAAATGGGGGTGATGCTGGTGGGTAGAGGAAAGCACCTGGAAGAGACTGTGGCCATGGTGCAGCCTCTGTGGAGGAAGGTACACACCCACAACTGGCCGGTACAGTTCGTAGTGATTACTCACTGATTCTACCTTCTTCGTTTGGCCAGGAGGCTCCACCCTATCCTGGCAGACAGTGACCTGGCTTAATTACTCGCGTCTCCGTCACTGCTCATGTGGATTACAGCAGTGCAGTAATCCTAGGTGTGAAACCATCAGTGCTTGGGGAAACTCCAGCTAGAACAGAACCCTGCAATGTGTCTCCTCTGCAACACGGGCTGCTGCAAGCACCTCCAACTTGTCCTTTGCTCGCTATACTGGCTTCTCATAGAATAGTGGGTCATTTTCAAGGGTCTCAGTCCTCCTTTTCAAGGCATACAGTGGCCTGGGTCCAGCATATCTACAAGAGCCTAAAGCTCTGGGATGAAGAATGTGGTCCACAACTCTGCTGCTCTGGCTCAATGG
This sequence comes from Lepidochelys kempii, assembly GCF_965140285.1. Taxonomy (NCBI): domain Eukaryota; kingdom Metazoa; phylum Chordata; order Testudines; family Cheloniidae; genus Lepidochelys; species Lepidochelys kempii. The sequence continues at coordinate 14,518,033 of NC_136380.1, forward strand.
AACTTTCTACCCCCAGGGTAAAGAGCATGTGTTCAGGGGGCAGAGCTTTCATAGGGGCTGTTTCCAGACTGTGGAACAAACTCCACAGGGCCTGAGGACCATCATAAACCACCATCTTCCACTCCTGGTGCAGGACCACCTCTGACCTGCCTTTGCCAATGGACACATACAGCAAGGTGTACAGCTTAAAAAAAGAAATGAAATTAGAAAAAAATGACAACCCCTCCCACCAAAATAAAACACTCCATTGCATGTACAAGTCTCCCCCTGGAGAGACAATGAACGATATGTGATAGGTGTCAGTCATGTCTCTTAACGCCCTGCTGGCAGGCGCTCGGACGCAGTGGGGATGTGGGCAGCATAAGATATTGTGGAGATGAGTGTATCTGCCCACTGTACAATGGTGAATGCAACAATGCTGAACAAATAACTCTGCTACACACAAGCTGTGATGTCCTTGATCTTTGCACAAGTCTCCCATTGACATCCGTGGGAGATTGTGGTTTGTGACGCAGCTAATACACAACATTTAAAAGTGGAATTCAGTTCTTTGCACAGAAAGTTTGACACCTCATCTCTCCTGCTCTGAATAGACAGGTGCATTGAAGACTGAACCAGAGGGAGAAGGTGGGAGGTGTGGGGGCAAAGGTTACAGATACAATATGATGAGTATTACCTTGTTTTGAATGGGGGTTTTATGTATTTTTCTTATTTTTAAGGGACAAGGTTTTTTTGCTTGTTCAATGCCCAGCTCTGTAGTGCACCCTCTGTGGGCTGTTTGACCTACTTGCAATAAGTTGGTGGCCTCGTTCCAGCTTCTAGTGGCCAGTTTTCCACATCTCCAAAAATCACCTTCTCGATTAAGCCTCTTTCTTCTCAAGCTCAGCAGAGATTGGACAAAGGACTGAGTGGGTCATAGGGATTGAGCTCCTTTTTCTTTCCTCTACGTGGGCCCGCCAGGTCAGGGTTATGGCACACCCATGGTGTGGGGGAAGCCTACATATCCGCTTCCTGTGCCAGAAGTGGTTCTGCCCATAAATAGAGCTTTCAGCCTCCTGGGCTCTGTCAGGCACCTTATACAACACTAAATCTCCCACACGCAATCTGGTCTGATCGCTTCTTATCCATAACAGTATTATCCTTTCTAGTGAAAAGACTTTAATTAAGGACTAAGATGCACAGAAATTATCACTTGCCCAAGGTCACACAGCAAAGCAGTAGCCAAGCCAGGACTAGAACTCAGGAATCCTGCATCAATCCCTTCTCTAATCACCAGAACATACCAGCTCCCCAACTTTCCTGAAGTCCTCTAAGCAAACGAGCACCTAACCTGGTAGACATGCTTGCCTTACACCAGGGGTGGCCAGCCTGGGGCTCCGGAGCCACGTGCGGCTCTTCAGACGTTAATACGCGGCTCCTTGTACAGGCACCGACTCCGGGGCTGGAGCTACAGACACCAACTTTCCAATGTGCTCGGGGGTGCTCACGGCTCAACCCCTGGCTCTGCCACAGGCCCTGCCCCCACCCCACCCCTTCCCGTCCCCTCTTCTGTGCCTGCAGGGCCCTCACTCCTCTCCCCCACCCTCAACCTCCTGCACACCACAAAACAGCTGATTGGGAGGTGCGGGGAGGGAGGGGGAGTCACTGATCGGTGGGGCTGCCAGTGGGCTGGAGGCACTGGGAGCAGGGGTGGGGAGAGCAGATGGAGGGGCTGCTGACATATTACTGTGGCTCTTTGGTAATGTACATTGTGTTGTAGTAGCCAGGCAAGGAACGAACAGACTTCAACAGGACTTTATTTTTTAAAGTGGAAACCTCTTTTCCAAGCTGCTGTTGCACCCTCAGTAGCTCTCCCTCAGCCTCTTCAACTCCTCTCCCCTCCTTCCTGTTTCCTGTCCTTTCAGACTCCCAACAGCCAGTGCTCCCAATTCTAATAATTACAAGCAACATGCGAACACTGCATTCCATCTTCTCTTAAGAAACTCTCCCAGTTACAATAAACATTGTTGTTCTAACCACAGGAACAAATAGGAAACAAGGCACTAACTGTGACAGAAATATTACACTAAAAACTCTATAGATACTACATAACATAGTCTCTAGTCCAGACAGGTGGTTGTCTGGGTCTGACAGGCCGTCTCTCAAGCCCCGGTTCCAGTGCAATGTCTTGTTGTGTTGATACTACAGTGAAGTCATCCAATGCAGACTGGGTATTGGCATAATCTCCTCTTGGTGCATAGGCAGGTGCAAGATAAGAAGCATTCCATACCCACCCATCAGAAAGTCAATAGATGTAAGGTCCCTTCTTCTCTATGATTGTAAGAGGAGCTGTGAATTTATGGTCCCCTTTGCATAAAATTCCATTTATGGTCCCCTTTGCGTAAATTTTCGTATTCTAACGAAGGAACCACACTCAAACTTTGATTCCTTAGCACCCCACCACTTGTCTGTGAAAGCCTTAGACTTTGCTTGGTTCTGTTCAACTGTTTTTCTCACATCATCCTTGGTTGGGGCCTCAGGTCGTGCCTTTAACAATCCAGCAATGTTCAGTTTAGTATTCATCTGTTTCCCATGCAGTAACTCTGCGGGTGATCTTTGCATTGTGGCACGTCATGTAGCTCGGTATGCTTGCAAGAAATCAGTAGTGAAGGTTATCCACAATCGCCCTTCCAGTTTAGCAGTTTGCCAACTTTCTTTCAAACTTCTGTTAAACCAGTGGTTCTCAACCGTGGTCCACCGTTTGTTCAGGGAAAGCCCCTGGCACACCAGGCTAGTTTGTTTACCTTCAGCGTCCGCAGGTTCAGCCGATCGCGGCTCCCACTGGCCACGGTTCACCGTCCCAGGCCAATGGGGGTTGCGGGAAACGGCGCGGGCCGAGGGATGTGCTGGCCACCGCTTCCAGCAGTTCCCATTGGCCTGGAGCGGAACCACAGCCAGTGGGAGCCGCAATCAGCCCAACCTGCGGATGCGGCAGGTAAACAAACCAGCCCAGAGCACCAGGGACTTTCCCTGAACAAATGGTGGACCACAGTTGAGAACCACTGTGTTAAACCGTTCGATTTCCCCATTGGCTTGAGGATAGTATACGGATGACCTTCTCTGTAAAATGTTCCTCTCTGCTAGAAAAGTTTCAAACTCTAGGGAAGTAAATTGACTACCATTATCTGAAACCAGTTCTTTGGGGTTACCTTCCTTGCTAGAAACTGAAGAGAGGAACTTAATTACTGTAGCAGACGAGATTTGCGATGTAAACACTACCTCAGGCCATTTACTGAAATAGTCTATTAAGGTGATGGCGTAATGACAGTCAATTGGAGCAGTATCAAAGGGTCCTACAATGTCAATCGCCACTTTTCCCCATGTAGATTCAGGAAGAGGAACAGGCTGTAATGGAGGGGTACATGTCACTGCTGTCTTATCATGCATTTGGCAAGTGACACAGGATTTTATGAGTGCTTCAGTTTGAGAGTCCATCCCTGGCCACCAATACAGATCCAGTAGTCGTTTTGTTCTGACAATTCCTTTTTGAGTATCGTGTGCCAGGTGTATGGGTTTTGACTGTAATTCTTCCGGCACAAGTAGCCGGTGTGTACCTCGTAGCACACAGTCATCGAGCAAAGAAAGTTCATACTGAACTCTAAAATGAGGCAGCAAAACTGGGTCAAGGTTTTTAGGGTTTCTGGGCCATCTTTGTCAGAAATTCCCATGGTTTTTGTTGAATTGGACACGCTGAACAAGCAGCTTGAAATTGTTCTCTTCTAACTGCAGTAAGAGTGCTTGTAATAAGTGCAACTATTACATCCTCATCCTCTGGTGCACCATCTGGTGAAGGCAAAGGCAGGTGAGAAAGGCAATCAGCTATCACATTTTGGTTTCCAAGCTTATATTCCAGTTCATAATTGAAAGAGAGTAGTCTTGCAGACCATCTAGCAATACGATATCCTGCTCTTCCCAGTCCTTTCGTGGTGAGCAATGTTGTCAAAGGGCTGTGGTCTGTGCGCAACTTGAACGTGCAGCCCCACAGGTAAGTTCTCCATTTTTCAGTAGCCCGGACACAAGCAAGTGCTGCTTTTTCGACTGCAGAATATTTTCTCTCAGTATTACTTAGTGTCCTTGAAGCAAATGCAACAGTCCTCTCTGTGTTGTCCTAATGAAGTTGTGTGAGGACAGCCCCAAGTCCATAATCAGACGCATCAGTTACAATTGTGGGCAAAGCAGGACTGAATAGTGCAAGTACTGGACTATGTACAATCAAGTCTTTTGCCCTTTCGAAACTAGCTTGTGCATCCATTGTCCACACTGAGGTTGAACTTCCCCATAGTAATTCTCGTAACGGTTCAATGACAGAAGCATAATTGGGAATGAATTTTGCATACCAGGAGGAAAGACCCAAGAAGGAACGTAAGGTTTGCAAATCTGTTGGAGGAGAAGCATTTGAAATTGCCAGGATATGAGTCGGATCAGGTTTTAGTCCAACCTGTGAAATTGTATGCCCCAGAAAGGAGAGTTCAGTTTGTCTAAATTTGCATTTGGACCTATTGAGCTTGAGGCCTGCTTTGCTGATGCAGTTTAGTACAGACTGCAGGTTATTGTCATGCTCCTCTGAAGTATTTCCAAACACAATGATAATATCCAAATAGCACTGAACTCCATGTTGATTCTTCAAAATCAATGACATCATTTTTTGGAAGGCACTTGAGGCTGATGCGAGACAGTATGGAACACGTTTAAAACGGAATAGTCCCTCGTGTAATAAATGATGTGAGGTCTCTTCTATCTTCATGCATCATAACCTGGTGATATGCGTTCTGCGAATCAAGAGCAGAAAACATCTTTGCTCCACAGAGTTCTGCAAATACTTCTTCTATGTGAGGAAGAGGATGGCTGTCAATCACAATAGCTTTATTTGGCTCACTTAAGTCCACACAAAGGCGAATGCCTCCATCCTTCTTCTGCATCACTACTATAAGTGAAACCCATTCTGAGGAGTTAATCTCTTCAATAATGTCCTCTTGAACAAGTTTTCTAAGTTCCTCTGAAACAGCTTCCCTGACTGAAGGTGGTAAGCGCCGTAACTTCTGTCGTACAGGCATCACATTATTCCGTATTTTAACTTTATGCAGAAACCCATAAGCACAGACGAGTTTCTCCTCAACCTGGTGTTGGGTCCCAGCTGAAACTGGTGTGTGTACCGCAAGAGTGCTTTGCTGAGGAAGATCAATTTGTCCATTAACTACGCTGAGATATAAAGCAGCTAATAAATCTCTGCCAAGGATGGGAGTGCCTTTGTGGACAATATAGAGCTCTGCAGTTACACAGCAATCACCAAAAGTAACTATTGCTGCAGGCAGCCATGTACTGGAATATGGTTTTTCAAATAGCACACCAAGTGAAGGTTGGGTTCAGTAAGAGGCACATCTTTAAAGTAATGCAAATAGATGGAATCAAGTAGTATAGATACTGCTGAGCCAGTGTCCAACATTAGCTGAATAGAGTGTGATTTGACTGAGGGTATGGCGGAAACGTTTTCCGTGCACTTTATTTGTTCTGGAATATGTGCAGTAGTGATTTTGTCCACACTCAGCACAGTAACATCTGGTATTGTAACTGCATGCACCTGTTGATTGAACTGTCTGCTGCGACATACTTTAGCAAAACGTCTAATCTTTTTGCAATGATTGCACTGAGCTACTTTTGCTGGACATCCTGTGTAGCTTGCAAGGTGTTGTGGGGATCCACAGCAAAAGCATGCTTTTACTGTATTTCGAATTTGCTTATTTGGTGGTTTTTCATTAGTTTTCCTCTTGTAATTGTTTGTCTGCAGCAATAGTGAACTTTTCTGCAAAGGAGTCACAGCCTGGACTGTGCCTCCTGTATCCATGCTCATTATTTTGGCTTCAGCTGTCGCTGACTCAATCTGGGTAGCAATGGTTATTGCTTTTTCTAGTATACTTTGTGGTTCCAGAAGTAAACATTCTCTTACACAAAGCATGGTTTTTTCTTAATGAGCTGGTCTCTAATCATCTCATTTGCCATATTCCCAAAGTCACAAGTTGCAATCATACTCCTCAGGGAAGCAATATACTGCATCATAGTCTCCCCTGGTTTCTCCTCATGCTGGCAAAATCTGTAGCAATTAGCTACTACGTTCACTTTTGGTACAAAAAAGTTCTTTAATGCAGTGAGTGCAGTCTCATATTTATCGTCTGCAAGGGGAAAAGTGTAAAATATATGCTGCCCTTCTGCTCCAAGGCAGTGGATTAGCAGAGCAGGCTTTCTTACTTCAGAAATCCCTGTAGCACTGATTGCAAGCAGATAAGTCTCAAACGTATGGATCCAGGCAGTAAAAGCAATTGGAGGCTCACTTGGGCTTTGTACAAAGGGTGCAGGTGGGTTCAGAGGCAGAAGATCCATCCTCGTCGCCAAAATGTTGTAGTAGCCAGGCAAGGTACGAACAAACTTCAACAGGACTTTATTTTTTAAAGTGGAAACCTCTTTTCCAAGCTGCTGCTGCACCCTCAGTAGCTCTCCCTCGGCCTCTTCAACTCCTCTCCCCTCCTTCCTGTTTCCTGTCCTTTCAGACTCCCAACAGCCAGTGCTCCCAATTCTGATAATTACAAGCAACATCTAAACACCACACATTGATAAATTCTGGCTCGTACTCAGGCTCAGGTTGGTCACCCCTGCCTTACACCGTCATACACCCTGTGTCTACACAGCAATTAAACACCTGCGGCTGGCCCAGGTCAGTTGACTTGGGCTGAGGGGCTATAAAATGGCTGTCTAGACATTCGGGATCAGGCTGGGTCCCCCCTCACAGGGTCCTGAGCCCAAATATCTGCACCCCAATTTCACAGCCCAAGCACCACTAGCCCAAGTCAGAGGAGCCAGGCCAGCCATGGGTGTTTAACTGGTGTGTAGACATACCCTAAAAGGCTGTTTTTTGGAAGAATTGGTTGACGCCTTCCAGTTTCTGTGGTCTGGCTCTGAAATGTAGATCAGATGCAATTTCTATCACCACCACCTTCCCCTCTGCTAGGAACCCAGGACTTGAATAGAGCACCATTGTGGATAGCTTAACTCTTATTTTCCTCCCTGTCTTTCACTTCTGATTTTACCTATATATTGTTGTTGGATTGGTGAAATGGCTGGTCTGTGAATGCCAGGTACTGGTTTGAAGCTGCTGTTCCAGCTGGAATATTTGTCTGTCTCTTTGGTGGTTTATATGGAATTATTTTTTTAAACCCAAACCCCAGTGTATTTTCCCCCATAGCACAGTATCAGTATTTAATGTGATTGTGTAACTCCTGGTTTCCCAAGAGGGATCGGTACCCAAATATTGGGGGGGGTTGTTTTTTTTAATGACTTGTTTGTTTCATCTCCCATCTCTGATCTGCTTGGTGGGAAGGGAAAGGCCTTCTCTCTAATCCTTGTTTAATCAAGCAGAGCTGCTGAGCTATTGGCTCACTCCCTAATCTTTGTTTTCATACTTATCTTCCAGGTATTTATATAACCGAATGGGATATTGGAGTGACTGGTCCATTCCAATACTTGTAACAGCTGCTACTGGCTTTCTGTATATCACAGCATTATTGGTATGTAAGATAAAATCCCTCTATGAAAGCTTGTGTAGAAAACCGGAGCGTGAATGTCTGTGCAAAGGGGTTTATGAAATCTTACTGTCGGGAATGGCTTAGTTCTGTACAGTGTGTTTCTCATGTGCTCTCACCCTTAAACAGCCCGGAGTAAATGCAAAAATTTCAGCTTGGGATGACAACTGTGCGGTTCCACCATCAGGCCTGCTGGCTGTGTCGCTTGCCGAAATTGCAACGCATGTGTTCGTGCTGCAGCTGGCCTCCTGAGAAATAGATCTCTCCGGTGTCTCATATTCATGATGGTTTCAGTCCTGTCTGCTCTTGCAGCACCAGGTTTTGGTCCCTCGGTCCTGGGCAAAAACTGCTTCACTGCGTCCTGGGCTGCCAGGGCCAGTATTTTCAAGCTGATGCTTCAGCAGGCAGCAAATTCTTGCCTGACGCAGTGTAGATAGTGCCTTGGGCCAGCTCCATGGCCCTGGGCAGTAACACAATAGTAGTTTCCCTCTCAAGGGGGATAAAAGTCCATTTATTAGATTATTTTTATGAAGAGCACTCTTCTGTACAATTGCCACGGTCTTAAACCTTCCTGCCAACCCCATCCTATAACTGCTTTTCTTCCATGCCATTAAGCAATGTCTTATTGAAGGTGCATTTTCTCCACATGCTGAATGAACATGTATAGCTTGTCCGTTCTGATCTCTGACTGGCTTCTCTTTTGATTGTCCTTTCAGATTTTAGCACTATGTCACATAGCTGTGGGACAGCAAATGAACCTACACTGGCTCCACAAGGTAAATTGCTCCTTCTCAGTTAGGAAACCACCAAGGATCTGAGTAAACCAAAGAAGACTGAAGGAATGTATGGAGGTCCCAAAACGTATTGCTCATGGAGGGGTGTCAGAACTACTTGGCTGGCTGCAGCACTTGACTTTAAATCTTGGCGGGGGGAAGGGGTGGGGGAGGGGGAGACGTATCCCAGCCTGTTACATAGGAAGTAGAACCAAAACCTTCCCTTCTCTCAGCTACTAAAGATCCCATTGCCCCAGTCTGGATAATTTGGTTTTTGCCTGCCACAAATTCCCCAGGCATTTCCTGCCACAAATTGTATGTGCTCTTGGAAACAGTCGCCACATTTCACCCACTGGTGGCGGTTTTTCAGTGGGGCGGAGAGATTCCTGTATGTTTTGCTAGATAAAGGGTGCTATATAACTGTTAGCTTTTTACCTGGGTTCCTGTGGCTGATGGCAAATGCAGAGTCATGTGAAATTATGGTGAACCTTCAGGATTTTTGAATCTCTGGTTGGAGAGCCGAGTTCAAAGAGGTTTAATGGTGGCAGGTTGGAGTCTCTTCTGCAGCAGGTATTATCTGAGCACTGCAAGAAAACATAAGTTAGGATGGCGAATGGCAAAATTAAGCACCACACAGTTACTCCCTTTACTTCTGAAGCACACTAATATTTCGGTCTAGCTTATTATCTTATGCAGAAAAAGTCTGCAGGAGACCAGACAGTTCCTGAAGTTTGCTTTGCAGAGTTCCCACTTGATTATTCCGTTAGGGAGGGCTGGAGTTTCCCCCACCTGAGGAATGAACAAGAGGTTCAGCCCTGACAACCTAGAGATCTGAGATCTGCACGGCCCATGGATGTCCACACAAGCCCCCATGCCTCCATACTGCCCTTCTCGACTCCCGCAGACCCTTGTCTCCACAGCTCCTTGAAAGCTTTCCCTGGCAGTATCTATCCCAAAGCATTGCCTGAAGGAGACAAGGGGGCCATCTTGTTATGTGAGAGTCACAAATATAACTCCCCTTTGGCAAGTAAATGGAGAAACTGCACAGAGAATAAGTGACTTACCCATAGTCCTACAGTAAGTCAGTGGAGCAGCTGGCAATATGGCTATGCAGCACTTCCTGTTTTCAAAGCATTGCACAAGGAATCCTGATTGCTAGCTCCCTGCTCTAACCACTAGACTTCTTTACTAAGACAAAGCTTCCATGTGGGAGGGGGGTTGGGACCTGAACTCTGAGCAGTTGGTCTACCTTTTGCTTTCAGGGGACTAATTTCGCTAGTGGGGACTGTTACACAATCTAAAGATCGGGCATTAACTATATTGATTAATATATAATTCTTAAGACTTAAGAATCCCCAGTTATCGCTTTGATGGATGACAGGTTCTTGTCCCAAGATCAGGCCCAGTATTATTTAAATTATTATATAACTGGGAACCCCGATGTGCACAGGTGCAACACTTGCACTATAGGAACCCTTTTATATTTACGAGTTTAGTTTATTAATACATTTAGCACAGTCACAAACACCCCAACTCAGTAAGGTAGGTAGAGATACTATAGGATGTACCTCTGCACACCCGTCTACTTGTAGAACACCTGAAATGTTAGTCATTGTCTTCCTCATCACCATTGCCGTCTACAATATCACCAGTGGCCATCATTCTGGCACCTCCCAAGGACTACAGCTCTCTCTCCTACTGCCCCTAGGCTGGGATGTCACTTTCATAATAGGTTACGCTAACACTGTTATGTTGGATGCATATTCAGTGGGGGATTCCCCCCCTTTCCTTATTTGTATTTCCTCATCTTACTAACGTTGTAGTGTCTTTTTTCTATATATTAGTCTATCCGTGATCTCAACTTATTATCATATACGTCAGTTTGTTACCATGGCCCTTTTGTGGTTAGGTATCACATTTGTTATTTCTTTCCTAACTAGTTATTTCAGTTCTTTCCAAGTTGTGGTGTACCTGTTACATTTAAAGGGGTATGAACTTAGGAAGCCCCCTATGCCAACCTACTTCAACGTATCCTCTATGTTAAGGTCACAGCTATATATGGGCCTTTATGCTTTAGCTCAGCACCATGTATCTAGGTGAAAGGTCCCAAACATATGAATGCTAATTTTGACTTAGTGCAACATACAGGATGTGGCCTGGGGGTCCCTTGAGTTACAGCCAAAATATCCTCTACTGTAGACCTATAAACCTAGTATAATAAAACAAATAATCAAACCCATAAGAAACTTATAAGAAAAGATATATAGGCAAGCAAGCAGGCTAGCCTTAGATGTGTGTCGTGTACCTGTTATGTAGGTCAGTTCATTGCCAGGACACTTTTGTGGTTGACGCATGTACCTGTGGTCAGAACTTCCCCTTAAATTCTATTTTCAGCTCCCCAGGTTTTCTGTTGGGCTGTTGATCAGTGCAAAGTTTATCTGTTCAAAGATCATAGGCCTCAAGCCTTATACTAACTTGCTGAAGCTAATGTCGTATAGGATACAGGTCTGTACATTTCTTGCATTACTGCTGAATGTAATGCAAAGCAGAATATAATGCAAAGCAGTGAATGTAATAAAGGCAAGCTATAGCCCACTGGGCTAGAGAATAGCTCCCATTGTGAAGCTGATTTTAATTTTTAGTAACCAATTTGCAGCAAAGCACATCTGTGTGCCTTGTTTGATTTGCAAAAGCACGCAGGATACAAGCTTCCATTTGCAGGTTATTATTTCATAGAGAGCACCAGCTTTGTGCTTGGCACTGTGCAGACCTGGAGAAAACATCCCCGCCCTGTTCCAAACAGCTTGCTGTGTAATTCAGACACATGCAATGTCATTCTGTGCTGTTCACAACGTACTGGAGAATGGTTCAGGCACAAAACGAGGAGGGTGTTGAAAGGTTTCATGAAAGATCTATGGTTTGAAGAGGGATGTGATGAGGTGTGAAGCAGGTCCCTGGAGGCACAAGGAAGGGAGCATTCCAATCATAAATGGTAGTGTGGAAAGAAGTTCTTAAGCCCATAGTGAGAGAAGGATAGCAAGTGGGGTGCTTGGGAGGATCTGAGGGTGTGTCTACACTGTGATTGAAAACCTGCAGCTGGCTCGGGCTCGTGGAGCTTGAGCTGAGGGGCTGATTAATTGCAGTGTAGACATTTAGGCTTAGGCTGCAGCCTGAGCTTGGGGGCCTTCCTGCCTCACAGGGTCCTATAGCCTGGGCTCAAGCCAGAAAATCTACACCGCAATTAAACATCCCCTTACCCCGAGTCAGCTGGCATGGGCCAGTGGCAGCTTTTTAATTGCAGTGTAGACATACCCATAAAGACCAGGAAGGGGGAGGGGTGTACTGTAGGCAGGGGAGGAGGTGTTGAGTCGTGAACTTGAAAGTGAGAGGAAGCTGGTGAACGAATTCGTGGATTGGCCCAAAACCAAGCAAAATTTGGCAACTTTGGCTGTGTCTTGATTTGCATTTTCAGGTTCAGGTGAAATTTGGGGACCTCCAACCTCTGTAAATTGGAATAGAAAAAGATGTCCATACACCAAAATCCACAGAGCTTAGCGGTGTATGGAAACACAAGTCTGCAGGAGAACAAGTGCTAGATGAAACACTACTAAGTGTAAAATATATATATATATATACACACACACACACACACATGCAATACACAAACGCATAATAATTGATTATGGGACAGGTCCTACAAGCTCTCAATACACAACTCCCGTTGAAATCAGTGGGAGTTCTGCACCCGGGGGGATTTTGCAGGATTGGACCTTTAACCAGCATATGTACAGGGGATTTGAATTCTGCCACTTTCCTGTCTCTTTCCTCTTTCCAAAATGTGTTGCTGTTGGGAGGTGGTGGGTGGGGAGGTAAAGAAGGGGGGCGGAGGATGTCTGCTGCTGAAAAACAAGTTGTTGATTCTGAGCACAACATATGTTTCTTGGCGAGGAGTCTGGTATTTTTCTGACACATTCCAGGTGGCTGGTGGGCTTGGGTGAGTAACACCAAAAGAGAAATATGTTACAGGGATCAATTGGTGATTGCTGCCCCCGCCACCCCTGTCCCTCACAAATTCCAAACCAGACTTGTCCGTTTCTTTCCCTTGAACTTTCCAGATGCTGCAAGGTGGGAGGCTGAGCGAAGGGGTGGGACCGCTGAAGGCCAGAATTTAAATTTGTGTCTTGGTTCTTTTTTGTTAACTTTGGATGGCTGAAATCCAGTGCCATGTCAGGAAATATCTGCTCCATGCACTGTCAGGATGCAGTGGCCTGTATTTTCAGGGCAAGGAATCTGTTCAGATGAGGGTCTCTTCCATGATCCTATAAAGAGTTATGGATCATGGGCCAAGTTCAGAGGCCATGTGTAAGACAGTGTCAACTCCTTTAGACCAAAGGCTCTACCTTCACATGTACCTCCTTCCCACTCCTGTGTATTACTCCAGCTTGGTTTTCTTTGCATATCTGGGGTCTGAGAGGGGGAGGAGGGTTCAAGGGAGTCTGGCGCTACCTGTACACATCACCACTGAATTGGTCCCCAAGCTGGGAGCGAATCCGGCTATAACTCTCAAGCATTCTGTTAATTGCCGTCCACTTGGCTGATGTACGCGGGCAGAACACTTTTGCCGTTTCCCCCAAAGCTTTTTTGCCCAAGCAGATGAGTTGAAGGTAAGCGGAGTGGCGATCAGCGTGCCTTCGTAGTTCTGTCGTCAGGGTAAGGGCCTCGGGGTGGGATACTTCTATTCACAGGCTGCCTGGATCAAATGCATACCCCTCTATCCCTGCTATTACATCCTGCCCAGAGCCCCTGAATGGGATGTAACAGTAACCAGCAGATACAGGTGCTAAAAGGAATGAATCATGAACACTGTTAAGGGACATACAGACAGAATACAAGCAGCCTTCTATATGTTGCTGAGCACTTCCTCCCAGATGATCTGCTAGAGCAGAGAGCACAACAGGAAGGTCGCTAGTCACATCGGTATTTGTGTAATTCCACCTACTCCAGCAACCCATGAAGGCTCTCACAATCCAAACCGCCGTCAATGCACCTTTGGAATTCCCCACCTTTCTTATTGTTCATGTTGCAAAGACAACTAATCTCAGATTTCACTTCTCTGACCTGCGTAGGTTGAGTAAATCCAGTATGATCAGGAAATCACTGGAAATAATGTGCGAGGCCACCTCATTTGGTGGTGAACGGAGAGATTTTTGTCTTGGCCAGCCAATCCAAGACTTCCCCTCCCTCCCGTCTGAAGAAGGCCTCCCAAAGTTTAGAAATGGGTCCCTAAAATTCTTACCTATCAGACCTTCCTCTCCAGTGCAGTTCAGACCAAGTTTAGCCTTAATCCATCCCTGACCCCCTTAGTGTAAACTTCACCTCTTTCTTATGGGCAGCTGCTGAGAGAAATTTCACCCTGACCGTTCACGTAGGAATGAGAGGAAACCATATCATTGCACTCTTTTCTATTGCTCCATGAATGTTTATTGACCATTATGCTCGTGTTTGCGCACGCACCCATTCCTGTCACCAAGGACCTAGAGGCTGGTGTAAATTCATTGGTGTCTGACAAACTACACCAGTTGAGAATCTGCCCCTTACAGACTAAAAGCAAGCCATATGGTGATTGTTCAAGAGAAGGAGAGACGAGGTGGGTGAAGTAATATCTCTTATTGGTCCAGCTTTTGTTGGTGAGAGAGACAAGCTTCTTCAGGTCAGCTCTGCGTAAGCTCCAAAGCTGGTCTCTCTCACCAACAGAAGCTAGTTCAATAAAAATATTACCTCACCCACCTCGTCTCTGTAATATCCTGGGACCCACTTGGCTACAACAACAGTGCATGCAGGAGAAGGAGCGTACAGGGGTCGTGCATGAGGAGGAACTGCTCAAAGGGGTGGATTAGAAAGAGTAGGGAGGGTGCATGGCAGATGAGGACATGGGAATTATTCTAGGCCCAGGAGAATTTCTTTCCCAGGTGAGAAGTATTTTACTCAGAAATAACAAGAACAGGTTTTTTGAAGGTTTTTTTTAAAAAAACAAGCAAACCCAACAATGAAAAAAAACCTCAGCTCTTTTCATGGCAATGGACAACGTGTCTTAAGTTCAAACAAATCCAGATAGTTGTAGGAGTTTTGTACTGTATGTTTTGTATAACCTATGCTTTCTCTCTCAAAGACTTTTTGGTCTTTTTTTTGGCTCTGAAATTTTCTGTAAAGAATCCAGATCCAGCCAGTACATGAGATCAAGGCACAGAACAGCAGCATCCTCTGAATCTAGCCAGATGTACAGTGCAGACTGAGATAACAGATGGAAGAGAACAGTGTTCTGACGCATTTGCTACAATGTTCTTTGTGATAGAAATGATGGAAAAGACAGACATGGCAGGCTAAAGCTGTAAAGCTGAAGTTCTTTCTGTGCCATCATGAGGCTATTTTAACCTTTTGCCTTCAGTGAATCCAGTGATTTTTTTTTTTTTTTTTTTTTTTTGGTGCTGTGCATAGACTCGTTCATTCTGAATACGTCCAAGTGTCTGCAAAAAGATGCACTGAAATACAGGGGGAAGCAATGCATTGGATTCTGCCTTTTTGGGGTGTTAGAGCTTCATAAAAAATCAAATAACACTAGCTAAAACTTGCTAGGTTCATCTACATAGCTCTTTCAGTGCACCTCAATGCAGATGAGCAAGGGTGTTGTTGCCATTTCAGATGGTGAGTCTCTCCCAGGGAAAGTCATGTTGAACTGTGCCCAGCTTTCAGAGGTGGCTGCTTATTGGCGTGTCCTTGTTGTGGTGTACATGTACACCACGGTGGTGTGTCAGCATGACACAATGCCAAACCGCTGTTTTGGAATCCTTTCACTTACTGCAAGCTAAATTTGGAGGACTGCTCTAATAAAAGTGGGAAGACCCTTGAAAATGCAGTGTAGATGACATCCCTTCACCTTTTTTATAGAGCACCTGACATCACTGATTTGGGAGCAAATGCCCTGGCTAGGGCTTTCCATGCTTACTGCTGAGAATCTAGTCCCACCTACTGATGCCAGTGAAATGTTCTTGTTTCATCAAATGTGTCTCAGTTGAATCATATTTTGAAGCCTGCTCCAAGAAGGGAAGAGAAAAAGGCAATGGTCAATTTCATGGACTGTTTGAGTCTGGTAATCTGTCTGAATTAATAAACTAGTGAAGGATTTAAGGCTGAGTTTAACCAGTGATCAGTGTGGTTACTGCCAAGTTAATTTTTGTCCTGGGTGAAAAAAGATAGTTGACCTGTCTATAATCAGGCCTGCCTCACTACGCTGTGGGATGGGACTGGATTGTGATGTGGTTCTGTAGGAGAAAGTGGTGCAGTGTGTAACGCTGGTTACAGAATATGGTTAGAATGTAAGTGTGAGTGAATGGGAAGATTTGAGGCCGATTATACTATCTATACATAAAGCTGTTTTTCTTTTTGTATATACTTCCCCTTATGGGAAGCATTCATGTTTGTCCAGATCATCCCTTCTCCTATCTTAAAACAAAAAGAAAAGGTGGACTTGTGGCACCTTAGAGACTAACTAATTTAGTCTCTAAGGTGCCACGGGTCCTCCTTTTCTTTTTGCGGATACAGACTAACATGGCTGATACTCTGAAACCTATCTTAAAACAGTCACACGGCAAAATGTAATGTGTGTTGGTTCAAAATTAAGCTTGTGGTTTTGAATGAAAGTACTGTAGAATCTTTCCATTTCCGAAATATTTTTTGTGACATTTCCATGACTAGAGGCTTGCAACCCTGGTAGCCCATTCTCTACAGTCCTCTGCTAATCTTTGTGGATGAATAGTCCTTTTGATCCACCCAGGATACCATGTTGTCAATCCAAGATCTTTTTTCTGCCTTGTATTCTTCTGTCAATAACCTTCCCTTCCAGTGCCTGAAAACATGCATTGCCCACTAAATCCCTTAAAACGGGTCTTGCAAATTGAATCTCTCTCTTCATAGGGTCTCTAACTAGAGTTTGTTGAGTTCAGATCATCTCTAGTACCAAAACATCCTTTCAGCAAAGATCCATCGTTTTACCGAAATATGTGATGCCGAAAACATCATTTAGTGGAAACTCATTGAAAAGCAAAAATCAGGAGTTTCAAAATGGTCTTCAGAGGACTTTTTTCACAATATTGTTCCAACTAATATTTTCTATTTCAGCACCACCTTAGTTGCTAGGTACCTTTAACTTCCCTCCCTGCTGGATTGTTACAACCCATAGCCAAGAGGGTATCACTTGTATTTCAAGTGGGCTCTGTGTCCTGCCACTGCCGCTCTATTGCTAAAAAGAGTGCCGAATAGAGTGTCAGGATCTAAAAAGGAAAAGCATGCACTGGAAACACGCTTGTTGAAATGTCATTTGCTCTGAGACTGCCATTGCTTGCCCTTTGGCAAGTCACTTACTCTCTTTGTGCTACAGTTTGCCCATGTGTAAAATGAAGGTAATACCAAAATCCATCTCACAATGGTGTTGCCAGACTTACTTCCCCTTTGTAAAGCACTTAAAGAACCTCAGATGAAAGGTACTATGCTAAGCGGACTACACAGCAACAGTGTTCTTATTAGGGATTTGATTTGTAAATACTTTCTTCTTTTGTTTCAGATCGGCCTGATGGCGACCTTGGTAGTTACTGTAGTAACCATGTCTTCTATAGCACAACTTTGGGATGATGAATGGGAGATGGTAGTTATTTCAATGCAAGTAAGTTGCATAGTGCGTTTGGCTATTTAAAGCCTTGTTGCAAAGAACAGTGCTTGTTCTGTAGTTTTCAATACATAGGGTGAAATCCTTGCTCCCATCAGGTCAATGACACAACTCCCGTTGACTTCAGAAGGGCCAGGATTTTACCCATAGTCTCTATCTTTGGAGTTATTAGTTCTTATAAATCAGGCTGAAGCAGAGCTACAGAGCTGGACATATGAAATATTGATCTTGGATGTCACATAAAGCCCTCTGAAATCAATGACCTATTGGGCTGCATTAGTAGAAGCATTGCCAGCAGATCGAGGGAAGTGATTATTCCCCTCTATTCGGCACTGGTGAGGCCACGTCTGGAGTAGTGTGTCCAGTTTTGGGCCCCTCCACTACAGAAAGGATGTGGACAAACTGGAGAGAGTCCAGCAGAAGGCAACAAAAATTATTAGGGGGCTGGGGCACATGACTTATGAGGAGAAGCTGAGGGAACTGGGCTTATTTAGTTTGCAGAAGAGAAGACTGAGGGGGATTTGATAGCTGTCTTCAACTATCTGAAGGGAGGTTCCGAAGAGGATGGAGCTAGGCTGTTCTCAGTGGTGGCAGATGACAGAACAAGGAGCAACGGTCTCAAGTTGCACTGGGGGAGGTCTAGGTTGGATATTAGGAAAAACTATTTCACTAGGAGGATGGTGAAGCACTGGAATGGGTTACTTAGGGAGGTATCTAGGTGGAGGTGGAATCTCTATCCTTAGAGGCTTTTAAGGCCTGGCTTGACAAAGCCCTGGCTGAGATGATTTAGTTGGGGTTGGCCCTGCTTTGAGCAGGGGGTTGGACTAGATGACCTTCTGAGGTCTCTTCCAACCCTAATCTTCTATGAGTCTATGATTCAATGAGACTCCAGCAAGCTCAATTAAGTAGTTATGTTGTTTCAGTTTGTGTAGCTGTGTCCCAAATTTTGAATCCTAGGAGTACAGACCTGGAGCTTTAAAATTTCTTCTGGCCTTAAAGGGGAATTTTTGGGGGGTGGGGGGTGTAATGTGCTTCTGTTTAAAAATTAATTAAAAGAAGACCCTTGATTTCTTCAGAGAAAGTGGAATTTTCATGTTGTAAGACAGGTGAATAATCGGGGGAAATTATTGCCAAATATTTTAGTGAATCCTGAATTGCTTTTTGAACAAGCCATTTTTTCACGTCTCTTTGTTCACTTCCCCAAAGATGTGTTTAGTGGTTTGGGTTGGGGTTAACTATCCTTTTTAGGAATACTCAGATGCATGCTCAAAGAAGGGGATGCATACACGAATAAGGCTATTCCCTATTTGTGGCAGAAGTGACTTCCCCTGGTTTCTGAAGATTTAGTCATGTAGTAAGGGAGTGGGAGCAGTACCATGTGACTAAGGAAACCAATCACACACAATGAAGAGTGAAGTGTCAAAGCATATACTAGATAGTACTTAGTCCTGCCATGAGTGCAGAGGACAGGACTAGATGACCTCTTGAGGTCCCTTCCAGTCCTATGATTCTATGATTCGACAGGTGGTGAACAGCCATCAGGCTATGCTGTGTGTAAAGTTGTTTGCTGGACAATCTAAAGAGCCAGAGTTTTATATTTATAATTAGTATTAATATTAGATAGCAGCAGCAGTGGTAAGGCGGGGGGGGGGAAAGGTGATGGGAGTATGAAGACTAGGCTGCAAAATGTGGGTTTCCTCCTGCACTCTTGTGTGTTTAATCTGCTGTTTTAAGTAGGGCTCTGTTTCCAATAGATAGTGGCAGCAGGGGACCCTCACACTGGCCTTCCACTTGTGTTTAGAGTGCCAGAACTGCACAGCTTTGTGTTTTTTGATGTCCAAGCCACACTGGCAGGTTGAGGGTGGTGATGGCTGAAACTGGGTGCAGTCAAAAGCTGATGGAGGTGCAGGGACACCTGGAGCATGGGGTTGCATGCCTGACCATCTTGGCTAATAGTGATCGTTGGACCTATCCTACGTGAACGTAGAGCTACTTTGTTGCAGCAGCTAAAGAATGCATGGGATCTGTCTCAGAATGGGGTAGGCAGATTCCCTCTGGAAACTTCACTGTTCAGCCGAGAGCGCTTGTCTTAAGACTCTACTGTGTGTGTGTAATAACTGTTTGAAAAGTTAAGTGACGCTGCCTATAAAATACCTTTCATTCAGTCCTTTTTGTTTGTGTTCCCCTAGGCCACAGCTCCCTTTCTGCACATAGGAGCCCTGGCTGCAGTCACGGCCCTGTCTTGGTTGATAGCTGGGCAGTTTGCAAGAATGGAAAAAGCCAGTGAGTACCAACCAGACTTCACCTTGTTTGCCCACGTACTGCTGTCTACGTGTGTTCTGAGATATGTTTGGAGTGATGTGTTTTTAAAGAACAAGATTGGCTGTCAGCTGACAAGATCCTATTGTCAAGAACAGCTGATTGATCTAGGATTTGTGCCCTTGAAGCTACTTTCTCAGATCTTCAGACCCTCTACTGTTCAGAAGAACTGGGGGAGGTTATGGTCACTATCCTAGATAACTGGAGAAACTCGGCTGGAAGCAGGAGTGGGCTGGCCCAGTCAGGCAGCAGTAAGCCACTTACTGTTTTTCTACCAGTAGACGCACACTATAACTGAAGGATGTGAAAAAGCATTTTCTGAAGCCTTTTTTGTTTTAAGACTTCCCCAGCAGCAAGAAAGAAGTTAATTACACCACGCTCCAGCAGAGTGATGTGTTCTTACGTATACAGTTTAACCACAAAACCCTCAACCCAAGACATCTCACTGACTCCCCATTCATTTCAGTTCATAAATACCATCCTTGTTTTTAAAAGCCTTCATGTGCTTATTGCTTGTATTACAGTAGTGCCTACAGGCCCCAGTTGAGATCTGGCCCCATAACTCTGTCAGTGGTTCTCAACCCATGAGCCACTTTTGTGGCCCAATCAGCATGGAGCTACGGCCTATGTGACATTCTCAGGGCCATACTGGTAGTATATATATTTTGTGGATAAGGCCCATGTAACACACAGAGAGCTGCATATGCGACCCACAGTGGTTAAAAGGTTGAGAACCACTGCTCTATATACTGCACAAATGCATAGTGAGACACTGTCCAGGCTTCAAAGAACATAATCTAAGGAGACAAAGGTAGAAAGAGCAGAAAGGCGAGTGGTAGAGATGGGAATCGAACCTATAATTGGTTAAGAGATAGCAAACAAAGGATAGGAATAAATGATCCGTTTTCACAATGGAAAGCAGGGTCCCCTGAGGATCTGTACTTGGACCAGTGCTGTTCAACATATTCATAAATTATCTGAAAAAAGGGGTGAACGGTGAGCTGGCAAAGTTTACAAATGATACAAAATTACTCAAGATAGTTAAGTCCAAAGCTGACTGCGAAGAGCTACAAAGGCATCTCACTAAATTGGGTGACTGGGCAAGAAAATGGCAGATGATATTCAGTGTTGATGAGTACAAAGTAATGCATATTCGAAAAATAATCCCAATTATGCATATAAAATGATGGGGTCTAAATTAGCGTTGCAACTCAAGAAAGAGATCTAGAAGTCATTGTGGAGAGTTCTCTGAAAACATCCACTCAATGTGCAGAGGCAGTCAAAAAAAAGTGAACAGGATGTTAGGAACCATTAGGAAAGGGATAGATAATAAAACAGGAGATATCACAATGTGACTCTATTAATCCATGGTGCGCCAACACCTGGAATACTGCGTGCAGTTCTAGTCACCTCCATCTCAAAAAATATATATTAGAATTGGAAATGGTGCAGAGAATGGCAACGAAAATGATTAGGGGCAGCTTCTGTGTGAGAAAAGGTGAAAAGATTGGGACTGTTCATCTTAGACGACTTAAGGGGGGATATGATGGAGGTCTATAAAATCATGACTGATGTGGAGAAAGTGAATAAGGAAGTGTTATCCCTTCACGTAACACAAGAACTAAGGGTTGCCTGATGAAATTAATAGGCAGCAGGTTTAAAACAAACAAAAGGATGTACTTCCTCACACGACACCCAATGAACATGTGGAACTCATTGCCAGGGGATGTTGTGAAGGCCAAAAGTATAAGTGAATTCAGAAAAGAATTAGATCAGTTCATGAAGGATAGGTCCATCAGTGGCTGTTAGCCAAGATGGTTAGGGCCACAACCCCGTACTCCAGGTGTCCCTAAACCTCCAGCTGCCAGGACTGGATGATGGGATGGATAACTTGATAATTGCTGTTTTGTTCATTCCCTCTGAAGCATCTGGCACTGGCCACTCTCCGAGACAGGCTACTGAGCTAGATGGACCATTGATCTGACTCAGTATGGCCGTTCTTATGTTCTTAATCCAGTTCTCCTGACTCCTAGTCCAGTGCCCTGTCCACTAGATGAAACTGCCTCTCCTCTAATCTAGCTTCATGTGTAATCTATCCAATCTCATGGGCCTTGGAGCTTTCTGCTGCCTTCACCATTCTTTCAGTTCGCCTGGCACTAGCCACCTCTCTTTGCCTTCAGCAAATATCAAATATATTTTCTGAAGGGTTCAACTATAGAGCCTATGAAATTACTGTGTTAATGCTATAAAAATTCTTTTAATTAGTAATTGAAGGGTAGTGTGAAATGCAAGCCTTGGGAGGGTTTGGCAGTACTTACAAAAAAATTGCCAAGAAGTAGGTGTTGAGTATGTGGAAGCAGCGGCTGAGTGAGAGGAAGAATATTAAACATGTAAAGAATTCATATTAAGAGAGATTTCTCCAAAGGAAAATTTGCTGTAGTTTAATTTACAAATGGAAAAGGTGTACCTGTTCAACAAAGAAAAGAAAAGAAATAATAAAATAAAATACAGTGTGTAATTATTCTGCCAGTCCAGGTGGGAGGAACTGTCTACGAGAGTAGATAATACGTGTTCCTTGAAGTTCTCTTCTCTGTATTGTGCTCTTAGCTAAGCCAGGAAAAATTGCCACTTATTAGCTCTATTTCCTCATATTAAAACTTTACAACAGCCTAAGGCACCGTTCATAGAGTAACTTCCCCTCTTACACCATAACATCACAAAATGCCTTGTATATTCAGGGATCATTTTACCCATCACTGAAATGCAGCCACCTCAGGGGTACAATGCAGCAGCTCTTCAGTGGTACAAACCTGCATCACGCTGCAGTGTAAGACAGGAAGCAAAGAACACTTCATCAATGGAAAGTGCTAGGGGAAAGTAAGGAATGCGAACACAAATCCACAGCACAAGGAGAAAGTTGCATCTGTCTTGCCTGCCTGACCATAGTCATTTGTAGACGTACTGGCTGTTGCCCACTGTCATTGGCACAGGAGTCTACGGTTCCTGTCCCTTTTCAGGCATCAGACTCTTTAGCTGTTCTTTTCCCCAAATCCAGAAAAACCAGCTCAAAATAAATGGTCTCTTTATAGCTCTTGTTGTTTATAAGTTCCTTCCTCTCTCAGAACTCACCCAGAAGGCTTCCAAGGCCAAACCCAAGACACAGGATTAAAAGAAGCAATAAAAGCAGTGAGGCGATGGGAGGAGCTCTGCCAATGAACTCGTTCAGGAAACCAGATAAAATGGGGTGGGAAGGAGGGGGCTCCTCACCAAGGCAGAAAAGAAAGGAGAGGAGAAATGTACTCTGAGAAACAGCATTGTCTGTGTCTGCCTCCAGAGTATCAAATGTCTGTTGGTGATTACAGAAGAGAACAACCCCCTTCGCTTTCCCCCAAGGTCTTCATTGCACAAGCAGATAAATACTCTACAGAGCTGAGAAACTGCAGGTAGATTTTTTTCTAGCCGTCTTGGTTTGATCATAAAATGTGAACCTTTATTTTTCAAGTCAAGGCAACTTACTGCTGGTGAAAAGGGCTGGAGGCTAATGGGCTCCAGTCATCTCCAGAACAGGAACATGACAGATGAGAGATGCCTGATGCGCTCTCTCTGTTCTTACACAGTATCCTTCTCTGTAGTATCTCGGAGCTTCTTATACACTCAAGAATTCATCATCCTAAAGCCCCTGTGACCTTGGGAAGTGCAATCCCCAGTTTGTCAGAGATTGTGGCTTGCCCAAGATCATGTAGGAAGCTGGCTGTGATTTCCAATAAGGAGCTAGTTGTTGGTGAATGTTGTGGTGTGGGAATAGAACCCTAAACCTCGTGAGTCCCAGTCCGGTGAGTCACCCACAAGGCCACCCTCCAGTGGGACATAATGCTGAGCTGAAGGAACTGCCTTTGGGAGGCGAGACGCTAGTTCAGATGCCATGTACATTCAGTCTGTGGCCTTTTGCTGAGATGACTCACAAAGGAGCTAGCTGTGGCGATTTTGCAGTGTGGTGCACAGACACTAGTCTCTGCACGTGGAGGATCCCCCTCCATGCACAGTTCTGCCCGTTTTGACACACAAGTTTGGCTGCTGCCTGCAATGGACTGTCCCACCCCGCCCTGCCTTTCCCATTGCTCAGCCCCGCAAAGAGCCCCTGTGGCATCAAGGATCTACATGTGAGCAGGATGTGACAGGCTGGGGGCTATCCCCTACCAGCCCCATGTGGGGATCTACTTAAAACTGGTGCTGTCCTAACTTCCAAGTGGACTCTTTCTGTGATGTGAAGACACCCTTAGGGTAGGTTGCCAGGAGCAGCGATCAGCAGGGGTATTCCTGACAGGGAGGTGGGGGTGAGGGCGCAATGGCCTGGAACCACTGTGGAGACACAGGGCCTCCATGCTAATCACCCTGGCCTCTGACAAGTCCTCCAGGATATGAGTGCCTGGCTGGCAACCCCCTAGCTTTGTCCACGGAGTGGATGGAGGCAACTTTAGGTGAAAAAACTCCTAGGAAACTCCACCAGGGGAATCGCACATATGACTTTCCACACAGTGGGATGGTCGCTAGAAATGGGACTGAGATTGGAACACAGTTTGTCATACCACATGTCTTTTAACAGCCACAGTGACTTTGCTCATGACTCACCTGGACCCTATAGGTGAAAGGCTTGCTGCTTTTCCATCACATACGCTCTGATTCATCCGATTCCACCCATAAACAGGGGTTGCTGGGACTCCCATTCCCCATGGCGTATGTATATGCCAGTAGTGTGTCTGGTTTTCTGTAACCACAAACACTTTCCAATCTAACTCAGAAATAGTTTTGATCCTTTATCAAACTCTGCCAGGCTACTTTGGAGTGGTACCCGCCATCCCTTGACATGCCAGGCACATCTTGTTATAAAAACAGACTTCTCGCTTTGTCTCCTAAATAATGTACCTAAGTTCATGGGACTGCACCACAGTTAAAATGCTGTGTCCAGGAGGAATGTGGTCCCAAGATTCACGGTATTAAAAGGAAAGTGATGCCTTCAGCTGCCTCCCACATTACTCTGTGAGGTTTTCTAAAGAGATTAATGGGCTTCCTGGAAATGAACTTTACATTTTCCAGCATTTGTGGCTAATGGTGGGATTCAGCTTCAATCCCATTTCACAATGGTGCGCGTCCTGTGATCTATGCTGAGTGACATTGACCTTTCTCATGCAGGTCAGTGATCAAAATCTGTCCTAGCACATGTATTTCATTTGGTATTTGCCTAGGATTTGGATCACTGAGCTGCATCGGCTCAATCAGCAGAGGTGGATAGGAAAGGAAAGGGTCTTTCATACTGACAAAATGGGCTATTTGAGGCTTGGTGGAATCATAGTGTGTATTTCTGGGGCAGAGAAATCCAAGTGGAAAGAGCCATTATAGAGTAATCCATAGCAAATTGGAATTACCTGGAAGTTTCCAGTGATGTAATTTAGCTCCAGAGCACCACAACTATGTGATGCTGTACACCACGATGGCACCTAGTTTACTTATCTCCTGAGCGCTCGGGAAGGACTGGAGCTAATTTCTCTCCCACACTTACATTCTCGTCTAATTGATTGGCAAGTAGGTGCATGCTTGAACAAGGATATTAGATGGCAAAAGCAAAGGGCAGCTTATAACTTAGCAACTGAACATCTGTGTTCAAACCATTAACCAGACTTCCTGTGGCTGTTACTTCTCACAAGAAACAACCGCGGTATCATTGGTTTCAAGTGACTGTTAATAGCCCATCATGTTCAAAGCACCTATCATCCTAACTAATGCAGCTCGGTAGGGAGCTAGGAGTACCTCTGCAGTGGCTGTCAGCACCATCTTCTAAAGATTCCCATCTCATTTGAGTGAAGTCCTTGGCAGGCAAAGGAATGCTGCCCTTTGCAAAACGCAGGACTGAGAGTCAGGAGGTCTGGGTTTTGTTCCTGAATCGGCCATAGACTTCCGGTGTTGTCAACTCTCATGAGACTTGCAATGTTTGTTGTTTCTCTTAACGCCCCGGCTCCTGGAGTCAAGTAATTATGTGAATCTTATATTTTAATTGAAAGCTACATTTCTAGCTCTCATGATTGTAGAGAAAATCCTGAAAATGGGACCCAAATGTACTCCTGAGCCAAACGTCCTCGCCTTTTGAGCTTTGACTGGCGATTTTTTGGAATGCTTGGGGTAGGCAATGCTGACTTTGGGCAAGTCACTGAACCTCAGTTTTCTCCATTTGTGATACTTGCCTACCTGCCAGGAGAACTGTCACAATTTAATCCATTGGTTGAGACGTCTGAGATCCCGAGGTAGGAAGCCCTGTAGAAGGACAACATACTTTTTATTTATATTTACCACTTTTGCTACAATACTTAAACACTGTGTGTGTGTGTGTGTGTGTACTGCTTTTTCTCCACTGCTGTTGTAGCCATTGAGCTCAACTGCAATGAAAGCCAATCCCAAGGCAAGTTGGAGCCATTAGAGGGCAGCAGACATGGACTCTGACCCATTAGAAGCATTAGTCACTGCAAGCTGCATCTTTATCCAAGATATAGCGCTCCTGAGAGCAGCAGTGGGGGCTGCTTTGTAGGACTGACACACTTGACCTGGTCCCCGGGCTGGTCTCTGGACTCCCTGGTGTGACTATAAAAGTCTGGAGGGGTTACGCTTCCCAGGAGAGATACTGGAATACAAAGAACCGTGCTATAAACTAAAATATTCATAGTGTGGTGTAACATTTGGATTAAAACTTAACAAAGAGGGAGGCCTACAGTTTAAAACCCATAGTGGGTCTGTTCAATGTGTGGCGGCAGTCAAAAAAGCGAAGAGAAGAAAAGCGAAGAACCACCATTAGAGGGGATAGATAATAAGACAGAAAATATCATAATGCCAGTATATAAATCCCTGGTACGCCCACACCATGAATACTGTGTGCATTTCCGGGCACCCCATCTCAAAAAAGTTACATTAGAACTGGAAAAACGACAGTGAAGGGCAACAAAAAATTATTAGAAGTATGCAATAGCTTCTGTATAAAAGAGATTAAAAAGCCTGGAACTGCTCAGCTTTGAAAAGAGACGAGGGGATATGATAGAGGTCTATAAAATCATGAATGGTATAAAAAAAGGAATAAGGAAGTGTTGTTTATCCCTTCTCATAATCCGTGAACCAAGGTCACCTGATGAAATTAATAGGCAGCAGATTTAATACAAACTAAAGGAAGTACTTCTTGCCCCAATGCAGTCAATCTGAGGAACTCGTTGCCAGAGGATGCAGTGAACGCCAAAAGTATAACTAGGTTAAAAAAGGTTTCAGAGTAACAGCCGTGTTAGTCTGTATTCGCAAAAAGAAAAGGAGTACTTGTGGCACCTTAGAGACTAACCAATTTATTTGAGCATGAGCTTTCGTGAGCTACAGCTCACTTTGGATGGGCTATTACCAGCAGGAGAATGAATTTGTGTGTGGGGGGTGGAGGGTGAGAGAACCTGGATTTGTGCTGGAAATGGCCCAACTTGATGATCACTTTAGATAAGCTATTACCAGCAGGACAGTGGGGTGGGAGGAGGTATTGTTTCATATTCTCTGTGTATATAAAGTCTGCTGCAGTTTCCACGGTATGCATCCGATGAAGTGAGCTGTAGCTCACGAAAGCTCATGCTCAAATAAATTGGTTAGTCTCTAAGGTGCCACAAGTACTCCTTTTCTTTTTAGGTTAAAAAATGACTTAGATCAGTTTATGGCAGGAGTCTGCAACCTTCGGCATGCGGCCCATCAGGAACGGCGAATCACAGTGAACCACAGCCACTGGAAGCTGCAGGGGGCCATGTCTGTGGACAATCAACGTAAACAAAATGTCTCATGGCCTGCCAACAGATTACCCTGATGGGCCACGTGCCGAAGGTTGCTGACCCCTGATTTATGGAGCGTAGGTCCATCAATGGGTATTAGCCAAGATGGTCAGGGATGCAACCCCATGCTCTGGGTGTCCCTAAGACGCTGACTGCCAGAAGCTCGGAGTGGATGACAAGGAGTGGATCACTTGATAATTGCCCTGCTCTATTCATTCCCTTTGAAGCATCTGGCATTGGCCAATGTCAGAAGACAGGATACTGGGCTAGATCAGCCATTGATCTGACCCAGGATGGCTGTTCTGATGCTCTTATGGGGCACTGTCTGACTCAAGGTGTCTACTGACTGCAAAACAATACAAATGTCCCCATCACTGTCCCTGCCAAACACTACACTCTATGGTTCTTTGCAACCTCAGTGCATCCCAGAGTATCTTCCCCCCTTTTTTTAATCCCACCAGAAGTCCCTCTGTTGTGCCCACCTTTCTTGTAATAAAGTTGATTACTTACAACCTCTCTAGAGTCTGACATTATGTCCCCTCAATCATCCAAAAGAACTTCTAAGGCCTGGTCTCCATTTAAAAAAAATTGCACCAGTTTAAATTGATTTCAAACTGGTGCAAATCCTTAATGTAAATGCAGCTAAACCACTTTAACTCTTGCTTGATGTTAGTTTGGTTTGCATGTAAATTAACAAATTATGCTATTTAAATGTGCCTACATTATTGTGGGTGTGCACCAGTTTAATTAGACTGATTTAAAACTAAAGTTAACCTGGTGCAGGCTTGGAAGTGATGCAGTCATAGAATCATAGAAGATTAAGGTTGGAAGAGACCTCAGGAGGTCATCTAGTCCAACCCCCTGCTCAAAGCAGGACCAACCCCAACTAAATCATCCCAGCCAGGGCTTTGCCAGTCCATCCATCTCTACACCTCCAAGACAAAAGACTGGGAGTCAGGACCGCTGGATTGTATTTCTGGCTCTCGCTGACCTTCAGCAAGTCACTTAGGGCTGGTCGTCTCTACGAAGTTAGGTTGGTTTAACTACATTGCTCAGGGTGTGAAAAATTTCACTCCTTGTGTGATGTAGTTCCAGCTATCTAAGCCCCAGTGTAGACACCACTCAGTACCTGAAAGAATTCTTCCATTGATGTAGCTACTGCCTTTTAGGGGTGTGGACTGCCTACGGTGCTGGGAGAACCCCTCCTGTCGGCACAGGTAGTGTGGACACCGAAGTGCTACAGCAGCGCCACTGTAGCGTTTCAAGTGCAAACAAAGCCTCAGAGAGGTGGATTGACTACAGGCATGGAAGCACCCCTTCTGTTCTTCTAGCAAATGTCTACATTACATCACTACAGCGGCGCTGCAGCTGTGCTGCTGAAGGGTTTCTAGTGTAGACATATCCTAAACCTCTGTGTGTGTTTGGTTTCCCTATCTGTAAAATGGTGGTAAAGCACTCTGAGACGCTGGAATGGGATGCACCACTGGCCAAATACAAAGCATTGCTATTCTTTGTAGCTGGAGGGAATTGCTATGGTTTGTCCATTATGTTCGGGGGAGCAGGACAATGTCTTTCGTTTGTTTTTTCTGGAGCGATTTGTTCTGAACCAGCATTTTCACTGGCTGCATTTGTGTTCAGCTTCACAGATGTTGATATTCATTGCATACTTTGCCATCGTAGTTGCACTTTACCTCGTTCCCCTCACTGTCTCTTCCCCTTGTATAATGGAGAAGAAGGACTTGGGACCAAAACCTGCCATCATTGGCCATCGTGGTGCACCAATGGTAAGTAGCTTCACGTTTTAATCAATTTGTCTGTGCTGGGTTTGGCTGCCCTGGAGACTAAAGTCTGCTATCCGTAGGACATGTGCAGCATGACTTGGTGTGTGATCTTGGGCATGTCATTTAACCTCACTGTTCCTTGGCTTACTCATCGACCTACCTTCTTCACAGGGGGTTGGGAAGCTTGGTAAATTGCTAAGTGCTTAGAGATCCTCTTACGAAGGTCACTATTTTGCTATGGAAAGGCACCTGCCCTGAAATTTCCAAAATCCTCCTGATTTTAGTGGCTCACTGTTGCTCCCCACGAAACCTGCTAAAGAGAGTTTGAAAGGCTCTGAAGTTATGTTGGGGGCCTCCAAAACTTTTCTGTAACCCACATTAACCTAGTTAGAGTGTGTCTTTGTCCTTATGTGTGGCTGGATCATATAAGAAATATGTTCCTGCCTGTGACTTAATGGACTTGGTCTTTTAGCTCACTGGTTCTCAACCAGGGGTACACAGAGCTCTTCCAGGGGGTATACCAACTCCTCTAGATATTTGCCTAGTTTTACAACAAGCTTTGTAAAAAGCACCAGTAAAGTCAGTACAAACTAAAATTTCATACAGACAATGACTTGTTTATACTGCTCTATATACTATACACTGAAATGTAAGCACAGTATTTATATTCCAATTGATTTATTTTATAATTATATGGTAAAAATGAGAAAGTCAGGAATTGTATTTTTAGGTCTGATTTTGTAAGCAAGTAGCTTTTAAGTGAGGTGAAATTTGGGGGTAGGCAAGACAAATCGGACTCCTGAAAGGGGTACAGTAGTCTGGAAAGGTTGAGACACACTGTAATTAGCTCAAGCAATAGAAACACATGCTTTTAGATCAAGGTCCTAGATTCCTTTCACTGTTAGGACTTAGGCAGGGGTATTTAAAAATGCAGCACAAGAAAATATCTTTGGCAGGTGACATTTTGAGACACAATGCTTACATGTGCCGTGCAATGCAAGAATACAACAATCCAAGGTTTAACAAGAACGTCGGAGGAACAGTTTTTTTTTTTTGGGGGGGGGGGGAATAATAAACAAGGGGACATAGGTTACTTTTTATAATGACTCAACCATTCCCAGTCTCTAGTCAAGCCTAAGTTAATTGTATCCAATTTGCGGGGGGGAGAAAACCTGGATTTGTGCTGGAAATGGCCCACCTTGATTATCATACACATTGTAAGGAGAGTGATCACTTTAGATAAGCTATTACCAGCAGGAGAGTAGGGTGGGGGGAGAGAAAACCTTTTGTAGTGATAAACACCCATTTTTTCATGGTTTGTGTGTATAAAAACATCTTTTGTATTTTCCACAGTATGCATCCGATGAAGTGAGCTGTAGCTCACGAAAACTTATGCTCAAATTAATTGGTTAGTCTCTAAGGTGCCAGAAGTACTCCTTTTCTTTTTGCGAATACAGACTAACACGGCTGTTACTCTGAAACCTGTCATAATGGGAGTTTGGTACCTGTCATTTATGCCATTGAAAATGTCTGCCAAGATCACCTTTCTGGTGAGGAGAAAAGTTCCCTGGTTCTTCTAGAACACCTGCCCTGTCCCAACCCCGCCACCAACCCTGACCCCTAGTCTGCGGGGCTGGGCGGCAGCCAGGACCCTGCTGTAAGGAGCCGGGCAGCAGCCCTGACCCCGCAACCAACCTTGACCCTGACCCCCACTGTCTGGGGCCAGACAGCAGCCCCGGCCCTGGACCCCACCGCCCGTCAGTATACAGTTGGGCTGCAGCTGTGTGCTAACTGGGCTTCATGCCGCCCATGGGCCGCGAGTTGAGAGCCGCTGTTCTAGAAGGATCAGAACCTAGATTTGTGGTGACCGGCCTTTAAGATTGGAAGAATTATGCATCACTGCTTTTGCATAAGCTCAAATGTAGTAAATATGGTTGTTCCATCAACCCCCTGCTTGTTTTTAGCTGTTAATCTTGAATATATGTTTGTTACTTTGTGTCAGAAGTGAGATTGTTAAATGATGGGCCTGTCTGGTATTGCAGGTAATCAATGGGAAGATTTATAGTACCAACAGCTTAGCATCGTAGATGCATCTTTTTGGAAAATTATATGATGCTTTATTTTCACTTCTTTTTATTGAGACCAAACGAGGCACTGGCCTTCTAAAGCAGCGTCAGGGTGGTACTGTGGAAACAACCAACCCAAGTGCACAGTGGAGACAGGAGTGGTTCATAATCATGGTGCTTGGGTCTCCAAATAGCAGGGAAGTAAATGCTCTTGGCAGAGCACCCAGACAGCTGTTCTTCTAATAGTGTGTCTTAACAGCATTGACAAAGACATAATGTTGAAACACTGTCTGCATCTTGTAGGAAACACACTAAAGAAAAACCCCTCTGACCTTGAGTACCACGTATTGGCTCTTTGTTCTGTCCCCATAGCACATGGTGGATATTTTTGTGCTGTGTGGAAATGCTCTGCACCGAGGAGGATTTTGTCAGGAATGCTGACTTGCTGATTTATTGTAGGTTCACACTTACAAAACCTTTTAAAGCCAAACTGGAGAGCCAATTTGAAACACCCAACACTTGAGTGGAGGCATGGAGGGGACCTGCTTCTGGTATGAAGCATCCTGATGGGCAGCCAATTTTTAATCTCTCTGACAATTACATTGTAGTTTATTATAATCCCAGAAAGGCTGGGCATTATGGTAGCAATGGGAAATTTACCATGAAATATATAATTATCACCTATGTCTCGCCAGTCGTATGTAAGCAGCTTTCCACACCATTATGAAGCTGTGATCCATTCCCCAAAGAACTCATGTATCACTGAGTTCTTTCAGCCTCTGTCTGACCGTCTCAGTGCCAGGTAGTGGCCCCCAAAAAGTGTTAACAGAGAGAACACTGACTGCTGCTCACAAACAAGCCCGTGAGTGAGAAACAGTGAGAGGAGGCATGTATGTGCAGGGAAGACTGCACATCCCACTATGAGATGCTCTGTCTTGATCTGAGCAGCTACCTTCTACCAAGGGTTATGGCTTATTGGATAACCTTCTAGCCAGCTGTGGTGTTCTGGCTCATCCATTCCTCCTCCCTACCTGGAAAGTAACGCATGTGATCTGTAATAAGCTACAGAAAACAAATAGCCTTTTTGCACAGTGGAAGAATTAAGTGAACAGAAAAGAACAAACGTCTCAAAATGTTCAAATATGGGTGCCTAAAGTCAGGCATCCAACTACACGTGGTAATAGGGAAATATGGCCTGGTATTCAAAGGGGTCTGTTCATCTTCAGCTCCCGGTGACTTCAGTGAAAGGAGAGGATCCACAGCACTTTTGAAATCAGGCAACATTTATTCAGTTCTTTATCCTTAGGCACCAAATTTAAAACTTGGCCGGAGGGATATAAAGGATTGTAACCGGAGACATCAACTTCATCTACATATCGCCATCACTGATGTAACTAATGAATCCCATCTAGAGTCTGTCATCCAATTGAGACCTTAAAACAATAATAAAAATCTCTTGTCTCGCTATTAAATATCTAATAGTATGTTTTGTAAGTTTTGCTTGGTCTCCTTGGCCAAAATGTTTCTTCCCTCATTGCTGCATTCTTGTTTACCTCCTTCCACCCTCAGGGTGACGTACCAGTAGTGCTGAATATGTATAGTCCATTAAATCTATTAGAATCCTTTGGGATTATTATTAGAAGCTGATTCAAAGCCAAGATATTTCATCTGTCTATTAGGTCAGTGTCTCACTTCTTATATGGTTTATTTGGCTGAAGTTTGTGGTAAGTCTCAGAAGCCATGTGGGAGATCATATTGTGATGCTGTATCAAACCTGCTGCAATTCAAAGGGTTTAACTCCCCCACAAGCTTTGTGATCCATAATTCAAGGGAGTATTTTATGACCTTGAGTAAACAACCCAAATCCCTTCCCCTCTAGTGCAGCAAGACTTGAAAAGGATCCTTTAGCGAAGGGTCTCTACGGGTTTGTTATTTGGGTCTAAAAACTCCTAAACCTTTCCTGTTTTTTGTTTTAGACAAAACAAAGTCCAGAGGTGGGAGAAACACCCGGCTTTGTACAAAAGGCTTCAGATCCCTGGGGCTGACTTGCATGAGGCCTATTTCCTGCACACTCTGCAAATGTAAACGTAACTCTTTATTTGGGGAATGGGTGTTTTTATTTTGAAACCTTTTTGCTGTTAAAACCTGGTTTTAACAATGTCACTCCTGAAATGGATCCCATAACAAGTAAAACATGAGGCGGAAAGAGCATTAGATGCAGGGAATTCCAACGGAAGCCTTTGAAGAGAAATGGTTTGCTGCTATTTTGGTAGTAGTTGTTTTTTGGGCGGGCTATAAGTATCAAGAATGTTAGTGATTACCTGTGTAGGGACCCACTGACTCTCAGTCATTCTCTCTACCCAAGGTACTATAGTATCTGAAAACCACACAATTTTAAAAATGTCATCCCTGTGAGGTAGTGCAGTACTACTGCACTGATGGGGAACAGAGCACGGAGAGACTGAGTCCCTTGCCCAAGGCAACACAGGAAGTCTGTGGCAGAATATAGGATTGCTGAGAGTGTCCTGAATCCCAGTCTAGTACCCTAACCACTGGACCACCCTTCCTCTGTCCAAATAATCACTATATTTCCCATCCTTCCGCAGTCTTGTCTGTTTAGAATGTAAACTGTCTTTTTTTCTCTCTTTGTATAAAGCCCAGCACAACATTTGTCCTGAGTGGGGCCTTTGGGCATTTTTGAGATATAAACAATACATATGGATCCATGAAACTGTGAACTACCCAAATCTGACTTACACAGAAGAAAAACTCCGTCTTCCAGATCTTGTTCTGTCACCATGTCAAGGCTGGTTATAATTGCTTACCAACAAAGTGGTGGTTGGTACAAAATACCAAGAAATTCCCTTCCTATCTAATCCTTCCCATGTATCATTATAAGCAAGAGCCAAGTCTTTCAGTACAGCTGAGTGAATAATGCTGGGAATGTTCTGTAACTATTTAATTTTAAAATGAACTGAGTTTATTTGCACCCCTTTGTTCATTTCCCAAAAACATTCGAGTCATCCAGGAAGTTTGAAGCAAACTTGGCTAGCGGCAACAAAAGGTCTTGCATGCACAGCCAATCAGAGGACAGAAACAATGTTGTTTGACATATCTGACCCATTACAGCAAAGCAGCTCGGTTCACATTTAGAATATTCACAACAAATCCATAGAACAAAAAATGCAGAAGGATATTACTTTGGATAATAAACTTAAGGAAGTTGCAATTGGCTTGTGAATGTTCTCTGTGGAAAACAAACTACATTTGCTGAGTAAGTAATACACTGCAAATCATTTGCTCCATTCTCTGCTTCAGCAATCACTGAGAGGTAGATTTTGGACTGATCGTTGCAAGTTATCAATTAAATCAAGCTCCACTGTCAAGAACTAATTTTCCAAGCACTCTGCATAGAGGATTCCAATTGACATTCAAAGGAGTCTTGATCCTGATGTGGGGCTTGCATGATCAGGCCTTAGAATGAAAACATTACTGTCTTCTTTCCATCAGGTTAACTTTCCTATAACTTGGTTCTCTTAAGAAACCAGTTATACCAGATGGCAATAGAGCAAGGGTTTTTTAAAGAAAATCTGCCTGTTAACATTGGACTAAGGGAGAAACTTATTCCTAGTAGTGATATAAATATTTCCATCTGGAAGTGATTCATCTCTGTTTTACAGTTTTTGCTAGAGAATTAAAAAAACCCAAAACTTAAAACAAAACAAACCCCTTATACTCCAAGTGGATGACTTTGTTGTGGCAGTGGCTAGCTCCCTTGGGCACATCTCTGCTAAGTATGTCACTGATTGCTTTGCATTTCCTACTTTTCTAGGGAGAAGAGAGGTTGGTGGGAGTGAAACGTATTCCACTTGGATAATCCCAGTGCTCCTTTACAAAAGTCCTCTTCAAAGCTCACAGCTCTGGTTTTAAAATCACTTTGCAAGCATGAAGCGGCTGGGCAGAGAGAAGTGCTTTCTCAGCAATAGTGAGCAGACCTCTGGGAATAAACAAAAAGCTGGTCTAAAGGGAGTGGGTTTGATTTATGAAGATCCCTGGCTCTCTTGTGTTCTCTTGGATGCTCTGCAGAGTTGTGTGTGAAGGCATTGTCAATTGAAGAGCCATAATAAAGCCAGCACTAAATGACACTTCCCTATACCCAGGCATGGGGAATAGTGAAGTGATATACAAATTGGTGGGGGAAGAGGCCTTGTGAAAAATGGAGAATCAACAGTTGTAGATAAAGGAGAGGTGGAGTCTAAATTCTAATGATTATATTTGTGTATCTGTATTGTGGTGGTACCCAGAGGCTCCAATCAGGAGCAGTACCCCATTGTTACTTATTTGTATTCCTGTAGGAGCCCTGGGACCAGAACCCCATTTTGCCAGGCACTATATAAGCACAGAGCCACAAGACAGTCCCAGCTCCAAGGAGCTCACCATCTAAATATGAGATGAGGGACAACTGATGGATACGGATGTGGGCATACAAGGGAACAGAGAGACAATAACAACATGACAGGCCGTGGTTTGAGCTAGATCCTGCATGCACACGCACACATGCAGTGGAAGGGGCAGTCCTTGCCCTGGAGAGCTTAGAGTAGCTTGAAATTAGATCAACAAATGAGTGTTATGCACACACAAGAAGAAAAGGGAGCTAGAGAGGCAAAGAGTAATGGGTAAGGAGATCACGTGGTTACATAGACCAGCCATTGCCCAGCTTCGTAGCACTTCAAGTTATATGTCATTGGAATTACAAGAAATACTGCCTTTAGAGCCTGATCCTCCACTGTTGTCATGCAGCACAGTGCTGTTGGCTTCAGTGGAGCTTGATGGTTTATTCCAGCTGAGGATCTAGTGCATAGTGGGCACCATTTTAAACATTTAGGGTTCATCACCCCAGGTTCTTGCTGTAGACTTGGTATCTTCCTTAGCAGGAGATCCCACAGGATCGCAGTCACCGCAGAGTAGCAAATAATGAATTTTGATGGTATTGGCTATACAACCTCCATTTCTGGAGCTGAGTTGTGAAATGCTTGTTCCTCTGAATGTCCAGCATTAGCACTAGAGCTGAGTGTGGGGACAAATCTAGGTTTCCTGAAGCTGGTGAATCTGGGTTGTGGCCTGAGCTGATTTGTGGTTCTGAGTTGAATTTTTTTGAGAAACCAATGGCTTTGCAGGGTGGTCAGCCGGCAGCCAGACAAAACATGGCTTCTACAGAGTTTTTTGCTTTGAGTTTTCTGGTTCCTTAAAAGTGAAACTGAATGCTGCAAGCCCCAGAGGAACTGAAACAGCTCTGCAAAAATCTCTCCGTGGCTTGAAACTGCATTTTCACCCAGCACTGGTTCTGTCTAAGCACAGATGCTGGGATTTTCAAAGGTGTCTAAGGCAGTCAGGTTCCCGAATTTCAGTGAATATCCCAGCTTTAAACTGCAGTCCTCACCATGGTGTCTGTGTCAGCCTGGCCCAAATACACTATATCTGATATGCTGCTCAGTACAACCTATAGACAGCCAGTATTGTATGACCAGGTGACAAAGCAAGACAGTGTCCCAAAGAAACAGTTTCCTTAGTAAGCTTTGATCTCTGTCATTTTACAGGTGTGGGTATTATTAGAGGCCAAATGACCAATGTCCGGTTGGAAGTTTCAAAATGGCTGACATACCCTCTTCCGTGCATGTGCTCTAGGGCCTCTCAGACCAGAGGACCCTAAAGAGCTTTATTTATACAAAAACCATTTCACTCACCACTGAAGCGCAGCTACTTCTGGAGTAGAGCCATTGTATCAGCGCACAGCATCGCCACGTATATGTTTTCATTTGGCTCAGTCTAAGCTGTTGTGCGTTTTACATTGTGAGTCATCTTCAATGTACCTTGTAGAAACTCTTGAAGAATGGTTGGCAGCATTGGAATCTTTGCTTGTTTTATTACATTTCCTTTGTGCATCTCCTCCTACAATTCGTCCCCATGGAGACCAAGATTCCCCTGGCCATTCAGTTTTGGGCCCCCTCTGTACTACAAAGCCTACCGTTTCCTAGTCATACTGGTGTCAGAACATAGTTTGGGTTTGCCTGAGGGTAGGCCCGAACAAAACCCATACTAGTGTTTTAGCCTTGGTAAAGAGCAGAGCACAGCTTCTTCTCATCCACACAGACAAATCTTGTTCTCACTTCGTGTGGGGTGCTTAAACGGGGAGTCTGCAGTATGTGCAGGACCTTATTCATTCAGCGACACCTCCGCCTTGGGAAAATTTTGAGATAGAGAGAGAAGGTGGGTGAGGGAATATCTGTTGTTGGAGCAACTCCTATTAGTGGAAAGGACAAACTTTTGAGCTTCACAGAGCTCTTCCTCAGGTCTGGAGAAAGTAACCAGATCGTCCAAGCTAAATACAAGGTGGGACAGATTGTTAAACCTAAGGGATTCACACCTGTTGAGGGAGACCATAGAATCATAGAATATCAGGGTTGGAAGGGACCTCAGGAGGTCATCTAGTCCAACACCCTGCTCAAAGCAGGACCGATCCCCAACTAAATCATCCCAGCCAGGGCTTTGTCAAGCCTGACCTTAAAAACTTCTAAGGAAGGAGATTCCACCACCTCCCTAGGTAACACATTCCAGTGTTTCACCACCCTCCTAGTGAAAAAGTTTTTCCTAATATCCAACCTAAACCTCCCCCACTGCAACTTCAGACCATTACTCCTCGTTCTGTCACCTGCTACCACTAAGAACAGTCTAGATCCATTCTCTTTGGAACCCCCTTTCAGGTAGTTGAAAGCAGCTATCAAATCCCCCCTCATCCTTCCCTTCCGCAGACTAAACAATCCCAGTTCCCTCAGCCTCTCCTCATAAGTCATGTGTTCCAGTCCCTTAATCGTTTTTGTTGATTAGGGGACATCGGATGAAGTGAGCAGTAGCTCACAAAAGCTTATGCTCAAATAAATTCTTTAGTCTCTAAGGTGCCACAAGTCCTCCTTTTCTTTTTGCAGATACAGACTAACATGGCTGCTACTCTGAAACCTGTCTTTGTGAAAAGTGTTCACCCACAGGTGACAGGCTGTTTTTTTTATATAATTTTTCTGTGTGAGCTCTTTCAAGAGCACAGTGATTGTCTGACTTCGCCCATGTAGTTGTTGCTGGGGCATTTGGTGCACTGGATGAGATACACTACATGTTGTGATAGGCAAGTGCAGGACCCGGGGATCTTGAAAAGTATGTTATCGGATTATTCATCATTATAGCAGTAGAGAGAGATGTCTGCAGGTTTTGCATCTGTTGCTCTGTCAGGGTCTGTTGCTGCTTTGAGTTGGTGTGTCCTGATCTGTGGGGAGCTTGCTTCGGATGATGAGCTTGGCAACACTGGGAGGGTATTTGAAGGCCAAAAGAGGGGATTCAGGAAAGATTTCTTTCAGGATGGGGTCCCCATCTAGTACAGGTTGTAATTGTTTGATGCTTCCTCATATGGGTTCCAATGTGGGGTGGTAGGTGACAATGAGGGGTGTGCAATCAGAGGGGATTTTATTTCTGTATTGAAGCAGGTTCTCCCAGAGTATTTGGGTGGCCCACTCCATGATGTGATCTACTTCTCTGGTGGAGTGTCCTTGTTTAGTGAAAGTGGTTTTAAGTGTGTGGAGATGTGTATCCCAGACTTTCTCTTCTGAGCATATTCTGTGGTATTTGAGTGCTTAGCTGTGTATAAAAACATCTTCTGTATTTTCCGCAGTATGCATCCGATGAAGTGAGCTGTAGCTCACGAAAGCTTATGCTCAAATAAATTGGTTAGTCTCTAAGGTGCCACAAGTACTCCTTTTCTTTTAGCTGTAGATAATAGATTTCTTGGTGTGTCTAGGGTGGTTACTGGATCTGTGGAGGGAAGTGTGGTGAGCCATGGGCTTCCCTTGTGGAATTTGATTGTGATGTCCCAGAAGCTGATGCTAGTGTGGGAGTGTTAATTTAGAGAGAGTGTGATGGATGGGTGGTGGCTGTTGAGGTGTGGGGGAAATCTGTGAGGGAGTGGCCTATAAACAGGTTGGCATGTTGGGGAGCCATCTTAGTACCCATGGCTGTTCCCATCATTTGGACAGCGTGTTTGTTGTTAAAGGTAAAGTGGTTGTGGGCGAGGATGAAATGGATGAGTCTGGAGATGTTTGCAGTGGATTTCTGAGTGGTGTTGATATCTGAGGCAGGCAGCAATACCATCGTGGTGAACGATGTTTGGCGTCTAGGAAATTGACTTCCATAGGGGCAAGGATGGTGTTCTGAGGGAGCTAGTTAATGCTGCAGATTTTCTGGAAGAACTTAGTTGTGGCCTGGAGGAAAATGGCCTTTTGGAGGATGGTTTCCCTTGGTCCTGATGTTCCTTCAGTCAGAGTGCCGTGGCCAAATATGATGGGTCTGCCTAGGTTCCCTTGTGTATCTTGGGAAGTTTGTAGAAGGTCTCTTAGAATTGTTTGGGGAAGAATTTGATGATATCTTTAAATTCCTGTGTGGATTATGGTGTAGGTAAGTCTGCTGCAGTTTCCACGGTAAACATCTGATGAAGTGAGCTGTAGCTCACGAAAGCTCATGCTCAAATAAATTGGTTAGTCTCTAAGGTGCCACAAGTACTCCTTTTCTTTTTGCGAATACAGACTAACACGGCTGTTCCTCTGAAACCTGGTATTCTTTCAGTTCTTTGTAGTAGATGGTATCAGAATTGTTGGTGGGCTCATCATGAGTAAGGCTGCAAGTCTGTCATGGAGGTCACGGATTGAATTTCCAGGACCTTTCTGACTTCTGCAGTGGCCAGTGCGGCTGGCCCCAAGGCTACCTGAGCAGATGGGGCAGCCCCGGGGCCAGATGCGCCAGCCACTGCTGGAGCAGCCCTGGGGGCCAACGGAGCAGCAACGGTCCCGGGGGTGCCCCTGGAGCAGCAACGGTGTCTCTAGGTTCCACACCGCCCAGGCCCCCCTCAACTCCCTGGGGTTCCCAGAGCAGCTAAGATTTGGTCAGGGGTATTTATAGTACAAGTCATGGACAGGTCATGGTCTGTGAATATTTGCTTATTGCCCGTGACTTATCCATGACTTTTATTAAAAATACCTATGACTAAATCTTAGCCTTAGTCATGATTGAGGACTACAATGGTGCCTCCTTTGTCTGCTGATTTGACCATTAACTGATAAGTGGATTTTTTTTGCTTGTGACTATTGGTGCGACGTGGTAGCTGTGGGTGATGTCTTCGTTGTGAAAATTCCTTGAGGTAGAGTCGGTGAACGAATGTTTCCAGGTCTCCACATCAGACGTTCGGTCCCTTGGAGAGTACAGCTAATTCAGTTCCCGGTGTCTTGATAGCTTGATGATATTGGGGTGTCGTGTAGTGTCCATGTGGATGGGTCCTGGTGTCGTGGTTTCTCCTAGAAGTTAAACTTGATAATAACAACCACCAACGCGGTGATTTGTGGAATCTGTGCTGTGGAGTTAGTCTAATTTGTTTTGTTTTTTTTATAGTGTTCCATAGACAGAGCCTCAGAGAAGCTTCACTGCTTAAAATGGAAATATTTAGCAACTTGTTTATAATCACTGTGGATATGATTTCTTATTTGCCTTTTGATGCTGCAGTTCAGTTTATATTTCTAGTCACTCCTACTGTGCTTAGCTCAGTGAGAGAAGTGCAATGACTGGGCAGAAAAAACATCTGCCAGAATCCACATTTTTCTTAGAGTGCTGGTCCTCATGTACCTGAGTCTAACAAGTAGTGTCCACTGGCCCACACATGCTCTGGACCAATGGTATAAGAGGCAGTGGGGGCCAGCACCTCTCCAGTTCCTTCTTAC
Organism: Lepidochelys kempii; assembly: GCF_965140285.1. Lineage (NCBI taxonomy): Eukaryota > Metazoa > Chordata > Testudines > Cheloniidae > Lepidochelys > Lepidochelys kempii. The sequence continues at coordinate 14,558,945 of NC_136380.1, forward strand.
TGCCATGTGGAATCCCAATGTCCACAGATTTTCTCCAGATTTTCTCTTAGATCTCCTGTAAATAGCTATGGGTAATAGTTTTATATTTTTTACATTAGCATAGTTAGAATTTTATAGTATCGTTCGTACAGCTTGGTTTTTTCCTGTTCTGGTCAGAAGCCTTTTAAGTAGGCTTGAAAAAGTGGATGTGAGGCCTGTGTTCACAATAGCTCCTAACTCAGACAGTGTGTCCATACACCAGCCTTGCATTTCTCTCTCTTAAGATACCCCATGTAGGGTCGAGCTCAGACTTTGTCTGTGCAGGTCCTAGCCTGTTGTTTCTGAGTGAGTGACTGCAGCCTGTGAAAGAGACTGTCAAGTGATGCTCAGTGGAAACAGGATTAGCTTGCTTTGTTCATTTTAATGAAACCCGAACTACTCGGTAAGACATGAGAAGCTATGCAAGAGCAGGGAGTGCTTTAGCAAAGGGTAACCGGTATGTTTGCGCTGGCTGACCAAGATCTTTGCTTGAATGCTGCCCCCTTCTGACAGCTTTGGACATTGCACTTGTATTTGAAATAGTTATCTTTATCTTGACCTCATGTGACTCATGTGGTGAGAGTTGTGGGTGTTCCCCCTTTCTTTGTCTGTTTGACTAGTCTGTCTTTGATTTTCTAGACAGACATTGTGGCTTACTCTTATTTTTGTAAAACAGCATGTACATTGATGGAAACCTCTTCAAGCCAAAGGGTGCGGCAGCACCCCTACTTGCAGCACCCATGAATAGCTGTGACTGCGGGGTACCAACTCCATGTAACCAGCCAGCCTTTATGGGCACGCCAACAAACACTCTGCAGGCCATCAGTCCTCTGTAAACCACAATTTGAGAACCAATGCAGCTGACCAGTACATGTTACCAAACCTTTTAAACAGCGTATGACTGCAAATCCAGAGCTCACTGGGACTTTGGTGCACATCATGATCATTCAGTATAGATCTACCAATGAACTGGCCCCTACCCACTGAGTAAAGGAGAATATCTGTTAGCAGCGAGCAGATTTAAACCATGATGCTGGGCAGATTTAGTTCCATCTGTGAAGTGCCGTAGTCATTACACATCCTACCCCAAGCCAGTGTGTTCCAGTAACATTACATGATTCTCCCTGAGTACATTGTATGAAGTCTTGTAATATTTTTTTTAGTAATGTTGCTTTGTTGTCTCTCTCCAACCTTTTAATGATCTCCTGTAAGTATTTTGATTTTTGTTGTATTGTTGTTGCAGCGTCATGTGTGGCTGACCGAAAGGGGGATTTATAAACATTGCTACTTTATTAATAAACTTTTTCACTGCTTCTTCCCTAGCTGGCACCAGAAAACACTCTGATGTCCTTCCAAAAAGCAGTGGAGCAGAAAATACATGGAGTGCAAGCTGATGTAGCGATAAGGCAAGTCTGTGTAACTGTTTGCTTCAAGTGCAATGATTTTCTTTAGGGACCGGTCCAACCCAAATCCCTAGATCTGCTTTGTTTTGTTTCCAGATCTGAATTTTGCCACTTAAGTTTTCCACTGTGGCATCCTCTGAGAAGGGCCTCTTGGAGAGTGTGCTCGTATCTTCTCATATGCTGCTATTTATAAAGTATGTAAGTTAGTCATTTGGCTGGCACAATGATTAGGGATTAAATTATAAAGGAAACCAGGCTTTCTACTAATCTTCATATCAAGGGCCAAAATTCACGACAGGGTGCCATCTTATAGTTTGCTTTATTATGATGAAATAAGGTAACGTGGGGCTGGTTTGCCTTAGTCTGGCTGCCTTCTCCAAAGGAGTACAGTGGAACCTGCTTGTAAAGAGCTTGGCTATCATGAAGTTCTGGTCGCATGGAAGGAAAATGAAAGTCCTAAATTTTTTCATTGTGTTGTACAGTGCCACCCGAGTTAAAACAGTCATGAGAATTTACCAGCCCAGATGCAAAATCCCTTTGCCTTCCCTTACCCTGATGTAGAAAATGTAATTAGATTTGTGTCTGCCTGTTTACCCACACACACACCTAACCCCCCACAAAAAAAACCAGTTCTACCCTCTAGAACTTGGCAAGGCTGAGTTGGGGGAGTCTTTGAAAGAGTGGAGTTATTCTCACATAAAAAATGTCTAAGAGGGCAATTTTCTGCATTTAATTTTCTCAGACCTCCTAGATCTCTTTAATATAAATATTGTATGCATGTTTTTTTCATAGACATCCAACATGTGCACATTTGCAGAAAGCAGATTGGACATAGTCTGTACAACAAACTTCCATTCAGTTGGAGCAAACAGTGGGAGGCAAAACTTGAAAGGGACATTTTTAAGGATGATTGTGTACGACCGCTATTACGGTAGCACCTAGCAGCAGCAGTCAGGCTCAGGGCCCCATAGTAGAACCGCTGTGTACAAACACAGAGTAGAAGGACCGCCCTTGCCCCAAGGAGCTAATTTAAGGCCAGGTGCAGCATTGTGTGTGATAAAGAATAAGCAGCAGCGAGGGAGGGAGGGAGGCCGGCCAGCTATATGAAAGGTTAGGTGGTATATTTATTTTGAATTAGAAGATACAAGTCACAGACAAATATCTAAAGTTCCTGCTGCTTGTCTTTGAACTTGCCCATTTGGACCAAATTGAAGGTTGTTAAGTGGAAGATATAAAAAGGGAGAGTATCACAGTGGTTATGGTTAATGTTGTTCAGCTGACTTCTCCTCAATTTGCATGCAACAGAAATGAATGAAGTGGAATAGACGAATGGGGCACAGGAGAAAAAAAAAAAGGAAGTGAAAGAGGAGAATAGAGGCAGGGCGAAATGGGGAAGGGATAGCAGGAGAGGACTCACTTCCACTTTGGCTGTGGATGTACAGCAAACCACATTCAGAAAAGGCATTCCCTTTAGTACCTTCCCAGGGCTTTAACCACACTTGCCAGGCTGAATCCTGGAGAGGGTGCTTTTTATTTCTGTCAGGTTAGATACTAAATCTGATTCTCTTTGCATGGGGGAGGATGTGGATTCTCATGGTTTCATTTTCCTGCACTGAAAGTGACCTTCTCTTGCTTGTCTAATAATGACACTGCGTTTGCATATAGTGTGGATCAGGATTCATATCTGATGCTAAGAAATAGCTTGAAATTAACCCACTAGAGAGACACATAATTGGTATTTAAAAAAACACCCAAAAAACCTCTTTGGTGGGTTATTCTATCTGAAAGGCATCTCTGCGGTAGATAGGCTTGTGGGTTGTGGAGTTTGAACATCAGGGCTTCTCTTTTGCAATCGCTGTCTGACAGCAAACAGATTTAAACCCTAATGGAAGTTCCTGTCTGCTGTAACGGGAGGTCATTTTGCAGTGTTGAAGGACAAATCAGGGTTGATAGCGGCTTAATCCCTTAATGAATTCACTTTTGAATTACTCTAAACTGTTGCAAAGAGAATACCATTGGAAGCAAAATAATCGCTTGTGTGTTGGGGATGATCCTGGTCGCTTTGCATACCTATTCTATTCGACATTGGTGAGGCCTCATCTGGAGTACTGTGTCCAGTTTTGGGCCCCACACTTCAAGAAGGATGTGGATAAATTGGAGAGAGTCCAGCGAAGGGCAACAAAAATGATTAGGGGACTGGAACACATGACTTATGAGGAGAGGCTGAGGGAGCTGGGATTGTTTAGCCTGCAGAAGAGACGAATGAGGGGGGATTTGATAGCTGCTTTCAACTACCTGAAAGGGGGTTCCAAAGAGGATGGCTCTAGACTGTTCTCAATGGTAGCAGATGAAAGAACGAGGAGTAATGGTCTCAAGTTGCAGTGGGGGAGGTTTAGATTGGATATTAGGAAAAACTTTTTCACTAAGAGGGTGGTGAAACACTGGAATGCGTTACCTAGGGAGGTGGTAGAATCTCCTTCCTTAGAGGTTTTTAAGGTCAGGCTTGACAAAGCCCTGGCTGGGATGATTTAACTGGGAATTGGTCCTGCTTTGAGCAGGGGGTTGGACTAGATGACCTTCTGGGGTCCCTTCCAACCCTGATATTCTATGATTCTATGATTCTAACCGAGTCAGCCAACCTTATGGAAGAGCGGAGTTGAAAGTATCACGCAAGCACCCTGAGCCTGGACCAGATCATCCTGCTGAAATGGCAGTCCTGTGTCCACTGCCCCCTCCAGGAGAACCCTGATCTGTACTTCAGCTGAAAAGCTTTTGTCTCCCCTACCTCCATGGGAACGTGGAGTCTGCATGTTTCCTTGACATCATGCCCCGCCTTGATTCATAAAATGCATCCTGTAAGATCTTTATAAAGTCAGGGTTCCACTATACATGCAGTGCCTTTCTTACCTATGCATGTTTGTATGGTGCTACTTAGCCCATGCGTTCCAAATGACAGTACACCTGGATGGGGCCCAGGAGGGGATTAGAAAGGGGAGAGAATGTTAAAGGCCACGCAGGGTTTCTGCATGGCACTGTGGTGGTTAAAGAGGGTCTGAGTACACTGTGCTGAGAAATGTACTGAGTCGTAGGCTCCTGTCTACCTTAAGCATTCAACACACTTCATTCCGTGTCTGCTCGGCAGTTTTAAACCCCATGAAAGACCTTCAGATGTCGAGGCATGATGTGCTTCTAGCCAGGACTGGTGCTCTGTCAGCGTGTTGCTTTGGGTGGAAAGGCAGTTTATATAATTCATTGCTAGAAATAGAAAACTAGATCTGAGTGACATTTCAGATAAGGGCCTTCTGCAGGCAGTGGTGAAGCTGGGACTGCATTTGCTCTGTCAACTAAAGTAGGTCTTTGTACCGCTCCCAGCTCAAGGCAGACTCCCAATTAGGTTCAAATGGGTTTCACTGTAACCCTGTCCGTATTCAAGATCTCCCTCTTGAGCCTCACTCCAGTGGGGATCTGTGCTTTGATACCCCGAGCCGTTTCCAGGGCTTCACCCCCCGCACCTCAGGCCAGCCGATCACTGGAGAAGCGTGGCAGCAGCTTCCTGACGAACAGCTGTCCCAACATGTCTTCCCCACTGCGAAAATCATGTCTAGAGCCTTATTCTTTCAAAAGAGTTTGCTGCACTGCTCTGAGATAGATTTCAAACCTCCACAGCAAAGAATTCCCATCCACAGCTCTTCAACCTCTGTGGGATCCCTCTTTTTCTTTTAATGTTGCCACACTTCTGTCATCTTTTTTGAAGTGTTTGTTAAACACCTGGGTGGGGCCTATGGGCACTGTATAGATGCGGCTATTTTACTTCATGGGGCAAAATTCTGTTTATGGTATCTGCCCGCTCCTCTGCAGCTGCTTGTATGGATGCTGCCTTCAATATATTTTACTCTGAATCTAGCACACCTCTCTAGGTTAACCCATATCTTCAGAGGAAATGTGTGTGTGGTTATTATGGTCAGAAAAGCAATTTCATAAAAATAACAACTTAGCTCAGCTCATCTGCTGCCTGGTCTGCATTACAAGTGTATCTGGTTTTTCTGACCAAAATATGGATGTTTGTTACTCCGGTTTTAGCACTGCAGAGCCGGTACAACTATGGATAGTAAGGCTGGCTCCTACATCCTCAACAAAATTGTTCAGTAAGTTCAGGTATAAAGCCATGGTTAGTTCCCTTTTTAAAAAAGTTCATAATGTAATGAGAGACAGGCAGGCGTAATGTGACCACAGGATTAAGAACCAGAGTGCTAATCCTAGCCCCAACACTATCTCCATCTATGGCCTGGGGCGAGTCTCCTAATCCCCTTCCTAGTTTTCACATCTGTGGAATGGGAATACTGCTCCTGTACTTCACAGGGTCGTTGTGAAATGTAGCCAGCTCATGTTTGGAGAGCTCTTTGTGGCCTAAACCCTTTATGCTACTGCTGAGTAGTAGTAGTTGGACCGTTTAGGGCAAGGTGAATCTCAAAAGGTTACTCTGGATTTCATGTTTGCTTTGGATGTTTATCGGAACTTTTTGCGCAGTTGGGCTGGGAATCTCGTGAAAATAGGCTCTCTTGTGAGATCCCCCAGCATCTTCTGCTTCCGACTGGCTTGTAAATAACACAAGCACTGTGCCTCTTGCCATATTTGTGTGCTTCCTGCCCCCAACCAAGTCCCAGAAGGGCAAAAGCAGGTCAAAATGAAAAATGAACCACCAAAAAACACCCACAACTAAACCCGAGGAACTAGATAACTCTTCTTCAGCAACCTGTGTCGTCCATTCCGACTGCACTGTTGCTGTCATTTGTTCCTTGTGAGGTGATGTTTTCAAAAGTGCCTAGGTTACTCAGGATACTAAATCACATTTTCAAAAGTGACTTAGGCTTTGTCTACACTTACAGCGGCATGTAGAGTACATACACTACACGCCCCCCAGCATGAGTTTAAATAGCCAAGACAAGGCTTATGCGAGTAGACTAAAGACACGGCAGAACCTTAAGGTAGGTACCCTACAGGGCTGTCTACCCACCCAAACCATAGGGAAAGGCTCTGGTAGTGGAAAAAAGGGTTCTGGCAGTAGGGAGGCAGCTCCTTGCTGTTGGAAACTTTCCTCGCTGCATCACCCATGCCAGACACTTTTCACTGCAGCGTGTACTACACGTACCCTACACAAAGTCACCACCGGTACAGACTATGCATCAGACACTTAATGGTCTAAACCTTATTGAAATTCCACGGGACTTTGAGGGTCCTACACAGGGAAATTGGGGTCCTAAGTAACTCAGGTGCTTTTGAAAATGTTATCATTATTTTAACATTATCAAAATGCTATCTAATTTTTAGGTTGTAAGACTTTCGGGGCAGGCATTATTTGCTTTACACATGTATAAAGGGCCTCCCATGCTAAAACAAAATTAACGGGATTCAGAATGAATTTTCAGAGGGTTTTGGGCCTCAGTAGAACGGGGTGAGGTTTTGGCAATCATTCAGGTGGGGAGTTTTGTTCTTATCCAAGTTAGTTTACCAAATCCTAAGAGAAACTCTAAGTTAAGGGTGGAGCTGTGCAAACCTTGAAATGGATGAAAGTATCTGAAATGCATTTTAAAGATGATTTTTCTCCTGTGTGTGTAGCTTTGTAAATGAATCAAGAACACTGAGGGCCTGCAAAATTAATTGAGATCTTGACCCCATTTTAACCCTGGTCTGAAAAGCTGGAGAGAGGGTGGAGCAGAAACCATCTGTTCTTCTCTAATATTGTGTACGTGCTAGCTAATAGCCATAGGTTAATGGAGATGCTTGTTTGCTTTGCAGCTATGATGGGGTGCCATTCCTTATGCACGACAAGACACTCAGGAGGACAACTAACGTGGAGGAAGTGTTTCCAGAACTGGCCTACGAGCATTCTTACATGTTCAACTGGACTGACCTGGAGAGGCTTAATGCTGGAAAATGGTTCCTAAGGGTGCGTGCGATCATATACTGAAGATAGGGTCCCTACCATCTGGAGGGGGTGGGGGCAGGGTGTTGTGTGCCCTGTATCCAAAGTCAGGACATTGGTTGAAAGTTCACACCACAGACCCTGTCAGGTGGATGGGCATGCTGCTGTCCCGATAATAAAAGGGTTTAATGAAGGGTGAATAGACCAAGCCAGGCTTCCCCGGTGCTGCTTTGTCAACCCCATTCAACTCTGCCCTACGGCACCAAGTACCTTAGCTCTGCCGTTTTGATTGTTGGGCACAGCACTATAGCCAATTCCAGCCTGTCAAATGAAGGAATCTTCCAGAGGCCCCCACCACGGTTCTAAAACGGAATGCACAAATGTTGGTCTGTGTTTGCACGTCCTGAAACTCTGACTTCTGTGCACAAACATTGAATTTTGCATTTGCATCTGCTGGGAGCTGGTGGCAGGTTGATAGGGCAATGGGCTAAGAGTAAAGAGACTTGGCTTCTAAAGCTGCTCAGCCGCACAGCTGCTTGAGAACATGGGCAAGCCACTTGCACTGTTTCTCAGATCCCCATTTTAAAAATGAAGAAAATAGGACAAAAAAAGTGTTAAGTATTATTCCTTATTGGTACTGCCGTGAGTTCTCCTAGCAGGCCCTCAAATGTTACTGCACATCAGTCAAAAGCTTCCTCCATCCCCATGTTAGGCAGAGACAAAGAAGAGTTGTGTTTATATTGAATCAGCTCCTTACAGAGAATATAGCACTTGTCCTTTCTTGCTAAAATACTCCTGATTGTGAGGCTCTTCTACAGCCTCTCGAAGATGAGAACTTTTGGTTGTATCCTGCTTTCGCTCTGCACAGCAGTGGGATGTTGCAAAAACCCTCTTGTGTTCTAATGTTTTTAAAATCCTTAGTGCAATTTACCAGTCCAACAGCAATGTGCTTCCTCTTTATTTCGCTTTTAAGACCCCTTACCATGCCTCCTGTGTGGGGATTAACATGTAAATCAGATGGTGGGGTGAATGGATTCTGAGCAGACTCCATTTTTTTTATCAAATACCATTTCTTTCTTAATAAAGCTGGGGGCTGATCTCAGATTCACCCTCGGCTGAGTGCAATAGAGATGACATGGAGGTTTAATGGAAGGTGACGCTCAGATTTAATGAATATATATATCCCAGCTCCTCTGCACTGTCAGATAAGGAACCTCTCCAGATTGCACAGCGTATTGGGGACTGGCAGCTCTGCGTCTGTCTGAAGTGACTCATCGCTAGTGGCGTCTAGCATTTCCTCTGCCACAACATCCATCCAGCAGTGTCACTAGGGTGCGGCCACCAATTATGGACTCCCTTTGTAATTCTGCCTGTCCAGTTCCTCGGCCTGCCGAGTAAATTCTGTTTGAATGACGCTGAGTTCCCCTACTTGGGTGTCTAACAAAACAACACCCACATAGCTTCCGGCTGCCTGGGGAGAATGTCTAAAGCAGTGGTCCCCAAGCTGTGGGGCTGCCCCCCTACGGGGGAGCAGAAGAACATTTGGGGGGCAGGCAACAGGACCCAAGAGGGGGTGGAGAAGGAGCACCACCCAGCCGCAGCTCTGGCCCCAGCCATAGCTCCGCTTGGCCCCCCTGCTCTATCCCCCAGGCCCAATTCCCCTCGACGCCTTGCTCCTGCCCCAGCTCCTGCCCCATCCCCAGTTCTGCTCTTAGCTCCACCTTCAACCCAACCTCTTCTGCTGAGCCAACTGTGCAGTAATGGAGCCGGGGGAAGCACAGACTGATTCCACTACTGGTAAGGGGGTGGGGGTGCGACAGGAAAAGTTTGGGCACCGCTGGTCTGAAGGGTCAGCACTATCGCTTGATTTCAATCACCGAAGGCTGCCTTTTTTGTAGCGTTTCCCCGGGTTGCCTTCTCATTACTCTTTGTGGTTGGATGATGATGTTTAGATGGTTTTAAACCAAGGTATAGCACTTTTCATCCAAGGGTCCCAAAGCACTTTAGAAAGGATGGTAAATAGAGGAACACAATAATTCTACTAGATTGGATCAGACCACTGGTCTGTCTAGCCCCAGATCCTGTATCCAACAGTGACCTGTACTGACGTCTTCAGAGGACAGGGCAAGAAACATCTCAGGAGGCTATGATGGGGTAACCTGTCCCCCAGGGAAAACTTCCTCTTGATACCCCATAGCAAGAGGTTTTTTGTTGGTTTTTTTTTTGGGGGGGGGGGGAGAGAATCATCACCATGTCATAGAATATCAGGGTTGGAAGGGATCTCAGGAGATCATCTAGTCCAACCCTCTGCTCAAAGCAGGACCAGTCCCCAGTTTTTTTCCCCAGATCCCTAAATGGCCCCCTCAGGGATTGAACTCACAACCCTGGGTTTAGCAGGCCGGTGCTCAAACCACTGAACTTTATTCCCTGAAGCGTGAGGGTTTAAATCTCTTCCAAAATTCTTTTGGGTTTTCAATCTTTACTATAATGGCCTCTTCAGTCCTAGCAGATAAAAGTAAAACAAGATTGTATGGCTGAAATAAGGTGGAATTTTTTATTAGTGAGCGTAATTAACCTTTGGAACAATTTACCAAGGTTTGTGGTGGATCCTCCATCACTGGGAATTTTTAAATCAATATTGGGTGTTTTTCTAAAAGCTCTGCTCTAGTTCAAACAGGAGTCAATTCAGGGAAGTCTTATGGCCTGTGTTAAACAGGAGCTCAGACTAGATAATCACAGTGGTCACTTCTGGCCACCAAATCTATGAATCTGTTATAACTCTGGATGGTCTTTGTATTCATATAAGTATCCCGTCCTTTTTAGAAGCCTAGTAACTCTTGATCTCAGTCATATCTAGTGGCAGTGAGTTCCATGGGCTAATTAATACTTCCTTCATCCGTTTTGAATTTTCCACCTTTCTGTTTCTGTATTATGAAATGGGCCAAATTAGATGTTTCCAGACTCTTCAAATGTATTTTCATGCCCCTGATCGTTCTGCTCACCCATTTCCAACCCCCTTCTATTTCTGCTATAGTCTTTGAGGTGGGGTGACCAGAACTGCATACAGTACTCCTGGTAAGCATGCATCATATCCTCCAATGGGAAAACAGGGTCAGGGAGGATTTGCCAAAGTCGTTCAACAAGTCAGTGTCAGAACTGAAAATAGAAGCCATCTCTCTTGGCACCTAGTTCAGTACCTTATTCACTGGGGCCACACTGCCTCCTGGTATGAAAGACGTTGCTTGACTGTTCCCTTTCAGGACTGAGACCTATCAATAGAGCTGGGTGGGAAATGGTTTCCCACACTGTGAAAATTTCTGAGATTTCAAATATGGTTCCCGTTCCAGGATGTAACTGAGGCCTCGTGAAATTTTTCATGAAGAACAAGAGAGAGAGGGGAGGAGCGAGAGAGATCACAGAATACCCAGGGGACCAGGGTGCTCACCTGGGACATGTGAGGCTGAGATTCAAGTCTCTCTGCCTGATTCACAGCAAGGACTTGGACCTGGGGTTCTGACCTTCCCAGGGAGTGCCCCCAGCCACCTGGTTACTGGGCATTCTGAAGTCTGGGTTGCCTCTCTCTCTGACCAGCAATTCCATCCTGGACCTGAGAAACCTTTCCTGACTACAGTTTGAATGGAAACCGACCCTTTCCCAGAAAAGACATCTGTTTTAATTAATCAGTATTTTCTGGCAAAAAAACCCTGTTGTGTTGGCCAACTTTCCCTAGCAGCTTGGCTAGTCACAAGGCAGATTTCAGGGGCAGCTGCCAGAGGTAACTTCATTGCCACCACGACGTGGGCAGAAATGAGTTCTGTCTGACCTCTGTCACAGCAGGGACCCCAGATGCATGGCAATAACTTTGACCCTTGTTTGTTTTCAGAGTGACCCCTTCTGGACTGCTGGCTCCCTCTCGGGTTCAGATTACCTGGAAGCTGCAAACCAATCGGTCTGTAAGCTGGCTGATATGTTGCAGATCGCCAAGGACAACATGTCAGTGATCTTGAACTTTCAGGACCTGCCACGAGATCATCCATACTACAGCACTTACATCAACATTACCCTGCAAACCATACTGGACTCTGGGATCCAGCAGCAGGCTGTAAGTCCTGCAGCGTTTTGGAGACAGGCTCGTGGGCTGGCTCTTTCAAGCTCAGAGGAAGAGGAGTTTGCTTTAGTAACTGGAGAAATCAGGGTTCCATGCAGAAGATTGATTTCTGGCCAGTTTTCTTTCTGCTGTAGAGGCTTTTGACCTCCTCTGTGCTTAGCCATGGTGAAACCATGCTGCTCACTTCCCGATTATAGTGTCCATCCTCTAACTCTCAGCGGTCTGGGGTGTTCCGATCCCAGAAAGCCTCTCTCTTCGTTCCCTTGCACTGCTCTCTTGCAATGTGGGTGCTGTTTGGGTCGCACCAGGATTTGGGCTGCCCCAGAGCACACAATCTGCCGGGGCTCACACAGGGAAATCAGGATGCAGGCAGTGCGGTATCAGGAGGCCTCGTCACAGCTTGATCCCAATGTTCTCTGAGGCTGAATGGTGCTGGGTCCTGCCACCAGGGGTGTAGGATGCAGAGACAATCACAGACCTCTTCATGTGAGTGGCTGTGCTAAAGTGCCCAGCAGCAGGAGCACGTGAGACTCCTCCAGCACAAGACAGCTCCTTCCAGTGTGTCCAGCTAATCCCCAGAGCCAGGTTTCAGTACAAAAGCGAAGGGAAGCCTCCCTCTCCAGTAAGCCCCCATCAGTTCCTGCCTCTTCCCACCTTTCAAGGAATTGTTGCCCCTTTGGCCAGATGGTTCCCAAAATCCGGCACCTTGCAGGGTGGTGTTTTCGGTTTGGATGAGAAATCAGTGATGCAGAGTCAGGGTATCTTAGCGTGATCTGTTTATTTACAGAATGTGCTTGTGGTCCTGTTTCCCTGAACAGAAGGAGGAACAAACATGCACACAGGCAGCTTCTGTTGGCAGAAATCCCATCCACACCTGCACTGTCCCAAGAAGCGGCTGCCAGTCTGCCTCTGCTTCTCCCCAGGGCTCCAGAGGTCCTGCTTGCTCAGTTACTCACTCCAGCTGCTGAACCTGCAGCCTCGACCCAGCTCCTAGGAAACCCTGTTAGCTGCATGAGCTCCCAGCAGCCACTCTCTTCCTTTAAGCAATGATTCTTTCAGGGTGGGAGAAGCTGGAAGTGGCAGGAGCTTACTGCAGAGCGAAGATTCCCATTTCCCAGGTTCAAACCTCGGGGCACTGGGGCAGCTCTTGAAATGTGACATCTGCTCAGCCCAGCCAAAATGGGAAACATCTGAGATTTCCCCCTCCTTCCCTTCTGATTTTAAATTGTTGAAAGTAGCTTACAGTCAAACATGCGGATGTGCTAAGCAGCTGAACATCTTGTGACTGTGAAATATTTCAGACTCTCCAGTTAGGTGAATAATACATCTGTATGCAGAGGAAAAATGGAAATATTTAGCAATCACACTTATGAAATGATTAGCCTGGGGAAGGATCCATTTTAAGCTGTCTTTCTAATGACTACTGCTGCCACCCGAGTTTCAATTAACCATGAGGCTACACCATCAGATATTTATTTATTTATTTATTTTTGTGAGCCTGTTTGAATTTCCGTCAGCTTTCCTGGAGCTCATTTTATCACAAGGGGAATCGTGCTCCCTTCTTTGCAATTGTGTGGGTGAGCTAATGCAAAGAGGTGAGCAAAATAATTATGAAAATACAAGCCCTTGGTAGTGAGAACAAAATCCATTTTGATGCACTCTGCCTAGTTCTATGAACTGAACTCCTTTGCTCCAGAATTTCCAGCCTAGCTGGCTGAAAATGTGCATAACCTGTTTTAAACTGTTTTGGTGCATTATTAGGTGAGCATTGATTAGTTATTCTTCATTGATTAGTGGAATTTAAGGCCAGAAGGGACCAGTATGGTCATCTGGTCTGACCTCCTGAATAACACCAAAGATTTTCACCCAGTAATTCCTGTGTCGAGCCCAGACCTTGTGACTGAGGGTAGAACCTATTATTGTTAATTGATTAAACTAATGTGTGTACAGTGCTTTGAAATCGGAGTGGGAAGTGCTAAAAATTGCCAGGTTTGAACGGATTTAGTGCTGATGGAAGTGAAGACTGAATAATTCTAGTTTGAGCTGGGCATAGTTTGGCCAGTTGCTGGAAAGCTTTTCCTACCCAGCTCTGCCAGAGCCTGCTTGGTATCCTTTCCATGGGTCCTTCTTGTGCTGAAATGGATGTTTTGATGGGCGCAAAGTGCATCTTAGCATGAAACCTTCCAATATCTTATCCCTTGTCCTCTGGGTTAGAATTTAAACCCGTGTCCCTCGAGCTGAAAGTCTGGTGCCAAGACCCCACATTGCCAGCTAGTCAGCCCTGCATTCAAAATGCAGTCAAGTAAAGACGTGTGAGGCTTTAAGCCCCTTTAAGCTGATTATAGCATTAGTGCAAACTCTCTAGCTTGGCTGTCCTTCCCGCTTCTTTGTACTCCAAACTGCTCAGAGCCTGTGTTCCTAACGCTTTCCCAGCTGCAGACAGGTTTCCGTCTTTGAGAATCATCTCTTTAATCAGAATGGCTCCATTTATTGACTCTCTCTCTGTATCTCCAGGTGATGTGGCTGCCCAACACGGGGCGGCAGCTGGTGAGGCGAATTGCGCCAGGTTTCCAACAGACTTCTGACATCAAAGCAGACGTGGAGCGCTTGAGAGACAAAGGCATCAAACAGCTGAACCTGCGGTACACTAAGGTCACCAGTGAGGACATCAGGTGCGGGCCTCAGCTTTCATTGGTCTGAATTTCCACTTGCTGTGTGCATGTGCTGTGTGCATTTGGCAAAGCCAAAGTATATAGCTGCTCCCTTGCCCCTTCCCATTGAGGCCTGCTGGGCTCTCAAGCTGTGGTCAAGCCAGGAACCAGGACCTGTGGCTCTCAACCCACAGATTCTAGTGATCACAGTGGTCTCTTCTGGCCTTGGAATCTACGGGTCTTTGGCCTTCTGGCTTCCAGGCAGCTGCTGTCCTTCCACAACAAAGAACTGCTCCCACCTAACAGGGCACATAGCTGGCTGTCCAGCGGGAGTTTTGCTGTCTGGTGGGGGGAGCATCTATAGTGGCAACATCACTTCAATCAAGGACAGACTCCATTTTCCTCTTTAATGGGCCCATCGTATCTGCTAGTCCATGGGAGACAGCAGGAAACTCCCCCTCAGCTACATCAGCAGCAGTGCCCTGTTGTCACTTGATGATGGGAGGATCTTAGTGTCTCCTACTGGAGACCCCTTGAATTTGTCAGCCCCGGTTTCACACCTACCTCAGGCAAAGGAGAGCAAGACACAGGCCAGGCTGAAAGTACAAGAAAAGAGGTTAATAGGATTGTAATTTCTTGCTAAGTAACGCATGAATCAATGGGTCACCGAGCAAACTGAGGCTGACCTACCATCAAGGGAAAGACGCGAAAGGAGCGAGATGCTGAGCACTTCCTACAGGCATTGTTTGCAGACACACCCAGATGCAGGGCAAACTCTCAGGCCATAAACGTTCCGACGTTCCATAGCGCTGGTTTGCGCTGCGGTTGTGTCCAAGTGGGGCAGAGAGGGGCAATGGCAAGCAGGGCCCTAGCTGAAACAGAGCTCATCCCTGTGTCCTAGTGGCTAGAGCCTGGGACTCAGGAGAAACGGGCTCTATTCCCCTGTGTGCCACTGGTCTGCTGTCTGTCTTTGGGCAAGTCATGTCCCCTATCTCTGCCTCCGTTTCCACATCTGTAAAATGAAGCTAGTGATCCTGACCACCTTTGTAAAGCGCTTTGAGATCTACGATGAAAAGCGCTATATAAGAGCTAGTTAGTTATAGTGTATATAGAAACCTCTTCTCTCTCCCTCCCTCCCTCCCCCCCCCCCCCCAAAAAAAACCCCCACAGTTATCGTCTTGAAGATTTTTGTCAAGCACGAGACAATCGACTCAACCCTTGCAGTGCTGAAGGGCTGAAAACTCAGACGAAGCTCCTCCTCGGTCTCTCTCCCTTTACTCCAGCATGCTCTTCCACCCCCTGACCCTGGCCATTTGCAGTCTAGTCAACCCGCTGCAGGAAACCTTCCTCAGTCCCCAGGCCCATTGTCCCCAGCAGAGCCACCTAGGAATTGACCTTTCTGGGCAGTTTTCAGGTATTATCTTCTGGGAACCGGCCAGTTTAGAAAGGTTTACAGGATTGAGCAGTGAGGTGGCTGACCAGGCCTTTAAAGACTTCTCAACAGAATCCCTCTCTCCTGCTGTATATTAGGGAATAAAATGTATTGCGTTATGGCCTCTGCGTTAAGGCTTTGCCACTAGCACCTAGTGGTCGTGAAAGAAGTTTCTTTATGCAAGTTTTATGACCTGCTAATTATCAGCATGGTAAAGGGGACACATCCTGGGATGTCCCGTGTTAAAATGTTCTCCTCTAGGACAAGCATCCCTTGCTGGTGTGGAGACCTTGGTCTCACAGCACTGAGACATATTTTGATGGTGTTGCAGGTAGGGGTGCTGGAACAATTTGTATAGCTGGAGTGCTATGATGGAAACCATGTATTTGGTGTTTGTTTTTACTACTCCAAGCCAGGGGGTGCAGCAGCACCCCTGGTTCCAGCATTGCTGGCTGCATGGATATCAAAGATCTTTCCTGATTTCTTTTTAGTTATTTACAGTGAGATCCCAAGACATGGAACAGTTCCATTGAAACTGGGACCATTGTGTGAAAATCTAGACCAAGGGCAGCCCTGGATCTGACTCCTTGGACAATAAAGGGGGTTGTGTAGTTTAAATACCTG
Organism: Lepidochelys kempii; assembly: GCF_965140285.1. Lineage (NCBI taxonomy): Eukaryota > Metazoa > Chordata > Testudines > Cheloniidae > Lepidochelys > Lepidochelys kempii. Next base: position 14,575,104 of record NC_136380.1, read on the forward strand.
TGCCACCCTAGTATGTTTGCCAAAGATCCTGTGGGAGAAGAGATTTATGTTATGATGGTCTGGCCCATTTCCAAGCGAGGGTCATGGAAGTAGAAGGAGAGAGTGGCTAATCTTAATAGCTTTTTACACGGAGTTTAGTGTGTGACAACATTAAGGGAGCCTTTTAGAAATCAAAATATTAATCATCTGATTCTCATTCCAATACCAGTTTCAGAGGAAGTTTAGGCAACTCATTCAAAGCACATCCAGCCAGTTTTTCAACCTGATTAGCAACCGCCCTTTGCGTCTCATTCATCTGCTGCTGCTGTGAACCTCTGATTTAGGCCAAGCTCCTGAGTTCTTTCAGACATTACTTTGTGCCAATATATTTGAACACAGCCTTTTAACGACCCTATTTAAATCGGCCTCGTTTCATGTTTAATTAGCCAATGCCGTCTTTCTTCTTGGTAGTATGTGGAGTTTGAATTTCATAGGGTGTGAATCAAAATGACCTCTGCTGCTAAAGTTAAACAGATAAGGGATGTGTTGCCCCTAGGTGACCTGGTTAATTTTTAGGATTTATTGCTTGCCAAATTTGACTTGGTCCTTAAGAAAACATGGAAATCAAACGGTTTGGGAGAGGAGATAATATTTTAAAGCTAGAAAGGAAAGTAAGTCCTGTTATGTAGGTAAGGACTGATGACTGAACTGCAGTGTATCACATTGTAACCGATGCTGTTTTTTGAAAAACAGATAGTTCATAACCCATGGATGTTAAATGGTTAAGGGCCAGATTGTGCTACTGCAGTGCGGGTTGCCACTGAGGACCAGTGTGGAGCTGTGCTGCGTCGGGGGAGCTGTCCAGACATGTAGATCGATCCAGGCACTGTGCCAAAGGGGATGGGGAAGGAATGAAGGCAAAATATGCCCTGTAACTTTCAGTGCATGAGATGCAGAGAGGTCCAGTCATAGGCTGTTCAGAGACTTGGGTTCTATTCCTAGCTCTGCCACTGACTTGTTGTGTGACCTTGGGCAAGTCACTTCCCCTCTGCCGCTGTTTCCCCTCCCACCCTTGTCTTGTCTATTTAGATAAAGTTCCTCCAGCATACGTACAGCGCCTAGCACAGATGGACCCTCTTGGTGCTGCTGTAGTAGAAATTAATACATGCTTTTAAATTCTAAATCCACATCAATTTTGGCCCAAATGCACCACTCCCCTTTTTTAGTTGTCGGATTCCTTTTACTAAAGCGTTGACCCTGTAATGGCAACTGAATCCTCTTTTCCTGCTACACACACCACGTTTGCACAGAGCAGCTAGTATTATGAATGTAGTTAATAAAAGCTCACTGCCTGCTGCTCCACTGCTGAAAACAAAACCAGGCCATGTTACATACGTTCCGGAACTAGAGGAACCAGCTCTGCCAGAGTGCTACAAGGAGCAATCTTACGATTGCCTGGTAGCCCCTGGTGCTCTGGGTAGAGCAAAGCCTTGCCCACCCTTTCTCCTTTCCGTTCATTCTCCATTTCTTGGAGAATTATGGAGAAGGGGTGCCCATCCGGCAATTGTGCGGTGGTTTGTTCTAATTATCCTGGCTCCGTTCTGTTTGCCTCAGCAGCCTCAAGAACCAAACCTGCCATGTTGGCAAACTGAAGGGTTCAACCATAGGGTTCAAAGGGACATTGCCACAGTCCTACATCAGACTCGTTAACTGGGGAGCTACTGACCACACGGATTGAATCAACCCTGATGAAATGCCATCCTTTACCACAAAATACATGTCCTAACTACTGTATATGCAGTGCTTACTCGGCATGACCAGCATTGCTTTCAAGAGTGTATAGCTTCACCCTCAATATTCAGTATAATCAGATCATATTAACAGCCTTGTGCTACCTCCATAATTACATATGGTGTTGACCATCTTCAAAGTGTTAATGAATCGTCACAATCAGATAAGGAAACTGAGGCAGAGTGACTTACCCACGGCCATAGATAGGATCAATATCCGCATTGCAACTCGAGAGTTCTTGTCTCCCAGTCTTGTTCTGACCTCTGAAGCAAACCCCTTGAAAAATGGATTCAAGCACTCAGAAGACTTGAGACCTCTTTTGTTAGCAAACAAGAGCCCCATAAATCTATGTCTGGACCCAGGCAGGAGAGCAAGAGTATGACTGACTCTTACATCGGTCTCCAGTTTAATTCAGTGACTTGCCCTTTCAGTATTATAGGCATCTGCAATGGCTGTTCATTTAACATCACCCTAATTAGGGACGCTTTTTAAAAATGTGTCCAGACTACCACCATGTGGAGTGATAGAATTATGTATATCTAAGCTGGAATCTGCTCTGGTGAGTGAATAAAGCTTTTAAGATCAAATAGTGGTTTAATAGGTTTTAAGGCCAGACAAGATCTTGTGTTTCAACATGACCTACTTCACCAAATTTCAAATCTGGCCACTATTAAAAAGCATGCTGTTTGTCAGATGACTCTAATCTCCCTTTGTATTTATTTCATGCGAATCACCCATGTATAGGATATGGCATTTTGTGTCCTCTGTTCACTGTACTTACAGAAATACTAACCTACTGCTCTGTTATTTTTCTCGGCAGGGAATACGCCGCCGCGAACCTGAGCGTTAATCTCTACATTGTAAATGAACCATGGCTGTACTCTATCCTGTGGTGTGCTGGTGTTCAGTCTGTCACATCTGATAGCTCACAAATCCTTAGCAAGGTGCCTTTTCCCGTTTGGCTAATGGTAAGCAAGACCACGTGTGAAATATCCATATGGTACATAAGATTCGCCTCCACTGTCATCCCTCTAAAAAACAGGGACAGATTTCTGGGTATGTTCGAGGCTGCTCTGTCCTGTAGAAGCCATACGTTAGAGGGGTAGGTTCAGCGGTGTGCTATCAAAATTTTAATGAGAGACTCCTTCAAAAATGTTCAGTTTTAGACCTACAAGATTCCCTGGGTTGGATACTTTCCCCTCTTCCCCCAGCAAAACTCTGTCTTCATACTCTTCTCTTATCCAAATCAATCAGTTCTTCCACTCCATGCCCCCCGGCTTAGTACCCTTCAACACACCATGCTCCCTCTCACCAATACCACATTGAGGTACTGTACCTCTGTGTGGAACCCTATCTGGCAGCTGTTCCTAGCAGCAGCAATGGTGATGGTGGCAGAAGTGGGTTTTCCCTAAGTCTGTCTATGGGATGTTAAGTGGAAAGTGGATCCCCTCTTCGAATGAGGTGGGTGGTCAGTTGGGGAATGGGCTCCCTTTGGTTGCTGAGGTGGCAGGTCTCCTCAGCTGGTGATAGGAGTGACAGAGCTGGACACCTCTGGCTGGTGGATGGGGAGCAGAGCTCTGGTCCCTTGCATAGTTCCAGCTTTCCAGCCCTGGGTGGGCAGGCACCAGTCAGGGGAGAGATGGGTGGCAGTGGCTCCAGGACTCATGCCTCCTGCAACAACAGTTTGCCCCGTCTCCTTATGGACAGCTAGAGCAGGGCTGTAGGGGTTGTGGAGACTACGTTGTGCAGTCCCTGCCCGCCATGTGTACCTAGAGCAACTGGTGGGGGCATGCTGGGAAGGGACCGTCCATTGTAGCAGCTGTCACAGTTGCAGCAATAGTGAGCCTGCCCAGAAAGGGCCCTAACTTTGAACAAGCTGAGTCCTTGTTTTCAGGGCAGTTTGCGAAACTCATTTTTGCTGTCTCCTCACCAATATAACCGGCTCCTGCCTGTGGTTATCTCTCCACTGTGTGGGGGGAATTACATCATGAAAACTGGCCCTGTCGGCCACTGAGCAGACAATGGCCCATCAAAAATTTGCATTTCCATGTATTTGGATCTTTGAAGCTTGAGAAAGCCAACATGAAGATGAAGTGATGTGAGGCTGCCGTGTCTAGGGATTCTCAAAGCAAGTCAAGATGGTTAAATATTCAGGGGAGTGGGGGTCTCTTTAAGAAATGAAGTCTCGTGCACCATTGCAGGGCTGGCGATTATCTAGTACTGACCCAAGAAACCCTTTCTGATCCTGCTCCATGAATCCATGACCCTGCAATGTCTTGTACACTATCTGCAGCTTGATCTTGGAGCTCTTCTTGGACCAGCTAGTCCTGGAACAAACAAGGTGAGGGCAAATATTGATTTAGTCTTAAGAGGCACACAGGATCTGGTCCAAGAGGTGAATATAGCTGAACTGCTAAATATATTTAATTATATATATATTTATATATAACACACTTCGGGGCGGGGGGGGGGGAATCCCAAAGAAAACCTCCACACCAGTAGTTAGCTTCAAAAAGGGGAACTATGCAAATTGAGGAGGCTAGTTAAATAGAAATTAACAAGAACAGCAACAAGAGTAAAATGCCTGCAAGCTGCAGGGCACCTTTTTAAAAACACCATAATAGAGTCTCAAGCTATATATACCCTAAATAAAAAACAAAACCAGTAAGAGGACCAAAAAAATGCCACCATGGCTACACAAGAGAGTAAAAGAAGCAGCTGGAGATCAGACATAGTTTAAAAATTTGAAGTCAAACCCTACGAAGGGAAATACTCTGGCAAGTGTGAAAGTATGATTAGGCAGGACAAAAAAGAATTTGAAGAGCAATTAAGAAAAAGACACACACACACAGCAATATTTTTTTGAAGTACATCAGGAAGCCTGTCAAACAGTCCCTGGGGCCACCGGTCGATCGGGGTACTAAAGGGGCACTCAAAGGAGACAAGGCCATTTCAGAGAAGCTAAATGAATTCTGTGCATCAGTCTTCACTGCAGAGGATGCAAGGTGGGGACTCCCACATCTGAGTCACTCTTTGGGTGACAAATCTGAAGAACTGACCCAGATTGACGTTTCAGTAGAGGAGGCTTTTCAACAAATTGGAAACAGTAATAAGTCACCAGGGCCAGATGGTATTCCTCCACGAGTTCTGAAGGAACTCAGATGTGAAACTGCAGACCTACTAACTGTGGTATGTAACCGATTGCTGAAATCAGCCCCTGTACCAGATGACTGGAGGATAGCTAATGTGATAGTGATTTTTTTTTTTAAAAAGGCTCCAGAGATAATCTTGGCCATTACAGGCCAGTAAGCCTAACTTCACTTCCAGGAAAATTGGTTGAAACTATAGTAAAACCCAGAATGGTCAGACACCTACATTAACACAATACATTGGAAGAGTCGACACAGCTTCTGTAAAGGGAAATCATGCCTCACCAATCGATTAGAATTCTTTGAGTGGGGTCAACAAATATGTGGACAAAGATGATCCAGTCGATGTAGTGTACTTGGACTTTCAGAAAGCCTTTGATGAGGTCTCTTACCAATGGCTCGTAAGCAAAGTAGGCAGTCATGGGATCAGAGGGAAGATCCTCTTATGGATCACTAATTGGTTAAAAGGCAGGAAATGAAGGTTTGGAATAAATGGTCAGTTTTCACAATCTAGAGAGGCAAATAGTGAAGTCCCCCAGCAAGCTGTACTGAGTTCAGTGCTGTTCAACATATTCATAAATGATCTGGAAAAAGGAGTAAGCAGTGAAGTGGCAAAGTTTGCAGATGATACAAAACTATTCAAGATAGTTAGGTCCAAAGCTGACTGTGAAGAGTTACAAAAGAATCTCACAAAAATGCATGACTGGGCAACAAACTGGCAGATGAAATTCAATTTTGATAAATGCAAAGTAATGTACATAGGAAAACATAATCCCAGCGACACATACAAAACGGTGGGGTTTAAATTAGCTGTTACCACTCAAGAAAGAGATCCTGGGGTCATCCTGGATAGTTCTCTGAAACCATCCGCTCAGTGTGCAGCAGTAATCAAAAAAGCGAATGTTAGGACCCATTGGGAAAGGGATAGATAACAGGACAGCAAATATCATACCATTGTATAAATACGTGGTACACCCACCCCTTGAATACTGCCTGCAGTTCGGGTCACCCCATCTCAAAAAAGTTGTGTTACAATTGGAAAAGGTTCAGAGAAAGGCAACAAAAATGAGTAGCGGCACGGAACAGCTTCAACATGAGGAGAGATTAAAAAGCCTGGGACAGTTTAGCTTCGACAAGAGAATACTCGGGGCTTGTCTTCGCTACCACGCTAAATCGGAGCAGTTGCTATTGGGGCAGCAGCATCTGATTTAGTGCGTCAACTTAATTAATCCACCTCAATGAGAGGCGGAAGCCATGTTAGTGGTAGAGTGTCTCCTGCTGACATAACGTGGTGTAGACACTGCATTAAGTCGATGTAAGTTACGTTGCTCAGGGGGGTGGTTTTTTCACACCCCCTGAATGGCATAACTTACATCAACTTAAGTGGTAAGAACGTAACATAAGAATGGCCAGACTGGGTCAGACCAAAGGTCCATCTAGCCCAGTATCCTGTGTACTGACAGTGGCCAATGCCAGGTGCTTCAGAGGGAATGAACAGAACAGGTAATTATCAAGTGATCCATCCCCTGCCGTCCATTCCCAGCTTCTGGCAAACAGAAGCTAGGAACAGCATCCCTGCCCTGGTGGTGTAGGCAAGCCCTAACAGGGGATATGATAGAGATCTATAAAATCATGACCGGTGTGGAGAAAGTGAATAAGGAAGTGTTATTTACCCTCTTCACATAACACATGAACCAGGGGTACCCACTGAAATTAATAGGCAGCAGGTTTAAAACAAACAAAAGGAAGTACTTCTTCACACAACACACAGTCAGTCTGTGAAACGCTTTGCTAGGGGATGTTGTGAAGGCCAAAACTATAACAGGGTTCCCAAAAGCACTAGAAAGGTGGAGGATAGGTCCATCAATGGCTATTAGCCAGATGGGCAGGGATGCAACCCCATGCTCTGAGTGACCCAAGCCTCTGTTTTCTAGAAGCTGGGAATAGACGACAGGATGGATCACTAGATGATTTCCTGTTCTGTTCATTCCCTCTGAAGCACCTGGCATTGGCCACTGTGGGAAGACAGCATGCTGGGCTAGTTGGACCATTGGTGTGACCCAGTATGACCATTCTTAAGTTCTTATCACCTCGTGCTGCAATGTGACAATATGTCTTACTATTAAAGCAGGGTAGTGGCTGGTCAGTATTTGGATGATTTATAATAATAATACCTAGCACTTCTATCACACCTTTCATCAGTAGATCTCAAAATGATTTACAAAGGAGTTCAGCGGTATTATTCCCATTTTACAGATATGGAAACTGAGGCATGGGAAAGCAAGGTGACCATGGTCACCAACAGGCCAGTGGAAGAGCCAGGAATAGAACTAGGTATATTGAGTTCCAGTGCAGTGCTCTGTCCTCCAGGTCTCATTGCCTCCTTTGTGAGCAAGTTCTGAATCAGCCCCCTCCATAAGCTAGGAGGGACGCTGGGCTCCTAGAGACAGTCTTTCAGAAGATTCCTAAAACTTGGTGACCTCTTTGCAATTGCTGTAGTTCCCATACTGTTCTCACGTGAGTTATTGGTGGTATTGTCTTAGTCTGATGCATGGTCAGATTCTAACTGGTATGATTATATTCTGCCTCCCTAAATTCCCTCTGGAAATTTCAGTGGGCTACAGTCTGTTGTGCTTCCTATTGTGTATCCTTATTCACACAAGAATTTTAGTGACATTTTGGTGGTGGTCGGAACAATTGCTGTGAAGTTATTTGGGCTCCTCCTGGATGAATGATGCAATGTAATCCTCAGTCATTCATTCAATCTACTCTTGTCACTGACTTTTCACAGGTGTCGGGCCACTGAAACAGGAACAGAGGCGAGGCCAGCTCAGTCGGTCACTTAAAAACAGAATTGGGTTAATTATTTTAAAACGTTGGCCAGTGGTTCATCTTCAAACATCAGAGTTTGGAAAAATACAGTGAGACCTGTCTTAATATATTGAGCTCTCTTATAGAGCACTGTTCATCCATAGATCTTAGAGTACTTTACAGAAGAGGGGCAATATCACTATTCCCATAAACTAAGACAAGAAGGAGAGATGACTTGCCAAAGGTCAGACACTCAGTTGGAGGAGGAACCAGGAATCGAGCCCAGGTCTCCTGACACTCAGTTCAGCGCTAGGCCACAATATCTCTCAAGTCACCACCACGGAGAACAATAAAAATGAGTTTCCCTCATCAATATTGCCTGCCACAAGAAAGTGAATGAGCTAAAGCCACATTGGCTTGTGCTGCACAACAAATGGGTGGATAAAAACAGGTGTATTGCAAAGAACAAGTCTGGTAAAGAGAAAAATATGTCCCGTCTTCTAAATTCTTCCCTTTGATGTAACCCCTGAGTTCTGTGGGAACTGTGTGTACATCCCAGATGGAGTTTGGTTCAATCTTTCCTTTATTGAGTCTTTCAGATGAACCCATACTTCAGTGCATACTGGTGTATAATTGGCTGCTGTTCACCATAAAACTCCCTGCGTACTGTAAGTGTCAGGACCATGTGTGAGTCGTACCATCTGAATTCTGTTCTGCCTAAATCGGAGTCTTTCGGAATTGATTTCAACCTGGGAGCTAGAGCAAACCTTTCGTTCTTGCTGAAAAGTGATGATCTCCAAGGCATGTTTCTTTATGGCCCTCAGGTGACCCCAGGGGCTTTGTTGCACTTTAAGGATGAATAGGGATGTCATTTCCATTTGCTGCTGTGGTAAATTAGTGCCAGCTGCATCAGTCTCTGGTAACTGAGGCTCCTTGCTGACAGAAATGCTCGCTCATGCCTCGCTGATTCTTTTCATCAGCCAGTTCCTGGTATTAATACTTCTAAGTCCAAAATGCAGATTCAGTTCAGCTGCACAGAAGCAATACTAAAGTATTTCCAGGGCTGTTATTTTAGGAGGTCCTTTAGGCCTGTCATGCCTGCTGCCAAGCGTATGAAGGAGAGATTTTTGAGGTGTAATTCTGTTCTTTTGCAATTATATACGTGCAATTTTCCTCATATCCTCTCTTGTGAGCAGAGGGCTTCTAATGAATGGCAGAGGGCTTCTAAGCAAAACTGTCAATACATGTCAAACGGTGAGATCTGATGGATGACTGCTCAAGTCTTGAACCAACTGAGCTCAGGGCTTGTCTGCACTTACCGGGGGTTCGACGTGTGGTGATCGATGCATTGGCAGTCGATTTAGCGGGTCTTGACCGCTGGTCGCTCTCCTGTCAACTCCTGTACTCCACCGGAACGAGAAACACAAAGGGAGTCCACGGGAGAGCGTCTCCAGTTGACATCGCATCATGTGGACCCCGCTGTGAGGGGATCTAAGTACATTGACTTCAGCTATGTTATTCACATAGCTGAAGTTGAGTAACTTAGATTGATCTCCCCCCATAGTGTAGACAAGGCCTCAGTTTTGTGTATCTCTGCAGAACAGATGTGTTTACTCTCCTGTGCCCCTTTCCCAGCAGTGCTCAGCATTAGGAGTTGTGGGAAGATTTCGGTTTATTGGTGTGTTGCAAATGCTGTCACTCGTAGTGTACGTGAATTAAAACACATAGGATTATTTCTGTAAAGAAAAACTATCTAACTTCTAAAGATAGTATTTTATTCCAGTTGAGAGAGAGAGCTGTTCAGAAAACAGAACTTTCATCCCATGGGACAGTCTGATATTTCAAAATTTTGTTCAAAATATCAAAATTTTTCTCGTGGAATGAAAAGTTCCAAAAAAACCCTTAAATTTGGGAATGTCCTGATGAAAAACTGGGCATTTTTTTATCAAAACGTTTAGTTTTGAAATATTGATGTTTTGGAAATCTTGATTCAAAATTAAATGTTTTGCTTTGAATTTTCCTTTCAAAAAATTGGAAAACACAGTCAATCAGCTTTTTCCCACCAGAAAAAAAAAATCGCTTTCAACAAAACTCTATATTTTGTCCAGAAATTTTCAGTTAAAATGTTTTGACCTGCTCAAATGAGAGGTCATGTGTCCGTGATGTTTGTTTTAATATAGTTAGTGTATATAGATAGGTGCAGTATGTTCAAACATTTAAATACAGATTTATTACAATGTCATTGTTTCACAGTTAAAAAATGCAAAGATTTAAAACTCCATCAGAAACATTGTTGGATAAAACTAATAGGATGTGCCAAGTTATGATACAATTTTTACAATATAAAATGTGCCATACTCAGCCACACTGAGACAGACAAACAGGAGTAGAAGCCATTACATGCAAGGAGATAGAATAAGCATTGCTGAAGGAAGGAATTACAGATTCACAGATTCCGAGGCCAGAAGGGACCCTTGTGATCATCTGATCTGACCTCCTGTGTAATATAGGCCATGGAACCCCTCACCCCCCAAAATAATTCCTAGAGCAAATCTCTTAAAGCATCCAATCTTGATTTATAAATTGTCATTGATGGGGAGTCCCCCATGACCCTTGGAAAATTGTTCCAGTGGTTAATTACCCTCATTGTTAAAAATGTATTCCTTATTACCAGTCTGAATTTGTCTAGCTTCAACTTCCAGCCATCGGATCAGTTAAACCTTTCTCTGCTAGATTGAAGAGTCCATTTCTAAATATTTGTTACCCATGTAAATACTTAGACAGTAGTCAACTCACCCCTTAACTTCTCTTTGTTAAGCTAAATAGATTGATCTCTGAGTCTTACCTTTTGTGGTCTGTTTTTCATCCAGGTAACCCGAACGTTGCGTGAGTGTAGCTTTTTTACATGACATATTCCATCTTTCTTCTTAAAAGAATAGAAAAAAGTGGCTTGCGCTTACTTGTATTAGCATTTATAAAGTCCCAATGACTCTCTCGCATCTTGTGTTTAAGCAGTGCCAGGTTTACAGTGGCGCCATGGAGCCAGGCCCATGCTCAGAAGGGGCCTTGGCCTGCTCCGCTTGCACTGTGCCCCGAGACCCCGCCGGCTCCCCCTGCCCACCACTTGCTCCTCTCGGCCTGGCCATTGGCCGGCCAAGGGCTCCTCTCTGCCCCCTGGCCCCACCCCCCCCGGCTCCTCTCTACCCCCTGGCCGGACCCCAGTGCACCTCCGGCTCCAGGCAGTCTCTGCTTCCCACTACCTGTGGGGCCCCACCTGTCTCCCCACCCGGAGCTGAGCTGCCTGGGACTGGTGCAGAAGCCTGGCCAGTCCCAGCCAGTTGTGTGTGTGTGTGTGTGTGTGTGTGTGTGGAGGAAGGACGACAGTGTCTGGGGCTTGGTTGGGCCCCTCTAGGCAAGTGCGTCTTGAGGGAGCCCAGCCGGGGCAGGCCCTGGCCTGGCTAATTGTGCCACTCCTGAGGGTCTGGAGCGATTCCTCGCCCTGGGACCAGCCCTGGCTGCGCTGCCAGTTCGGCCCGGCAGACACAGTCACGGCCCAGTAGGGCACTGGTGAGTGTGGCTGGGAGGCAGGGTGTGGGGGAGTGGGCCCCTAGGGAGCCTGGGGGGTGCTGGGCTGTAAGGGGGTGGGGAAGATGTGTGACTGGCAACTGCCGGTTTGTAAATAGTGCCCTCGCACTGGGCTGAGAGGAGCTGGGAGGCCCCTGCCATGCCATGCCCCATTGCCCCGGCTGGCCCCTTGCTTTAGGGACTGACCTCCCTGCACCATGCTCCATTGCCTCCAGGGGGGCCCACAGATATGTTTGGAGGCGGGCCCAAAAAAGGTTAATCTGGCGCTGAAGTGCACTGCTAACTTGGGGACTTAGCAAGGTGAGTGGGCTCAGCAAAGGGTGACCCTTTGCTTTATTGGAGATGGTTATATCTGCAGGGCTGTGTTAGCAGAGGTACATCGATTGGTATATCTGCCCTCTGAGCGTAACCTGAAGTCATTTTTCAATCACTTGACTTTTTAGTTAAAACTAGATACTCTCCACCCCCCTGCAGCAAAGCACATGATGTTCATGGGACTACTTGCATACTTAGGGACAGATCTTCAGCTGGTGTTGATCAAAAATCCATTGAAGTCAATGGAGCTATGCCCGTTTATACCAGCTTTGCATCTGCCACTGAAATGCAAAAACATGCTTGGACCTGGATTTGTAAAGGTGTTTAGGCATTGCTGCCCTCAGCATTGCAACACCAAACTGGTTTAGGAGCCTAACTCTCATTTTCAAAAGGGATTTAGGTACTCAGGAGCCACAATCCCATTGACAGTTGGTGGGATTTTGGCTTCTAAGTGATTAAATCCCTTTTGAAAATGAGGTTTAGACTCCTAAATCAGTTAGGCATTGCAACGCTGAGCCCAGCCACACTTAGGCCCAGATTGTTAAAGGGATTCAAGTGCTTAGCTTGAGGGCCTTGCTCCTCAATGGGGAGTGTGTCCAGGCCAAGTTTCAAACCTGAGCTGTACCTGCTGTAGTAAAACGTTCAAATCAAAGTTTGGGTAGAGAATTTCTTGAGGTTATTTTTTCACTCCCCCATAAACTCAGAAATCACCAAAGGCAGCTTAATTTCTTCTTCAGAGAGAGAGAGAGAAGATGTGGAAATGTTCAGCCCCAAAGGTGAGTGTTGTGAACACTGGTAGCATGCGAAAAGAGGGCTAGAATGGATGCTGCTTTGCAGGTCTTTCCTGGCAATGTGGTGTTCTTTAAAAGTAAAAAACTGGGGTAGCTTGAGGATCCAGATGAACTGGGATCCAAAATCCTGCTTGCTTGGGTGTGGCTACAGTAAAAAGAGATGTTTGGTCCATCTCCAGGGCACATCTGTGTCATGAAGTTTGTGATATTTCTGTATACGACAATCTATTTAGCCTTGAGTGCTCTCCAAATTTGGACAAACTGGAAGGTATAAGGTGTGCTTGTCTTTTTGTCTTCCAGCCTCCACACGAGTACAATCTAATCTGGATAACAGCTGATCTCATTTCATTTACCATAATTGTAGGAGTTTTTATATTCCAGAAGTAAGTAGCATTATCACAGATCAACTCTCATGTATTTGTGGTGTGTTTGTTCATCTCAAGGGTGGGGAGATGCAGTATTCTTTAGAGCCCTTGCTTATAATGACACTTATAATCAGCCCCAGTCCCAATTTACTTATCCCCTCACCTACCCCCACTCAGTTATAAGCAATTGAACGAGGCTGCTACGTGGGCCATAAAGATTACGATGAATGAGGACTTCTGAAAAGGGGTGGTCGTTCAAACTTGGTGTGGTTCTTGAGGTGGCACTAAAAAATGTGTGTGGGAGAGAACTGTCGATGCTTAAGAGAAACAGGAACCACAAGGAAAGAGCTTAAAATTCTTCAATGTTATATGAGGAATTCTCAGCAGCTCCAGAGATTCTCCCGTCATGGAAATGCTTTAGAACGCAAAGAAACCTCTATGAGTTGGGATGTTCTAAAATTGGAACGTTCAGTTTGGAAGAAAAGCATGAGATTGTCAGAACTTCGCCGATCACCTAATGGCTTTACAGTTCAGGTTTCTCTGAACGTGTGGAGAAAGGTTCCACACCCTTCTCTAACGGACAGAGGGAGCATAACTTCTACTAGCGAGTACTGGAAACTTCACTAAAGATAGCATAGCTAAGGTTGCATTTGGTTCCTTGGTTTATCTGAGGATTAAATATCTTTGTTAAGCATGGAAACAAATGCAGAACACAAACTAGATTACCTCCCTCGCTCATAGGATGGAGATCTAATTTTTTGGCAAGTTGCAAGTAAACCTACTTGTTTGCATTAGGAATTCATAATGGCAGGGTAGGGGAATGTTTAACATGTTTTTGGAACCCTGTAACAAGTATCGGTCACCCATGCCATGCTCTCCTTTGTTTATCCTGGGGGGAACCCTGGCACATCCCCTGAAACTTGCCTTTCCTCCTAAGAGGAACTTTTCATCACCAGTTATGACAATGTGACCTGGCTGTCTTGGAAAACCTGGACTCAGCAATAGATATGCTCTGAGGACAGGAAGACAGCAGGGTCTGCCTAAGGAAATGTGTCATTTTAAAACTCCACCTTCTCCTTTTCTGAGTTTCTCTTTGTAACCTTCTGTTTGGCACATCTGAACCACCACAGTGTGTGTACTGAATGGGCTGTAATTTCCATCCTGATTATTACCACAAACATCCTGGCATTAGGCACAGCAGTCGCCCATGAAACACCCGCTTCAGCTTCGCAAGCTAGTGATTGCGATGTCACGTTGCCCTCATTAAGTTGCTTTTGACTAATTCCCTGTGCAGATAATTACCTTGCTATTTTTGTAATGTGTTACAGTAGAGTGTCTGCAGCTGTTGAGAACCCCACTTACCGGCTGGACTCCATGCCAGAGACTAGAGCTGTCGTACTGCATCTAACTGGCCTCGTTCAACTCTGTTATATCTTTGCCATCTGCTGAATTCAGTAACCCAGATTCATAACGGGGTAACTCCAAGGCAGCGGAGTTATGCCGGCAATGAGTTTTGTTCACTGACTTCATTGTTGTGGCATAAGTGTAACTGACCAACAATATCCTCATATCACCTTAGGAAATTTCCCAGAAACCAAAAGTACATCTGTAAAATTATCAGAATTTTGACTGTATTTTGGATCTGAATAATATAGATTTTGAGGCCAGGAAGGGACCCTTGCGGTCATCTAGTCTGCATAACACAGGCTATAGAAAAGGAGTACTTGTGGCACCTTAGAGACTAACCAATTTATTTGAGCATAAGCTTTCGTGAGCTACAGCTCACTTCATCGGATGCATGCTGTGGAAAGTTTAGAAGATCTTATGAGATACACACAAAGCATGAAAAAATACCTCCTCCCACCCCACTCTCCGCACTCTTCATGCTTTGTGTGTATATAATAAGATCTTCTAAACTTTCCACAGTATGCATCCGATGAAGTGAGCTGTAGCTCACGAAAGCTTATGCTCAAATAAATTGGTTAGTCTCTAAGGTGCCACAAGTACTCCTTTTCTTTTTGCGGATACAGACTAACACGGCTGTTACTCTGAAACAGGCTACAGAATTTCACCTGGGACTAAAACTTGATTTCTTAAATTGCAGGTGAATCATACAAATCAAATAAACCCTTACCCCAGACGAACGCCAGATAAAGAAATGCATTGAGCACACTGGATCAGTCACAAGGGTGTGACTGTCTGACTTGCTCTCTTGTTCGGGAATTTTAAGGCCAGAGTGGCAACCATTTGACCCTTTGTTTCAGAGTCTTCAAGTCTTTCCGAAAGCAGTTCTACAGCAATTCCTCTGAATCCCTTCCAAGAATCTGCATCTTAAGACAGTCTGAATTTATGTATTTATTTAATCTTTCTATGCTACATCCCTTAAAAACCAGGCTATTTAGATATTTACCCAGGCTACTGAGAGTGTGGAGAGACAGGGATAATTTCCAGTAATCATGGATTTTTAAACGGCCAGAAAAGGAATGTAAAGAGCATGGTGAGAGGTGAAATGAGCAGACATTGAGGGAGTGGTAGAATTATTGTTATGTAAGTGCCTGAAATCCCCATTGTGCTAGGTGGTGGTAAGAGCTCAGAAATACTCTTGATGACCATATATAAATTCAAAGTTGGTGCAAGCAGGGACACTTGCAGTTCACTTCAGTAGTACCTGCTTTCCCTAGGGCTGAATTTCATCCCTTGTATTTACCCTGTAGCTCATAATGTGTCCAAACCTGTTAGTGGAATTACCCAGAGGCCTATAGTTTGCAGGGTCAATCAGTTACAGGTGAGTATTAAAACCTCCCATAGCCAGGACTTGTTACCTTCCAAAGTGTCTCTTTTAAAGACTTAAAAAGAAGAAGAAGAAGCAAAATTCAACGCCACAAATTCCAATTGCTGTAACTAAAGCCAAGGACTTGCCTTTACAGATGTGGGACTGGGAACCTACACTGCTGTCCTGTGGTTGTCACTCAGAGGGAGCCATTCCCATGGCTCATGCCCGTCTCTGCCGTGTGGAAGTGTTGGTGCTGCATTTGGGGAGTTCAGAAACCAATCCCCAAACCCAGCTGAATCATTCTCTCTCCCTCTCTCTGCTGCAGTGAGACAGGCTCAGAATCTGACCCTTGTGGATTCTTTGCAAGTCTTGCTGGGCAAATCAGTTACTTCCTTCACCCCAAGGATGAGGCGATGGGTTGGAATGGAGCCACACCTTAATGTGCTCGTCCTACCCCCTAGGCATAGCTTTCCTGCTTTCCATAGCAGGGCTGCACTTTATTCTACTGTTCAGCCTCAGCCCTAGTGACCAGATGTCGAATCTCTGTGGTCTCGCTAGTGGGGAAGTACCGACTATGATGACGTTCTAATCCAGGGGTGGGCAAACTTTTTGGCCCGAGGGCCACATCTGGGTATGGAAATTGTATGGCGGGCATGAATGCTCACGAAACTGAGGGTTGAGGTGCAGGAGGGGCTGAGGGCTCTGGGGCGGGGGCAGAAATGAGGAGTTCAGGGTGCGGGAGGGGGCTCCAGGCTGGGGAAGAGGGTTGAGGTGCAGGGTGGGGGGGTGAGGGCTCTGGCTGGAGGTGCAGGCTGCAGCGTGGGGCTGGGGATGAGGGTTTGGGGGCATAGGAGGGTGTTCTGGGCTGCGACTGAGGGTTTCGGAGGGTGGGAGGGAGATCAGGGCTGGGGCAGGGGGTTGGGGCAAGGGAGGGGGTTGGGTGCAGGCTCCGGGCAGCGCTTACCTCAAGCAGCTTCTAGAAGCAGCGGCATGTCCCCCCTCCAGCTCCTACACAGAGGTGCAGCCAGGCGGCTCTGTGCACTGCCCCGTCCGCAGACGCCACCCTGCAGCTCCCATTGGCCTCAGTTCCCAGCCAATGGGAGCTGCAGGGGCAGTGCGAGGAGCCCCATGGCTACCCCTACGTGTAGGAGCCGGAGGGGGGACATGCCGCTGCTTCCGGGAGCCGTGCGGAGCCACGGCACCTACAGAGCGGGGTAAGCCCCGACCCCACTCCCTGGTTGGAGCAGGGCAAGCCCCAGATCCTGCTACCCAGCAGGAGCTCAAGGGCCGGATTAAAACATCTAAAGGGCCGGATGCGGCCCCCTGGGCTGTAGTTTGCCCATCCCTGGTCTAACTGATCTTTTTTGCTTTCTTGCCTTGTTTATTTTTTTACTGCTCTGACTATTGTGCATGTTCCTCCTCTTTCTCTCTGCTGCATTCTGGCATCTCACAGCTATCACATGATCAGGTAATTCTGGTGCTTTCCTCTTCCTCTTCTCATTCCACCCTCCTCTTTCTTTCTGGTAGGGCTTCACTGCAGACTGAGATAATACAGAACACCCCCTGAATGATGCTTTAAACTGCACAGCTCCGCAAATGTCTTGCTGAGTGTCTGAGTCGTAACTTGTTCAATAGTTACTAAAATTAGACTGCCCCCATGCCACATCCAACTGACCCTTCTAGAGACACTTGGACATTCCACGTCAATGGTACAAGCCACTTCCCTTTGCTGGAGGGTTTATTCTAGGATACCTGAGCACCTTTTAATTAGGTAACCTTCAGGAAACCATGGTGCTCTCCAAGTAGAAATATCCCATTGCAAGATTACCCTCCAGGTAGCATTTTTATAGTCTAATCATATTTAGTCCTTTCCAAGTTAACAAATTTGGCTTCATAATTTATATACAATATTTCAGTTTTTTTACCCCCTCTTGGCAAATTTCAGTTACTCTGAGAGAACTGGGAAGGAGTTGTGGTGCACTGAGCGTAAAGCTGACCGTAGTTCTTGGCAAATCTTCTGAGCCAGATTCTGTTCTCAGTTATACCAGCATAATTGTATAGCAAGGGAGTTACTCCACAGTTCTCCCGATGTGTCCTAGATCCCAGTCTGGCTTGTGGTGTGCGCAGCTGACATCACGCTATCTCCTTAAGGTGTAATGTATCTGCCATCCAAGGCAAAATGCGGCATCATTATTCACCCCCATCGTCAAAGTGCTGTCTTTCACTTTTCATGATTGTCTTGGCAACGATAAGATATTAGCAGGGGGGAGGGGTAGTAAAAGATTTGGCCGTCAGCTGCTGCACTGGTCTGAGCTCAGAATCTTTCAAGATTCTTCTTTCACTGACACCACTATAAACTGGGAGTAAATCCACTGAAGTCAATGGCATTTTGCCAGTGTAGGTTGGAAGAGGCTCAAGACCCCAGGACACTGCATTTCAGGCTCCCTGAAATACTCTTCTGATTGTTTATTGTATTGGGCTGTTTCAGTTGTTTTTGCCTTTAGGGACTATTTGAAATCTGTCCTCACTCTGCAGTAAAGCCTTCACCACTTTTAGTTCTATGTTTGAACCAAACTCTTCATGTGTAACCTTCTCCATACATTTAGCTCTGAGCAATGAGATTGTATTACTTATAAATGTCCCAGTGTGTGTGTGTCTCCTTTTTTATTTTCCCTCCTTTGAGTTTGAACATTTGCCATTTGTAAGTATTGCCTGCTAGAAGGTACGTGACGACTTGCACAGTTGTCCTCAGTTTGCAGAGTAACTGGATCTCTTGTTATCTGAAGCTGCCTTTTAAAATGGCAGCGAAAAATACAGTGAACGTTATGGGAATGTTATTGATGTGGAGCAAATTCTTCCTCAGGTACACAGGCTCAGTTCACATCAACATCATTGAGAAATGTGCATGTGTTTCTATGGCCTTTCATAGCCAAGGTGATCAGACTAGACATGTTAAATGCTCACTGGAATTTTTTTTTTAAAGGGAATTCTGGATTCCAGGCATATACTAAATGTTGAAAACCCCTTATATAGCATTTCATCTGCGATTGAGTCTCACAGGACCCTGACCCAAACCAATGTGTTATTTTCAATTCTGTCTAAAAGTAAAAAGCACATACCCCATTTTATTTTAAAAAAAAAATGTCTTGGGTTTGTGGGACTAATGATATTCAACATTAGGGTTCTGTCTTGTTTTCAACTGTCCTGTGCAAACTATATTTTCCACTGGTTCATTCAAGCCATACTTTGAGTTAAGCCTAATTGAACGTGTACCTGGTTCTTTACATTATTCTGAAAATCTGGGTGGTAAGAGATGATGGAAATACAGTGGTTGCCATTAACAGCTTATGGTTAGCTAATAGTTACCATATGGTGAGGCTGGCCATAACTTTGCCCTACACTTAGATTAGGAAATAACCGTGCTATCCTGATAAATTCTGACTGCTTAACGCCAGCCACTCTATACTTCACACTTAAAATTGCCTACAGTCTGCAGACTGTGGGCCCTGTTTAGCTCTCCTCATCCAGGCAAAACATCAACCACAGGGACCTCTACAGTCATTGGGAGTCTTGCCTGGGTAAGCATCATTACCCTCGTAATTTGCCTCCACCCCCCAAAAGCCGGGGGGGAATAGCAACCTGCCCTTTAAGCCACTAGGTTGCAGCTATTTCAGAACCATGAGGCAACGAGTTCCTAAGCTGAGGGCTGCTCACAGAACATCCTGCCAGCAGATTTCACCCCTCTTATATGCTGAGCAGGCTCTAATTCATGCCCTGGCACTGAGCACGCCGTTAACCCGCTGTGGGGTGTAAGGGAGAAGGTCTGTTTTATTACCCCATTCAGTCACCTCTGAACTTGGCCTCTGGCCTTTCAGCTGTGTGTCTGAACCAAGCCTCAGTCATGGCCAAAAATATCTAGTTCCGCTGGGCCTTTCCTTTAGGGATGGGACACCCTGACGTAGTTCGTCTTGCACACCAGCCAGAACGTTGAAAGTTGCAAGTACCCGAGAAATGTATAGGACAGAACTTCACAGCTGACCATTTCATCATGGGCCATGACTGCAGAGACCCTGATCCTGCTAGATGTTGAGTAGCTGCAACGCTGATTTCAGTGGGAGACGAGAGCCCTCTGCCCTTCGTTGGGTTGGGCGCTGATGTCAGCAGCTCTTTTCTTCAAAGTCAGTTAATGGCTCGCCTTGGAACATCCTCTGAGCGCGTTCAGGAGGACATTTATTTAGCAAGTCATGCTCCGCTCCACCACCTCTTGCCTCATCCAGATTGCTGCTGTACATGCCTTGGCTCTGTCAGCCCACTGTAGCTTTGTCCATCCCACGCTTTTTTCCTCTCCCTTGTAAAGAGCAGTCTCCTGCCTGCTTGTTGTTGTAACACCAACAGACCCCTGTCGTCAGCGGGCGGGATCGAACCTGGGACCTTGGGAGCTGAGTGCATGAGCCTCTACCGCATGCGCTAAAAGCCAGTTGGCTGGTAGCTAAGGCTGTAGAGCAGACTTATTTAACTCTAAGTGGTCTCGATGTCACAAGATGAGACAGAACACTGCACCCAGGAAGTGTGTGGGTTACATACTCCCCCAGCTGAGGAAGCGCATCCTGAGCTTCAGAGTCTTCCCAGTTGAAATCCCGGACGAGCCCCCACTTGTAACACCGACAGGCCCCGGTTGTCGGCAGGCAGGATCGAACCTGGGACCTTGGGAGCTTGGTGCATGAGCCTCTACTGCATGAGCTAAAAGCCAACTGCCTGTTAGCTAAGGCTGTAGAGCAGATTCATTTTCTCTCTCTCGCTAAGTGGTCTCGGCGCCACTAGATGGGACAGAATACCCAGGATGTGTGGGGGTTACACAGTGTTTTATAAAGAGTTCCAACAGTGCAGAAAGGCTGCACAGGGCGTAACTCTGCCTGAGTATTCCTAGAACCTTTTGAGTAGATTTTTTTTGTTTGCCGGCTGTGGGCCTGGTCCTGTGAAGTGCTGAGTACCCTTAACTCAGGTGGACTTCAGTGGGAAGTTCCCCACCTTGCACTAGGTGCTAAATGCCTAGCAAATGGATTCCTTGCAAGAGGTAGTATTGATTTTGCCTTGATATTCCACTAGGTGGCGCCAGATAACTGGAAACCTGACAGGCTTACATCTTTTTCAGTTTACACTCATCCTAGATCTTGATGAAGTATCAACATAAAGTTACGGATCTCTTTGTTACTATGTAAATAAGGGAGAACTAGCTGAGATCCTTTACTGAAAGCTAGAACCTGATATACTTCCCCCACAGGGAAGAGAGTTGGACTGCGTGTTGGTGGGAATCACACCCTCCTATTCAAAGGCAGCAGTTGACCCTAAAATCTAGAAAACAATGCAAAAAAAATGTCCACTTTGCTAAACTGTTTCAGGCGCAGGATTTTTGCCCCAAGTATTCTCTTGGCAGCTGGTTTATTAGTAACATGGAGATGTTTGCTTTAGGAAAGGCAGTGGGATGAAGTTCCTCTGACATAAAGGTGTGAAATCGAATGTCCAAAATGTTACTGCACCTAGAGAGTCTAGTATGCAGCCTAAATATAAGTAGCCATTGGTATTTATATTATAGTAGTACTCAGTGGCCCCAATTTCGATTGAGGCCGTGTGGTGCAAGGCACTGTACGTACCCATAGTGGGAGAGAGTCCAATCTAAACAGACAAGCCAAAGGAATGGAGGGGAAGAGGAGTACAGAAAGGTGAAATGATTTGTCCAGGGAAGCCCAGTACATCAGTGTGAGCTCTAGGGACAGAATCTGGTTTCCTGGCACCCAGTGCAGCACCTTTACCTGCTCTGCCTCATGGCTGCCTCATCCTTGCCTCCATCAATGTAGATTCAGCCTAGCTCTTCACTGTATTCTTTTGGGGCAAAAGTATCCAATAGCTCTGAAATGTAATTGTCCACGTGTTAAAGGGACACTTCCTGGCTAAAAGGGAAAAAAGACAAAGACCTTCCTGGTGTTGGTAACAATTCTTTAGCTGATTAAAAGTGAATTTTTAAAAATCTGGTATACGTTTCACTGTGCTTTTATTTTTCTCATTTATTTGATTTGGACAATGAACCTCAACCTAGACAGTTTCACTTTTATGGTCACATCACCTTGCTGGATTTCATTGTTTTCCCAGTGTTGTGTGGTGGAAACTTCAGGAAGATGTTTAATTTCACTGACACTTTAAAAAAGAGAAAAACAGGAATAGAACATTTTCCCCCAAACCCAGAAATGTTGGGTCTAGGTTACCTGACTCTGTCCCACTAATCAGAGCACAGTCACTAATGTGACCAAATCACAACACTTCTTGCTGTGCAGTGTTGAAACCAATCTCTCAAACCACCTGGGCGTGTTGTATATGGATAATAATATTCAGAATTACAGTACTAAGGGTTTGAAAAAATCCTTACGAGCTTTGGAAAGGGCTACAAATACTCATGCTTCAGGGCATAAACCATCCTCTAGTAGGGGGTCAGGAAGAAACTTTTCTTGGGAGCAGGTCATTCCATAACTACCCACTTTGGGTTTGCTTGCACCTTCCTCTGAAGCAGCGAGTAGTGATGTCTTCCTTATGCATGTCTCTGATTTGTCTGAAATGGACATTACTACTGAACATTTTCCTTCCGTAATTAGTCTGTATACCTTTAACAAAGCGGGGAAGATGAAGGCACTTTCACAGAAATGGTGTCATTTGTTTAAGACTGCCTGATTTTCAGAGATATTGAGCTGCTGTGCATCTCAGAAAATCAAACCATCTCTGGCTAACACCAGAGCCCACATGAACTCTAGTGGAGCAAAGCCATATTGCATCGCCGGGGTTTGTGACTACATTTGTCAGTGGCTGCTTGCTTAGAGAGCCTCTTAGGCCATTAGAGGATAGACCTTTTGAGGGCAGAGCTTTACATCCCCCTTTTCTGCTGCAGATGGCGTCTGGGAAGCATAAGGACCTACAACCCGGAGCAAATCATGCTCAGTGCTGCTGTCCGCAGGTCCAGCAGGGACGTCAAAATCATGAAGGAGAAATTGATCTTTTCAGGTATGGCCACTTGAGCGCGAGATCCGCAGTATGTCAGTAAGTAAAGCCAGGGTCAGAGGGAGGAGTTCTGCTCTTACCTGGCCATCAGTTAGATAATGGAGCCTTTTATTCCAGTACCTCAGCTGCTGTCGCACTCTCTGAGCGTGCCTCTTACTAGAGATATTGAGGATAGCACCACAGATCTAAGCAGAGAGCTGACCTGTGTATTGGCCGCTAAGATGGATGGAGGAAGAGGGCAGAGGAGGTGAAGAAAAATCAAATCTAAGTAACTGAAAATCTGTGGTGGGATCCTGCGGTTAGCAGCAAGCCAACGAGCCTCCTACTGATTTTCTCAGCACTGGACAGTGCCACTGATCAGGATCTGGCCCTGCAGTCCTCACTCACACATGGCCACTGGTATTAAGGTGGGAGTCGGGCTTTCAGGGTTGGGCCCCAATATTGCAGTGTGAGGATTAACTGAAGCTACTGCTTTGGCAGGAAAGGTCCAGCAACCACAGGCAGGATCCTGATCTCGTAAATCAGTGTTGGATCTGTCCAGGCATAGCTGGGGTAACTGACTAGGAGGTGAGGCAAACCCCAGGGATTTTGAGTGTTTACAAAATCACGAGGCTTTATGCAGTT
Organism: Lepidochelys kempii; assembly: GCF_965140285.1. Taxonomy (NCBI): domain Eukaryota; kingdom Metazoa; phylum Chordata; order Testudines; family Cheloniidae; genus Lepidochelys; species Lepidochelys kempii. The sequence goes on from NC_136380.1 coordinate 14,598,331, forward strand.
GTTATATTGGAGCATTAAGAAATGTACCAAGTTGGACAATTGGATATTGAAAATCTTCCATGGTGATGATATTTTTTGTATTACTGTCACAGCTAGAAGCCTGAGTCATGGACCAGGTCCCCATTGTGCTAGGCGCTGTAAAAACACAGAATGAAAAAACAGTCCCTGCCCCACGGAGCTGACAATCTAAGTACTAGACAAGAGACAGGTGGAGACAGGCAGGTGGGAAGCAAGGAAACAGAGGTGATACTGACCCGCATGATAGGCAGTGGTCTCCGCACTCTAGCAGCCTCGCCATTGACAAAATGTTTTCTGTAGGAATCATGGCAAAGGAGACTTTTGAGGAGGGATCTGAAGGCCAACGGGGCTTTAAATGTAGAAGCTCCCTTCTCTCCAGTAGAAAAGGGAAGTAAATGGTGAGCTGTGTAATGGGCTGATCGTCCCTTTGACGACGTGTGTTGCAGGCACTCAGCAGGGTCAGACAGTTTTGTTTCCAGCATAATTGCAGTCACCTCTTTAAATATCAGCGTAGTAAGAAGGTGATGCTAGGCCTTATCATTAAGACCATAGCGCATCGGTATAACATCTGATGCACTCTCCATCGAGACGGGACTGTGCCCTGCGCTGGAACCCTAATGGACTTCATGATCTACTGGATCTTTTCCATCTCTAACTGTGATCCTGAGCATTGGCCTGTTTGAAAATTTGAGTCAATTTGGACCCTTGCTTCATTGAGGCTCTTTAAACTATCTTGCAACTTCTAGCCTCTGGCATCTGAAATTGACCTGATTCATTCGCTCCCCCTCCCGCCGCCTTAAAGACAGTAGTTCTTTAGAAGGTAAGAAGAGCTGAGTGCTTGCACACAGGGCATTAGCTGGCCCTGTCCCATGGGTGAAGGGTTCTGCAGGGGGTGCAGGTCTAGGGCACTGTGGGTGTGGGAAGTAATGACCACTTAAGCACATGCTCTTCCCCACACGCACTGGCATGTCATCATTTTTCCAGCAGGGGGTGCACTTACCACAGGATTGTCTCAATTGATCTGTATGCCGGGTGGTTGTAGGCTGTGGGCCCCAGGCTATTAAGAGACATGAGGTGGGTGAGGTGACACCTTCTCTTGGACCAACTTCTGCTGGTGAGAGAGATGCGCTTTTGAGCTACAGAGAGCTCTGCTTCAGGTCTGGGAAAGGTACTCCCAACACCAAGGGCACAGAGATACTTTGGGAAAGGTACTCCAGTAACTTTGCGGACTTTGTGTTATGGCCTGAAGGTGAGCTCTGTGTAGCCCGAACGCTTGTCTCTCTCACCCACAGAAGTTAGTCCAAAAAAAAAAAATTTTACCTCACCCACCTCTGTGGCTGCGATATGAGGAGGGGCCTGATCCTGATCTTGCTTATACTGATATAAAGGCAGTGGAATCACCCTGGTGTAAAATCACTGTTTGGGTCAGAATCAGGCCCATATATTCTGCCACTGACGCGCTGTGTGAATTATTTTTTTTTAGGGGGGGACGTGCAATTCACTTAACTTCTCTGAGCCTCAGTTTACCTGTCTCTAAAAATGAGAGAACGTGGGGCCTGAGGTGCTGAGCGCCATAAACTTCCTTTAACTCCAGTGGATCGGCCTCGAGGGAACGCATTTGAATAAAACGCGGCTGGGGACTCCAGTGATTGGCGGCACTTGAATCATGTCTTCATTTGTCTTTCCCCTCCCCCAGAAATAAACAACGGCATGGAGAATGCAGATGAGCTGTCGTTGTGTTCTGAAAATGGTTACTCCAACGAGGGTATCGCCCCCTTGGATCGTCGGGACATGAAGCTACGCATGGACTGAGGAATTAAAGGCCCATGGCACGACACCCTCCCCCCCGCAGTACTCAGGTCTGCGATGGGTGGTATTCACGCTGTCTGGGATGTGGGAACTCTCTGTGGAACTACCGGACATGCAGAGACCCCGTCTATTGCTCTTGTTGCTGGCTCCTGAAATACTCTGGACTGTGAGGCTGGGGCAGCTTTTTGTAAATATGTAGAAAGTCCTTTTTTTGTCTCTTTTGTGTATTTTGGGGGGTTGTATGTATTTCTTCCAAGACACGAGTGGGAATAACTTGTGCATTGAAACAGGAACATTTTGGCTGAATCTGATGAAATATTGAGGTGGCATCTTGGACGCTGGGGGAGACAGGTGGGGCATGGACCTGATCCTCCCCCTCCACTCCACTCTTCCCCTTGGTGCAGCGATTGTTAGCTGAACTTGTTTAAAAACTATGTTGTGATGTTCTTGTGACGTATCATTTCTTTTTCTGGCTAATGAAGTTTTAACTAATCAGATAGAAGGCTGTTCAGAGCTTCCTAGCAGGAGGGAAGGTGCTGCTTCCAGAGCGTGTTCGGAATCAGCGGAAGGAATCAGGTTGGCTGACTCACTTTCACGCCTTCCCCCAGAATAGCAGGACCGAAGCATGCAGGGATCGTATGAAATATGATAGAAAGTGCTCAGAGCAAAACCCTTGGCAAGTTTTATGGCCTATGCTGCAGTCCTTCCCCAAAGAAATTTCTTCTAGATGCTCCTGGGCTGGTAAAGGCCTTAAATAGACCCCTAGTTTGTATTTCATCAGTCAGCCTCCATGAAGAGTCTCGATTCCATGATGGCTAGTAAAGAGGACCCAACACCTTGTTCATCACCCAGATCCAGCTAAAGTGCCCGCCACTTAGAACAGGTGGTGTAGTTTGTGTTAACCCTTAAACTGGTGGTGGGGAAGGGAAGCCACAATCAGCAGTGGCGTGGAAGCCTGTGTTTCTCAGTCACAGGTCAAGCAGCTCAGCTTGACGAATTGAAGCTTGAAGAAGCAGTGAAGAATTCTGGATTGTAAATCGTAAAGCACAAAGTGAAGCAGTCTCGGAGAACAAGGGAGACCTTCTCCTGAATTCTTTGTTTTTGTGTAAAAGACTGCACGTTAATCTCCTCCAAAGGAGCAATAATGACAGAATATGAGGTGCTTGCGCAGAATAGGAGCTCCCGTTCGCGTTTTTTCAGTGCAAGAGGCTTTAAACCAAAATCCTACATTATAATAAAAAAGCCCAGAAATTGAGTGGATCAGTGATGCATTTCCCCCCCTCTTCCAAATGTCAATATTTATTTTCTCCGTCGACTCCTCCTCCCACTCCCCCACACACTCCTCCCACTCTTTTCACACATCACAGCTGGGCCACAAATGAAAGTCCCAGGCACTTGCCCTTTTTGACTATAGTTTTCCCCTTCTCTCACTGAGATGAGTCAGGTATTGGGCTATTTAGCTTTTTCACTATTTTGCCTGTTCTAAAGTCTGTTGCAGCCAGAGAAAAGACTCCTATAGACTTCAGTAGGCTTTGGATCAATCCCTAATGTGGTATTGGTTAGTTTTGCTTCTTTACTGTAGCTTGGCTAACACAGAAATGTGGAATACGGGAAATACCATTGATCACTTCTTTTGAAGTTCATCAAATGCTGCCTTGAAAATCAATTGAGTCTGAAATTTGGCTCTTGATGAGGGATTTGAGTCAAGTCTGCGATTCTTCAATCAAAATTGAGGTGAAATGGGATTTATTTGCAGAGTTCTGCCTGAAGAAACTGAAGCCATGGCATTTATTTTGCTAAACAGAGAGCAAACTCCGTTTAGGGTTTGCTGTAAAGTTGTATTGGATGCCAGATGTAGAGTGTGTTAATGGGTTTGCCAAACCGTAGTCGGAATAGAAATACTGTCATGAAATTATTTGCAAAATGATTAAAAATGTAAACATTCCCCAGCAGTGTTAGAAAGCCAAACCCAGAGGTGTTGTGTCTGGTGCATAAGAACTGGAAAGTGAAACTGACTAGAAACAGAAAGTGAAACTGACCGAACTAATTGAATGAAGTGCAAAATGTCAACAGTATCTAGGTGGTGGGAGGAAAAAATTCTCCTTGAATCTTTTGTTTTTAATAATCAAAGATGTAACACAGGTAAGGAATTAAATATATTTATATTATATAAAGGTGTGGCTCAATTATTACCCTTTTAGATTCTTATCAGGGTTACACCACTGTAAATCCAAAGTCCAGCTATTAAAATAATTTGAATTGACTGGATTTTTACCAGTGTAGCTGGCATCAGAACCTGGCACAGGGTGTCACCCCCAATACACTACCCTCTTTCATGGTACTCTATCAAGTCTGTGTGAAACAAGATGGCTTTCTGCACAACTGAAAAATCTTATATAAAGTTGCTCTTCCTTCTATTGTGGTGCAGTATTGAAACATTCCTGGCTAATTGTCATATCAACTGAAAGACTTTGTTACATCTCAGCATCTGTTGATGGTTACCTGCGTGTTTGGGTTTTATCCTTGGAGATGACTTTGTGGAAAGGTCAGACACTTTTTTTTTTTTTAAAGTTTGGGTGGGTTAAAAGAAACTCAACAAGGCACTGTTGACTAAACAAAGTTCATACAATCATGGGGTTGGAAGGGACCTCAGGAGGTCATCTAGTGCAACCCCCTGCTCAAAGCAGGACCAATCCCCAATTTTTGCCCCAGATCCCTAAATGGCTCCCTCAAGGATTGAACTCAGAACCCTGGGTTTAGCAGGCCAATGCTCAAACCACTGAGCTATCTCTCCCACCTTCTACCCCCAAAGTTGATTCACAACACACATTTTTGCTATGAGCCCAGGTTATACAGTGATTATGACCACTGTTGCCCTAAAGATTTGCTTTATTTTTTTTAAAGTCTGAGTTTTCAATGAAAATATATCTAGACCAAAATCAACCCTCCACCCCTCTGTGAAATAAACATTCAGTATTCCTCTGCTGCTGTGATGCTGTTGTGTTTTCTGAGCTTGCTTACAAAATGCTCATGTCTTTACAGTGAAGTAGTCATTCTCTCCAGAGGGTGAGACTGAAGGGTTCTGCTTGCTTGCGGTTCCTGGGGAGCTCAGGGCTCTCCTTTGTGAAACCAGAAGCCAAAAAAGGAGCTTGCAAGAGCAGGGGTCTGGCCAGCAATCTGGACAACTTCAGACTGTCCAATTATGTTCCACCTACCTAAGATTCCCCCCTGTGGTTTCAGCTGGATTCTGTAGGACAGGAGGTGAAGACAAACTGTCTTCCTGTTGCGGTGCACTGCTAAACAGCTGCTCTAGTCACCCCAGAAATGGCCACATTTAATTGGTGGGTGAAGGGATTCTTGCATCTGCACACTAGAGCTGGGTGGGGAGATGGGTTTCCTTGCCCGTGATTACTTTCGAATTTTAATTTTTTTCCTGTTTTTAAATCAGGATGAAAAGTCAAAATTTTGAATGTTTATGAACCAAAACCCAACTCTTTTTTCACTTTTGGGTCAGTTAAAATGCTCCGAATTTGGCCTTTTTCTTTAAGCTTTTTTTTTTTTTTTTAAAGTCTAATGAGCTTAAATTTTGAAATGAAAAGTCATTTTGAACTGAAAATCTTTTCACAATTTTTTTTTTCCTTGACGTTCGTTGTAGTGGGGAGATTCCTTGAACCCGACACTGTTTCTTGATCAGTTTTGGTTTCAGCAAATTGATATTTTTCAACAAAAGCTCCCACCTGCCTGAGGCCTAGGCCTGGTCTGTCCTCACGTGGCCCAAAGCAGAGGGCCACACTGGGCATGTTGATTTTTATCTTCGCTTTCGTTGACGGCTGAACAGCGATGCAATACCCTGACACTGCTGATTGATGCTATACTATCCCCAGTGGATGGACAGATGGATCAGATAGGAATACTTCCTACAGACTCATGTTCAGTGGAATTTGATGTATGTCACACAGTATGCCTGGATAGAGTAGGGAGTGTTACATACAGTATGTGATGGAAAAGCTGAGCCGCGTGGCATAGAGGTGTAGCCTCATTCGGGACAGAGGATCTTGGGAACCAACCCTTGGGAATCAAGCAAACAACACTGCGTTTCCAGTTTGCCAGTGAATCGAATGCAAATCTTGGAAAGCTGTGGGGACCATGCCTTGATGGCCGTGGAGTTGGTACGTTGAGCAGAATGGAGCCGGGGTGGAAATGAAATTCTGATGCGAAACAGACGTGAAATGTCATGAAACAGTCAGGACCATTTCTAAGGTGGAATGACAGGTACCGTTCAAACTGGTGTGTGTGTGAGAGAGAGAGAGAGAGAGACAGCACAAGCAGGCTGCATGCTGCTGCAAGGCTCAGAAGGTTCTTTAGGACAATGGGCACGTCCGAGAGGAAAATGCCAGGTTGCAAAGGGCTCCTTTAAACTTCAACGTGGCTATTTGGAAATTCACCAGACAATCAGGATTTACTGGGGCTGACATGGGGCTGACTCCCCTTCTGTCCTATTCTTGTCTATGGATCTAATTATACAACTTGAATGAGCAGAGCCAAGGGTGAAGGTGCTGGGGTGTGGCCGCACCCTCTGGTTTGAAGTGGTTTCCATCCTATCCAGGGTTTACAGTTTGGGTCAGTGGCTCTCAGCACCCCCACTATAAAAATGGTTCCCATGCCACTGAGCAGAGCTGCCTTCCTCATCCTCAGTTTATAGCTGTTGGAGGCCTTTGCCCTGTGGTCTCGGCTCTCTGGGCGTGTTTATTTAACTGCTTAGTGTGGTTTTCAGAGAGACACAGAGACTCTATCAAATGAATGTTCCACCGGGACCCCGGTTTACTCTCCAGATGGCTCCTCTCTCATAAGCTGCCCCCGGTGTAACATTTTTCTGAGCTGTGACTTTTCTTGCCCCTCCCTCCTTTCCTGTCTGCTGATTTCTGACACTGGGACTCCTCCCTGAAGGGCTGCGATTGACAGCTGCAGCGAATGCCCTGCTGCCTGCAAGCCCGTCAGGCAGGAGTGGAGGAACAAAAGCGGATTACTCCCCCTTTCTCCCTGTGTGAGCTTTTGTGCTTTTCCCCAGCAGCCTCAGAAGGGCTGATCTCTCCACCTCTCCTCAATGCCTCCTGCAGCCCTGTGAGGGAGGCACAGTTGTAGCTTCACTGGCCCTAGCTGTGGTCCAGGTAAGTACTTGCCTTGCGGATGAGGGACCCCTTCTTTCTGAACAAAAGGGATCTCTGACAGTCAGCCACTTGGGCACCTGCCATGCGGGCTGTGCAGGGAGGGGATGGCAGCAGTGACAACTGGCAGAGACCAGTGGCCTCTTTGCCCTGTGATTCATGCACATTAAGTAAAGGGGGTGGACCGGGAAGCGAGAGGTTTGGCTTGACACCCAGGGGTTCTCTTTGTGCTAGCTATCAGGAGCCCCGCTGAGCCAGGTTAATGTGGAGGGTTGTGCACTCTCACCACTAGCGTGGCACTTGGAGATCAGGGCTGGGAGGGGGCAAGGATTGTCCGATCCTCAGCCACACGCCTGTGCTGTTCGTTGTACAGTGTGATGCCATGCTATACAAAGTCCTGGTGCTCGTGTGTGTCACAGCTCCAAGGCGCACTCTGTGCAGGTGGCTTTCAGGGTTTTCTTTGTTTAACTCAGATGAATTACCTCAGTCGAAATCAATTTCATTTTCTTTGAGATGCATAACGAAAGGACTCTTAGTGACATTCCGGGGCTCGCTTATGCCTGCGTAACTCAACTGATGGTTCTGTTTTTTCGAGCTCTCAGCATCAAAGCATCTCACAGTCATTCATGGATTTTACCGCCACGATACCCTGTGAGGCAGGGAAGTGCCATTCTCCCAACTCTACAGAAACTGAGTGGTCCAAAGTCACCCGGGGTGCCAGAGATGGGAATTTAACTCAGGTCTCTCAAGTCCCAGTCCAGTCCCCTAAACACTAGATCATCCTTCCTCCCTATATGATACCCTACTGCTGATCTACACTGTTGTAAAAGAAAGTGAAATCAGGCCACTTTGTACCAGTGAGCACAGAATAGTCCAGTGATTATATAGGAAAGGGGAACAAAACTGTCAAGCTTTACAAGTTGAATGAGCAAAAGCTTCGTAAATGACAGGAGATTTTTTCCATGCTTCACTGACACCTGTACTGCAAAATCCATAAGAGAGGTTTCAGAAATGGCCTTGAAAATGAATCTAAAACCAAGGCATCTTTTCCCAAATGGTTAATTTTGTTTTTAAAAAATTGGTGAAAATTATTTTAATATGGGATTTTTTTTTTGCCAAATTATTTGGATTTTCAGTTAAGACTTTGTTCACTCATTTTTTTTTCTGTTTTTTCCCCTGGTTGCCAATTTTGATTGCTCAGCTTCTGTCCACAATGGAATTATCCAAAATAATTAAATCCATAAATTCTAAAACACTAAATTATGAACGCTCCGATTTTTTAAAAATGAGTCTACCCCAAGTTCAGCAGGCATCTTTTGTTGGGGAAAAAAAAAGATCTGATGATTAAAAGTCACACACAACCATTTTCCTTAATTTTGTTTCCCATCATAGATTTTTAAAATCAGAAGGGTCCAATATGGTCATTGGGTCTGACTTCCTATATGACACAGGCCATAGAACTTAACCAACAACTTGTGGTTGAAGGAAGCTATCTTTTAGAAAGGCACCGTGTGTGTGTTTTGTAATAATATAATCTCCAAGTGATGGAGAATTTAGGCAGTTCTGCCTTGGGCCATTTCTGGTCCCAAAGAAGTGAGACTTGAGGCAGATCTGAATTCAGATTAAATTGAGTAAATGCTGGATTAAAGACCTGAACCATAATTTAGAAACTGACTATAGTTATTTATTTAGATCACTGCCCTCCCCTCCCCTTAGGCATCATCTGCACTTAACTTCCTACAGCGGCAGAGCTGCACGGCTGTAGCATGTCAAGTGTCGACACTGCCTATGCCAACTGGAGGAATTCTCCTGTTGGTTTAGGTCATCCATCTCCCAAAGAGGTGGTAGCTAGGTTGATAGAAGAATTCTTCCATCAACCTAGTGCTGTCTTCATGGGGACTTAAGTCAGCTGAACTACACCGCTCAGGGTGTGGATTTTACATACCCCTGAGTGGTGTAGTTATCCCAAGCTAACTTTCTGGTAGAGACCAGGTCTTAAGCCATAGTTTTCATCATTGTTAGTTTCAACAGTACAATATAATAGTGTGAGAGCTCTTTAGCCCCGTTATCATCCCCTGGGCAACAAACTAATACAACTAGCAAGGAAGGCAGTTTAGTGGTTAGAGCGCGGGACTGTTGCTCCGGAAACCTGGGTTCTATTTCCTGCTCTGCCACATTGGCCTGATGGGTGACCTTGGGAAAGTCGCCTCCTTTCTCTGTGCCTCAGTTTTCCCTTCTGTGAAATGGGGATAATACCAATCTCCTCTGTAAAGGACTTTGAGATCTACAGATGAGAGCTAAATAATAATAGCATGGTGCATCTGGTCACATCTTCCTGTAGTAGCTGGTTCCAGCACAGCAAAGAGCTGCTGATGGAGTTACTGCTTAAGCTCAAGTGCTTTTTGGTGCTGAGGTCCCAGGTTTGAGCCCTGTGGGGTCCGTGTGCTGGTGGGTGTGATCTGGTATAAAGCCACGTAGCAAAGCTAGGCCTGAGCTACACAGTTAACCCCTGTGGGAAGGTTTGGGCCTGGGGGATTGCTTCTGGCCCATCTCTTAGGCCACATGCTGACAGTCGTCCTTCCAGCTAGTCGAGCCCTGATTTCAAATGTGGGTGTCTGAATAGGGCATTGAATTCCCATCTTGGACATTTGTATCAGTAATTAGGTGCCCAAATGGCCTTTGAAGTGCAGAGCAGAGCATCCAGCCAAGGGATTTGAGTGCCCTGTTACGGTCCCTATGTTTGGAAACCGGACCTGCAGCACCAAAGAGCCCAATTTAAGGGGCCCTGGGTGGGAAGGGTGGATAGAGCTATTGGAGGATAAAGTGGTTTCTGAATCGCCTCGTCAGGGCCAGGTGCTTGGCATTAGCAAATAGTCTGTGGGCTCACGAGAGGGCAAGAAGTTTGGGTTATTCCTAATGCGAGCCAGAACAATGGGAAACCAGAGAGCAGAGCTGCAATTAGCGCTGCTCAGGCTGCGGCTTACTCTTGCCCTGTCAGAAAAGAAGCCATCAAAGGCAATGGGAGGCTAATGAAACATGCAAGAAGAGGATGACAAAAGAGAACAAGCCCTGACTTTGCGCACCCCGGTTACTTCCCTTTAAGAGGAAAGGGGGCATTAAACATGATCTCCATCTTTATTGCTCTTACCTGTAAGCCTCTTGCCGTTTGGGTAGGAAGATCTCTCTTAACTGTGGAAGAGTGGGCCTTCTCGGTCCCCTTGCACTGCTGCCTGCAGATACACCAGTTGAGGACCAGTCCTGTGATGTGGGTGCAGTTGCATTGACTTCAGTGGGGGTACACTGATTTACACCAGTTGAGGATCTGGTCCCACTGGTGTCTTTCACCAATGCCATCTCCGGTCTAGCTTTCCCAGGGGCTTTGTGCCGACAGGTACGTCTGCATTTATGGAAAGAAGAATAAAGGATCGATGGAGGGAAAATGGGAGCTGCCTGGAAAATGGACGATTGTGGGTGGGGGTCACGGTGTTCTGCGTGTGTGTGAGATGGACAGAAGAGAAGCTGGGCATGGCTGGTCAGCTCCCCATCAAAAATGAGTCTAGGGATCTCAATCCATTTCCTCGTGGTATCCCCAAAACCCTACCACCATTGGTACCTCTGTGGCTAATCTCAGCAGACAGGCCAAGAGAAGTGACCATGGAAATGGGATTTCAGGAGGGATGTTGGAAGACATTGAATCTGGTCCGTGGTTCCAGATGTATATGTCTTAGAAATTACTGGGAAGGATTTTTTTTTTTTTAAATCTCCCTCTGTAATCCTAGTAGCTCCTCTTTGCTGCATAATGAGCCAAGTTCATCCCCTGGTGTATCTCCGCTGAAGGCATGCGGTCATGCCGTGAGCCTAAGCCCTTCTGTATTCCCACCCTACACGCTACTGCCAGAATCTTTCTACAGAATGGGCCTTGTGAGGTGTCCTGTGAACGCTAATAACTCAGTGGTTATGAATATCATTGTAAAACACCTATGTTACCGTTGTGTGAGGTCATGAATTCTCTGTGTATGATGCTACTAAAACATGTTTAAGGCCAGACACCCTTGCTTAGGGAAAAGTGATAAATGGGTGTGTCTTAGACCAAGGAATGTGGGTTACCTCCATTTAAATATTGGCAGTAAACAAAGCCATTGAGCTAAACCAGTGGGGGGGGGGCAGAGAGGGTATCCTGTTCTGAACTCAAGAGCCAGAGAATTTAACATGACCCCTGCACCCCAGAGAGACACAGGAGACTGCAGTGCTTCAGTGAAGGTGCTACCTACGCCAACAGGAGGAGTTCTCCTGCCAACGTGGATAATCCACCTCCCCCAGGTGTGGTAGCTAGGTTGACAGGAGAATTCTCCTGTTGACCTAGCACTGCCTACATCGGGGATTAGGTCATCTTACCTCCATTGCTCAGGGGTGTGGATTTTTCACACCCTTGAGCCAACGTAGCTGTACTGACCTCATTCATTGCCTGGTGTAGACTGGGCCAAAAACATCCCTTTGGAGATATCAGGACAGAGATACTCCATCTTTTACTTCACCTGGGAAAACAAAGAAACCAATCCATTTGATCTCTGTGATGAGTCCTGACAAGTAAAAGCCTGGCAAGGAGACTGTGAGTGAGAGAAATCATCTTGAATAAAGACTGTATTATGTAAGATTAAATTTGGCTTTTAGATGCATGTTTTCACTTCTATTTGCTTTTAACCATCTCTACCTTTTGCTCTTTAACTTGGCATCACTTAATCCACGGTTAATGAACTTGTTTTGTTTTCATTATAAATCATCAGTACAGTGTGCACGTCTAGAAAGCTGGCAGGTTGGAGTGGCTGCCTGTCTTTGTAAAGGCAGTGAACTGAACCCTTTCTCTGGGAGGATCTGGCGAGAGGGGCTGGATTTTGGGGAGAATTCAGGGCTGGAAGGGTACCCAGGTTGGGAACCCACGTTGGGAAAGCCAGCATAAGACTTGTGGGCTGCTAGCCAACTGTTGGGGCCAGAGCTCTGGACCAAAGCTGCAGAGCCACAAGACACCCAGGGTTATCAGGCAGCCAGTGACCGAACCCCCTTACTGGCCTGTATGAACCCCAGGGGTGTTGTGAGGATAAATACACTAAAGATTGTGAGGTGCTCAGGTACTGTGATATGGGGCCATATAAGCACCATGAATAGACAGTAATTTTCCTTTCAATTATCTACATGTTTATAGCTGGGGGTTACAAAATTATTCCTTGTTTGTACCTGTGACTGGGTGGACCAAGAGAGGCCCTCTTCTGGAGACCCTGTGGTCCTACCAAACCCCACCCATGGAAAGGAGCAGTGAAGGTGGGTCCTCTGGGTCTTCCTAGAGAGACCTTATGGAAGCAGCCAATCGGAGCCCAGCAGGTTCAGATAAAAGGAGCTGCAGGACCTAAGTTGGTCAGTTCCTGGCTAGAGCAAGAGGAATAAGGAAAGGGACTCTGCTCTCACCAAAGGAGCTCAACAAGCTGGATCTGGGGGGAGAGGACCTGAGAACTGTGACCCTAAAGTAATGGGTGAAAGTCAGGGGGCTAGGTGGGAAAAGGCCCAGGGAAAAGCAGTAGCAAACTGGAGGCAACAGTACGTGGCTGGGTTGGGACCCGGAGTAGTGTGTGGCCTGGATTCCCCAGTGTGGCCCCTGGGGAAGTGACCTGGGCTCCCGGAATGGAACAAGGCTTGCTTAGAAGTCTGAGTGAAAGGTGGAATTTAAAGGGCCCAGAAATGCGGCTCAAGACCCTGGTGAGCGCAGGTAGCTTGCTGGACTTTTGCTACCCAGAAGGGGTTCATCCATTTTGGCTGCATGACTTGGCTGGAGGGCTGAGGCACTGAAGACCCGCCTAATGAGGTTGACAACGTAAAGGGGGCCCTTCCTCAACATGCTGTTAGCTTGGGATAGTTTTCAACATATTTCATTTAATCGAATCACAAGGTGTATATGTGACCTGGAGACGCCCTGGTGCCAACTGGCAGAGGACACATGGGTTGCGTAGGGTTTTATGTGGGTCCCCTGGGTCACACGTATGCACAGTAATTCGTCAAAGCGTGGCATATGATGTCTCTGAGCCAGTAGCCCTCTGGGTGTCCTAATCATTGCAAAATGTACGTACGGATAGTATTGAAGGAGTTATGTATCTATACTGGAAATTCTGTTAAGGTCCTGGGATTAAAGCAGGCCACCAGGACGTGACATTCCTCAGGAATGTTTCTTTGAGGCAGGAGGTAAGACCACCTAGCTCTGTGTCTGGCCGCTTGTGTATTGTTTATTGTATGCCTCGCGCTGGAGGCCTATTTACATACTGAACCAGTTGTTGAGTACGAAATCTACAAGAAGAAACTGTCAGCAGGGCAGTGTCCTGTTTATGAACCAAAACAAAGTCTTGTTCTGATTTCATAGATACTAAGGTCAGAAGGGACCATTATGATCATCTCGTCCAACCTCCTGCACAACGCAGGCCACAGAATCTCACCCACCCATTCTTGCGAAAAACCTCTTACCGATGTCTGAGCTATTGAAGTCCTCAAATCGTGGTTTAAAGACTTCAAGGAGCAGAGAATCCTCCAGCAAGTGACCCATGCCCCATGCTACAGAGGAAGGCGAAAAACCTCCAGGGCCTCTTCCAATCTGCCCTGGAGGAAAATTCCTTCCCGACCCCAAATATGGTGATCAGCTAAACCCTGAGCATATGGGCAAGACTCACAAGCCAGATCACCCAGGAAAGAATTTTCTGTAGTAACTCAGATCCCACCCCATCTAATTTCCCATCACAGGCCATTGGGCCTATTTACCATGAATATTTAATGATCAATTAATTACTAAAATCATGTTATCCCATCTTACCATCTCCTCCATAAACTTATTGAGTTTAATCTTAAAGCCAGATAGGTCTTTTGCCCCCTGATTCCCTTGGAAGGCTATTCCAAAAGTTCATTCTTCTGATGGTTAGAAACCTTCGTCTAATTTCAAGTTTAAACTTCCCAATGACCAGTTAATATCCATTTGTTCTTGTGTCCACATTGGTAATGAGCTTAAATAATTCCTCTCCCTCTCCAGTATTTATCCCTCTGATATATTTATAGAGAGCAATCATATCTCCCCTCAACTTTCTTTTAGTTAGGCTAAACAAGCCAAGCTCCTTGAGTCTCCTTTCATAAGACAGGTTTTCCATTCCTCAGATCATCCTAGTAGCCCTTCTCTGTACCTGTTCCAGTTTGAATTCATCCTTCTTAAACATGGGAGACCAGAACTGCGCACCCAGGTGAGGTCTCACCAGTGCCTTGTATAACGGTACTTAACACCTCCTTATCTCTACTGGAAATACCTCGCCTGATGCATCCCAAGACCGCATTAGCTTTTTTCATGGCCACATCACATTGGCGGCTCATAGTCATCCTGTGATCAACCAATACTCCAAGGTCCTTCTCCTCCTCCATTACTTCTAATTGATGCGCCCCCAGCTTATAACTAAAATTCTTGTTATTAATCCCTAAATGCATGACCTTACACTTCTCACTATTAAATTTCATCCTATTACTATTACTCCAGTTCACAAGGTCATCCAAATCTTCCTGTATGATATGCCAGTCCTTCTCTAAATTGACAATACCTCCCAGCTTTGTTTCATCCGCAAACTTTATTAGCACACTTCCACTTTTTGTACCGAGGTGAGCAATAATAAGATTGGTCCCAAAACCGATCCCAGAGGAACTCCACTGGTAACCTCCCTCCAGCCTGACAGTTCACCTTTCAGTAGGACCCGCTGTAGTCTCCCTGTTAACCAATTCCGTATCCACCTTTCAATTTTCATTTTGATCCCCATCTTTTCCAATTTAACTAATAATTCCCCATGTGGCACGGTATCAAACACCTTACTGAAATCTAGGTAAATTAGATCCACTACATTTCCTTTGTCTAAAAAATCTGATCTATTTAGAGGTTCCAGGAGACACCTTGGCTCCTCCATCAAGAAGGCAAATTGACAGCGTGTTTGTCTCATGAAGGAAGTGTCACAGCCAGCCTGGCTTTATATTGCTGCAAGGACTTTGGGTGAGCGTTGCCCTATCAGACACAAGAGTATCTTGTTGATTAAATCTAGGCTCCAGAATGTGTGATGATTTTATTTTACACGTAACCATTTGTTCTCAATACTTCCACTTGGGCAATCACCCCAATCTGTTCTTTGCTTCTGTTTGTTTTCACTATAAACAAGTGCTGTGAGTTGAGAGGAGCAGTGATCTCAGGTGGAACTGGTAAGCTGGGGTGTCTTGCTCCTGTGGGAGCAGCAACTCTGTGAACAATGTGAGTGTTGAGTGGACCCAGGGGCTGGATGCTCCAGGGAGATGCTCTGAGGGCTCCAGGGTTAGGGTGTGTCTGTCTCTAACTGGTGAGTGACAGTGGGTCCTGTGTAGGCCTAGAGAACAGTGCTTGGGTTGCCCATGGCTGGTGGAATCAGGGAACTGAACCAGAGCAGGCACAGACAGGATCTCTTCATGCATGTGCCATTGCCTTCTGTTGCATGCTCAGCTGATCTCTGAGCTACAGGTCAGAGATTTCCTTTCCGCACAAGCATAGAGGTCTGTGGTTTGAGAGTAAGACAATCTGAATTTTGGCCATGGCTCATTAAAGGACTAAAGCACATGCGCACATCCTGGTGATTCGGTGGGAGTTAAGCATGTGCTTAAACCTAAGTATGTGGCTACGTGCTTTGCTGAATCAGGGCCTTAATTCCTGATGTTGCTGTGAAGTTCCTTATGACCATGTGTACAACCAGAAAGTCCCAGGGAACTGAAGGTTTGTTGCAATGTTAGGGTGAGTGCATGCAACAAAATCTTTTAACTTAAGAGCAATTTTAGCCAATACTTACGAGCTGATGTTAGTTGCCAGTAATTTGACAACTATTTCATTGTGTTCCTTGCTCTTTCCCCTCTGCCCCTGCCCTGAAATCAGGATGCATCAGATGATAAAAGAAGAATCCAGTTACAGAACAAGCAGCCTTGAAAATGCAACTCGAGAGCAGAGCAAAGAAAAGCTGCACATGAAACTCTGCAGTGGGTCCTGCCATGCTGAGCAAATCCTCCGGACTCTGAACTCCTACCGGCAGAGCGGCATCTTCACGGATGTTGTGCTCTTGATCGATGGGCAGGAGTTCCCCTGCCATCGGGCCACCTTGTCAGCCAACAGCACCTACTTCCGGGCCATGTTCGGTGGTAGCCTCAAGGAAGGTCACCAAGATATCATCAACATCCAGAAGATCTCTGCCTCCACCATGAGCCTCCTCCTGGACTATATGTATGGGGGAAACATAGTCATTCAGGAAGACAATGTTGAAGACATCTTAGAGCTATCTGACTTGCTTCAGATCTCCAAGCTCACGGATGCATGCGTCACCTTCCTTGAAGGCCAGCTTCACCCGTGCAACTGCTTGGGCATCCTGAAGTTTGCCGACTCATTCTCCATTGCCTCCCTGGCTGAGAAGAGCAAGAGGTTTATGCTAGAAGGCTTCGTGGAGGTGTCATGTCACGAGGAGTTCCTGGAGCTGAGCGTGAAGGAGCTGGTCAAGTATCTGTCAGATGAGCAGCTGGTAGTCCCCAAGGAGGAAGTGGTCTTCGAAGCGGTGATGCGGTGGGTACGGCATGATGTTGCCACCAGGAAAGGGGCTTTGAAGGATCTCCTCGAGCACGTGCGCCTCCCTCTGCTGGATCCCATGTACTTTCTGGAACAGGTTGAAATGGATGAGCTCATCCAGGACTCCAAGGAGTGCATCCCTTTACTGCACGAAGCACGGAAGTACTATATCCTTGGGAATGAAGTCAGCTCTCTGCGGTCAAGGCCTAGGAGGTAAAAACAGAAACTGTTTCCTAAAGCTGCATACCTGAGTCACGGATTCCTAGATACTAAGGTCAAAAGGGACCATTGTGATCATCTAGTCTGACCTCCTGTAGAACCCAGCCCAAAATATTTCACTATTAATTACATAGCAGGTGTGACCAGGGTCTCAGTGGGGGCCAGCTGAGGTCACTCAATTAGGGTGAACTGCAAAGAATGGGGCAGACAAACCCCAAAACTAGTGGATAATTCAATACTTAAATTCATCAAGCCAGCATAAAACAGCTTCTTTATTAGCACACTAATTATTCAGAAGTCAATAACACAGTTCCCTTAAAGTACCCAGCCTCAGGCCTCCATCCAGGTACCCAAGTCAAATATGATGAAGATTTCTGAAAATCTTATTTCATCACATAAAAAAAAGGTTTGACCAATCCCAAAGGATCAGACACATTACCTCCCCGGTTACTGAATATTCCACATTTTACCCAAATACACGCTCCCAGCCCATTCTTATTAACTAAACTAAAATTTATTAAAAAAAGAAAAGAGCAAGAATATGGTTAAAAGATCAATATACGTACAGACATGAGTTTAATTCTTGAGGTTCAGATACATAGCAGAGATGGTGAGCTTTGTCGTTGCAAAGAGTTCTTTTAGAAATAGTTCATAGTCCAATATCATATTCAGGGTGGACCAGTCAGCACTAGGATCCCAAGCTGGTGGTTTAAGCTTTCCCTGATGAAGCATCAAGCAGATCTGAGATGATCAGGATCCAAAGATCTTTTATACAATTTCAAGCCGCCTTTGACACGTTGCAGTCCCTTGGGGAACAATAGGTAATTAGGATGACTTTGAAGGAGGGTCCATCACCGGTACTTAGCTATACAAATTAACATAAGGCAATTTGCTTGTTCCTCCACCATTCACAGATTATTTGCTGTATATTTCAAAGTGAGGTGAACACAGTGATATCTGGTGTTTACAATTCATTTAAATGCTAGGATGTTCTTTTGATCCCTGAATTATCAGAATACAGCATAAACAGGGACTGTTGATTACATTGTCGACCATTACGCACATATATGTAAATACACAAACATTATGTCCCCACATGTCTTTAAGGGTTGAATATGAATCATGCATCACAGCAGGGAAAGATGATTCTCTTCCCAGCAGTAAAGGAACATAATGCAGCCCAATAGTCTTGGTTCTGAAAAGACTTGTGCATAAGTGTTAGCTAGTGGTAGTAGTTTATTTAAAAGTCCCTAAAATTCACATGAGCTACTTATGTGGTTCCTCATGCTAATGCCTTCCTAAATTGCCTTTGCTTAAATTGGAAAGGGCTCAAAAAAAAAAAAAGAGCTACAAGAATGATTCGAAGTCTCGAAAACATGCCTTTGTAGTGAGACGCTAATGAAGCTCAGTCTGTTTAGTTTATCCAAGAGAAGGCAAACAGGTGACTTGGTCATGGTCTACAGGCACTTTGCTGCTAGATGGGGAAGAGATTTCTGAGAGTAGATGGCTCTTTAATCCATCAGAAAAAGGATGGATGAGACCAAATGGCTGGAAGCTGAAGTGAGAAAAATCTGAGTGGAAAAAACATGCACGATGTCAACGGTGAGGTTAAATTAACCATTGGCACAAGTTACCACAGGTTGTGGTGGATTCTCCATCACTTGAAGGCTTTAAAGCAAGACTAGATATTTTTTTAACACTAGGCTCTAGCTCAAACAAAAGTTGAAGGCTTAATGTAGAAGTTACGAGGTGAGGTTCTCTGGCCCATTTTATGCAGGAAGTTAGACTATATAATGGTCCCTTCTGATTCTAACAACTGTAACCCGTTGCCAGATACAACTCTTTACTCCTCCCTTGCTTCACCTGTACATCCCGAAAAGCTTTCCAAAGCAGGCTAATGTTGTTATCCCCACTTACCAGAGAAGACGACTTGAAGTTCACAATCTTGGAATGAGCTGGCCAAAATTTTTGGAATTTTGAAATTTCTATGAAAAAATTGGTCCAAAATTTTGAATTTTGGTGGGAAAAGGGGAACGCTTTTCCCCACCATTTTTTTTGCAAATTTTCCCTTCTTCTCCCCACCCCCCATTTTCACACTAACTACAGAATGGATCAAAACAATCAGAAGTTAAATAAAACATAAGACAAAGTGTCCATCTTCTGCAATTCCCCCCTTTTGGTTTTCATTAGCTCTAGGCAGTGGGCAGGGTGCGTGCCGGAGCCACTGTTTATGGACAATCCTTTTGTGTTGTTTTGAGTGGCTTTTAATTTAAGGGATAGGCACCCAAAGCACATTGTGGGTGCAAGAAATGTGACTGGAGAATCCCCCGCTCGGTGCTCAGCGTGCTAGGCCACGCTGCTTCCCCAGAGCTGCAGCAACGTTATCAGCTCTTCTCTAAAGTTAGGAGCTATTGGAGGAATTGCTGTTTCATGCAGGGTGCCATCAGTCTGTGGAATTTACTGCCGCAAGTCACATGGATTTAAGTCCAATGGATTTGAAAAGGGGCAGGATCATTTCATGGCCAATGATAGCATTGTAATCATACATGCTGAGTGATGCGTAATCAAATCTCATGCCTGAGCGTATCAACTGCTTTCATAGAATCATAGGACTGGAAGGGACCTTGAGAGGTCATCTAGTCCAGGCCCCTGCACTCATGGCAGGCCTAAGTATTATCTAGATCCTCCCTGGCAGGTGTTTGTCCAACCTGCTCTTAAAAATCTCCAATGATGGAGATTCCACAAACTCCCGGGGAATTTATGCCAGTGTTTAGCCACCCTGACAGTTAGGAAGTTTTTCCTAATGTCCAACCTAAACTTCCCTTGCTGCAATTTAAGCCCATTGCTTCTTGTCCTATCCTCAGAGGTTAAGGAGAACAATTATTCTCCCATCTCCTTGTAACAACCTTTTATGTACTTGAAAACTGTTATCATGTCCCCTCTCAGTCTTCTCTTCTCAGGACTAAACAAATCTAATTGTTTCAATCTTCCCTCATAGGTCATGTTTTCTAGACCTTTAATAATTTTTGTTGCTCCTCTCTGGCCTTTCTCCAATTTGTCCACATCTTTCCTGAAATGTGACATTCTGAACTAGATGCAATACTCCATTTGAGGCCTAATCAGCACGGAGTAGAGCAGAAGAATTACTACTTGTGTTTTGCTTAAAACACTCCTGCTAATACAGCCCAGAATTTGATGTTTGCTTTTTTTGCAACAGTGTTACACTGTTGACTCATATCTGCAGTACTCAGTCATTTCCCTTTTTGTATGTGTGTAACTGATTTGTTCCTTCCTAAGTGGAGTACTTTGCATTTGTCCTTATTGAATTTCATCCTACTTACTTCAGACCATTTCTGCAGATCATTCTGAATTTTAATCCTATCATCCAAAGCATTTGCAACTTCTCCCAGCATGGTATTGTCCATAGGGGTCAGGAGGGAGTCCCGCTATCTGTTGCATTGCACAGCTTGACTGGGGGATTTAGTTTGTTCTGTTTTTCACTGAAGCAGCGAGTATGGGCCACTGATGGGCAAGGGTCTGGTCTGGAATGACAGACCTTGTGTTCAGTCTTGAGAGTTTGGACGGAATGCTGCCGCAGCGTGTTCTGACACTTGTCCACGGGAATCAGCCTGGAGGCAGGGAACTGAACTCTCAAGTCCTAAGCTAACACCCCAACCACCTTCCCCCCTCTCGTCTGGCAGTGAGTTTGCCATGGGCCAGCTGCCAAGAAAGCTCTGTTTCCCATGGTCACTGGTCTTGCTCTTGAGGCTGGCAGCTTTCTTGGTTGTGAGGAACATAACTGTCAGGAGAGAGAATGATCACAGAGTGGGGACTTCCGGTAGCTGGGCCGATCCTGTGGAGAGTTTCGGAGGTCACTTTTAACTTTGACTCTATTTAACAGAAGCTGGACAATGCCTTTGAACTGCACAAACCCATAATAAAGACAACTCCTTCCCCAAAGTGCTTACAATCTAAATAGCAAAGACGGACAAAGGATGGGAGGGGGAACTGAGTGACAGAGGGGTGAAGTGAGGTGCCCAGAAAGTCAGTTGCAGAGTTGGGAATAGAACCCAGATCTCCTGACTCTCAATCCAGTGCCATATCCACTAGATAACGCTGCCTATCCCAATGAGACTCCTCATGGTAATAGGTATCATAGTGCTTTCTACCAGACAGTATGGTAGGAGGCTAAAGCTTGGAGTATGATGACAGAACAGAAAGTTGGGACTGTCGCTTTAATATTTACCCATGTGTTTCTCATTCTAGGTTCATGGAATTAGCAGAGGTCATAGTAGTTGTAGGCGGCTGTGATAAGAAAGGCCTCTTGAAGCTCCCCTTCACTGATATGTACCACCCGAAGAGCAGGCAGTGGACAGCACTCTCTAGCGTGCCAGGGTACACCAAATCGGAGTTTGCAGCCTGCACCCTAAAGAATGACGTGTATATATCAGGTGAGAAACCCACCCAACAGCCCCGCAGCTACACCTCCAAGCATTTCGGAGAGAAACTGCCAATTCAGGCTCTGTGATGCTTTCCTCTCCAGCTGCAGAGTCACCCGGGTCTGTTTTACGTGTGCGTCTAGGATATGCAGTATGTGTGTTTCTGCTCTTGTCACGCTGTAGTGGTTAGCAGTGTTCCTTGTACTTATAGTTGGAAGTGTAAGCGGCCGAGAATTCATTCCCAATATATCTCCTTGGCTACAGATTCACAGATGTTAAGGCCAGAAGGACCTTTGTGATCATCTAGTCTGATGATCCTTTTAACACAGGCCACAGAACTTGCCCAAAATAATTCCTAGGGCAGAGCTTTTAGAAAAACACCCAATCCTGGTTTATAAATTGTCAGCGATGGAGAATCCAGCATGACCCTTGGTAAATTGTTCCAGTGCGATATCCACTGGATAACTTGCATCTTTTTTCCAGTCTGAATTTGTCTAGCTTTAGTTTCCAGCCATTGGACCATGTTATACTTTTCTCTGCTAGACTGTAGAGCCCATTATTAAATATTTGTTCCCCATGTAGATGCTTAGACTGTTGCCTCTTAATCTACTCTTTGTTAAGATAAACAGATTGAGCTCTTTGAGTTTCACTATAAGGCATTTTTTCTAATCCTTTAATCATTCTCATGGCTCTTCTATGAACCCTCTCCCATTTATCAACACCCTTCTTGAATTGTGGGCACCGGACCTGGACACAGGATTCCAGCAGTGGTCGCACCAGTGCCAAATACAGAGGTAAAATAACCCCTCTGCTCCTACTCGAGATTCCCCTGTTTATGCATCCCAAGATCACATTAGCTCTTCACCACCGTGTCATTGCTAATGCCGTGTTTGGCTCCCCACATCCAGCAACGTTATTCTTCCACACATCCATCGTTGCCATTCTGGCTGTAGCAACCTGAGAAGATCAGGGCAAACCTGCGCCTACCATGACACACAGACTTCTTTGACCACCCAAGAGCATGCTTGCGGTTGAGGCACCTGTTGTGGGCTTATTTGCCCTGCCCAGATTTCCCTGCAATGTCGATGTGGCATGAAGAATGGTCTGCAGCTGGCAACAGAAACCAGTCTGTTATAACTGACCTGACCCTGTGGGTACCTGACTTTGATTTACTACCATGCTCATGGGTCCTTCTGAACCGATTTTTGAATGGACCTGGGTCAACTTGCAAGCCAGCCTCCTCTCCTGAGGCCAACGAGAGGACCATGTGGCTGTGGTGTGGCCAAAGACCGACAACGTCTCCCATCTCTTGTGACAGCTTTTGGACCAGATTGGATGGTGGTCAGAGGGCTCTGCGCTCCGCTGAGGAGGCTGCCGCAAATTGGGTTGGCAAGGTCTGCCCCCGATAAGAAGAACGACCACAGTGTGTGTCACCCTGGGAGGTCACATTCCGCTGATTATCCACCGAACCCCCCAAATCTTTTTTGGAGTCGCTGCTTCTCAGGATAGTCCCCCATCCTGTAAGGATGGCTGACATTCTTTGAGACTTTTCTTTCTCCTCCTTCTCCACCTTCTGCCTCTACAAGCGAGATCCCTATGTCAAGCACTACATCAGTGCGTGGTGGTGGTATTTGTCATTTACACTAAGCTGTCTCAGAGCCCCCAGTTCTGAGGTGATGGTGGTGGCTCTCCCCTTGATGGTGTGGGGCCTCTCTGTCTTCCAGGAGGGCACATCAACAGCAGCGATGTTTGGGTGCTGAGCTCCCAGCTGAATGTCTGGATCAAAGTTGCCTGTCTGCACAAGGGCAGATGGAGGCACAAGATGGCGACCCTTCAGGGCAAGGTACGTACTTCATTCCCCTCAGTCTGCAGTTTAAAGTTATAGACTGTCGACCAAACCTATTACCTGAGGTTTCTGCATAGGTGCCAACTTCTGCTGGCGCCAGCGGGTGCTTGATCCCCTTTGCCCCCAGCCCTACCCCTGCCCTGCCCCCATTCCAACCCCTTCCCCGAAGTCTCTGCCCCCTCCCTGCCCCTATTCGACTCCCTCCTCAAATCTCTGCCCCAGCCCTGCCTCTTCCCTGCTGCATTCCCGCTCCTCTCCCTCCCTCCCCCCAAAACAGCTGTTTTGCGGCGGCATGCACTGGGAGGTAGGCAGAGGGAGTGGGGACGCGGCGCACTCAGGGGAGGAGGCGGAGGTGAGCCGGGGTGGGGGAGCTTGGCTGCCGGTGGGTGCAGAGCACCCACTAATTTTTCCCTGTGGGTGCTCCAGCCCCAGAGCGCCCATGAAGTCAGTGCCTATGGGCTTCGGCACTTATTCCTCCTCCCATGGTAACAGCAGATAATATAGGAACATGTGACAGATCCCATAGGATCAGGTCCCATTGGAAGAAGATCTAAAGGAATACAGGAGAGCTGGCAGCATAGGCACCGACTCCATGAATGCTCTGGGGCCGGAACACGCATGGGAAAAAGAAAGTAGGTGCTCAGCACCCACTGGTGGCCCTGCTGATCAGCTCCTCCCCTTCCCCCGAGCACCTCCCGCCTGCTGTGGATCAGCTGTTCAGCGGCATGCAGGAGGCGCCAGGGATGAGGGTGGGACAAGCTTGGGGGAGGGGGCGGAATGGGGCAGGAAAAGGCGGAGCAGTGGCGGGAAGAGGTGGGGTGGGGATTGAGACCCCCGGGGAAATGAGGAAGCTGGCGCCTGTGTCTGGCAGTTTTCAAGGAGACCATTTTAAAGGCGGGGAGGGGAAGACAGGAAGAATAAGATGATGACAATACGGCTCCAAGAGGAGCTCTTCAGTTACCACAGAGTCAACACAAAGTACAGTAGTAACATGGACAAATTGCTAAGGAGGAGTGCAAAAGAAAAGCATGAACATTTAGGGACAGAATCGGACAGGTGAAAGTACACTGAGAGTTTCACCTAGAAAGGGACATAAAAGGAAATAAGAAGTAGTTACTTAAAGCTTCAGTCTTCACTAATAAGGTTAATGGTGACCAGATACTCCACACAATTAATATTGACAACCGGGGGAAGGAACTCAAGCCAAATAGGAAAGAACAGTTTAACAAATATTTAGATAAATGAATGTATTCAAGTTGACAGGACCTGATGAAATTCATTCTCGGGTGATTCAGGAGCCAGCTAAAGCAATCGTGTAACCATTAGCAATTATCTTTGAGAATTCATGGAGGCCGGGTGAGGTCCCAGCGGATTGGAGAAGGACAAACATGGAAGGTATCTTTAAAAGGGGGAACAAAGAGGGACCAAAGGAATTATAGACGAGTCATCCTAACAGAGACACCTAGAAAGGCACAGGAACAAATTATTAAACAATCAATTTGTAAGCACCTAGAGGATAATAGGGTTATAAGAAATGGCCAGCATGGATTTCTCAAGAATAAATCATGCCAAACCAACCTAATTTTCTTCTTTGACAGGGTTAGTGGTCTAGCGGATAGGGGGGAAGCAGTAAAATATACGAATGGCCATACTGAGTCAGATCAATAGCCCATCCGTGGCCAATGCCAGGTGCCCCAGAGGGAATGAACAGAACAGGTAATCATGAAGTGATCGATCCCTTGTTGCCCATTCCCAGCTTCTGACAGTTGGAGGTTTAGGGACGCCTGGAACATGAGGTTGTCTCTCTGATCCTCTTGGCTAATAGCTGTTGATGGACCTGTCCTCCAGTAGATGTGATAGCTTGATTTTTGTAAGGCTTTTGACACAGTGCCACATGCTGGTTTCATAAACCAACTACAAAATGTGATTGAGATGAAATTACTATAAGGTGGGTGCACAACTGGTTGAAAGACTGTACTCAGAGTAGTTACTAATGGCTCACTGTCAAACTGAGAGGGGGTATCTACTGGGGTCCTGCAGGGCTCAGTCTTGGGTCCAGTACTAGTCAATATTTTCATGAATGACTTGGATAATGGAGTCGGGGAGAGTATGCTTACAGAGTTTGTAGGTGACACCAGGCCAGCAGGGGTCGCAAGCGCTTTGGAGGACAGGATTAGAATTTAAAATGACCTTGACAAACTGGAGAATTGGTCTGAAATCAACAAGATGAAATTCAATAAAGACGCATGTAAAGTACTTCACTTAAGAAGGACAAATCAAATGCACCACTACAAAGTGGGTGATAACTGGTTAGGTGGCGACAGAGCTGAAAAGGATCTGGGCATTATAGTGAATCGCAAAATAAATGAGTGAACAATGTGGTGCAGTTGGAAAAAAGGCTAATCTCATTCTGGGGTGTATTAACAGGAGTTTCGGATGTAAGACATGGGAAGTAATTATCCCACTCTACTTGGCACTGGTGAGGCCTCAGCTGGAGTGTCTAATTCTTGGTGCCACACTTTGGGAAAGATATGGATAAATTGGGGAGTTCAGAGGAGAACAACAAAAATGATAAAAAGTTTGGAAAACCTGTTCTATGAGGAAAGGTTGTTTTTTTTTTTAAAAAAGGGCATGTTTAGTCTTGAGAAAGGAAGACCAAGGGGGGAACCTGATAAATCTTCAACCATGCTAAGGGCTGTTATAAATAGGATGGTGATCACTCCACTTCCGCTGATGGCAGGACAAGAAGTAAGGGGCTTAATCTGGAGCAAGGGAGATTTAGATTAGATATTAGGAAACTCTTTTCTAACTATGTGGGTAGTTAAACTCTGGATTAGGCTTCTAAGGGAGGCTGTGAAATCCACATCTTTGGAGGTGTTTAAGAACAGGTTGGACAAACACCTGTCAGGGATGGTCTAGGTTTACTTGGGTCTGCCTCAGTGCAAGGGGCTGGACTAGGCGACCTCTCAAGATCCCTTCCAGCCCTACATTTCTCTGATTCTATGTGATAGCAGTAGTCACTTCTGTCTCTGCTAGAATACAACTGGGCTGTACGAATCATTCACTCCTGGCTATTTTGATATAGGAGTAATTTTGCTTCGATTGAAGCCAATGACAAAAATCTCAGTGTTTGATCAGGCGCCTAGTGTTGCTGAAATGGCCTATTATAAAATCTAATACTTGTGACAATAAAATATATAATTGAAGGGTACAGAGCTTTGTGGTTAGAAAGCTGGACTCGATCTTTGTGTGAAAAACATGCAGTCCAGAGGTTTTAAAATGGGGCATCCTGTTGCTTACCTTGTGGAGTTCAAGGTGTGGGTTTCTTCTCTGTCTTGGTGCCCCTCAGTCGCACAGTAACAGGGCAGGTCACCTCCTGTGTGTCTCCTTGTGGCCAGAGATGATGCTGAAGCACCTTGCCTCAGTTTCCCCTCTTTTTCAGAGCTCCAGATATAAATTCTTCTCCAGCTCATCAATGCCCCTCCTGGGAGCTGGAGTTATTAAATTAACAAAAATTCCAAATCAAAGTGCTCAAAGCCCCATCCAGTCCTTGCTCCCAGTCTTCCCACTCAGGGGTGTCCCTTTGCCTTAAAGACTGAGGATTCTCTGCTGGAGCCTGCTTACACCCAGCAGCTGTTGTCCTCCGTTTTGATCTCCCTGAGCAACTCCCTCTCCAGGAAGCTTCTTGCTGCCCTTTATAGGGCAATCCCCTAATCCTTGCCCAAGTGTGCCTCAGAAGTAACTAGCATTGGGTGATCCCAGGCCTCTATGGGCAAGCTGCTCTGTTATACACACCTTCCTGTTAATAGTTCACTCTGCATTCTAACCGTTTGTCTCTTTTCCATGCCCCAAGGCAGCTTTTGCACATGCCCCTGTGGGATTGTTATGCCCAGTACCAGGTGTCAGATTCTATATCCCGGTGTCCCTCGCTCCCAGTATGATTTCTGCCGACTGACTCTGCTCCTTCCACGGCAGATCTACGCAGTGGGGGGGTTTGACGGCTTTTACCGCCTGGCCAGCGTGGAATGCTACGATACATTCTCCAACAGCTGGTCGGCCGTCACCCCTTTGCTGGAAGCGGTGAGCTCGGCAGCTGTGGTCCCCTGTCTGAACAAGCTCTACGTGATTGGGGGCGCTGTGGATGACAGCGCAAACACAAACAAGGTACCGTGGTGCCAGGGCACGGCGAGGATAAAGGGAACCCTCAGCAAGTTTACTTTGGTTGAGACGTCTTGTAAACAAGGAGCCCGAGGGTGTGATTCCTTTTTTTTCAGGTGGTTCCTCAATGCCCTCTTCTCCAGCTGTGATGTTGCCTGGGTAGTTTGCCTGACCCGTTTGTGGTTGTAGTAGGGGAGAGCTGTCTAGTGGTTAGAGCAGAGGACTGGATGTCAAGTCTCCTGGGTTTCATTCCTTGCCTATTGTGTGACCTTGGGCAAATCACTCACTTTTTGTTCATCAGTTTCCCTAGCTGTAACAAGGCAATAATATTGACTATGCCTACCTCATTATTATTAATATTGTTGTTTGGATTGCAGTAGTTTCTAGGACCCCTAGTCATGGACCAAGACCCCATTGTGCCAGGTGCTGTACAAATACTGAAATGACAGTCCCTGCCCCCTCCACCCCCCCCGAAACATTTACAATACAGGTTACGCCTTATGGGGGGCTATCTCACAAGCTGGCTCTTTAAGGGGAGTTGGAACCAGCCTCACCTGTGGCTGATGAGCTGTTTCCCAGCTGAGACTCATCCAGTCATTATCGAAGCCTGCAAGTGGCTAAGCTGGAAAGGAGAGCTTCAGAAGGGAAATGGGCTTCTGTGGCAGGCCCTGGATCTGGGGGGAGATGTGCAAGGGGAGAGATCTCTGGGCCCCTGTAGAAGACCCTGGGTCAGGGGGAAGACTAGTTTTATATGGGGATCTGAGGTTGAACTGTTGGATTGTGTCTGAAGAATAAACTGTGCCCTGAAGGATGCAGTTGCCTGTGGTGTTAGTCCTCTCGGGGCAGGGGCAGGCCAGGCTCGGGCTCAGGGACTGTTTAATTGCAGTGTAGATGTTTTGGCTCAGGCTGCAGCCCAGGCTGTAGGACTCTGTGAGGTTGGAGGGTCCCAGAGCTTGGGCTGTAGCCCAAGCCCCTGTACACTGCAATTAAACAGCCCAAGCCCTGCAACCCCGAGGCAGCTGGCACGGGCCAGCTGTGGGTGTCTAACTGCAGTATAGACCTACACTCAGTGGCAGACAGCAGCCTATGGGCATGTTCAGAGTGTTTCAGATGATCACACGGCTTATTCCTTGGGGATTATCCGACTGGGGAAGGCCTCCACGCACCAGATATGCTGCTACAGGACTCGCTAGTTAATAGTCATCATTATATTAATAAGAAATACTCAGCACTTTTTATCTTCAGTTCACTTCACAGACATGGAACACGCCCCTGCAGGAGGCAGGCATTATCCCCTTTTTACAGACTGGGGAATTGCGAGGCAGAGGCCTACGTTTTCAAACGTCCACTGGCTTTGGGTATTTTATTTTTCAGGGGGCCAACTTGACACTTACAGGCCTGATTTGTTTTCCAAAGGTGCTGAGGGCTCACAGCTCCCCTTGAATTCTTTTGGAGGTGCAGATGCTCTGTACTTCTGAAAATCGGGCCCCTTAAGGCATCTGGTTGGGCCCCCAAAAATTAGTGGATACTTCTGAAAAAGCTGAAGTCTAAGGGCCACATTTTTAAAGGTATGTAGGCACTTAAGTCCCATTGGTTTCATTGGGAGTTAGGCACCTCAGTACCTTTACAAATCTGGGCCTAAGTGACTTGCCTGAAGTCACACAGTGAATCAGTGTAAGAGCCAAGAACAGAAACCAGGTGTCCTGACTCCCAAGTCCTGTTGTCTGTTCACAGGACCATGCTCCTTCTCCCATTCATTCATTTTATGATAGATCCACAGCAATGTGTTGGCTCAAAGGGACTGTGCCATCGATGTGCGTTGGGTTCAAAGGCATAGGTGCTGATTCGGTGAGTGCTTCGGGGCTGAAGCATCCAGAGAAAAAAAATTGTGGCTTCTCAGCACCCACCAGCCACAGCTGTTTGGCAGCACCGCTGATCAGCTGATAGGCGGTGACACCAAACAGCTGTTTGGTGGCTCAGGGAGAGGTTTGGGGGAGGGCGGAGACCAGTGAGCGGGGGAATTTGGGAGGAGGCAGGAAGAGCAAGAGCAAGGGCAAGGCCTTGGGGGAAGGGGCAGAGTGGAGGCGGGAAAGGAGGAGCAAAGGAGGGGTCTTGGGGGGGAGGGAGTGGGGTGTCAGGGCAGAGCAGAGGTGGAGCACCCCTGGGAAAAGTAAAAATTGGTGCCTATGGTGTTAGGTTTTAGTTACTGGGATTTTGCCTGAGCAGGGACACCACGAGAGTCTGTGTTTCAATAGCTGATTTCCTGTTTCTCCTCCCAGGTCCAGTGCTATAATCCTGAGGAGAACAAATGGACATTCCTGTCTCCCACTCCCTTCTATCAGAGGTGCATTAATGCTGTCTCCTTGGACAACATGATTTACGTTGTGGGTGGACTCCTGAGTAAAATCTTCAGCTACAATCCCAGGAAAGACACCTGGAGAGAAGTGGCCACTCTCCCAGGACCTCTGGTAAGGAGAAATCTCTAGAGCAGGGATTGGTAACCTTTGGCATGCGGCCCATCAGGGAAATCCGCTGGCGGGCTGGGACGGTTTGTTTACTTTGCAGCATCTGCAGATTCGGCCGATCGCAGCTCCCACTGGCCGCGGTTCGCCGTTCCAGGCCAACGGGGGCTGCGGGAAGAGAGTGGCCCGGCCTGAGTGGCTTTCCCTGATGGGCGGCATGCCAAAGGTTGCCAATCCCTGCTCTAGAATATCCTCTGTGCACATTAGAATCTTTGCAGAAGTTTAAAGGCAAGGTGCTAAGAGCTCTGACCCTTATCCAGTAAAAGCACTTAAGTACATGCTTAAATCCCAGCATGTAAATAGTCACTGCTCCACCCCAACTCCAGCTGGCTGAAATTTTCTGGCAATGTATATTTTTTTAATGAAAAATGGCTTTTTCATCTAAAATGAAAATGGTAAACATTTTCTGATTTTCAAATGGCAGAAAGGGAAACTGAATTTTGTTTTTGGTATAACTGTAGGTTGCAGTAAAAAAAATTGGTTTTTGAAAAGACAAAAATTCAGATCTTTTTTTTCATTTAGGAAAAAAGAAAAACCTGAAAATTTTTCATTTAATTAAAAAAAAAAAAGGTCAGATTTCTTATTGTTGAAAATGCGGTAAGAAATTTAAAAAATATGTATTTCTATTTAAACAAACCAAAACCCTGTTGACTTTTTTCAATCAGCTCTACTCAGCAGCTTGCATGATTAAGCCTGAAGTGCAGTGAATTTCACGCGGAGGTGACGAACTGCCTTGTTGTGCCTCTTGTGAGCATCTGCTAGTTCTGAGAAGCACAGTATAGAACAGAAAAGATCACCTCACTCGGTTCAGGCAGGATCTCCCTTGTTTGTCTCTAGATGTCTATAAAAATCCACAAGCATCGCCCAGAAACAGCCCTTCTGACACCCAGGGGCTCACACCATCCAGGCCCCAGACCTCTTGTCTTCTGCTTACCGTTCTTTCCCTCCCTGCTAGATGCATGATCTCGCAGATACACAGGTCCAAGCGGAGTCAGTTGAGACTAGAGCATGATCCGCACTTCGTTCCTTGTTAAACCTCCCCTTTGAACCCTGTTGTACAAAGCTGGAAGAGGTACCCTCACCTCTCCATCCTTTCCTCCCCTCTGCCCGCAGGAGAGCTGTGGGGTGACGGTGTGTGGTGGGAAGATCTACATCCTGGGTGGCCGGGATGAGAATGGGGAAGGCACGGACAAAGCTTTCACCTTTGACCCAGCGACGGGGAACGTGGCTCAGCAACCCCCGCTGCAACGCTGCACCAGTTACCACGGCTGCGTTACCGTTCTCCAACGTGTGAGCAGATGACCCTGTCGCTTCCTTCCCCTCCCCAGGAAGAATCCCCCTGGAGAAGGCAGTTACCCTCAGTGCCAAAAAATGACCCTCTGTCCTGTTCATTATTGTTATGTGCCAGTCTGTGTGGAAGAGCAACGTCAGGTGACCAATGCAGGCAGGAAGGAAGGTGGGGGTCAGGGGAGTCACGACTGCAAATATTAAGTAATTGCTTTCATTGTTTTGGTGGAGATGAATGCTGCTTTGTAATGGGGGAGCAGGGATGTGGGCAGTACGTAACATACGGGGCAGGGAATACTGCACTAAGACGGTGCCCTCCAGTAGGTCTCAAGTAAAGCTCGTCAGCAATTTTCTGACAAAACATTTTATTTTCTTTTTTTTGGTCAGAACCGAAACCGTTGGCAAAATGGCATCTGATTCAACAGACTCTGAAAACTTTTGGTTTAAAAAAAGGAAAGTTCCAGTTGTTCAAGACTAAGTGAATTTTTGCTTGTAAATTTCAGTCAATTTACACCCACACCCACATACACGGAAAAAAGGTCGCATTCTGCACAAAACCCTTTGAAATTATAGAAACAGTTAAAATGATTTGAACTGATTTTATTTTATTATTATTATTTTTCAATTTGTGGACATTTTTCAGATTTTTTGCCTTTTTTTAATCCCAATTTGGGATGGGGGAAAACATTTCAAAATGTCAAAACTTCTCAAGTGTCTGAAAGGTATCTGATTCTATGTAATGACCTTTAATCAGCTCAGCCCTACCAGGTATCTGCTTAAGACAAGAAAGGTTTCACTATAGATTCCAGTTCCCCAGTTCATTACAACCTGAGGCCTTGATCCTGCAGAGATGTCTGTACATGCATCCCAGTGGGAAGGTTAAGATTCTGTCATGGGTATTTTTAGTAAAAGTCAGGGACAGGTCATGGACAATAAACAAAAATTCACGGAAGCCCGTGACCTATCCCTGATTTTTCCTAAAAACACTTGGACGAGAGGGGGGACAAACAGAGTGCTGCTGGGGCTTGCAGCTACTCAGCCTTACTGCATCTGTGGCAGGGGCTGACCCACAAGGGCTGATCCAACTCCGGCTGCTGCTCTGGCGGGCCAGGGACCGCTGCTTAGCTGTTCCGGCAGCCCCTGGGGCTGACCACCAGCCCACTGTTCCAGTTGCCCCGGAATCCATGACCTCCATGATGGAATTGTATCCTTACCCCTTGGTCAAGGTGTGTTATGTCTCCCTCTCTTCCCAATCTACAGAGGGTATGAGCACATTACAGTCCTGGCTAGCAAGCCTGGCTCTTAGCTCAAGCTGTAGAGATTTGTCCTTTTAGCTATGGAGGACTTTGGTTCCATTCCTTGAGCCAGCCAAGAGAGCAGCCATCATGCATGCAGAGTTTACACGCTGACATTCGGTCCCATTGACTTTGGGCATCTGGGCCTGACTTTAGACTAGATACCTCAGGCAGAATTCTCAGCTGGACCCCTGACAAAATCTTCTACTTAAAAAAAAAAAAAAAAAGTGTAAATCTTTTGTTCCAGCTCTGGGTTGAGCCAACCTGTTGGACATGGTTGTTCTACCCTGGCGTCCCCTCCCCGCTCATGCCTTAGGTTGCCTGGTGCTGCGCTCCCCGCCATGGGAGGAGCGGTGTGAAGAACTGAAACACGGCACGTGGCGGAACACAGCTTGGCTTAGAGGTAGGTTGAGCTGGCAATTAGAAAAAAGGTCTTTTCACCTGTAAACTTAGGAGACTTGATGCACAGCTCCTTAGACACAATAATCACTGAGCCCCAGGATGCCTCTTCTTCAGAGAAGAACTACACTTTCAGGTCATGTCCTTAACCCACTGCTGGAATGGATGGTTTCTGATTGGCCCATCAAGGGGACAGCATTGTCCAATGAGGTTAGGACTTACAGTGGCTCCCAAACTGTGTGCTGGACCTCTGATTTGTGCCTCTTAGAAACTCCAAGGTACTTGGTGTCACATGACCTAAACCCACTTCCAGCATCCCCCTGATTGAGTTTGAAGGCCCCTATGTAAGGAGGCCATAAATGGACCACATAATTGTTCAGAGGTAGGTTCCCTTTAATAGTGACAGGCAACTGGATCACAGTTTTTCAGCTGTTTGTAATATTGGGCTGGAAATCTTGTGGGCATAGGATCTTTAGTGAGTTTCTCTAGCTTCTCACTCCAGAGCTAGAAGCTTGAAAACCTTCTTTTTTTTAACATTTCAGAACCTCAGAGACCATCTATGTATTGAAGGCTCAGGGGGTACTTATTGTTCCTGAACCATCTCTTCTGTCCCTACCCTTCAAATCCCCAAAAGCTCAGTGTCTTCAAATATTTTATCTCATCCCAAGTTACATTGTTTTTGAAGAGTCCTTAACCATTCCTGCCCCCTCACAATGATGATTAAAATCCTTCTGCAGACCTTTATTTGTTTTAATTTGACAAAGTTGATGTTTATTCCTTAGGCGCTGTGTGAGAAATATCTGACTTGCTCGAGTGCTAGGTAAATACTAAGTTATGTCAGTGCCCTTACAAGATTTACTGTGATACAATAAAATGGGCCCATAGGCTTTTTCTAGCTCTGGAAAGGACTCCTTTGCTCTGCTCTGCTCCCCCCACACCCTCAAACTTTCCATTTGTGCTGAACATCAAGGAAAAAGGCACAATCTCATTATTCCCATTAGTCGTCATCCTACCAAGGAGAGATTCTGCATCTTCATTTCATCAGCTTGGAACTGAGTGGTCTCGTTTGCCCTCCAATAGCAGGTAGGTGGAAATGGGCTTGTTAATTTTTGGTACTATTTGCCCTTTCCTTCCCATTCTTGTAGTGCCCTCGCCTGCACAATTACTTCTGTGGTCTCCAGTGACTATGAAGCCTGAAGACAGCTTTTAAAGTGGAGGAATGTGTTGCTGGGCTGGCAAGGTAGAGGTTAAGTCCCCTGGTTCTGTACAGAACAGGTACAGCATGGGCAGTGGCAGGGCAAGCTTCCTCTCCAATGTTGTGGTGGTTTTGTATTACAGTAGCACCTAGAGTCTTAAGATCAGGGCCCTATTGTGCTAAGTGCTGCATAATGTAGGAAGAGACAGTTCCTGTCCCAGAGAGCTTCCAAACATTCTCCCCATTTTACTGATGAGAAACTGAGGCACAGAGTAAGTGACTTGCCCAGGATCACACAGGGAAACTGTGGCAGAGATGTGGGAATTGAACCCTCTTCTCCTGTATCCTAACCTGGCATCTTAACCATCAGGCCGGCCTTCCTTTTACATTGTGGCTGAACCAGGAACTGTGCCTTGGAGGGCATCTCGTGGGAGTAAGAGTGTAGTTTATTCTACATGCTTGTTCAGCGCTGCCTGCTGGCATCCCCAACGAGGCGTGTGATGTAAACGCCTATGAACCAGGCCTGAGACTGCTAATCCGCTTCACACAGGTCATAGCAGGAAGACAAAGCTCAATGATCCCAAGACCTTTGAAGGGAGGGGAGGTGGTGGATGACTTGCTTCCAGATGACTGCGAAAAAGCAGTTTCTTTGCCCACAAAGTTAGTGCCAGGGTGGGTGTGTTGGCGTTTTGATTTAAAACGAAGGCTGGACAGTGCCAGAAGGTCTAAAACCCTGTCCCTGATGAGTGTACTTGAATTCCATGTCCTTCCATTTTACTGTAGCCTTAATTTTCTCTCCCCTACCCAGCTGAGTGATTGATTAAATTTAGAGGCACTGCTTGCTTCTGTGCTAGTCTTTGTTCCTTGAGCCTGTTTTGTCACTGCCAAAAAGAGAGGTATTTTTACAGCAGGTTGACTCATGCATGCTATCCTAGTGGAGACAAGGCTCGGTAGTTTTTACCACCAGGTAGCTAGGGTAAAGTCAGCCTCGGATGGGGGTACAGTGCTGACCTTGCCTAGCCTGAATGAGCTAGCTCTGATCGTCCGCTGCTCACAGAGGTCACATGTTCTGTTAAAGTCCTACATTTCTTCCCCTCCCTCACCCTGACTGTTTCCCCCAGTCATCGGTGTGTGGTGGCTCTGACGAGGTGCTTAGATACTTCTAGGACCCTCATTGCAGAATTGTTTACCTGGATTTGCTTTGTCAAATTTCTCCACTCTTTTCATTGTGCCCATTAGCTGACCTCGTAACCTTTCCTCCTGAGAAAAACGAGGCCTCGGTAGCCTTTCTTCACTAAGGTTTTTTTAATAATCAAGGTGTAAGCGGGGGAATAGTCCTGCTATTGGGGGAACTTCCCTGGCTTCTGCACTACCCCGGTGAAGTGGGCTAGCGAAAGGATCTGAGTCCTCGCTCCCACTTCCTTTACCCAGTGGCCTCCCTGCCTTCGAGGACTCCCCTTCCACTCTCCTGTCTGGCAGAGTCCTCGTAACCCCAACAAGGCTGGGCCCAGGATTCCTGGGGGGCTTGACCCCCAACCCTGCTGCGGTCACCTAGGACAGGGGCTAGGGTGTCCCCACTCCGGGGTACTCTCTTTGCACTGGGCACTTCTCTGACCCACTGACTATTACATACAAGTTAAAGCAAATTCAAGTTATTTAATCAACAATTAGTTTTAAAAAGAATAAGGAAAAATGGGAAAGGTTAAAGGAAACACATCACCCCGCTCTGTGGCAGGAAACATCACAAACGGTGTCTCTGGAGCGTCAGGGCAGTTCACAGTCTGTTCCTTGTAAGTCCCAGGCCTCCTGCTCAGGCCCTGGCTGTGCTGCAGGGATGATGTGGGTTGGACACTTGCTCTGGTGGTGGTCTCAGGCTCTAAGTGGTAGGACCCTTCTTCCCAGTGTCGCCCCCGCCCTGTCGGGGTTATGATCCACGCCTGGCCTGCAGAGCCTCTTGGCTGAGGTGTCTCCCTGTGCTGGGCCTGCTGCCCAGGGTCCCCCTCACTCTCCCCAGCTGCTCACCGCACCCAGCTCCAGACTGCTCCAGCCCCAGCTCCACCACTCGGTCTCTGCACTGCTGCTGCTGCTCTGCCTCCAGCTCCCTGGGCTGCTGCTCTGGCCCCTCTGGCTCTGGTTGCTGCAGCTCTGCTCCCAGGACAGGTCTGCTCTCTCTGGGCTGTGCCTCTGGCCCCTCGGGCTCTGGTTGCTGCAGCTCTGCTCCCAGGACAGGTCTGCTCTGCAGGCTGCTTCTGTGACTCTGCTCCCAGCACTGACCTGCTTCCTGGGCTGCTTTCCTGGCCCCTCTGGCTCTGGTTGCTGCAGCTCTGCTCCCAGGATGGGGTCTGCTCTCTCTGGATCTGGCACAGCTCTGCTCCCCAGCTCAGCTTGGGCCCCTGCTTTCTCCTCAGCTTGACCCCCACTCTGTCTGACCCAGGCAAATCCAGCTCACACAGAGGATGTGACTTCCCTGGCCTCCTGACTCCCTGATTAGCCTGCCCGCCCTGTCATTCAGGCTGACCTGGAGCATTGGCCTCTCCCCATTGTTCCTGTGGACTATCAGTCTCAGGGTCCTGATTCCCCATCGACCCTTCCCCCTTTTTAGTACTGGGAGCTAGCAACTAAAACACCCCCACTGAATGTTAGTAAGGGGGCAACAGTCCCCTTACAAAGATTAGCTGTAAACCATGGCAGCCACGCCTCTCTGGTGAGGGAAGCTAAGCCAGCTGAAAAGTCTTCAAATCAGTCTTATTAGAAATGGGAAAGACTGATACGGTGTAAATTGTTTAGGTTCTTGCCTGACCTGAGTGCAAGGGAAGCATGTTCTCTCTTGCTTCTGTACAATCAGTGACTCTTGAGGGAAAGAATAGAGGCCCCATCATTGGAGTCTCATCCACAGTCTCCACGACTGGTCTATTTTCACAATAGAATTTTCTGCATTGCTTGTCTACACACACATTGTACCTTTCTAACTATTTCAGTATAGCCAACGTGACGCATCCCCTTTCGCATGGATGCAATTATACAGGCATGCTGATACCAGGATAGCTTATTGCTGAAGGAAAGAGGAGTAAGTTATACTGGTATAAGGCACCTTTTATACTGACATAACTGCATCCCCCCAGGAGTTGTACTGGTAGAACTATTCCCGTAGGAAGTCGCACCCCTAACTGAAATAGTTAAATCAGGACAAAATTCATGTATGGACTGGGTCTGCGGCTATGTCTGTACCTTACTGAGGTACAGCTGTGCTGCTGTAAGGTCTCGCGTGTAGCCACTTTATGCCGGCAGGAAAGAGCTCTTCCATCGGCATAATTAAACCACCCCTAACGAGTGGCAGTAGCTAAGTTGGCAGGAGAGCATCTCCCACCTACGAGGCGCCATCCACACCGGTGCGTCAGTCAGTGAAACTTTTGTCAGTCGGGGGTGCGGTTTTTTCACACCCCTGACCGACAAAAGTTTTACTGATAAAAGTGCTAATGTAGACATAACCTTAGTCCGTTGTGTAGATTTTAAGACTAGAAGGGACCGTTATGATCATATAGCCTCCTGCATAACAGACCGTAGAATTTCTCCCATCTGATCACATGACTCCTATTTCTGCCTCTTTGTATCTTAAACAACCCACTTCCCTCCTTAGTGTTAAGCCCCCTTCTAATACATATGGGCTGCTGTCCTCTTCTCTGTTTCCACCTCCCACCCCATTGTCATTTGGCCAGGAGGTACAGTTTTAATTCTGTGATCCTTTCCTCATGAATCAATCCCTCCAGCCTTCCCAGTGTTTCGGTTGCTCATATGCAAAGCAACCTTTACACTTAACAAAGGAGTGCAAACTGCCCTGTGTATGCATGTGCGTGCAAGCTGCCCTGTGTGTGTGTGTGTGTGTGAGAGAGAGACCCCACAAGGGGCTACTGGGCACTGAAGATCATGGAAATGAAGAGTGCTCAGCACCTTGCATCATCGGACTCTACAAGGGGGATGGTTCTGACCCCACATTCTTATCATTGGCTACGGTTCTCTTCAATACAGGACTACAGTTTTGCAAACAGCCTACTAGTTTCTTGTTAAGAATTTACATGCAAGACTTTTGTGTTTTGACGCTCGTAAAGAGTCTTCATACCAAGGCTCATGCTGGCTGCTTCACATATTGTCTCACCCTGGAACAACAATATCCAAAAGGGAATCGTGGCCTTCTAAACAAGGTCTCACCAGTGTCTTGTAAAGTAACTTCATCCCTCACTTTGATTCTTACTCTCGCCTGATGTGTTCTGCAAGTTCCTCATTCTACTTTACTCTTCAGCGCAGTAGAAATACACACCAGGAAGGGTAGCTTTTGTGTAAAACATTCAGTGCAGCATCATCCCCTCCTCCCCCCATGGCTTGTTTCATGTGTGTTATGGTGCTGTAGATGTAACATGGTGGTGTAGTTGAAGCCAGAGGGTGCTAAGGTAAGATGTTCTCAGTCTGATATTGGTACATATTGTTGTACAACAGAAACTTGCCTGAATTTTGTAATGCCGTGAGCACTGTCAGTGCTGCCATTGTTTAAACTTCTTTCCTTTTTTAGAAATAAATGTTTGCATTAACTTTTAATTTTCCTTGAAGGTATTTTTGATTGTTTTCCTGTTCTGGTGACCACCCCTTTGCTGAAGGTCAAGCATATATTGGTGGAGCAGCACGTGTGTTGAGAGTAGCATTCCCTACTCTGGTGTAGAGACTTCAAAGCCAGGTTCTGATCTGATTCTGGTGTAAGAGTCAGAATCCGGCCCCATAGGGGATGTCTACACTGCATTTGGGAGCAAGTCTGCCAGCCCGGGTCCATAAGGGGCTTCTGCCAGTGCACTTAAAAATATCTGTGTAGATGTTGTGACTCCAGCTCTGAAATCTAGGAGTCGGGAGGAGGCTGTTTCCTAGATGCATTGTGCACACACCCTGGTGAGCTAATGTTGGTGGCTTTAGGGGATTGTACTCTTTAAATGTGGTGTGGAAGGGCACGGTCAAGTCACTCGTCCTTCATGGATCAGCAAGCTTCAGCTGAGGAGTGAAATGTTTTGTACTGAGTCTTTGCCCAGATGTGAATAAATGCCTACAGCTGGGCAAAGAACTGCTTTTTCCTGTTTGCTGGCAGTTCCCAAAAATTAAAAAAAATTTCTTCAGTTTGAGTTGAACCAAATCTGAAAAGTCTGGTCAATCAAAGGCCATTTCAGGTTGAACGCAACATGTTGTTTGACCCAAACCTCTCTGTGTCTGGGCATTTTAAAAAGAACTAGATTGACAACACAGGAGGGGGGACGAAGCAGAGAAGAAAGTGGTGATGGTGCCCCCTTATGCCATGTAGCCCAATGGCTAAGGCACTCCCCTGGGATGTAGAAGACCCAGGTTTGAATCCTCACTCTGGGAAGAGAGGGCTCTTGTGACTGGATGGTCAGTGAGGAGTCAAACACTAAAACCAGATATTATAATGAACTAGGTGATGTTAAACCCAATAATGTCCGTAGTTGATCATCCCAGGATATAAGGGCAATTAGATCTCATGATTTAAGGTATAAACTGGTCACCCTAGAGGGCAAGATGGGATTCTTTCCTGCTAACCACCTCGTGCACAGCCTTGCACAACTGGCCACTGTCAATGCCTTTCTAGCTCTCTTAGGGAGACTCAGTAATGGATCACGGATGGTGTGATCATCTACATTCTCGGTAAGTGACTTCCTGGAATGCACCTTCCCACCACGGTGCTCTGCAAGCTGATGTGGCTGTGAGATTTTGGCTACAGCTCCTTCTTTGTTCCACGCCATCCCGTGCCCAGAACACTAGTGATGAGTCTCTTGCTCTATGGTATTCTTAGAACTCTGGTGATGTCTTACCACGCTGCTCAAAGGAGGGTGTCACTTTGCTATGGATCTCAAAGCCCTTGTTCCCAGGAATCGATGTAGGGGAGTGAACTGCTCCCCATCCTTCACTTCAAGCTGAGGAAAAGCTCCCCCTTCTCCTTGCCTCGTGAGGACAGGCCTCACCAGGCAGAGGAAGGAGCCAGGTGCTGGGAGTTTTTGGGGCTCCCAGCGTTTTCTGTTTGAGGGGCAAGGAGCAGCATTTGACAGCAGAAGAAGAGATGGCACAACGCTTTTTTCAAGCACATAAAAGGTGGTTACAAGGAGGAGGGAGAAGAATTGTTCGCATTAACCTCTGAGGATAGGAGAAGAAGCAATGGGCTTAAATTGCAGCAAGGGCGGTTTAGGTTGGACATTCGGAAAAACTTCTTCCTAACTGTCAGGGTGGTGAAGGCACTGGAATAAATTGCCCAGAGAGGCTGTGGAATCTCCATTACTGGAAATTTTTAACAGCAGGTTGGACAAACACCTGTCAGGGATGGTCTGTTAATACTTAGTCCTGCCATGAGTGCAGGGGCCTGGACTAGATGACCTCTCAAGGTCCCTTCCAGTCCTATGATTCTGTGATTCTATGCTGTCCCAGCTGGTTGTCCCTCTGAAGGACATGGGAGCTGCCTATAATATTTTATTAATATAAATTACGCCCATCTGCTTGTATGATTTTTACTGGGGTGTTTGCTACAGGATTACGAGGGGTTAATTCAAGCCAAGGTAGGTGGCAGTAGCTGCAGAACCTGTCGATTGCTTTCAAGTTTTACCTCTGACCCTGCTGAGTTCCACAGTCTGGTTTAGCTCAGGGAGGCAGGGGTGGGAAGCTGGAAGAAAGAGCTTTGGGGAGGATAAAAACAGAAAGCAGGGGAGAGGTGAAGAAAGGACTGCAGGGGAGCAGACAGTCCCCCAGACCCCAAAAGGTGGAGGTATTTGGGATAAGCTAGGCCTCCCTAAGCCTCTAGGTAAGATAGAGATGCATGCAGACTTTTTATTATGTTAAAAACCTATTTCTCTTATGATAGTTTGTTCCCATTCTTGAGATTAAACAATGCTTTGTTTTAAAAATGTTGTTTGGGTCCCTCTCTTCCCCACTGGCCACAAGCTTCTGAAGCAAAGACTTGCAAGAGCCCGAACCCAGTCAGGCCTGCTGGGGAGGCATGGTTGTGCTCCAGCCAGGAACTGAGAGTGGGAGAATTGCAGAATTCTACCCTAGGAGTGGTAAAGGCACAAGGCTTGACACCTGAGGAGATGCACTCAGAGAGATCAGGAGAGAGACAGAGGTGCGGCTAGCCCTAAACTGTGACAGTCCCCTCTCTGCTTTCTATTTTCTTAACCTTAATCTGTCTCCAACAACTGAGATTGGGGCCTCACTGTATTTAGGGCTGGACAGAAACAGATTAGCAGGAAGAATTTAGATGAAAAAATGCAAAAATGGGAGTTTCTTAAAGAAGAGTTTATTAGATGACCAAGAGACATGATTTCACAATTTAGAAAGAGGACAACTTTGGCTAAAATCTCTTCTCAATTCAGTAATGAAGTGATGGCAGCAATTACAAATAAAAAAGCAAAATTTAAAAAGGGGGGGAAATAGAAAGTGATATAAATTAGAAATTATGAAGTGCAAAAAATTGATAAGGGAAGCTAAAGACATCAAGAAAAAATCCAAAACTTGATGGGACTAAGGATAATAATAAGGACTTTAAGTATACTGCAAACAAAGAAATGTTAGAGATGATATAGGCCCATTACTAGATAGAATGGTAATATTGTTAATAATGATATAGAAAAGGCCAAAGTGTTTGATAAATATTCCTGTTCAGTATTTGCAAAGAAACAAAATGATACACTTATAATATATGAGGATGATGAAGTACTTTCCAGTCCATTAGTAATCAAGGAGGATGTTAAATATCTACATTTTAAAATCAGCAGGTCTGGATAATTTTCAAGACTTCTAAAAGAGCTGGCTGAGGTCTCTGGCCTGCTGTTACTATTTTTATAAATTTTGGAATACTGGGTAAATTCCAGAAGACTGGTAGAGTGTCAGTGTTGCGTCAATATTCAAAAAAGGCAAGTTTGTAACTCTAGGCCGGGTAACCAGATATCAGTCCTGGACAAAATAATGGAAAAGCTGATACAGAGTTTAACTGATAAAGAATTAAAGGTTAGGAAAATAATTAGTGGCAGTCAGCATGGTTTTATGGAAAATCAGTCTCGTAATCTCATCAAAAAATGAAATCAGGTTTGTTTGACAAGTTTGCTTGATAAAGGTCACTGCACAGAGATAATATACTTAAATTTTTGTAATGCATTTGACTTGGTACTGCACAAACATT
Source organism: Lepidochelys kempii (assembly GCF_965140285.1). Classification (NCBI taxonomy): domain Eukaryota; kingdom Metazoa; phylum Chordata; order Testudines; family Cheloniidae; genus Lepidochelys; species Lepidochelys kempii. The sequence goes on from NC_136380.1 coordinate 14,640,526, forward strand.
CTGATTTAAAAAAAACAAAACAAAAACCAATAACACTACACAATATCAATGAAGTACACAAATGGATTAAGAACCGGCTCACTAACCAATCTCAAAGTAGTTGTCAATGAGGAATCCTCATTGAATGGGGCGTTTCTGGTGGGGTTCTGCAGGCCCGATGCAATTCAACACATTCATCAATGATCCTGAGGTAAATATAAAATCACTGCTGATAAAATTTGCCGATGAGACAATCGTTGGTGGAGTGCTGAATAATGAGGACAGGGCAGGCAAACGGAGTGATCTGGATCACTTGCTAACCTGGCCCCATTCAAACAAAATGCACTTTTGATACAGTGGAAAGCAGTTATACATTTAGGGAAAAGGGGTGCAGGCCATACCTACCGAATGGGAGACTATTTTGGAAAGCAGTGACTCTCTGAAAAGAATTTAGTTGTCAGAGTGGACAAGCAACTGAACATGAGCGCCCAGTGTGAGGCTGTGGCAAATAGGACTGTTGCAATCCTGGGATGTATGAACAGGGTAGTAGGAGGAAAGGGATTATTTGGGTTCTGTATATGGCATTGGTGAAACCAGTACTGGAATGATGCATCCAGTTATTCTGAGATATGCTGTAGGAATTATTCTGGAGAAGTTCCATGGCTTGTGCTGTACAGACAAGATGATCACAATGGTCCCATCTGGCCTTAGAAGTGAAAGGTTCTGCTGTCCACATCTGAAAATTGGAGCAGGGGCAGAAAAGAAACAGACAAATGATTTAGACGGCTGGAGGAAATGCCTTACTGTGAGGAACTTAAAGAGCTCAACTTCTTTAGCTCATCAAAAAGAGATTGTGAGATGACTTAATTACAGCGTGCAAGCACCGTCATGGGGAGCAAATACCAAGCAGTAAGGATTTCTTTAATCTCGCAGAGAAAGGAATCACCACCACCGATGGCTATAAATAAAAGCCAAACAAATTTTAAATGAGAAATCAGGCACAACTTTTTAACTGTGAGGACGTTGGAACAAATCACCAAGGGAAGGAGTGGATGCCGCATCTCTTGGTGCCTTCAGATCAAGGGTGGCTGCCTTTCTGGAAGATAGGCTTTAGTCAAACACAAGTTACTGATCTGAATCCAGGGGCAACTGGGTGAATGTAATAACCTGTGACAAACAGGAGGTCAGACTAGAGCAGCGGTTCTCAAACTTCATTGCACTGCAACCCCCTTATAGAATCATAGAATATCAGGGTTGGAAGGGACCTCAGGAGGTCATCTAGTCCAACCCCCTGCTCAAAGCAGGACCAAGCCCCAACTAAATCATCCCAGCCAGGGCTTTGTCAAGCCCGACCTTAAAAACTTCTAAGGAAGGAGATTCCACCACCTCCCTAGGTAACTCATTCCAGTGTTTCACCACCCTCCTAGTGAAAAAGTTTTTCCTAATATCCAACCTAAATCTCCCCCACTGCAACTTGAGACCATTACTCCATTGCTATCACAGCATGTCCATCCATTTAACCATCTCAACATCTTCATTCCCATGGTAGGGAACATACTTCCCCGTAATTGGCCAAGTCTCTGTCCCCTACATGAGGATGGGTTGAATTACAATGTTTATACACCCTACCTTTTAACTTGATTGCCATATTTTTATCATAGAGAACTGGGGTCAGCTCCTGCCATTCGCACCAACCAGCTAGTCACTCCCGCAATACAGGTAATAAATAAATGAATAGATTCCCCAGGCCAAGAGGGACCACTGTGATCATCCAGTCTGACCTTCCACATAACACGGGCCAGAGCACTGCCCCAAAATAACTCCTAGAGCAGATCTTGTAGAAAAACATCCAATCCTGATTTCATAGAATCATAGAATATCAGGGTTGGAAGGGACCTCAGGAGGTCATCTAGTCCAACTCCCTGCTCAAAAGCAGGACCCATCCCCAATTAAATCATCCCAGCCAGGGCTTTGTCAAGCCTGACCTTAAAAACTTCTACGGAAGGAGATTCCACCACCTCCCTAGGCAACGCATTCCAGTGTTTCACCACCCTCCTAGTGAAAAAGTTTTTTCTAATATCCAACCTAAACCTCCCCCATTGCAACTTGAGACCATTACTCCTTGTCCTGTCCTCTTCCACCACTGAGAATAGTCTAGAATCATCCTCTCTGGAACTACCTCTCAGGTAGTTGAAAGCAGCTATCAAATCCCCCCTCATTCTTCTCTTCCGCAGACTAAACAATCCCAGTTCCCTCAGCCTCTCCTCATAACTCATGTGTTCCAGACCCCTAATCATTTTTGTTGCCCTTCGCTGGACTCTCTCCAATTTATCCACATCCTTCTGACAAAAAAAATTACTACACGGCCCCAGAAGGGAGGACCAAAGTCTGAGCCTGCCTCAGCCCCGCTGCCTGGGGAGGAGGAGGGCGCAAAGCCAAAGCCCAAGGCTGAATCTGAAGCCAAAGCCTGAGCCCCACCACTCAGGGCTGAAGCCCTTGGGCCCTGGTGACCACATTAAAACAGGGTCCCGACCCACAGTTTGAGAACCCCTAGACTAGAGGATCTGGCCATAATCTCTGTTTAAAACATGGTGTGCATGAGAGAGCCTGCCCCAAAGAGCAGACAAGGGGAGGGGAAAACAGAGGCACAGAGATTTCCAAGGTTAATGGCAGTGCTGGGATGAGAACTCAAGGCTACCCACACTGGTGAGCTCACCCAGCTGTTTTGATCCACTTTAAGCATTATTTGTGCTCTATTATGCACTCAGGCTATGCACCCGTCGCCTGCTGATGCATGCCTTGGTGCGGCATGTTGGCATGCTGGAAATGTCTCAGGGGAAGAATAATGGTCAGACTTGGCTCACATGGGGCTCGATCCTGCAGTGCGTTGGGCACTCTCAGCTTCCACTTCAGGTCAGTCAGATCAGCATCTGACTTGGGTCACTCCTGCTGCTTCATAAAAGAGCCTCCAGGAATAGCACCCAGCTGGGCAGTGCTCTGCTTTAGCAGGAGTTGAGTGGTCAGCACCGTACAAGGCTGAGCTTGTGTCATACTTTCCAATCCCGATCTCACACTGTGAAACACAGTGTGAATTGACAGCCTGATGTAAATGATTTGTAATAATATTAGGCAACTTGCTTTCCCATTCCTCCCATTTTTCTGCCATCTATTCCCTTTTCATCCCCTCATTGTGGCTTGGGCCATTCCTGGCTGGCTGCTTGTGGTGCTTTATCTAGTCTGACGTGAAATAAACTAATTGTCCATTCTGCATCATGAGGTTTTGGCCATATCTGCTCCCCAAGGTAATTCATTCCACATGCGCATGCTTTAGCTCTCTGATCAATCCATCCTATGTGCACATAGATCGTTTTAAAGTACAAAGCTGAAAAGCTCCTAATCTCCAGTGCAGAACGGGCAGGGAGTCACCACACTCAGATCCCCTGAGATATCACTTTTTGTGTATGGTGATCCAGCTGGAGCCAACTGATAGTGTAGCAGTCAAAGAGCATTGCACAGTGACAAGGGCCTCATCTGAGGAGACGGGCTGGCACTGATTAACAGAGATTAAGGGTCACAATAGCCATCTGAGAGCTGCTGGGAAGAGATAATAACAGACTTGGGGATTGTCTTTCCTAGTGTGAAATAAATCTGCAAAACAATAAATTCAGAAAGGTTTCACTTTTATTACAAGGATGATTTGGTTTTCCACATTTTGGACCAGGCTGTTAATTTATGAAATGCAAACAATGGCATTCTACAGAACCAGATGGCTCATTCAGATACCAGTCTTCAGACGCAAACATGTATTTGAGTGTGAATGCATATTTGATATAGAGTATTATTATTTTCTGTTTATATTACAGAGTTAGGACCCCCACTGGGCTAGGCACTGTATAGACACATAGGGAGACACGGTCCTTCCCCAAAAGTCTTCCAATCTGACTAGACATGACGAACAATGAAAGGAAGAAAGGAAGTATTATTATCCCCAAAGGGGGTGTGTGTGTGTGAGAGAGAGAGAGAGAGACGCTTTCTAAACACAAGTTATTGGGGGACATAGAGGGATACCTGGGTGAAAGTGAGGAAGAAAAATGACCCTTGGAGAAAGAACAGAGCAGCACCTCATGGTGTAGAATCATAGAACCCTAGGGTGAGACGGGACCACAATGGCCGTCTAGTTTAACCCCCGGCCAAGATGCAGGATTTGTAGGCTCTTAACCATCCAAGAGAATGGAAGTATGCAGAATAAGATGGTATGGGTGAATCATCATTATAAGTAGTATTAGGACACAGCTCCTGGGGCAAATTTTTTTTGCCCCTGCTATGCCCATGCTTTACTACAGGTTATAAGCATGCAATATGCAAATGTCAGATTGACATGGTTGCTTTACCTGGAACCTGAAATAAAGGGTAGAACGTTGTTACACTGCCCTGGGAGTCCCTGGGAAACAGACTGCTTCCCAGTTCCTGCCTTGTCCCCGAGGTGGAATAATGTGCCCCAGCCTTACACCTGGCACAAATTGCGTCCCTGGCAGGCTGGTGCAGCTGATTGGCCAGGGTGTTGGGAGTGCAGCCAAGGTTCATCCCATTGTGTGTACCACCCAGGGGCACAGGAAGTGGGCTGCCAATGAATAGCAGCTGCAGTTCTGATAGCTGGCACAGGGCAGTACAGAAGGACGCCTTGCATCCTTTACTCCCATGCATGAGATCATTAGCTAGGCGTCAGCCCAGCCTATGCTCAGGAGGTTGATGTACTGACAAACACCAGTAATTGAAGGTCTTTGCTTGGGCACCCTGTTCAGTTTCCATTATCTTTGCAAAAAGGGCATTTGAAAGCATGTTTGGGCTGAGGCCAATCACTGGTGTGCATGGCTGGGGGAGGGGGGGGGGAAGGTTGTTGAATATGGAGCCGGTTTCAATGACTGCTCCCGAACTGCTGAGAGACCAAAAGGAAACTGAATGTCGCCCTGTGTGGCAAACCCCACAATCGACAGTAAACACGGTGTTGCTGTCATTCATTCGGCAGCCGTTCTCGGTAATTATTCTATCCACGTCAGCACGTACGCTGCTTTCGCTGCTGTACCATGCCGAGGGGTGGTACCTCAGCCGACCATGGGTGATTAGCACAACAGCCTGAGCTGTATGTAAAGGTGAAGATGAGGGCAAAATGATGGTCACCTTTTATATAAAGGGTACCTTTTATGAATGTACTGGACTGGAGGGGACCTCCTGGGTCACTGAATCCAGATCTTGCTAGTACAGGAAACCTCACCATATAGTTCCATTCATAAACTGATCAAGCACCATTTGAAGCCTAGTTAGGTTGTTTGCCCCCAATACTCCTGTAATAGTTTATAAAGGGTTAATAGATGTTTTAATTTAGTTATTCGGGTGTTATAGACCGCAGCAGATTCTATCACACTTAACTCGTCCCCATCACCGCAGTATCTGAGCACCTCTCAGCTGTATTTATCCTCACAACACCACTGTAAGGTAGGGCAGAGCTGTTATCTCCCCATTGTACAGATGGGGAACTGAGGCACAGAGAGACTGGGGGTATGTCTACATGGCACACTGAGCCCAGGCTCTGCTTGAGGTTGGAGCCTAAGCCCCGCTTCTACCTGCACACCAATCAGTCTGACGCAGCTCAGCAAGCCCTGAGGACCTCGGTCTAGGACCCTCCTGGGGGGGTGGGTCAGAAACTGAGTCATACTGAGATTCTGGAGGAGCCCTGTCATTGTGGATGCAGCTCAAACCGCAGCCTTAAGTAAGAAGGTGCAGTATGGACACATGACCATGGCTGTAAGACCCGGGTCCAGCAACTGTAAACCCAGGTTTACAGTGCAGTGTGGCTATAACCTAAGTGACTTGCTCAAGGACTCACTGTGAAGTCGGAGCAAGGAATTGACCCCAGGTCTCCAGCTAGTGCCCACGCTACGGGACCGTCCTTTGGCTCTCACAGTACTCCGACCATCTATAACCCCTTCTGCTGAGGCATTTACAGCCATCGCGAACACCTGCTGCTCATGGCTGGAACATGCTTACAGTCTTTTATTAACCCTTTAGGAACTACAAGTTTACCCTTGGGACCAAAATGTTGATAGCAAAAGTGAAAATTCTTCACTCCATTCTTGTTCACCCTGGACAAAACCTGTTAGCTGCAGTTGCCCAATAGTCCTCAAATTCTTCTTCTTTTGCTGAATGTCACAGTTGAGTCTGCTGATTAGTGTATTCTTAAAAACTGGTCCAGTGCACTCAGAGCATTGGCTGGCTGCTTTTCCATTGCCATTCTTTAGTAAAGTAATAAATCATAGCCACACTGGTGATATTATTTTGTGAAACGGAAACCTCTGGTTGTTTTGTGTGTTTTTTGGCAGAGGGTACAAAATGCATTTACTTAAATGAAAGTGTGACACCGACAGACTCCAGCAGGCAGGATCGAACCTGAGATCTCTGGAGCTTAGTGCATGAGCCTCTGCAGCATGAGCTAAAAGCCACCTGCCTGTTAGCTAAGGCTGTAGAGCAGACTCATTTTCTCTCTCTCTCTCTCTCTCTCTCTCTCTAAGTGGTCTCGGTGCCACTAGATGGGACAGAACACCACACCAGAAAGTGTGTGGGTTACAAAAGCTCCTGCTAATACACTGAATTAGACTCACACACATACCCAGCAAAAAGGAGGACTTGTGGCACCTTAGAGACTAACAAATTTATTTTGAGCATAAGCTTTCGTGAGCTACAGCTCACTTCATCGGATGCATTCAGTGGAAAATACAGTGGGGAGATTTCCATACACAGAGAATATGAAACAATGGGTGTTACCATACACACTAACAAGAGTGATCAGGTAAGGTGAGCTACTACCAGCAGGAGAGTGGGGGGGCGGGGGGACCTTTTGTAGTGATAATCAAGGTGGCCATTTCCAGCAGTTCACAAGAACGTCTGAGGAACAGCAGGGGGTGGGTGGGGGGAATAAACATGGGGAAATAGTTTTACTTTGTGTAATGACCCATCCACTCCCAGTCTTTATTCAAGCCTAAGTTAATTGTATCCAGTTTGCAAATGAATTCCAATTCAGCAGTCTCTCGTTGGAGTCTGTTTTTGAAGCTTTTTGTTGAAGAATTGCCACTTTTAGGTCTGTAATCAAGTGACCAAAGAAATTGAAGTGTTCTCAGACTGGTTTTTCAATGTTATAATTCTTGATGTCTGGTGTCCATTTATCCTTTTACATAGAGACTGTCCAGTTTGACCAATGTACATGGCAGAGGGGCATTGCTGGCACATGATGGCATATATCACATTGGTAGATGTGCAGGTGAACGAGCCTCTGATAGTGTGGCTGATGTGATTAGGCCCTATGATGGTGTCCCCTAAATAGGTATGTGGGCACAGTTGGCAACGGGCTTTGTTGCAAGGATAGGTTCCTGGGTTAGTGGTTCTGTTGTGTGGTGTGTGGTTGCTGGTGAGTATTTGCTTCAGGTTTGGGGGCTGTCTGTAGGCAAGGACTTGCCTGTCTCCCAAGATCTGTGAGAGTGATGGGTTGTCCTTCAGGATAGGTAGTAGATCCTTGATGACGTGTTGGAGGGGTTTTAGTTGGGAGCTGAAGGTGATGGCTAGTGGCATTCTGTTATTTTCTTTGTTGGGCCTATCCTGTAGTAGGTGACTTCTGGGTACTCTTCTGGCTCTGTCAATCTGTTTCTTCACTTCCGCAGGTGGGTATTGTAGTTGTAAGAATGCTTGATAGAGATCTTATAGGTGTTGGTCTCTGTCTGAGGGGTTGGAGCAAATGCGGTTGTATCGTAGAGCTTGGCTGTAGACAATGGATTGTGTGGTGTGGTCTGGATGAAAGCTGGAGGCATGTAGGTAGGAATAGCGGTCAGTAGGTTTCTGGTATAGGGTGGTGTTTATGTGACCATGGCATATTTGCACCGTAGTGTCCAGGAAGTGGATCTCTTGTGTGGACTGGTCTGAGGTTGATGGTGGGATGGAAATTGTTGAAATCATGGTGGAATTCCTCAAGGGCTTCTTTTCCATGGGTCCAGATGATGAAGATGTCATCAATGTAGCACAAGTAGAGTAGGAGCATTAGGGGACGAGAGCTGAGGAAGCGTTGTTCTAAGTCAGCCATAAAAATGTTGGCATACTGTGGGGCCATGCAGGTACCCATGGCAGTGCCGCTGATTTGAAGGTATACATTGTCCCCAAATGTGAAATAGTTATGGGTGAGGACAAAGTCACAAAGTTCAGCCATCAAGTTTGCCATGACATTATCAGGGATACTGTTCCTGATGGCTTGTGGAATGTTGGTGTAGAGGGCTTCTACATCCATAGTGGCCAGGATGGTGTTTTCAGGAAGATCACCGATGGATTGTAGTTTCCTCAGGAAGTCAGTGGTGTCTCGAAGGTAGCTGGGAGTGCTGGTAGGGCGTAGGGCCTGAGGAGGGAGTCTACATAGCCAGACAATCCTGCTGTCAGGGTGCCAATACCTGAGATGATGGGGCGCCCAGGATTTCCAGGTTTATGGATCTTGGGTAAAGGATAGAATACCCCTGGTCGGGTTTCCAGGGGTGTGTCTGCGCAGATTTGTTCTTGTGCTTTTTCAGGGAGTTTCTTGAGCAAATGCTGTAGTTTCTTTTGGTAACCCTCAGTGGGATCAGAGGGTAATGGCTTGTAGAAAGTGGTGTTGGAGAGCTGCTGAGCAGCCTCTTGTTCATATTCCGACCTATTCATGATGATGACAGCACCTCCTTTGTCAGCCTTTTTGATTATGATGTCAGAGCTGTTTCTGAGGCTGTGGATGGCATTGCGTTCCGCACGGCTGAGGTTGTGGGGCAAGTGATGCTGCTTTTCCACAATTTCAGCCCGTGCACGTCAGCGGAAGCACTCTATGTAGAAGTCCAGTCTGTTGTTTCGACCTTCAGGAGGAGTCCACCCAGAATCGTTCTTTTTGTAGTGTTGGTAGGAAGTTCTCTGTGGGTTAGTATGTTGTTCAGAGGTGTTTTGGAAATATTCCTTGAGTCGGAGACGTAGAAAATAGGATTCTAGGTCACCACAGAACTGTATCATGTTCATGGGGGTGGAGGGGCAGAAGGAGAGGCCTTGAGATAGGACAGATTTTTCTCTTTCAATCTCTTTGGTCACTCGATTACAGACCTAAAAGTGGCAGTTCTTTAACAAAAAAACTTCAGAAACAGACTCCAACGAGAGACTGCTGAATTGGAATTCATTTGCAAACTGGATACAATTAACTTAGGCTTGAATAAAGACTGGGAGTGGATGGGTCATTACACAAAGTAAAACTATTTCCCCGTGTTTATTCCCGCCCCCCCACCCCCCGCTGTTCCTCAGGCGTTCTTGTGAACTGCTGGAAATGGCCCACCTTGATTATTGCTACAAAAGGTTTTTTCCGCCCCGCTCCCCTGCTGGTAATAGCTCACCTTACCATTTATACTGTAACAAGAGTGATCAGATAACACCCATTGTTTCATGTTCTCTGTGTATATAAATCTCCCCACTGTATTTTCCACTGAATGAATCTGACAAAGTGAGCTGTAGCTCACGAAAGCTTATGCTCAAATAAATTTGTTAGTCTCTAAGGTGCCACAAGTACTCCTTTTCTTTTGACAGAATGAAGTCACTGAGCTGCTAATATGCAATCTCATTAAAATCAATGTTTACAAGGGAGAACTGGAGGGCGACAGATCTCCATATCCTTCAAAAAGGTGCAAGGAGTGACCCTGAGAATTACATCCCAGTGTGTTTCACTTCAGAACCAGGAAGTGAATTATAAAACACCTAGATGAATGTAGTATGATAGGACAGACCAGCCTGTCTTCTGTAAAGGAAAATCACACCTCCCTGGTCTAATAAAATTCTTTGAGCATGTCAGCAAAATGGTGGATGAGGGAGAACCAGATGAGAACTAATCTAGAATTTTTTATTTTAAAGAGGTATACTTTGTCATGTTGAGCTGGAACTCAGCAGTTCTGAAGAAGAGTTCATTAAGAGGACCTGAAAAGCCAAGCAGGAGCTGTGCAGCTGGTTTTAAAATGGGAAAGGGCCATCGTTTTTCCAGGTAAGGTGTCGAGACAGGAACTCTACAATCATATTGATGTCATGCTCACTAAACAATAGTAGGAGAGAGTCAGATATGAAATAGTTGTTCACAAAATAGGTGTAGAATAGAGCCACAGCTGTGCCAATTCCCAAGCAGGGCATGAATATCAATAAAAGCCTTCCAAGATTCAAGAGCCAATGGAGGAGTTTGCTCATCTTAGACTGGTTCAAGGATTTCTCCACCAGTTTGGCTTCAACTCTTTCCTGCAGTAATAAGCCAGCTTGGACCCTGTCCTCATTTTCCATTCTCAGAAGTGCTGCGTGCTGCATTGCCATTTCCAGTTGTCCGTTCAGATGTATTATGTCCTTCCTCTGAAGCTCCCTGATCTGAAGAAGCTCTGTCAATGTCTCTCTTAACTGGGAGGAACAGCGCCTTTCCTCGTCACGTTGCTGCTCTGCGTCTTCCAGTTTGCCTTCTAGATGCTTCATGTAGCTTTTGATTTCTTGTGTTATGTTTTTTGTTCGTAATAAGTCTCTTGCTGGAGCAAATTTATAGTCTTCGTCAGCAGATAGCTGGCAAGAACTTTCATAGGTTTCCAAGGTTAGTTGCTTGTTAGTTCTGTCCAAGTTCTTGTTTTCTAATTCTAATTGTTTGATCTTCCCGTCTCTTTGTTCCAACATCTCTCTGATATTCTCCACCTCTTTCTGTAGCTCTTCCACTGTGAATTTAAGATAGTCTGTCTTGGTTTGCAAGCCCCTGTTCAGGTCTTCAGTATCTTTGTTTCCTTTTATTAGTTCCTGGTTTTCTGCATCAAGATTGGCAACTGTATCTCTGAGGTCCCATATTTCATTTCGCAAACGTTCGTTTGCACTCATCAGATCCTGAATGGACATTTCTTGAGTGTGATACTCTCGGTCTGAGTGGTGGAGGAAGGGTGGTGGGCTCTGGAGACGAAACGGTCAAAGTCTCTGGAAGAAGATCAAATATGCTCTGATACAGTATGCTTGTGGGTTATGTTGACATACATGTTTTACTCTGAATTGTTTTATTTCATAAAAAAAATATAGAACAGCCAAAGGAAAAATATTTGGGGGATCGCTCTGACTCTATTTTATGTCAGCAAGTGACAGATAAACATTCCTTAGCACTTACTCATCAGTCATAAAGTATGTTGAGTATTTTCATACGTAGTCATAAACACCTTGCTGTACATGGAACCCCGGCCTATGCAGTGTGGCTCTTTGTCTCCCTCTAGTGGGTGGACTCCATACAGGTTTGCATCTGCTTAGAACCTTAACTCGGGCAGTAGTGCCTTGTACTTTGAGCTCTAGAGGCCCTAGGTTCAATCCCCACAGAAATCCATACCAGGATTTGACCTGTAGTGGAGTTTGGGGGCTCAGGATGACCTTCCCAGCCAGGGGAATGTATACCCTGTAATTACACAAACATTATCCAGCATTTAGTATTTGTATTATGGTTGCAGCTAGGAGGCCCTGTCATGGGCCAGGAACTCATGGTGCTAGGCGCTGTACAAACACAGAACAAAAGAGACGGTCCCTGCAATATGTTAGCCTTTGAGATCTTGAGCTCGCATGAACTTGTTGCTGTGAGACTTTAAACAAACTCAGTCCTGATCGTACCAAGGTCCCTTAAAAAGGCATAAAAATGTGCAGAAATGTCTCCAGGGGAAAACATCTTTTCTCAAGAATGACACCTTTTTTCCTCCCAAGGAGCTTGGTATGGGCAGAACTCTCGTCTCAAGAAGCCATCATCAATATGGGCTAGCTGTTCACTTCCTTCCATTCTTTCTCTTAGGGCCTGATCCAAAGCACATTCAAGTCAATGGAAAGATTCCCATTGAGTCAGTGGCCTTTGGATCACGCCCTCAGTGAGTCTCTGTTTTGGAAGGCACATGAAAGCGTTCTTTAACAGTGTAGGCATTAAATCCTAGAACTGTTCTGGGTAAACCAGATTGTATTGTATAAATTCTCAGGAGTTACAGAAGAATGAAGATTTGAAAGAGTCTGTTTAATCTGAGGGAGCATTTTGTGGCAGTGATTCGCTACCTCTGAGTGCATGTAAAGTTATTTTCTGTCCCAGTCCCAAGATGGACCTCAGGATGATTTCTCTCATGCTATTGCTCCAGCCAAGGTACTTATATAACCGCCACCACCAGAGCTTTTGAGCACCCCCCAATCTTTTGTGTATTTTGTGTATCAACTGTGAGGCAGGGCAGTGCTATTATTATCAGTGTATGGATAGGGACCCGAGGCATGGAGAGACTAAGTGACTTGGCCAGGGTGACACAGGAAGTCTGTGGCAGAACACTGATTGAACACATCACTCTCATGGCACAGGCTAGCACACTGACCACTGGATCATCCTTACTCTCCCTGCTTCTGTAAAAGGCTGCTGATTTGCAAATGTAAACATGCCTCCTTCCCACTTCTCCATAAGATTGGATATGCCTTGTCCACCAAGAACCAAAAATCGTGCATTCTCACAAACAACCATGGTGACCATTGATTACAATGGGCTATGGATCAGACTGATAAAGGAGCCATTCAACGGTCATCGGGTGCTGTGGGATAACTCTGTGTGATGGGTAGGGTGACCAGATGGCAAGTGTGAAAAATTGGGACGGGGGTTCGGGGCAATAGGCACCTATATAAGACAAAGCCCTGAATATTGGGACTGTCCCTATAAAATTGGGACATCTGGTCATCCTAGTGATGGGGAACCGGGAGAGGGTAAATATATATCTTTGCATAGGGCCTGGAAAATCCTTGCTCCAGTCCTGGCTGCCTGTCTACATTCTAACCAATGGACCACACTGCTTCCCTGCAGCTCTGGGAAACAGCTAGACAAGGTCAGAAAGAAGCTCTGCAAGTTCAGAAATACCGCAGCCTCCAAAGAGCTGAGCTGAATTCATCTCAGAGGGGTGGCATAGTCTGACACTGCAAGAGGCAGAAAGGAAAGGGTTACAAATGATGTGGCTAATGGAAAGAGCAGATAACATCCCCCCTCCCCTTGTGTTTGCTCTAAAAGACTAAGGGGGGTGGGGGGATTATTCTAATGGCTTGCCTTTTATCTGAAGGGAGATGAATCCAAGGGCAAACCAAATAGATTTATTCAGGTCAAAGGAGTACCCAGCAGCTGATGATCACATTAAATATTTATGTCCAGCTGGGGAATTCCCCTGATTATTGTTTTTTATTTTTAATGCCCATCCATCCAGACGCGACTAGTGGACATTTTCCAGAGCACATGATAGTCAGTGGTGACTATGTCCATAATGGTGGAAATACCCGGCTCCAGGGTTAGATTTTTGGCTGCAGATTCACCCCGCTTGTGAGTCGGAGTGAGCCCTGTGATCTTCCCCCTAATTTAGGGATAGGGGACGGTCGAGTACTGGAGGTTTTGATTCAAAAATCAGTTTCCTTCTAATGCAAATAACGCCCGTCCCCTCCTTCGTCTTCCAAATAGCAACTGGAACACAGCAGCTCAGACAGATGTCTGGGTTTTCAAAGGGTCAATGGGCAGGTTACATGCTATGGTTTGGTGGCTTCCTCTCTCTTGCCACAGGGGCTCTGAGATGCAGGATACGCTGCTCAATGGGGAAAGAGCACATATACACTCAGCAGCATGAAAAAGGGATGTTAGAGGCTCATGGCCGGTTATCTGCACCATCCCTGCATGTGGAAATATGTGGATCCTGGACCCATCTCGCTAAGGTCAGGTCAGTTGCAATGCTGGAAGCCGTAGCCCTGATTCATGAGTCTTGACACACTGAGGGTGGTTTTATGACATCGTTGCGCTCCCCCAGATCCTATGGTTCAGTCCCAGGTAACAAGCCAGAGCAGCCCTGGGACCCAAGGGAGTGTTACACCAGCTGCAGATCAGCAGATTGCGGCAGGGCTCTGCCCACCATGCCTCCTGTGCCAGAGGAACGGGGGATCAACAGGGGGCACTGTAGGGCCAGCTACTTTGTCTCTATGCCAGGCAGGAGTTCCACTTACACCTAGTGAATCCTCAGCGTCCCAGTTAGGGCAGGACTGCGGTTGTACCAGACGCAGGGATTTGGCCCCAGGATTTATTCTTTGTGCAGGGCCAGGAACACGATCAGTACATCCCAAACTACATCAGCGCTGTCAAGCTGTATCCTATTCATGATGAGGTTTTCTGTCCATCTTACTGCATTTCTATCCTGCTGCTTTGCTGGCTGCTGGGCTGTCTTGGTCTCGCCCCCATCATATCTGGGCCGGCGCCGGCAGGTCCTCCCTTCTCGACAAGGCCTGACCCGGCACAGCTAGGGCCTGAGGACTAAAATGCCACTAGACCCCTTTGTCAGAGCTTGACGTGCTCTGTTCGGCTTAGCTCAAAAGGCGGGCAGGCTCAATACCCTCAGCAGCAGACTCCAGAATTAGTTTAAAGCTGGGTGGGTGGTTGTTCGTGGTAGCATTCCAGTAGCACTTAAACAGGGGTGGGCAAACAATGCCTGGGAGCCACATCCGGTCCTTCAGATGTTTTAATCTGGTCCTCAAGCTCCCACCAGGGAGCGGAGTCTAGGGCTTGCCCTGCTCTGGTGCTCTAGCCAAGGAGCGGGGTCCAGGGTTTGCCCCGCTCTGCATGTGCCATGGCTCCGCGTGGCTCCTGGAAGCAGCGGTATGTCCTCCCTCTGGCTCCTACACATAGGGGCATCCTGGGGGCTCAGCACACTGCCCCCGCCCCAAGTGTGGCCCCCGCAGCTCCCACTGGCTGGGAACCATGGCCAATGGGAGCTGCAGGGGCGACACCTGTAGATGGGGCAGGGTGTAGAGCCACCTGGCTGTGCCTCTGCATAGGAGCCGGAGTGCGGATATGCTGCTGCTTCTGGGAGCTACTTGAGGTAAGCGCTGCCCAGAGCCTGCACCCCTTACCTCCTCCTGCGCCCCAACCACCTGACCCCAGGCTTGATTCCCCCTCCCACCCTCCAAACCCCTCGGTCCCAGCCCGGAGCACCCTCCTGCACCCCCAACCCCTCATCCCCACCCCCACCCAAAGCCCTCATGCCCAGCCGGATCCCAGCCCCAACCCCCTACCCCAGCCCGGAGTCCCCTCCCACACCCTGAACTCCTCATTTCTGGCCTCGCCCCAGAGCCCGCATGCCCAGCTGGAGCCCTCACCCCCTCCCGCACTCCAACCCCCAATTTTGTGAGCATTCATGGCCTGCCACACAATTTCCATACCCAGATGTGGCCCTCGGGCGAAAAAGTTTGCTCACCCCTGACTTAGGAACACCCATCAAGGCTCAGGACCCCACTGTGCCAGGCACCGTACAGACATGGAACAAAGAAGACACTGCTCCAGAGCGTTGACAGTCTACAGGACAGACTGCACAACAGGGGGACAAAACAGCCCAGTGGCATGGCTGGGAAGATGAGGTAACAAAGGAGTTGAACATAAAAGCAGACGTCTCAGCTCGTCGCTTGCCTTCCCAGTGCTAGGTGGAGTGAGCATCACAGCAGAGGTAAGTATTAAGGGAGGGATTTACAAATGGCAGTGTTGACCACGCAGTAATTCCGCAGGGGCTAAATAATCTCTTATGAATGCAGCTGGGATACTACTGAAATATTTATGGATTCCCTTTCTGCTCCCAAGAGCAGATTTTCTACTAATATAACTATGCCAGTTGCGGGGGGGGCTGATCGTTTTTACCAATATAATTAAGGCAGAACAGCCGTTAGTGCTGATGCGGTTGTACTGGTATACAGAAGCCTGGTACCAGGATAACTTGTTCCCCCTTCCCATACAGAAATAAGCTATGTTCATATAAGCAGATTTATACCACTGTAACTTTGTCCACGCAAGGGGGTTTGCACTGCTTTAACTAAACCAGTCTAAAGCAGTACAACTCTTGTGTCTAGACCAGACCCAAATAGCACTAAAATAAAAATACATTGTGCTTCCACAGCGCCCTCTATCTGCAGATCTGAAAATGCATTGTGAATAACCAGGAATTTCTACTGGCCTAGTCGTTCTTCGAAAAATTATTCCAGGAACTAGGTAAATAAAATGGATGACAGCAGAAATGGAGCCATTCAGCTGTGAACTCCTATAGGCCAAATATTTGAACATGTTTCGGCTCAAAGGCATGTATAATAACTCAACCTTCAGTCAGGGGAAAACAGCCTCTATTTCGTTGTAAATCTCTCCCCAAAAGAACCTCAATTAGAAGAGGGCACAAAAGTAGCTGTAATATAGACGTATTTAACAAAAAAAGCCTAGGAAAGTCTTTCTGTTCCGGAGTCAAGTGATTGACTTAGCTGAGTTTCAACTTCTCTTTGCCTCTGTCCCATAAACAGAGATGTATATGGCTGATCATGTATTTTGGCTTCTAGCTGCCCTCAGTCTGTCCCCACATACCTCAAAATTCCTGTCAAATTACATAACCAAATGTAATACTAGTGTCAGGGCCTGATCCAAAGTTCAGTGAAGTCAATCCCTATCAAGTTGTCATGCCCATCCCATGCATGATAGTGCAGGATTTTTCCCTGCGCAATACTCTTGCCAGCCCAATATCTCAAGCGTTGGGTATCTTGTGTTGATGGGTGCTTAGAGACACTATTTCACAGCCTAACTGATCTTATCGCTTGGAAATGTTTCCTGATTATCAGTCTTAACTCAGTTTCTATCCTCTACATGGTGTGTGTTGGATTCAACTCCTTAAATATATTTGTATTAAGGATGGGAAAACCTCTGGTGATTTTGATGATACCCCCCAAAGGTTCTGAACCTTCTCAAAGTGAATATGGTATATTAAGTTCTGTAGGGTTTTCAGTACTGAAGATCACAGTGGTTTGGACTGGATCAGTGAGGGGTTTAGACTGGGGATCAGAGTCTGATCAGATCTGAATGCTAAAGCCGGAGGGAGAATGGAAATTGTTTCACAAAGGATTTTGAAAAATTATTTCAATTCCAATTAGGACCAAAAAAGAAAATTCCCCCCAACATTTGTTTTGATTCAGTTGAAATGTTGTGCTTTAACTAAAAGGCTTTGTTTTGATTCCAACTTTTAAAAAAATGTAAATTATACTATAATACAAAGATTTTTAAAACATCAAAAGAAAACAATCAAAACATTTCATTCTGAACTTCTTTCCTTTTTCTCTCTCTCTCCTAAGTTAAATGTTGGCCAAATCAGCACAATTTCACACAGCACTTCAATTTGGACAGAACTGAATATGGTTCTGTCAAAGCTCCTGACCAGCTCTAATAAATACACGTAAGAACCAAACTGGAAGCTCCCTTTTGAAAAGAACCCTTTTTCAGATTCAAAATTATTCTGCATTGGTGGGAAGTCCCCGCATACATGGAGATTGATCTATTTGTATTTATCGTGTGCCAGCAACCAAGGTGAGATGAGAAAAGATGCTCAGGTCCTCATTCTAAAATTCACACTGAAGCAAATTTACAGCCAGCTAGGATACCGAAACTTGAATTTGCAAAACTAAAGCACCCTTCTCTAATACTAATCAATTTAGAATTCTTGGCTCTGTTGACCAAGTCCCATAATTTACAATATGTATCTTGAGAGAGACAAGGTAGGTGAGGTAATATCTTTTATTGGACCAACTTCTGTTGGTGAAAGAGATAAGCTTTCAGGCTTCACAGAGCTTTTCTCCAAGTCTGGGGAAGAAAACAAGAGTGTCTGAGCTAATTATGAGATGGGATATTAGGGGTAATGCATGTTGTAGGAGGCTACTGAAATTTAGTTGGAAGTTGAGGGATAGATTGTTCTGCATAGCCTTCCCCAGAACTCAAGAAGAGCTCTGTGTAGCTCAAAAGCTTAATGCTTCGTCCACCAACAGCGGTTGGTCCAGTGAAAGATATTACCTCACCTACCTACTCTCTCTAATATTCCGCGACCAACATGGCCACAACAATACTACAAACAATGTGTGTCTTGCTTGGCTGACCTACCCCAAAGCGCCACCTGCTGAGTAATCAACAGCACTACACCTAGAAAGGCAAACTTACTGTCTACCCAAAAGGGTTGTGTTTGTGTGTTGGGGAGAAGGGCTTTCCTTCACTAAAGCAAATGGAGATCCCTGTTCCAAGATGAAGGTTTCCTGCAGGTCTGTAAATCCTAGCTAATAGAAACAAATGTGCCATTCAGTTCACAGCATGATGAGCCATTCAGAAAATAGCTTGTGAGTTCTACTGGGATTGGGGTACTCAGTCCATACGCCAGTGCGGGCTGTAGCAGGGTGGAGGACCTCTTTAAAGGTAGGCGTAAGCCAGGATTCTTGTTCCTGAGTCATGACCTGTGGAAGACCAGGCAGCCTGGGGGTTGTATGGCCCAGAGGAGCATGGGAGTACCAAGGCTAGCTGAGAAGAGGTGAAACAGGATAAAAGCCAGGTGTTCCTCAATGAAGACAGAGAGAGACTGGGGATGAGAGGAGACCTGGGGGCAGGGCTCTTTGCTCAGGGGAGCAGGGAAGGAGCTATGGGCTCCAGGCAAGGGGCCAGGGAGAGGCAGGTACTTGTTCTTTGGAGTCAGGTTGCAGGTAAGCTCTGCACTGAGGGGGGAGGATTCAGTCCTGCAGTTGAACAGGATGAGGATAGTTTGTGATGGGACCAGAGGAGCAGAGGGTGAGCTGGAGATCTGGTGTGTGCTCCCTGATCTTATTTGAAGGTTGGGGTTCCCAGAGAGGGCGGGAGGCTGACATCGTGGGCCAATGGGAGGAGGGAGTCAGTCTCTTTCAATAGTGAATGGGCCTTGTAAGTGAAGACAAGTAGCTTATGTTCGCTAAACTAGAGAAGGAGAAGTCAGTGGAGGGGATGCAAAGAGAGGGGTGACATGGTCAAAGCGACAGGAGAATGAGCTCTGCAGCGCTATTCTGTCTGGAGGTGAGTGGGGCACAATCGTGTTCATGAAGGCCAGAGAGAAGGATGTTGCCACATTCAAGGCACGAGACGACAAGCACTGTCACTGCATGGATGGATAGGAAAGGCCAGACCTCGGAGCGGTTAGGCTGAGAGCGTTGGCAAGATCCAGAGGACCTAGAGAGACGCCCAGATTGAAGAACCCAGGTTGCGGACCTGAGTGACGGGCATGGTGTCGGTGTGAGAGAAGTGTTGATCTAGCCAGGTGGCCCAATCACCCAACCCCAAATCATCCTGCTATCCAGAGGGGAAAATGAGGCATAAACCACCCTCTGAGCAGAAGGGGACTGTGGGCCAGCAAGGGGAGATGAGGCAGCAGCCACACCTGACTTTGAACAGGTAAGGGCCCATTTAGGGTGCAGTGAGATACAGCCAGTCAGCTCCCATGCTGAAAATAATTTTATATGTGAGGTAAAATAGGCCATCACCCTGCCCCCATGACCAGCGCAGCACCCCACAAAGGCTTGTATCAGCATCCACATTCCCCCTGTGTGCTGGGTGAATGACACCCAGTGCTCCCCCTTCCCCCCGCCCCTGGAGCAGCACCGCCCTGCACCTTACCGTTGACTGTGCCTGAAAGGGTCCATCTAACCCTGAGGATGTATAGTAACATCTGCTGAATTGCACCCAGTACTTCCCAAAGCACTTTGGTCTGCCACTGAAGTGCTGACCCAGGCCACTCCTGTGTGGCTTGTGAGATTGGACAGGTTCACAGAACCAGGTGGTCTGGATGCAGAATTAAATTCAACACTACATTTGTAGTATTGTTGTAGCCATGTTGGTCCCTGAATATTAGAGAGACTAGGTAAGTGAGATAATATCGTTCACGGGACCAACTGCTGTTGGTGGAAGATGCAAGCTTTTGAGCTACACAGAGCTCTTCTTGAGGTCTGGGGAAGGCTATGCAGAACAATCTATCCCTCAACTGCCAACTAAATTTCACAGCCTCCTACAACATGCATTACCCCCAGCCCTGAGCCCACTCCTGCACCCAAACTCCCACCCTCCATTGGTAAGTATAACTCTTAGTTCATTGGAATTTTTGACTCACCGGCACCTCCCAGTTTCCCCCAACATGCTGGCTAACAAAGCTTTTCCTGTATTTGAACTTCATGGCTTCTGGGAATGTAAAATCTCCACTGCTATTTCCATTTAATACTGCTGGTTTAGTGCTACAGGGAATGTTATGCAGCTTTCTGTAGCAGAGATTACTGGGTTCATAAGATCTTTCCCTAAAAACACTTTCATATAATGTCCTTTTTCCCCCTCCCTAACCCACATGCTATTAGTAAGTTTAATTTAATTAGATTTTAAGCAATTTGGGGCAGAGACTTTTTGTCCTGTTTGTACAGCTCCTAGCACAATGGGGCTGTGGTCTGTGACTGGGGCTTATAGATGCTTTTACCCAAACATCTTAAGCAGAAAGGAATTCCCAAATAGGACATACGCTACATATAAAAGCATGGCCCTCTTGAGATGTGGTTTCTGAGATGTCAAGACTATGTTGACTTTCCTGAATGGCAATAATTCAGTTTTATTAAATAAGAGGAAAGTTGTACAGCAAGCTAGTCCTCCTAGAAGAATAAGGCTGGAGCAACTTTCATGCTGTACGACTTATTACCAGTAGGTGTCACCTCAAGGCCACTATTTACTGGACGTAAGGGCTACACAGTTGCAGTTCTGCTGTGTAACGTTTGGGTGGGGTAGAGTTTATTTCCCTGCCCTTCTCCTAGTCCTAGTGCCTAAAAAAAACAACTCCAATAGAATACCACATGGAGACCCAATCTCAATAGACTACAACAAATCTCAACAAACTCCAGTCTCAATAGACTCCAACAAATCTCAACAAACTCCAGTCTCAACAAACTCCAATAGAATAGCACATGGAGACCCAATCTGGGTCTCCCACACTGCAGGCTGCTGCCCTGCCCACCTGGCTATGGTGTGTAACACACTCAGCCATCAACATATTTCAAAGATGATGTTTTGGCCTGTTCTTCTACTGATGCAGCCTTAATGTCCTGTTGTCCATTTCACCACAAGGCCAAGCATTTTACCATGCCATCACTGTGCATGGAGCAAACACCCTTTCTCTTCCAGTCCATAGAATCATAGAATATCAGGGTTGGAAGGGACCCCTGAAGGTCATCTAGTACAACCCCCTGCTCAAAAGCAGGACCCATACCCAGTTAAATCATCCCAGCCAGGGCTTTGTCAAGCCTGACCTTAAAAACTTCTAAGGAAGGAGATTCCACCACCTCCCTAGGTAACGCATTCCAGTGTTTCACCACCCTCCTAGTGAAAAAGTTTTTCCTAATATCCAACCTGAACCTCCCCCACTGCAACTTGAGACCATTACTCCTTGTCCTGTCCTCTTCCACCACTGAGAATAGTCTAGAACCATCCTCTCTGGAACCACCTCTCAGGTAGTTGAAAGCAGCTATCAAATCCCCCCTCATTCTTCTCGTCTGCAGACTAAACAATCCCAGTTCCCTCAGCCTCTCCTC
Source organism: Lepidochelys kempii (assembly GCF_965140285.1). NCBI lineage: Eukaryota > Metazoa > Chordata > Testudines > Cheloniidae > Lepidochelys > Lepidochelys kempii. The sequence goes on from NC_136380.1 coordinate 14,661,994, forward strand.
ATAAGTCATGTGTTCCAGACCCCTAATCATTTTTGACAGGTTTCAGAGTAGCAGCCGTGTTAGTCTGTATTCGCAAAAAGAAAAGGAGTACTTGTGGCACCTTAGAGACTAACCAATTTATTTGAGCATAAGCTTTCGTGAGCTACAGCTCACTTCCTCAGATGCATATCGTGGAAACTGCAGCAGGCTTTATATATACACAGAGAATATGAAACAATACCTCCTCCCACCCCACTGTCCTGCTGGTAATAGCAGGTAATAGGTAATCATTTTTGTTGCCCTTCGCTGGACTCTCTCCAATTTATCCACATCCTTCTTGTAGTGTGGGGCCCAAAACTGGACACAGTACTCCAGATGAGGCCTCACCAATGTCGAATAGAGGGGAACGATCACGTCCCTCGATCTGCTCGCTATGCCCCTACTTATACATCCCAAAATGCCATTGGCCTTCTTGTCAACAAGGGCACACTGCTGACTCATATCCAGCTTCTTGTCCACTGTCACCCCTAGGTCCTTTTCCGCAGAACTGCTGCCTAGCCATTCGGTCCCTAGTCTGTAGCTGTGCATTGGGTTCTTCCGTCCTAAGTGCAGGACCCTGCACTTACCCTTATTGAACCTCATCAGATTTCTTTTGGCCCAATCCTCCAATTTGTCTAGGTCCCTCTGTATCCTATCCCTACCTTCCAGCGTATCTACCACTCCTCCCAGTTTAGTATCATCCACAAATTTGCTGAGAGTGCAATCTACACCATCCTCCAGATCATTTATGAAGATATTGAACAAAACCGGCCCCAGGACCGACCCCTGGGGCACTTCACTTGACACCGGCTGCCAACTAGACATGGAGCCATTGATCACTACCCGTTGAGCCTGACAATCTAGCCAACCTTCTACCCACCTTATGGTGCATTCATTCAGCCCATACTTCCTTAACTTGCTGACAAGAATACTGTGGGAGACCGTGTCAAAAGCTTTGCTAAAGTCAAGATACAATACATCCACTGCTTTCCCTTCATCCACAGAACCAGTAATCTCATCATAGAAGGCGATTAGATTAGTCAGGCATGACCTTCCCTTGGTGAATCCATGCTGGCTGTTCCTGATCACTTTCCTCTCATGTAAGTGCTTCAGGATTGATTCTTTGAGGACCTGCTCCATGAGTCTCATTTCACTCATGATTTTCACAAGAAATGAATCATATATTGAATGAAAACCAGACAGACCAAAAATGATAGCCACTGCCTCATCTAGGCATCTCTGGACTCCCCATCTAACCTGCGCGTAGCCCTCAGGGCCAGTCTTAGGGGTGGGCCATGTGGGTGACCGCCCGGAGTGCCAGTGGTCGAAGAGGATGGTGTGCAGTAGCGCAGAGGCGTGCTCCTGGTCTAGTGTCAGAAACTGCTCTCTGGGGAGTATCGTGTGTGGGCATGCCCAGATTTCTCCCTACTTCACCGAGGAAACTGGGGGGAGGGGCGGGAGGTGAGCAGTGAAGCACAGATACTGCTTTCCCCCCAATGCTTCTCTCCCTTCGGGGTGGTGGGAGCGAGGAGCAACACCAAGCGCTCCGTGCATCCAGGTTACATTTCCTACCTGGGTTGTGCTGTGAGGTGAGCATCAGGAGCTGCTGCTCTCTGCCCTCCCCTTACGCAGCCCAGGTGGGGAACATGACCTGGATGAGGGGAGCCCTGATGTTGCTCCTCCCTCCCCCTCACAGCCTCCTAGGGGTGCGCAAGGAGGAGCAGAGCTTGAGGGGGGAATGAGCAGCAATGCCAGCTGCCCTGTGCATCCAGGTCAGTTTCCCCACGTGTGCACAGGAGGGGGGTGCAGGGGTTAGGGGTGCAGAAGTGGAGTAAGGGGTGAAGGGGGGAGTGCAGGGGTTAGAGGCGAAAGGGACAAAGGGTTTTTTTCCGGAGGATGATCTATTTGAAAACAACAAGGCAGCCTTTCATTAGCTAAAGGAGAGCCTGTGCTGTGGGTTAGACAGAAAATTCCACCAAGCGCTAGGCTGGCACAAGTGGATTGGTTTGGTTACCTATATCTGATTCTGTATAAAGACTGTATCTGTTTCTTAATGGATTTTCTTTTCCCCTGCCCTGTTTTTCTTCCTATTTTCTCATCCGATTTTTTTCTCGAGTCTTTTCTAGTTTTTGGGTCCTCAGCACTTTGAACAAGCAAGGCTTTTATCATTACAAACAGGGCCCTGTCCAGCCCAAACTGGCCTCCGGAGGTGTGAATGTATGGAGGCTGCCGCACAGACACACCCCTGGAACCCTGACCTGGGATATTCTATCTACTACCCAAGATCCATAAACCTGGCAATCCTGGGCGCCCCATCATCTCAGGCATTGGCACCCTGACAGCAGGATTGTCTGGCTATGTAGACTCCTTCCTCAGGCCCTACGCTACCAGCACTCCCAGCTACCTTCGAGACACCACTGACTTCCTGAGGAAACTACAATCCATCGGTGATCTTCCTGAAAACACCATCCTGGCCACTATGGATGTAGAAGCCTTCTACACCAACATTCCACAAGCCGTCAGGAACAGTATCCCTGATAATGTCACGGCAAACCTGATGGCTGAACTTTGTGACTTTGTCCTCACCCATAACTATTTCACATTTGGGGACAATGTATACCTTCAAATCAGCGGCACTGCCATGGGTACCCGCATGGCCCCACAGTATGCCAACATTTTTATGGCTGACTTAGAACAACGCTTCCTCAGCTCTCGTCCCCTAATGCTCCTACTCTACTTGTGCTACATTGATGACATCTTCATCATCTGGACCCATGGAAAAGAAACCCTTGAGGAATTCGACCATGATTCTAACAATTTCCATCCCACCATCAACCTCAGACCAGTCCACACAAGAGATCCACTTCCTGGACACTACAGTGCTAATAAATGATGGTCACATAAACACCACCCTATACCGGAAACCTACTGACCGCTATTCCTACCTACATGCCTCCAGCTTTCATCCAGACCACACCACACGATCCATCGTCTACAGCCAAGCTCTGCGATACAACCGCATTTGCTCCAACCCCTCAGACAGAGACAAACACCTACAAGATCTCTATCAAGCATTCTTACAACTACAATACCCACCTGCGGAAGTGAAGAAACAGATTGATAGAGCCAGAATGGTTCCCAGAAGTCACCTACTACAGGACAGGCCTAACAAAGAAAATAACAGAACGCCACTAGCCATTACCTTCAGCCCCCAACTAAAACCCCTCCAACGCATTATTAAGGATCTACAACCTATCCTGAAGGATGACCCAACACTCTCACAAATCTTGGGAGACAGGCCAGACCTTGCCTACAGACAGCCCCCCAACCTGAAGCAAATACTCACCAGCAACCACATACCACACAACAGAACCACTAACCCAGGAACCTATCCTTGCAACAAAGCCTGTTGCCAACTGTGCCCACATATCTATTCAGGGAACACCATCATAGGGCCTAATAACATCAGCCACACTATCAGAGGTTCGTTCACCTGCACATCCACCAATGTGATATATGCCATCATGTGCCAGCAATGCCCCTCTGCCATGTACCTTGGTCAAACTGGACAGTCTCTACATAAAAAAATAAATGGACACAAATCAGATGTCAAGAATTATAACATTCATAAACCAGTCGGAGAACACTTCAATCTCTCTGGTCACGCGATTACAGACATGAAAGTTGCGATATTACAACAAAAAAACTTCAAATCCAGACTCCAGCGAGAGACTGTTGAATTGGAATTCATTTGCAAATTGGATACAATTAACTTAGGCTTGAATAGAGACTGGGAGTGGCTAAGTCATTATGCAAGGTAACCTATTTCCCCTTGCTTTTTCCTACCCCTCCCCCCCCCCCGATGTTCTTGTTAAACCCTGGATTTGTGCTAGAAATGGCCCACCTTGATTATCATACACACTGTAAGGAGAGTGATCACTTTAGATAAGCTATTACCAGCAGGAGAGTGGGGTGGGGGGAGGTATTTTTTCATGCTTTGTGTATATAAAAAGATCTTCTACACTTTCCACAGTATGCATCCGATGAAGTGAGCTGTAGCTCACAAAAGCTTATGCTCAAATAAATTAGTTAGTCTCTACGGTGCCACAAGTACTCCTTTTCTTTTTGCGAATACAGACTAACATGGCTGTTACTCTGAAACCTGCTATTAGAGTGACCAGATGTCCCGGTTTAATAGGGACAGTCCCAATATTTGGGGCTTTGCCTTAGACAGGCACCTATTACCTCCACCCCTCACCCCATCCCGATTTTTCATACTTTTCTGGTCATCCTAGTTGCTATGAAGTCTGGTCTCTGTTCCTAGGGGCTGCTTCCTCTAGGATGCTGTTGTGTTCCGGCCTTCTTAGGGGGAGAGTCTGTGCATGTGAATATTGGATCCAGCCAACCAGGGAAAATTGTGAAAGGCACTGCCTGGCCAGAGCACCTCGGAGATAGAGCTATGTGCAGTGGAGAGGAGACAGGCCCACTGTGGGGAATTCACCTGGAGTGGGGGTGTCCCCAGAAGAGCTATGGGAGAGTGGGGAACTCCCATTGCCATTTCTGGCACTGGGAGGCAGAAGTTCCCACAATCACGCTGTCTGGTGAGTATCACGAGTTACACAGGTCTAGCATGGAGGAGAGGGACTCCGAATGAGGAGCTGCCATGTATGGGAAATGGAAGCATGGCCCGTCCACTTCCTCTTCCCTTCAATAAACACGTTCCCATGCAGCTCTGTCATTCCCTGGGTCAAGCTGTGGAAAGGGCAGTTGGCAGAGGGTGTTGCTTATTCATGCTGAGCTGGTCTTTCCTTTAGTGATTGGCCTATTGCTCAGCCCACCTGAGAAGCCTACAGATCTGTCAGGAGAGGCTGAAGTGATGGAAGAAAGCTGGCCCAGTGGTTAGGATGCTAGCTAATGACTTCAATTCCTTGCTCTGCCACAATTCCTTTTGTGGCCTTAGAGCAAGTCACTTAGCCTCTCTGTGCCTTGGTTCTCTACATGAAATAAAAACACTGCCTTACCTCATAGGGGTGTTGTGAGGATACACAATAGAGAGCCTGGAGCACTGGGCCTGAGCCAGAGGCTGTGAACCAAAGTTAGGCCATGTATTAAAGTAGATGTTTACAAGTTCACTGTCCCGTGTGACCTTGGCAAAAGTCTTGCAAAAAGGCAGGTACTCCTACGAAGCAACAGATACCGGGTATAAGTGGGAACACACTCCAGGGGCATCCTGAGCTAAGACTAGATCTGAGGATGTTTTGCCCCAGACACCTGGAGCATAATACAAAGGAAGGTAACAAGCAGATGTCCTGAAGCACGTGCGTTGTTTGTCTCAGTCTATCAACGTTGGGGTATCTTGCCATAACGTTTTGTCCAGCCGCAGGGGCAGCGGCAAGTCTCGCTGCTGCCTGAGCGGAGTCCTTGCCACACTGCACTCGGGTTAGCATACCCGTAACCATGGAGCCAGGGTGCTGGGACTGTGTCTTGAGGGCAATGAACCTGGCCAAGTGCCTTTGTCACTGAACTGTGCCGGTGGTCGTTCTTTCTGGGTAGTACTAGGTCTGCTGAACCAACTATCTGCACAGGGCTGGGACAGCATATGCAGAGAGCACACACGCACCTAACTGATAACTATATACACTTCAGGCACTCAGGATGGTAATGGGGCGCAGACAGGTAAGATAGGACCTACATCTCAGAGTGAACCCTCCCTGACTGGTGATAGTGTCAAGCTTTCAGATTTTCATTCCACTCTTCTGTTTTTGTTTTTCTATAATGCTTTTTTTTTTGGCATCCCACTGCAATGTCAGGAAGCAACCCCCCTCGAATAACATTAAACTGTCGCTTGCCATGGAAACGGCTCAGCCAGTAGCATCAGCAAGTTGAAATAACACATTGCAAGCTGATGTGTGTACATAGCAACAGGTCACCAAGGATGTAATGAGGACTCTGCAGAGGCAAACTTGATGAGGCATGTTCTGGGAACAAAGAGGAAGAGAGTGGCTGAGAGGCAGCAGACAACAAAATTGAATTTTCTGCACAGAAGGGCTTGTATGTTTTGGGCTATTTAGCATCGTAAGTGAGGACAGTCCGGCAATTAGATGTAAGTGCGACTACATGACATGATCTCAAAACACATGCACGATTCTTCCTTGTTTCAGGAATGGAAGTGCTTGTACCAAGACTCTCAATTCCCCTGCTCAGAACCACCGGGAAGTTCAACTCCTGATCTAGCTGTGATGGTTTTTGATACATTTCTATGAACTTGAGATCTAGAGGCCGACATTGCAGCTTGAGGCCGGTGTTAGTTTTTTGGACAAGAACATGAAACTCCAGGGGCTGCAAACTCTTCTGGGTTGATTCACAAGCAACAATTGAAATTGTCAAGTTTCTCACAGTTCTTCTAGTGAATCATGAGTGATATCAATGCAGTTTTGCCAACTTTCACAGTTTTATCATAGTCTTGTGATATTTGGTGTTTTTTCTTAAAGTCCCAGGTCCTGCGATAAGAATCTCACCTCCCCCTTTTTTTTTTTAAAGGAAGTTTTTAGCCGTTGTGGTTGCAGAGAAAACTGGAAATTGTGAATTATAAAGGTTCAAAATGCAGAAGGCAAATAAAGACCCCATCATTATTTTCAATCTCATTCATAAGCCAATATCATGATTGTTGCGGGAGGTGGATAAGAGGGCTTGATACATGATTTATGAATGCTTGGGGTTGGCCATGCTCTCAGTGCTTCAGGAGCCCCAAGCTATTAAGCACAATCTCAAAAAGTGCTCATTCATTTTGGATGCTCCATCTTCTGAAATACATCAGGAAGTTTTCAGCACTGCCCACTCCATTTGAAATCAGTGGGAGCTGTAGCTTCTCTGAAATTCAGGCCCAATGTGTCTCTGGTTGGGGTGCCCAAAATCAAAGGCCACTTCAAATCCTGGATCTGTTTGCCGAAGGGCGGTGTCTTCCCCACCCTGTGTATATTGTTGGCAATGATATGGCCTGCTGAGGTGGCTTCTTTGGCCACTAGATGGCACTCACATTTAATGCAAGGCTGGCTAAACAATGGAGCAAATGGCAAACAATAGCAATTGAAATGAACGTGTGAAGAGAGAAATGTATGTTAGGGATCCTTTTGTACCAAAAGCCCCAACAAAAAGCACCATGTTATGTCAAGGAGAGTGTGTTTCTGGAGCGTTGCAAGTGAGGCTGAAATTCCCTTCGAGACTGAGTGAAAGGCAGGTTAAAGGGAATATCCTTCCATCAGTACCAGTTACCATAAGTCGGAGCACCCAAGGCAAAAAAATAGTGGGTGGTCAGCACCCGCCAGTGGCCCCACCCCCCAGCGCCTCCCGCCCACTGCGATCAGCTGTTCAGAGGCATGCAGGAGGCACTGGGGAGGAGCAGGGGCAGGAAGAGGCTGGGGGAGGGGGTAAATTGTTCCATTGGTTAATTACCCTCATTGTTAAAAAAAAAAAAAAAAGTCTTATTTCTGGTCTGAATTTTTCTCACCTCCACTTCCAGCCACTGGATCGCATTGAACCTTTCTCCAATAGATTCAGGAGCCCATGATCAAATATTTGTTCCCCAAGCAGGTGCTTATAGACTGTCACCGCTTAACCTTCCTTTTGTTAACCTAAATAGATTGAGCTCCATGAGACTGTCACTACAAGACACGTTTCTCATCCTTCAATCATTCTCGTGACTCTTCTCTGAACCCTTTCCAATGTATCAACATTGGTATTGACTTCTGGGCAGCTGTCACACTTAGGGTGCCCAGATGTCCCTATTTTATAGGGACAGCCCTGATATTTAGGGCTTTTTCTTATATAGGTGTCTATTACCCCCCACCGCTGTCCCAATTTTTCACACTTGCTAACTGGTCACCCTAGTCACACTAGTACTGAACACAGGGGTCAAATAACCTCTCTGCTCCTACCCAAGGTTCTCCATTTATGCATCCCAGGATTGCATCAGCCCCGTTGGCCACAGTGTTCGGAGCTCAAGCTCAGTTGATTACCCACCACAACCCCCAACATGTTCTCAGAATCACTGCTTCCCAAGAGAGAGCCCCCCATCCTGTAAGTTTGGCTGATGTTCTTTGTTCCTAGATGTATACAGTTACATTTAGCCATATTAGTTAGGGTTGCCAACAGTCCCTTATTACAAGGAACGTCTCTTATTCTTTCATCTCTGTACAAGAGCAGGAGTTGCTGTGTGTTGCAAAAAGCAGCAAGAAATACCCCTGGTGAATGTAGGTGAGTGCTGCTTATTATTATTATTTATTATTAATAATAATGATGATAATATTGGGAGGAGGGTGGGGTGAGGGTGATAGGAAAGCAGTCCCTTATTTTTGAAATACACTGTTGGCAACCCTAATATTAATATGCATTTGTTTGCTAACAAGTGATCCACGTCGCTCTGAATCAGTGACCCGTCCTCATCGTTATTTATCACTCCTCAATTTTTGTGTCCCCTCCAAACGTTATCGGTGATGATTTTGTTTGTGTACAATGCCCATCACCCGACACGGACCTGAGCATCCTTCCATGATGCATCAATTCATGTGAGTGGCACCTATCAAGTGTGTTTTCACCATACCTGCCCCCTGGAGTGGGAGGGGAAAATTGCACCTGGAATATTTTTGGTGGGGTGAGAAGTAGTTTTGCCTATTTAGATGGCATTGCTCTTTTGGGCAGGGCCTGCCTCTTACTGTTTGTGTACAGCACTTTGCATGGTTGGGGCCAGATGACACTGCAATTCAAATAATAAGAGCGAAAAATTGTTTTGTCTAAACTACACCAAGTGATGTGAGCCATGCAGGGGATGGTAGAGGGAAGGATCCCTGAGCCTGGGTCAGTGAAGCTGGCAGAGGGGAGTGTAAATCGCACCTCCCTCTACCAACGTGGCCCACTGTAAATAGCACCAATCTGGCCCACAGAGGGGACTGGTGCTACTGTTTCCACAATTGTTCTCATCCAGGGGGCTGGGGTGTACAGTTTAATTTGCTGCTGGGCCTTTGTGGGAGTCTGTCTCAGGGTAGCTGTTGCTGGGGATGTGCCCAGTCAGCTCTGGCCTTGTTCCCATGATCCCACCTGGCATTTTCAGGACTTCCCTGGCTTCCTGCAGCTCCTGTACGAGAAGGGAAGCTGCCACCACTGGGCATTGCCATAACCTCTCCCCCGGGAGATTTGCCAGCTCAGGAGCCTGCAATGGTATAAGTGAAGGTTAAAGATTAAAACAAGTTTTTCCCCAGCCTGTTACTGAGCACCTCAAAGAAAGCAGGTTTCAGAGTAGCAGCCGTGTTGGTCTGTATCCGCAAAAAGAAAAGGAGGACTTGTGGCACCTTAGAGACTAACAAAGAAAGCAGTGGGTTGATCCATGTATTGTTTCACTGAAATGCCATAATAATGGCCACTTAGCGCCTCCCATCCTTCATCCCCAAATTACCCAGCAATTGACTGACTCCTCTCCCTTCCCTTTCAAAGACAGTCATTAGTGGACAAGACCATTTGCATTTCCTGTTCATTCATTTGCCTAGGCCAGAGAGTAAAATGAACCGTTTTCTGCTAGTCTCTCTCCCCTGGGACCCGCCTCGCCATCTGCTGATGACAAAGCACTAGCCCCTCTTCTCCTATCAACCAATAGTCATTCATCTTGATCAGCCGCAACTAACTCTGCCGAGCCAAGGGTGTAATGAGAATCCAGCTATCCAATTACAATTGAGTGTGGTGATTTATTAGCAAGGGGGAGGGGGAAGCCGGAGAGGAGGGAAACCTTTGCAAATACCCATTTGTTATGTTGCTAGGGTGATTTGTAAAGGGGAGCGGAAGTCTTTTGCTCTAGCTCTTCTGCTTGTGTAACATGCAAGCTCCCATGGTTAAAATGTTGATTATTTGTATTGTAGTAGTTTCTAGAGTTGAAACCATGATCAGTGTGGTCCCGTTGTGCCCGGAGCTGTATATAAACATGACAGGTTTCAGAATAGCAGCCGTGTGAGCTGTAGCTCACGAAAGCTTATGCTCAAATAAATTGGTTAGTCTCTAAGGTGCCACAAGTACTCCTTTTCTTTTTATATAAACATGGCAAGAGACCGAAGGTTTTTTGTCCCAAAAAAGGGAAGGAGCACCCAGTGGTTAGGGCACCAGATGAGAACTGGGTTCAAATCCTTGCTGGGACACAGACTTCTCAGTCCGTCTGCTGTCTGTCCCCCATCTGTACAACAGGATTGATAGGCTTTCGCTTCCCCTCTCCTGAGGGGGGCCTGGGATGGGCAGTAAACCCCACATCAGCACACAAGGTATTAAGATGAGCTCAAAAAGTACATCCAGTCACACCTGGATGACGAGCCAGGCTCGATTTGGGAAGAGACCCAGCTGGGGAGAGGTGGGGGTGGGGGGTTACTATAAGGATAGGGCTACAGGGCAGAAGAAAGGGAAGCCTGGGGGAAAGGAGGTCTTGGGGTCACCTCCTAAGAGGAAGCTCTGGGAAAGGTTCAGGAAAGCTGGCCTGCAGGGGAAGGGAACATCCCTGGACAACAGGCTCTGAAAGACCATCAGGGCTTTGAAAAGGGAGTTAAGCCCTGAAAGAGGGGTCAGGCTGAGAAGCTGGGCTTTGGAAGGAGGCCTGGACCAAAGAGAGTTGAGCTCTGAGAGGAAGGCTGGGGTCAAATCATGACTGGTGTGGAGAAAGTGAATAGGGAAGTGTTATTTACCCCTTCATGCAACACAAGAATCAGGAGACACCCAATGAAATTAATAGGCAGCAGATTTAAAACAAACACAACGCACCCAATGCACAATCAACCTGTGGAACTTGTTGCCAGGAGTTGTTGTGAAGGCCAAAAGCATAAGTGGGTTCAAATAAGAATTAGATAAGTTCAAGGAGGATAGGTCCATCAATGGCTATTAGCCAAGATGGTCAGGGATGCAACCCCACACTCTGGAGGTCCCTATACTTCTGACTGCCAGAAGCTGGGACTGGATGACAGTGGATGGATCACTAGAAATTACCCTGTTTTGTTCACTGCTCTGAAGCACCTGGCACTGTTAAGACAGGATATACTGGGCTAGGTGTACCACTGGTCTGACCCAGTATGGCCATTCTTATGTTAAATACATTTAAAGGTGGTGATACTCAGGGTATGTCTACGCTATGAAATTAGGTCAATATTATAGAAGTCGATTTTTAGAAACCGATTTTATACAGTCGATTGTGTATGTCCACACTAAGCGCATTAAGTCGGCAGAGTGCATCCTCACTACCGTGGCTAGCATCGACTTACGGAGCGGTGCACTGTGGGTAGCTATCCCACAGTTCCCGCAGTCTCCACTGCCCATTGGAATTCTGGGTTAAACTCCCAATGCCTGATGGGGCAACAACATTGTCATGGGTGATTTTGGGTACATGTTGTCAGTCACCCCTCCCTCCATGAAAGCAACGGCAGACAATTGTTTTGCACTTTTTTCCGTGCGGATGCTATTCTGCTTTCAGCAGACGGTGCAGTAGGACTGCTAACCATCGTCCTCCACCACTTCTGCTGCAACTCTGCTCTCCTGCTCTCATGAATCCACCTTGCAGGTCCTCTCATCGTTCTCTATAAATATCTATTCTCGTGGCATCCGTCATCAGCCATCGCTTCCACTGCAACTCTGCTCTCCTGCAGATGCCATACCACGGCAAGCATGGAGCCTGCTCAGATCACCGAGGTAGTTATGAGCATTGTAAACACCTCGCGCATTATCCTGCAGTATGTGCAGAACCAGAACCTGCAAAAGCAGGCGAGGAGGTGACGGCAGCATGGTGATGAAAGTGTTGAGGACGTGGACACAGACTTCTCTCAAAGTACAGGCCCCAGCAATTTGGTCATCCTGGTGGCAATGGGGCAGGCTCATGCCGTGGAATGCCGATTCTGGGCCCGGGAAACAAGCACTGACTGGTGGGACTGCATAGTGTTGCAGGTCTGGGATGATTCCTAGTGGCTGTGAAACTTTCGCATGCGTAAGGGCACTTTCATGGAACTTTGTGACTTGCTTTCCCTTGCCCTGAAGTGCAAGAATACCAAGATGAGAGCAGCCCTCACAGTTCACAAGCAAATGGTGATAGCCCTCTGGAAGCTTGCAACGCCAGACAGCTACCAGTCAGTTGGGAATCAATTTAGAGTGGGCAAACTTACTGTGGGGGCTGCTGTGATCCAAGTAGCCAACGCAATCACTGAGCTGCTGCTATCAAGGGTAGTGACTCTGGGAAATGTGCAGGTCATAGTGGATGGCTTTGTTGCAATGGGATTCCTTAACTGTGGTGGGGCGATAGACGGAACGCATATCCCTATCTTGGCACTGGACCACCTTGGCAGCCAGTATGTAAACTGCAAGGGATATTTTTCAATGGTGCTGCAAGCACTGGTGGATCACACAGGACGTATCACCAATATCAACATGGAATGGCTGGGAAAGGTACATGACGCTCGCATCTTCGGGAACTCTGGTCTGTTTGAACAGCTGCAGGAAGGGACTTACTTCCCAGACCAGAAAATAACTGTTGGGGATGTTGAAATGCCTATATGTATCCTTGGGGACCCAGCCTACCCCGTAATGCCATGGCTCATGAAGCCATACACAGGCACCCTGGACAGTAGTCAGGAGCTGTTCAACTATAGGCTAAGCAAGTGCAGAATGGTGGTAGAATGTGCATTTGGACGTTTGAAAGCATGGTGGTGCAGTTTACTGACTCGGTTAGACCTCAGCGAAACCAATATTCCCATTGTTATTGCTGCTTGCTGTGTGCTCCACTATATCTGTGAGAGGGAGACGTTTATGGCGGGGTGGGAGGTTGAGGCAAATTGCCTGGCCGCTGATTACGTGCAACCAGACACTAGGGCGATTAGAAGAGCACAGCAGGGCACACTGCGCATTAGAGAAGCTTTGAAAACCAGTTTCATGACTGGTCAGGCTATGGTGTGACAGTTCTGTTTGTTTCTCCTTGATGAAAACCATCCCCCTTGGTTCACTCTACTTCCCTGTAAGCCAACCACCCTCCCCACTTCGATCACCGCTTGTAGAGGTAATAAAGTCATTGTTGTTTCAAAATCATGCATTCTTTATTAATTCATCACACAAATCAGGGGATAACTGCCAAGGTAGCCCGGGAGGGGTGGAGGAGGAGGGAAGCACCAGGTGGGATTGTGGATGAGGGGAGGAGGGAAGGACAAGACCACACCGCAGTTCAAAACTTATTGAATGCCAGCCTTCTGTTGCTTGGGCAGTCCTCTGGGGTGGAGTGGTTGGGAGGCCGCCCCCCCCCCCGCGTTCTTGGGCGTCTGGGTGAGGAGGCTATGGAACTTGAGGAGGCGGGCAGGCGGTTACACAGGGGCTGCAGTGGCGGTCTCTGCTCCTGCTGCCTTTCCTGCAGCTCCACCAGATGCCAGAGCATATCCATTTGATCCCCCAGTAGCCTCAGTATTGCATCCTGCCTCCTCTCATCGTGCTGCTGCCACCTCTCATCTTGCTCGTCCCTGCTGTCCTTGTATTCATTTTCTGCTTTTCTGGGCTCTGCTATTGTTTGCCTCCACGTATTCTGGTGAGCTCTTTCAGTGCGGGAGGACTGCATGAGCTCAGAGAACTTTTCATCGTGAATGCGTTTCTTTCTCCTTCTTTTCTGCGTTAGCCTCTGGGGCAGAGATGATTGGGAGATCATTGAAACATTTGCAGCTGCGGGAGGTAAAAAAGGGAGAGTAGTATTTAAAGAGACACATTTTAGAGAACAATGGGTAGACTCCTTCACGGTGAACCAAGCTGTTAACATTACATAGCACATATGCTTTCGGTACAAGGTCGCATTTTGCATCTTACATTGAGGGCCTGCCAGTTTGGTGTGAGAGATCACACACTCAGGGCCGGGCAACAGAATTTGGCTTCCAGGCAGCCATGGTAAGCCACAGTCTTTCGGCTTTTTCAACCTTCATAACATGTGGGAATGGTTTCAAACAGCAGTGCCCTCCTTTCCCATACCAAGCACTCATTGGGTTGGCCATTTAAAAGGAGGGGCTGCAGTTTTTGGGTTAACTTGCTGCACAAACCCAACTACCCCCCCCCCAATTCTATGGGATGATCACTTCACCCCTCCTCCCACCGCGTGACTTGTATCAGGGAAGATCCCTGCCAGCCAAATGCGAACAGCTCAGTGTGAACAGCCCCCTCCCCACCATGTGGCTAAAAGTGGGGATGATTTCTTTTCAGCCACAGGCAAACAGCCAAGCAGGAATGGCCACCTCTGAATGTCCCCTTAATAATGTCCCTGGAGGATTTCCGCTCCATCCCCAGACATGTTAACAGACTTTTCCAGTAGCTGAACTGGCCGCGAATGCTTCCCAAGTCTTCAGGGCAAATTAATCATTAAACACTCTTCCTTTTAAGCCATGTATTATATTTACAAAGGTACACTCACCAGAGGTGCCTTCTCCTGCTTCATGGTCCGGGAGCCCTGGTTGGGAGAGTATTGGCTCCAGGGTGATAAATAGTTCCTGGCTGTTGGGAGACCGGTTTCTCTGCCTGCCTATTGTGTGCTATCCTCATCCTCATCATCTTCCTCATCCCCAGAATCCTCATCCCTGTTGTGTGAGACTCCCCCCTTGCAGGAGTCCACGGACAGGGGTGGGGTAGTGGTAGGGGCACCCCCTAGAATTGCACGCAGTTCATCATAGAAGCAGCATGTCTGGGGCTCTGATCCAGAGAGGCCATTTGCCCCTTTGGGTTTTTAGTAGGCTTGCCTGAGCTCTTAATTTTCACGTGGCACTGCTGTGGGTCCCTGTTATAGCCTCTGTCCATCATGCCCTTGGAGATTTTTTCAAATAGTTTGGCATTTCGTCTTTTGGAATGGAGTTCTGATAGCACGGATTTGTCTCCCCATACAGCGATCAGATCCAATACCTCCCGTTCGGTCCATGCTGAAGCTCTTTTGTGATTCTGGGACTATATGGTCACCTCTGCTGATGAGCTCGCCACGCTGGCCAACAGGAAATGAAATTCAAAAGTTCCTGGTGCTTTTCCTGTCTACCTGGCTAGTGCATCTGAGTTGAAAGTGCTGTTCAGAGCGATCACAATGGAGCACTCTGGGATAGCTCCCGGAGGCCAGTACTGTCAAATTGTGTCCACACTACCCCAAATTCGACCCAGCGATGTTGATTTCAGTGCTAATCCCCTCATCAGGGAGGAGTACAGAAATCAATTTTAAGAGCCCGTTAAGTCGACAAAAATGGCTTCGTTGTTTGGACGGGTGCAGGGTTAAATCGATCTAACGCTGCTAAATTCGGCCTAAACTCGTAGTGTAGACCAGGGCTCAGATACTGTGGTAACAGTCCAACATATGTTCCTTAGGGTTTGTCTCCATGAACATTGGACTGCAGCAAGCTGGGGTCTGACTCGACCCTGCACCAGTCTGCTGTGGTCTAATTTTGGGGTGCACTAGCAGTTCGTTAGAGTGCTTTGATGTAGTCTTCTCAAACAGGACTACATCAAAGTCCACCAGTGGACTGTTAATGTTCATCAGCAGAGTGCACAGGAGCGGTTAGTCTGTGGCAGGCTAGGTTGGGGTAGATTCATACCCCAGCTTGGAGTGAACTAGATGTTTGTGTAGACAAGCTCCACCACTGTTAGGGTCCTGGGCTGGGACCCAGTGGAGTAGTGTGGGCCAGTTTCCCCTATTCCCTGCTGCCAACCCCACCCCTGGGGTGGCAGCCTCCTCACCTTAGGCCAGGAGATCTGCATTTATCTGCCATATGGCAGAGCCAGGATGTCAGAGCCCCTTTGACTGTTTGGTCTTAAGCTGTGAGGTGCTCCATGCTGCCGGAGATCCTGCACTCCTGAGACCACCAATCTCCCATCTTCTTGTTCACTGGCTGTCGTTTAGAGGTGTGACCGTGAGGAGGTGTGGCCAGCCCCTGAGACTGACAGGGAGGGGTGGTCACACTTGCCGACCTATGGTGGAGAATGCAGGCTTCGCCTGCCCCCTGAGGTAGAAGGGGACGACTTTTCATACTAACCCACCACTCACAGAGGGCTGCCATGGATTTAGACCAGCTGGTGAAATGGTCGGCTGAGATCCAGGAGCAGTAGCAGTGTTTGTTACAGCAACTGAGGGGGTGCAGAAGTAGCAGCTCATTCAAGAGCTGGGGGCCCAGCAGCAAGAGCAGCGACTGTACACCTAGCAGCAGGCCACGCTCCTGCCCAGCCCCTCTGTGGGCTGGTGGCCAGGTGGATCAGGCCGGAGGCGTTTTATTGGAACCCAGGGTTGGAAAAGGGAACACACATTATCCTGCAGAGCCCACAAAGAGCAATGGAGCTAACCAAAGCCAAGCATCATCCCTGTTGTAATTCAGCCTGAGTAGGAGCAGGCCCCAGCCACAGAGCAACTGGCAATCCACACACATGTGACCGATCCATAAGGGAACATGTTGTATGCTTCTCCTGTGAGAGACTGACAGGCAGACCAATGTGGCAAAGTCCCAACTCAGAGGGGATTTGTCAGCCCCTACGGATAAAGCATTTTTAACCACCCAATCCCCATGTTATGATTTTTCAGATGTGATGTAGAGTTTGCACGACTGAGTCTTTGAGCTCCGTTGGGGTATAAACCTGAGCATATACACAGAGAACAAGTTCTGCAAATGACTAGCAAATAGAGAGTGGGGCAGGTACTTGTGGTTTAATTGACAAATGCATACACCTCAACACACTCCCGAGGTCGTATACTGCTCTCAATTCAAGTGCCATACAGGCAGGTGTGTAAGTCCCGAAATACATAAATTAACCTGAAAACGCACCAGGCCCAGTTCTGAGCTGCTATAAATCAGGGCAGCTCTGCTGCCATCCCGCTGGGGCTCTCCACTCAGGCAGCTGTTTGCCGTGATATCTTTGTCAGTGAATTGACAGATGGGAAGAGTGCGGCAGCTGGCAGAATGGTTTCAAGGCTATTTGATTTTAATGTATTTCCCCTGGAGAAAGAATTTTGTGTTCTTTTCCCCCAGCCCCACAGGCCCCAGTCAGGACTAGCAAATAGAAGTCAGTGTGTGGAAATGGTAGAGCCCAACTCCCTTTTAGTGATGATTGTTCATATTACAGTGGCGCTTAAGAGACCTCCACCCCATGGGGTCCCTTTGTGCTAGGTGCTGTACAGACCTATAGTCACAGAGTCCTTGCTCTGAAGCATTTACAACATATACAGGCAAGACAAAGGAAGGCTCATTATCCCCATTTGATTAATAGGAAACGGAGGCACAGAGGGGTTCAGTGATTTGCCCAGTTATCCTGGAAGGCTGTGATACACCAAGAAAGAGAACCCAGCATAGGTGCCGACTCCATGAGTGCTCCAGGGCTGGAGCACCCACGGAAAGAAATAGGGGGTGCTCAGCACCCATCAGCCACCCACTGAAGAGCTGGAGTGGGGGGGAAGAGGCAGAGCAAGGGTGGGGCCTTGGGGGAAGGGGCGGAGTGGGGGCGGGGTCTCTGGGCAGCATAGAGCAGGGGTGGTGCACCCTGGGGAAAGCTGAAAGCCGGTGCCTGTGGAACCCAGTTTTCCTGACCCCTGGCCAGATGTCTTACCCACAGGATTATTCCTCTCACAAGTCATGCACGAGCATCCAAAATGCAATATTTGGCTGTCACAAGCAGAGACTGGCCTTTAGGGACTGAAACAGAATGCTTTTAAATCCAGGGCTGGAACGGCAGGGAAGATGTGGAAGAGAGAGCTGCCCCTGTGAAGGGAAATTAATGAGTGTCCGTAAAGGTTTCGGCCCAAGATAGCGGACATCTTGTCAGCCCCCTACTTTCCAGCGTGGGTTGGGTTGAAATCATGCAAAAACAGATTGTGAAATGCTGGCCTGGTTCAGCCTTCATTCCAGCCTCAGTGTAATCTGGATCTAAAGCCCACCGTCTCTGCCCATTTCTTGTGCGGCTGGCTGGGTGGTGAGGGGTATAATATGAGAACTGAAGTGAAGGAGCTGCTGCTTTTAAAATATTTACCATCTGAGCTCTGGTTTCATCCCTTGTAGTACAGAGACTAAGGGAGGTTTTCTGTGTCCTAGAAACAGCTAACCATGTTTCCCCTTGTGTATGTAAAATATTGATCTTGGCATGTGCACATGCAGAAGAATTATTTACATTAGGCTAAAATATGGAGGGCACTTTTTGTGCACGTGTGTGTGCGTACATGACTTTTCAGGTATTCGCTATGTGATCCCATGGCGTTGCGCTAAGGGAGCACGTCTTGGGAGTCAGGTGAAAGTGCTGTGTGGAACATGTGCAAAGTTTCATTTTGGAAAGGGGCTGCCACACCAATCTCACAACACCCTGCTGAACTCGGCTAAAGGCCCAATCAGGTGATTGCGTAAACCCCTTTCATAAGTAGTCTTTGTGAGCAGGCCCATGGCTGTGAATACAAAGGCTATGCATGTGAGGACTGGGCCCTCAGACTTTATTTATGGTTGATTTACACCCAATATTGGTTGTTTTTTTTAAACTAGGGCCCAGTCCTACTCCCCCTGAAGCCATTGACTGCTGTGGGATCAGGGCTGAGCCCTGAAATAGTTCTCAATTCAAACTGTGCCTCCAGAAGCTTGGGTCAGTAGGCTGTTTTTTCAGATTTAGGTGCTAGTCCCATTTGTCGGCCTTATGGTGGGCGCTGGAACTGAGGAATACTTAAGAAATAGTCCCCGTGCCCTCTTTGCCCCGCCTTATAATCATCCAGTCTCCCCACAACAGCTGCAAGAGCAAACTCTCATCCACCCCTGCCTAGACCCAGCCAATAGAGAAAACCCCCAGTTATGAAGACTTCAGTGGCCATTGGATCAGGCCCCTAGGTCTTCCAACCTTCCCTGCCTTTCCCTTCTTCAGAGAAGGTTGGATATCTTCCTTTGCTCCTCCCCAAGACCCTCTTCCCTATAGGAGCAGCTAGAGTATGATGCTGCCTTAGGGAAAGAAAAAAGCCATTTGGTGACAATTCTTCTATGATATTGACTAAAAATGGTCAATGCCACTGAAAGTCACCAACCGCAGCCTGTTCCACTGAACTCTAGGGTACAGATGTGGGGACTTGCATGAAAAACCCCCTAAGCTTATTTTTACCAGCTTAGGTTAAAACTTCCCCAAGGTACAAACTATTTTACCTTTTGTCCCTGGACTTTATTGCTGCCACCACCAAACGTCTAACAAATATATAACAGGGAAAGAGCCCGCTTGGAAACGTCTTTCCCCCCACAAATCCTCCCCAAACCCTACACCCCCTTTCCTGGGGAAGGCTTGATAAAAAATCTTCACCAATTTGCATAGGTGAACACAGACCCAAACCCTTGGATCTTAAGAACAAGGAAAAAGCAATCAGGTTCTTAAAAGAAGAATTTTAATTGAAGAAAAAGTAAAAGAATCAGCTCTGTAAAATCAGGATGGTAAATACCTTACAGGGTAATCAGATTCAAAACATAGAGAATCCCTCTAGGCAAAACCTTATGTTACAAAAAGACACAAAAACAGGAATATACATTCCATTCAGCACAACTTATTTTATCAGCCATTTAAACAAAACAGAATCTAACGCATATCTAACTAGATTGCTTATTAACCCTTTACAGGACTTCTGACCTGCATTCCTGCTCTGGTCCCAGCAAAAGACACACACAGACAGAGAGAACCCTTTGTCCCCCCCCACCCAAGCTTTGAAAGTATCTTGTCTCCTCATTGGTCATTTTGGTCAGGTGCCAGCGAGGTTGTCTTAGCTTCTTAACCCTTTACAGGTGAAAGGGTTTTTCCTCTGGCCAGGAGGGATTTAAAGGTGTTTACCCTTCCCTTTATATTTATGACACAAGGGCATGGAAATTTGTACCACAGAGCAGCAACTCCCTGGTGCCGATTGTGACCTATTGCTTTATAAGAACATAAGGGCAGCCAAACTGAGTTAGGCCAAAGGTTCATCTAGCCCAGTATCCTGTCTTCCGACAGTGGCCAATGCCAGGTGCCACAGAGGGAATGAACAGAACAGGTAATCATCAAGTAATCCATCCCCTGTCATCCATTTCCAGCTTCTGGCAAACAGAGGCTAGGGACACAATCCCTACCCATCCTGACTAATAGCCAGTAATGGACCTATTCTCCATGAATTTATCTAGTTCTTTTTTGAACCCTGTTATAGTCTTGGCCTTCACAACATCCCTTGGCAAGGAGTTCCACAGGTTGACAGTGCGTTGTGTGAAAAAATACTTCCTTTTGTTTGTTTAAAACCTGCTGCCTATTAATTTCATTTGGTGACCCCCTAGTTCTTGTGTTATGAGAAGGAGTAAATAACACTTCCTTATTTACTTTCTCCACAACAGACATGATTTTATAGACCTCTATCATATCCCTCCTTAGTAGTCTCTTTTCCAAGCTGAAAAGTCTGTCTTATTAATCTCTCCTTACACGGAAGCCATTCCATGCCCCTGATTTTTGTTGCCCTTTTCTGAACCTTTTCCCATTCCAATATATCTTTTCTGAGATGGGGCACTCAGATCTGCACACAATATTCAAGATGTGGGCGTACCAGGGATTTATTTTGAGGCAAGATGATATTTTCTGTCTTATTGTCTATCCCTTCCTCAATGTTTCCCAACATTCTAAATGCCGTAATCAATCTTGACAGTCTGCTGTGCGTGTCTGGGTTTGGTGCATGAACATTAAGAACCTGACAACTCAGGAAAAGGAGGTTATTTACTTATAGTCAGTGATGTAAATACTCCACATGGCCATTTGAGTTTCCTCAAACAAGCCTTCCTGTGGCCTTGCCTGTTACATGCCCCAGAGATCATTCCAGTTTTCTGTTACAGTATCTTAGTTTTGGCCTTCATCCACGGCAAAAAAAGGTGAAAAAAGATAGATTTGTCTTCAGTTCTGTGTGGATGCCAATGGCACTTTAGCAGGACCTCATCTGCCATCACCAGTGTCCTCATTTTCACAGTACTCAGAGCCTCTGAATGTCATACCCCTTTGTTACTGATTGGACTTCAGCTGAGATTCAGAAGTAAAATAAGTACTTCCATAAATAGACAGAGAGCCTCTTTAGGTATCTAGCTGTCCTAACTTTCCCTTTCATCTCCAGATGAATCTAATCTAATCATAGAATATGTGGCCCCAGTTCAGGAAAGCATCCCTATTCAGCAAAGCACTTAAGCATGGGCTTTAGTCCCACTGAAATCAACAGCAAAGCACCCAAGCCCAGATACTCAAAAGCATTTAGGCTCCCTGTTGGTTTCCAGGGGAGTCAGGCATATAAATACCTTAAAGTAGCCGAGTCCCTTTCACTATAATAGTGCAGGAACATGCCCTTTACAATTTCTTCTGTACTTTCCAGTTTAGCTTTCATCTCTTTTTTTCAGGGAAAGTGCCAGTGTAATAGAAAAGATACCCTATTCCCTACCTCTACAGCCAAAGAAGAATAAAAATCACTGTCTCGCTCTTAAATAAACACTGTTTGTCATGAAGCTTGTTTTGTATGAACATTTGCAGAAAGTGAATTTTAGGCCAACAGCCAGGTTCTGTTTAATAGCAAGAAACAAATTTCATTTTGTGACCAAATAAAATCCATTTGGGCCAAAACCAGAAGTCGCTGAAAAACGTGAGGACGCCAGAGTTCAAACACCCTTCTTTTTTTGGCTGATTTGTAGCCAAAGAAACTCACCCCAAAACAAAACCAAAAAATGCCACCAGTGGGAAGGAAAGGTTGTAGGCAAACACAAGGGTTATTACTGGAACTGGTTAAAAAAAAAAAAAAAGAAAAGAATGAGACATTTTCAATTGGAAAAATTACCATTTTTAGAAAATTAATTTTTTCCCCATTAAAATGTGTTGGCATTGTGAAATTTTTCATGAACGTATTTTTAAAATTTTTTTTTATCACCAAAAAAAAAAAAATCTTTAAAAAGGGTCCATTTCAAACTAGAACAATTTTGAACTTTTGAATTGTTTCATAAAACTAGCTCTTCATTTTTTCACCATTCTCTCATTTTTAGCAATCGACTGGTAGTACAGCAGTTAGTCACTTGTGGCGTGCGCACATCTCTGTGGCTTGTTTATTTGTTTATTCTTAACTGATATCATGTTTAGATTAGAGGATAAAGTCTTCAGGGCAGAAGAAAGCCTTCCTTTGGGGCTCCCGATTAAGGCCTCTGAACATTACTGCTATGCGAATGTTAAATGATACAGTAAGATGGTTACTATAGGTTATAATTGATTTATAGTGGGAATAATGGGAGAAATGAGTTTTCAGGCATGAATTAACTGCAGCGAAGGTAGAGGGAATGGATGAATGGGAACGGGGCATCACTGGTGCCTCTTTTATCTTTAAAAAGGAATTTTCCAAGTAGTCTTTGGAAACAGCTGTCACTATTTTGGTATCTCCATTCAGTGAAGAAGGCTGATGTCTCTGTGGGGGATGGCAACTTAATGGAACTTTCAGCAGAAAGCCCAGCTTGGTAGCAGGACTTCACCCCTGGAAGTCTAGCTAAGGTGCTTATATTGGTCCCCATTACCATTGGGCGCCTCACAATCTATAATGTTCTTTTTTCAGAGTAGCAGCCGTGTTAGTCTGTATTCGCAAAAAGAACAGGAGGACTTGTGGCACCTTAGAGACTAACAAATTTATTTGAGCATAAGCTTTCGTGAGCTACAGCTCAAATAAATTGGTTAGTCTCTAAGGTGCCACAAGTACTCCTTTTCTTTTTATAATGTTCTTATTCTCATAACATCCCTGTGAGGTAGGACAGGGCTGTTATTCCCATTACACTGTTGGGGAACTGAGGCACAGAGCGACTGAGTAACTTTCCCAAGATCATACAGGAAGTCTGTGGCAAACCCAGGATTTTAACCCTGGTCTCCTAAGTCCCAGTCTGGCACCCTACTCATCCTTCCTCTCAGAATGTGATAATGCCCCAAAGGGTCTGAATATTTGGGATAGCAACAAGTCATAACAAACCACAGAGAAGACAAAACCAACTGAAATACGGTACACATGGCAGCATGCTAGGCCTCAAGTGGGGAAATCGTGGGCTGTCTTCCATGCAGATCCCTAGCTATCAAAGGAATTCATCTCTTCTGTTCCTGGCTTTGCCACTGGATTGCTCTGTGCTTCAGTTTCCCTGCCAGTAAAATGAGAATAATGATGCCTACCTCCTTTTGAGATCTGTGGATGAAATGTGCTAAGTACAAGCTAGATAGTCCTTATTTTCTAGGAACACTCTAATTCCTGACTGCTTGGCTTTCGCTGAGTGCTCATCTTTGGTTTTATTCTTGTCTGTGAAGCTTTTCCGTCATGTATTGCTGGCTGCTGGCCTTTTAAACCTGGAAAAGGCAACTAGCTACAGCTACTTTGGCCTGTTGTTGCAATAGGTAGCAACTCTCTCCCTTCCAGCTGGTGAGCAACTAGTGTGTGGTGTCGGTTTTCCCCTGCCTTTGTCTCTCTTCTCACGGAGGTGCCAACACATCTTTAGAGATCTTCTCAGACCCTTTGTAAGGTGTTAAGTTATTTTTGTGTGTGGTTAAACTGGCTGGGCCCATGAGGGGGTCGGAGGCAGAGGGTGGGCTCCGAGAAGCCTCTCTCATAAGGCTCATGTGGCCATTTGAGGTCGTCAGGGGAGCAAGATGTCACCCTACCCACCCACCCCAACCCATTCCATTCCATAGCAGGAGAGAGAAGGACGGTGCTTTTCAAATTCTAGGACCTCTGCATGGGGTCTGGGGAGCAGCAGGATGGGAACTGGGCAAAAAACCTTTAATGGGCCAAAATAAGGCCTTGGCTATGCTTGTCTTTTAAGCCAATTTGTAACCTGATTGGCTCAAAACACACCTTGACCTAAAAGAGTTAATACTTGGTACTGTATCCATGGCAACTGAGTGCGTTGGCTTCCTTTAGCCTGCTGGCACACTGATTTGTTTGTCTTCAGCTTGTCCTTGGGCACATGCAGACGTCCCGGTGCATCTGTTATGGGCTCCAGGCCTTCAGTTCTAGGAGCTGTAGTCACGGGGAGAATGACTAGGAGTAAACATGTGACCTGCAGGAAGCCAGATTGAAGGGATCCCTCTCTGCGGCAGAGAGGAGTGGTGAGGGCAGGCGGTGCTGGAATAATTTTTATAGTGGGGGTGCTGATGATGGAAACCATGCATGTATTTGGTGTTTGTTGTTACTACTTCAAGCCAGGGGGTGCTGCAGCACCCCTAGTTCCAGCACCGCTGATTGAGGAATGGGGAAGGACCTGCGATGGAACGCTCCATGTATTGCAGGCAGATGGACTCGGAGTGGTGAGGGGCTGGTGAAGCCCTAATGTGTTGTACGCCGAGGGCTGATGGATTGCAGAGGGGGCTGTGAGACTCTGCTCCTGGGGGTGAGGGGTGAGAGAGAGGCCCACACCTAAGGATTTAAAGTGTCTTGTGAAGAGCTACTTGTCCCTGGAAAGGCCAAAGGAGACTGTGTTGGGTGTTAAATAAGCCAGACCTGATGAAGGAGATGTTACTTGACCCACGCGGATGTGTGCATTCACTGGGGAGCCACACTGGGGAATCTGAGAGAGCAGCTGTGTTCCCTGTCACTGCAGCATAGAGGGGACCCAGCATAGTTTAGCGATTCCCGCTTCCTATCATCACTCTCCACAATGAAACAGCTCAGATTGTATTGCCCCTTGTGCTGCTGGGGGGCGAGGGGCCCTCTCTGCATATGTCCTCTGGGCACTCTCTCCCCTGCAGAGGCTCTATGGGATAGCTGCTCAGATTCTCCCAGAATGCCTGGATAAACCACAGCTGGGCAGCATGCCAGGCATGGATGCACAATAGGGTTGTGTTGTGAAAAAATGCTGTTTTGTGGAGTCGGGCACAACAGCACAAGCAATCAGATGAGAGTGAGAGAATCTGGTGTGGTTACAAAATCACAGTTTTACGTTCAGTCTAGAAAGAGTGTTACACTTGTAAGCTGGGTCTGATGGAATGCTCCCCTGACAGCTAGCTGGGAGCAGGAGAGACTTTGGGTGTGTTTATGTAAATACAGTTTGCTCCTGCTCTGCTTAGAGATTCAGCACATAGAGCGGTGTCAAAGTAATCAGTTTTGGTTGGTGTTGGATACAAATCATTTTAGTACTGAATGCAGGGGTAATGAAATGCGGTTACCAGAATTATACCAAATTGTAATTATTGTAGGAATACAGGGAAGCAGGACTGTGCTTAACCTGTCCCAAATGAGGGGGGCCACCCTCAGCTGAAAGGACCTCATTAAGCCAGGGACTCGAATGCCAGAGCCCTGTGAAAGTAAGAGGGGGTGGGGACAGGTGTCCCAGCTAGGAGGCTGCACACCCTCACCAAGGGTTCTCTCTGGACTGGTTTAACCTGTTTAAAGAAAGAACTAAATGGGCTTCATTAGGAGCCTCTTTGTTATTTTTAACGCTCAATCAGAGCTAAAATCAGCTATGATAAGACTGTGGTTTTGCCCAGAACTGAAAATTACTCAAGATGGGGCAGTGTTTCTGCCCAGCCTGCAAAAAGCTGAAAATCACTAAGAGGCTGATGTGTAGAGGTCACAGCAGAGAGGCAGGTGGCAGCAGAAGGTGATTGACAGCTGCTGAACAAACACTGGTGAGGCAGTGAGCAGAATGAGCGGTTGGCACGGTGGCACAATAAGCAGCGGGCAGTGAGGCGCAGTGAGTGGCCAGCCGGGGCGGCTGGCAGATAGAGGCTGTGGAGTGAGTAAGGTGCCTCCTTACCTCCACCCAGGGTGGGAGGTGAACTCTGCAGATGCTCCTCCGAAGTCTAGGTCTGCACTAACCAAGGACAGCAACTGTGAGTGGGGTGCAGAGAAGAGTCAGACATGTGAAAGGCACTTTTGGGTTGCTGGATGTAAGAACCTGAGGGGAAAAGGACACTGCCCAACCTACTTGGGGGTGGGTCTTTTACTCATGGTTTATGTTTATGAACCCTATTTGTGGTGTTTTCCCAAATTAACACCGACTTACGTCCCTTCGTTTAATAAAAGTTTATTTTCTACACTCAGACTCTGTGCCTGTGAGTGGGGAAGCATTGCCTCTCAGAGGCGCCCGGGGCGGTGTGTAAGTTTCCCAGGTTACGGGGTGGGGGCTCGAGCCAGTTCTGTGTTGTATTGATGTAAAGGAATGCCTAGATATTGAATCCAGCCGTGGTTGCTGCCGGCTCTGCCTGGCGGAAGGGTTGCACACTCATGAGCTGAGATAAGTGGTGTCCAAAGTCCAGATGCTCATACTGCAGCATTGATGCATCTCTAGTTGGTAGCACTGCTCATAAGCCCAAGTGCTGGTGTAAAGCTCAAACCAGTGACCTATGGCCAGAGGGGGAGAGACTCTCCAGCTAAGCCCATATTGAACCTATTGCTGCTGCAGTTACAGCTAGCCTTGCTACTGCTGTGGAAGAAAATTGGAATAACAAGTGAATGCAGGACCCACTAGCAGCAAGGGGGTCCAATCAACTGCCTTTCTGTTCTCTCCCCCTTCTGGAGATAGCAAGCCAGCTACAGATTTGTTCTGACGTGGACAAAATGTGACTCGGGTCTGCAGCCAATCATGTTTGTGCAGATTATATCACTCCTCCATGCAGCATTTTCCCCTCTTAAGCGTCTTGAGCAGTGCTTGATTTATGGCTTCACTTTCTACTGTCGACAGTACTAAACCAGAGGAGCAGCGGAAGGCTAAGAACAATTTGGTGGCTAGCTGGATGCAGACAACCAACTGCTTGAGCAGCTGGGGCACTCCAAATATATCTGTGTTACTGAAAAGGGGAATGAGGACTGAAATAGCCATGCGGTCCATGATCAATATGGAAGACTGGAAAAAGAAAAACATAAACTGGAAAATACTTACGCATATTTGGCTATTTTATCTCTATACCAAACCTCTTCAGAGGTCCTTTTGGAAATGGCTCAATTGATTTCCTTCTGATACCCTGCTGCCACACTAACTTATTGTTTGGCACATTTAGGGATTCCTATTTGATTTTCTTCTTTGTGGGAGTAGGTCTGCAAAGTGCTGAATGCTTCTGTGAGATGCCGAGTACCCTCGGCTCCCATAGGCTTTGATTGGCATTGAGGTTGCTTCGCACCACACCGGATCAAGCCCAGGTTCATGAATTCCCTGCTTTGCAGCCATGAGCAACCATCTCAGAGCTTTCCCTGTAATTAGTGCACTCTGTTTCCAGGAAATGACAACATTCAGTCATCCAAAGTGGCAAATATTTTTTCTAAAGTTAAATTCCATTTATTGCTACAGTCCAATGACTGAGAGCCAGATTCTGCTCTCATTTACACTGGTGTAAAACTGGAGTAATTCCGTGGACCTCAAGATATGGATTTACACCAGCCTTATTGATTTCAGAATCTGGCACTGTGTATAAAATTTTCCAAAGTTCCTAGGTGACATAGGCTCCTAAATCTTACTGAAACAGTGGCATTTAGATGCCTAAGGGTATGTCTACACAGCAAGCAGCAACCTGCAGCTTTGAAGTGGAGTCATCCCTGAAGGTAGAGCCTGATTAAGCCACAGGTGGTGATGAGTCAGTCCTGTGCTAGGCTCCAGCCAATCTACCAGTCAGGAGCTGGGCTGGTGACTCTCAGGGCAGGTATATAAGCCTCACAGGCGAGACAGCAGCTCAGTCTGCCCGGTGTCATGTTGTAGCTTAGAACTCTTCCTTGCCTGATAGTGGTGATAGATGCCACAGGCTTTAGCCTGCTCCAGCCCTGCTCTCACTCCAGCCTTGTTTCCAGCCTAGCCCCTAACCCTACCCTTGCTGTGTTCTCAACCTGCTCTCGACTCCTGGCCTAGCTGCTATTGCTATGGCATTGATCACTAGGCCAACTGCCACTGCTCCAGCCACTAGACATGACCCTCCAAGTCTCAGCTTCTGACAGCAGGGAGTCTCAGAGCCTGGGTCCCCCCACCCCAGGCTTCAGAACCCAAGCTCCAGCCAGAACA
Source organism: Lepidochelys kempii (assembly GCF_965140285.1). Taxonomy (NCBI): domain Eukaryota; kingdom Metazoa; phylum Chordata; order Testudines; family Cheloniidae; genus Lepidochelys; species Lepidochelys kempii. The sequence continues at coordinate 14,690,004 of NC_136380.1, forward strand.
TCTACACAGCTATTTTTAGTGCTGTGACGTGAGCCCCACCAGCCGGGTGTTTGGACCCGGGTTCTGAGACGCTGCTGCAGGCTGTTGCTTGCTATGCAGGCATTCCCTAAGTGACTTAGGAGCTTTAGAAAATGTCCATGTGTCTGCTTATTCTCCTTCATACTTGCAATAGTGCTCAAAGACCCCAGGCAAGGCCCTATTGTGCTCAGTGCTGCATAAACTCAGAGGCAGACAGTCCTTCCCTGGAGGATCTTGCAGTCTACAGTCTGAATCCTGCAACCACTTTCATACGTGAGTTGTCTCTGCCATTGAACTCAATGGGACTATTCCGTTGTGTAAAGTTTCTCAAATGCAGAAGAGTCTGGAGCATTGGGGCTGATGAAATTGATACCTTTCACACCTGGGTTTTGGTGGAGGGGCCGAGGGGGGTTGGTTAAGAATCTTTTTGAGAAACCATCATGATCTCTGCCATTCATGAAGGTGTCAGCAGCAAATGATGGATGAATCATAGAATCATAGAATATCAGGGTTGGAAGGGACCTCAGGAGGTCATCTAGTCCAACCCCCTGCTCAAAGCAGGACCTATCCCCGACTAAATCATCCCAGCCAGGGCTTTGTCAAGCCTGACCTTAAAAACTTCTAAGGAAGGAGATTCCACCACCTCCCTATGTAACGCATTTCAGTGTTTCACCACCCTCCTAGTGAAAAAGTTTTTCCTAATATCCAACCTAAATCTCCCCCACTGCAACTTGAGACCATTACTCCTTGTTCTGTCATCTGCTACCACTGAGAACAGTCTAGAGCCATCCTGTTTGGAACCCCCTTTCAGGTAGTTGAAAGCAGCTATCAAATCCTCCCTCATTCTTCTCTTCTGAAGACTAAACATCCCCAGTTCCCTCAGCCTCTCCTCATAGTCATGTGTTCCAGTCCCCTAATCATTTTTGTTGCCCTCCGCTGGACTCTCTCCAATTTTTCCACATCCTTCTTGTAGTGTGGGGCCCAAAACTGGACACAATATTCCAGATGAGGCCTCACCAACGTCGAATAGAGGGGAACGATCACATCCCTCGATCTGCTGGCAATGCCCCTACTTATACATCCCAAAATGCCATTGGCCTTCTTGTCAACAAGGGCACACTGTTGACTCCTATCCAGCTTCTCGTCCACTGTAACCCCTAGGTCCTTTTCTGCAGAACTGCTGCCGAGCCATTCGGTCCCTAGTCTGTAGCGGTGCATTGGATTCTTCCGTCCCAAGTGCAGGACTCTGCACTTGTCCTTGTTGAACCTCATCAGATTTCTTTTGGCCCAATTCTCCAATTTGTCTAGGTCCCTCTGTATCCTATCCCGACCCTCCAGTGTATCTACCACTCCTCCCAGTTTAGCATCATCTGCAAACTTGCTGAGAGTGCAATCCACACCATCCTCCAGATCATTTAGGAAGATATTGAACAAAACCGGCCCCATGGACAAAGATTTATTGTTGTTCCTCAGTCCCACCCGTCAAAAAGGAGCATTTTCTTGTTATTAAAGTAAGGATTGTTTCAGCCCTTAGATTTATTTGTAACCTGAAAGTGGTCAGACTGAAAAAGTCATGAAAATGTCAGCCGTGGTTAATAGCCTTTGAGACGGATTTATGGCTCTTCTTCTGGGACATGAGGCGAGCGACTTCCAGCTGAAACAAGCTTAGCACAGCAACGGCCGGCTGGGCCAGAAGGTGGCTTACAAGGTCCAAGTATAATTAGACAGGACAAAAGAGAATTTGAAGACCAATTAGCAAAAGACGCAAAAACTATCAGTAAAAAAAATTCTTTTAAGTACATCAGAAGCAGGAAATCTGCCAAACAATCAGTGGGGCCACCAGATGATCGGGGTGGTAGAGGAGCACTCAAGGAAGACAAGGCCATTGTGGAGAAGCTGAATAAATTTTTTGCATTGGTTTTCACTTCAGAGGGTGGGAGGGAGATTCCTGCACCTGAGCCATTCATTTTAGGTGACAACTCTGACCTAGACTGAGATGTCAATAGAGGAGGTTTTGCAACAAATTTATAAATTAAACAGTAATAAGTCATCCGGACCAGATGGTATTTACCCAAGAGTTCTGAAGGAACTCAGGTATGAAATTGAAGAACTACTATCTGTGATATGTAACCTATCACTTACATTAAAGTCTGAACCAGATGACTGGAGGATAGCTAATATAATGCTGATTTTTTAAAAGGCTCCAGAGGTGATCCTGGCAATTACAGGCCAGTAAGCCTAATTTCAGTACCAGGCAGGTTGGTTGAAACTAGAGTAAAGAACAGAGTTATCAGACACCTAGATGAACGTGATATGTTGGGGGAGAGTCAATGAGGCTTTTGTATATTGAAATCATGCCTCACCAATCTACTAGAATTCTTTGAGAGTGTCAAGAAACATGTGGACATATATGACCCAGTAGATATAGTTGTACTTGGACAAATAGAAAGTCTTTGACAAGATCCCTCACCAAAGGCTCTTCAGCAAAGTAGACAGTCATGGGATAAAAGGAAAAGTCCTCTCATGGATTAGTAACTGGTTAAAATATAGGGAACAAAGGGTAGGTATAAATGGTCAGTTTTCACAGTAGAGGGTGTGGTGGAAAATTAACCACACATCGTGTTTGGATCAGAACAAGCCTGAGGCTCCTTTATTGATTACAAGCGCAGGGGGGTAACAGCTCAAAGTAGCTGCCCCCTGATGCAAAGCACAAACAGCTTTTTAAAGCTTAAAACAGACAAATTGCACATTCTTCTGTATTAATTACCTTATTTGGAATACATTGCAAAATTAACACTGGTCAGAAGCAAAAATAAGCGTCTTCCCCACTAGCCCCTCTTGTTATTCACTGTCTGTTCTTTTGCGGTCAGCGACCTTTCTAACACAACTGTTGCGGCTATATATTTCATAAGCTTGATGATTGCAAATTTGTTCTGTCCCCAAATTGGTCAAGCACCCTTCCATCAATTGCGTTTTCCCTTATTTGGCATATAATATAAGCTTTTAACAGTTGCTCTGCCTTATTTGGAATACAGCAAAACAAGCTTTTCCTGTTATTGACAAGAGTAATATATACCTCAATAGCTTTCATCAATTTATCTTTCAATGCAGTCTCACCGTTTGTTAAAACTTTAACAGCGTTTAAAAAGTTAGGAAAAAAGTCTGTGTAAAAAACCAACCACACTGAAGGAGTGACCCCCTAGAGCCTGGCTAAGGCAGACTATAGTGCATGAATCACTGGCTAGTCTAATTAGGCTTATCTGTTTTTAAAATGTAGAGAAACTAATACAGCTCCGGCCTGTGCTGTATTAATTTAATAAAATCTATGGACCCAAAACAAACACAGGCGCTTGTACCTGCATCTCAGCACATGGGTTGCAAACATTTAAAAACAAAGACATTCTAATAATGCAATAGAAAAATTCATACTTAAATCTAAAAGTCCTAAGAAAATGAAAGCTTAATATAACTTTTGCATGGATGTGTTAAAAAGCGGGGAGGAGAATAAACTTCTCCCTAATCCACTGGGTTACAGAATAAGGGGACTAGAAACTCGCTGTTACTCAGGTCCGATGGTTTTCACTCTGGGGTGCTTTCTGCATTTCATTCTTTTAAAATTGAAATAAACATGTAAAAATGTTAAATAAAGGGCTCTGTCTTCAGCTAGGTTTGTCTTTTAAAGTGTTTATTCCTTTACAAAACTTAATAGAACTTTCACTTGTATTTGTTAAAAAGCAGGTGAAGAAGTAGCCTTCTTATCTCTGATCCACTGGCTTACAGAGGGTGTTTTTGCTAACAGCGGCTTTGCTGCAAAAGCAAGCAGTTTCAAACTGTCCTTACCAAAAAAATGACCAATGCTAGTCTAAACCATAGGGGGGAACCATTACTTTTATCAACAGGATTTCTGTGTTTTTAACCCTGGGTTGTTTCTGCAGACTCACATGTTATTGAAACACCTATGCCAAACGGGCCATATAAAGAAATGTGTTTTCAGATAGCCTCGTTCTTCAAAGGGGTCATCTTCTTTTCTAATCCACTACCTTCAAAAGGCTGCTTCAAGTTGTTCTCACTAAAATCCCCATAGGGAAAAGCTTTTAAAATTTTTTTCTTAGTCAGGGTTTAGACCTGGGGTGCTTCTGCATGCTCCCTTTTTTATTGAAACGTATGCAAAAGCATTAAATGAAGGAATGTGTCTTCATAGAGCTTGTCTTTTAAAGTGTTTATCCCTTTACAAGCCTTTCACCTCTATTGGTTAAAAACTTTAATAAATTACTTTTATAAACTAACTGGCTGTGGTTTTAACCCTGAGGTAATTTCTTTTTTTATTTTACCTTGTTAATAAGCTTAGTTACAAAGCAATGCCTTCTTCACATAACAAAAGAAAAGGTTTATTTCAACAAGTATTTGGTATAATTTTGTTTTAAAAGCAGCCTAGGGCTTTCTTGTTATGGTCTGGCCTTCTTACCTCTGATTCACTGACCCACAGACGCTGTGTTTGTTGAAAAAGCATGCTGCTTCAAAATGTCCTTACTAAAAAATGACCCATGTTAGTCTAAAACATAGGGGGAAACTTTTTTATCACTATACATTACTTTTATAAACAGGATTTCTGTGTGTTTAACCCTCGATTGTTTCTGCAGACTCACATGTTATTGAAACACCTATGCCATGGGGGTTAAATGAAAAATTGTGTCTTCAGATAGTCTTGTTTTTCAAAGGGGTCGTCGTCTTTTTCTAATCCACTACCTTCATTGTCTTTTCTAATCCACTACCTTCAGAAGGCTGTTTCAAGTTGTTCTCACTGAAAACATTGGGGGAAAACTTTTTCTTAGTCAGGGGTTAGGCCTGGGATGTTTCTGCCTGCTTTTTTTATTGAAACACTCCTGTAAATAAAGAGATGTATCTTTAGGTGGGTTTTTCTTTTAAAATGTTTATTTAATAAGTTAGAAAAGAGGGGATTTTAGGTATTACTTCACAAATAAACACATTTTAAAATTGTTTATAGTGTGTGCTGGTCACCTTTTGTTACAGGGTCCTGTTTGTTTAGATAAGAGCAAAGCAGGCAGCCTCTAAAGAAAAAAAAAAGGCAGGAATCCTGGGCTACATACTTTAGCTTTAATGATTACAAAGTCTTTATTTTATATAGTAAGCTTATTTACAGTTAAAGTTACTGTTCTTTTTAGAACAAGTCTTTGGCATCATTTTATTTTAAAAGCAGGCCTTGGGCTTTCATATTTCTGATCACAATGGCTTCTTTTTTCACATTGTTCTTACTGACCATGTTAGTCTAAAACTTTGTGTTTTTAATTCCTGAACTGTTTCTGCAGGCTTACCTTTTATTAAAACACTTATGCCAACAGGACTAAATAAAGGAGTGTATCTTTTCAAGGGTTTATTCCCTTACTAGACTTTCACCTCTCTTTGTTAAAAAGTGGGGAAAGAAACAAGCTTCTTCTCTCTGGTCCAGAGGTTAACAAAATAAGGGAAATATAAACTGTCTGTTACTAAAAACCTGGGGTAATTCTGCCTGCTCTATTTTATTGAAACACCCCTGTAAATAAAGGGCTGTGTCTTTTCAAGTCAATATAAAGCAGAGCTTTATTCCATTACAAAACTTAACGTAACTAACTTGTGATTGTTAAAAAGCAGGTAAAAAAGCAGCCTTCTTCTTTCTAATGACAGCTATCAGCTGCAAAAGCCTGTTGTTTTATATTGGGCTTACTAAAAAAAATAACCAGTGCTAGCCTAAAACCTAGGAAAAAACTTTTAAAAATTGTTTGTTGCTAAAAGCGTATGGTTTTAACTTTTATGAAAACCCCCTTCTAAAAAAAACTACATGGTGGGGAAAATGCTGGGGGTCTGTTTCTTTAGATAAGAATAAGGCCGTTAAAAGGGGACGGGGAGAATCCTGGACCTATAAAATTGGTTCAGGAAAATGAATTCTATGACGCTGCTGTAGAACAACCTCTGATTGGCCCAATCCAAAGGCGGGAATAACGAGTCTGAAAGTTTCTGACTGTAGTTGCCTCATTTTACAGAAAGACAGGCAAGGTAAAAATGTCTCTCTCTCTTCGATTCAGCCATGTGCTGTCTCTTTCCTCTGTTCTTTCTTTTAAACTACCCTGATACTGAATGCTTTTTTATTCACTTTTTTTATCATGTGTTTGCTAAATTGCCTTTTTAAACCTAGCTTTTAATGTTTTTTATTCACTTTTTAAATATTATTTAATGCTTTAGTCACTCTTTTATCATGTGCTTAGTCAATTTCCTTTTTAAACCAAGCTTTTAATGTTTTTTAGCCATGTTTAGTAAATTTTCTTTTAAAAGTTTTATAGCTTTTAATGTTTTTTTAGCCATGTGCTTACTGAACAGGTTTTGCCTTAGTTTTTAATATTGTTTAATGCTTTTTTTATTCTCTTTTTTATCATGTGCTTACTAAACAGGCTCTGCAACCATGTGCTCTGTATTTTTCCCCTTTTCTTGCCCTGTTTTTTAGGAAAGGTAAAGATCTCTTTCTCTCTCCAATTCAGCCATGTGCTCTCTATTTTCCCCCTGTTACTGAATGCTTTTTTATTCACTTTTTTATTACTTACTAATTTTTAGTGCTTACTAAATTCCCTTTTCTTGCCCTGTTTTTAACCTTTTTTCTTAACCTATCCTGATACTGAATGATTTTTTATTCACTTTTTTTTAATCATGTGCTTACTAAATTGCCTTTTTAAACCTAGCTTTTAATATTTTTTTAGCCAGTTTTTGGCCATGTGCTTATTAAACAAGGTTTTGCCTTAGTTTTTAATATTGTGTAATGATTTTTTAATTCACTTTTTTATTATGTGCTTACTAAACAGGCTTTGCCTTAGTTTTTATTATTGAATGCTTTTCTATTCACTTTTTTACCATGTGCTTCCTAAACAGGCTTTGCCTTACTAAATTTCCTTTTTAATCCTAGTTGTATTGGTTTTAGCCAGTTTTTGACCCTGTGCTTACTAAACAAGTTTTTAATATTATTTAATGCTTTTTTATTCATTTTTAAATCACGTGCTTACTAAATTTCCTTTTTAAACCTTGCTTTAAATGTTTTTTTAAGCCAGTTTTTGGCCATGTGCTTACTCAACAGGTTTTTCCTTAGTTTTTAATATTGTTTAATGCTTTTTTTAATTCACTTTTTTATCATGTGCTTCCTAAATTTCCTTTTTAATCCTGTTTTTATACTTTTTAATGTAAGGTAAAGATCCTCTCTAAATCTTGGGACTACAGGATTGGTTCAACAAGTGCATTATTCTGTGACCTAGCTGTAAAACAATCTCTGATTGGTCCACCAAAAGGAGGGGCTAGCTCCCAAGAGCGCTGCCCAGAACAGCTATCATTTCACTACCAACAGTCGGTGGGATAGGATGTTTCGCTCTGCATGTGATCAGTAACACAAACATTCTATTCTTTAATAACAGATCTCCTTACTGAATCACATCCAATAACCTTACCCAAACGTCTCTCGCTCTAATCTTTCAGTGTATCACATTTTCTATTCTTTTATAGCATACCTTTACCAGCCTCTCTTTTCTTTAATAACCTGCCCTTTAACAACAGCTCTCCTTACTCAATCACCTTTTTTCAATAAACCTGACCCAAACTTTCCTTTTCATCAACCCTAAACTTCTCTCACTCTAGTCTTTCAACCTTTTTCTCTCAATGTCTCACATTTTCCATTCTTTTATAGCATACCATCATCTCTCTTTTCTTTAATAACCTGCCCTTTAACAACAGCTCTCCTTACACAATCACCTTTTTTCAATAAACCTGACCCAAACTTTAAACTGCTCTCAGTGTATCCAAACACAGCACTTCCCCCATTCAAACGAGCACAATTTTTTTTTTCAAAATGGCCGACGGCGCCAAACTTCGGCGCCAACGGAAATGGGGTAGGAGGATGGGACAAAAGACCCAAATGGGGTGTCAAAACATGTCAAAAATGCATGGTGATGAAAGCTATTGAGGAAAATACTACTGACAGGTTTGTTCTTTTGCGGTTAACGGTCTTTCCTAATTTCTAGCTGCTATGGTTACATTTCTTAAGCTGTGCTGTTGTAACTGCCCCACAATGAAATTTTCCTCACCCTCTTCTTATGCTCTATATACACAGTTAGCTTGATCAAAGTTTTAGACCTGTAAGTTAGGCCTACTAGATTTTTCCTCCACAAGGGTCCCCCCACCAGGATCTGTACTGGGACCTGTGCTGTTCAACACATTCATAAATCATCTAGAGAAAGGGGTAAACAGTGAGGTGGAAAAATTTGCAGATGATACAAAATTACTCAAGATAGTTAGGTCCAAAGCAGCTTGCAAAGACTTATAAAGGGATCTCACAAAACTGGGTGACTGGGCAAGAAAATGGCAGATGAAATTCAGTGTTGATAAATGAAAATTATTGGACATAAGTAAACATAATCCCAACTATACCTACAAATGATGGGGTCTAAATTAGTTGTTACGACACAAGAAAGAGATCTTGGAGGCACCCTGGATAGCTCTCTGGAAACATCTACTCAATGTACATCAGCAGTCAGAAAAAGCTAACTGATTTTTAAGAACCATTAGGAAAGGGATAGATAGTAAGATAGAAAATATCATAATGCCACTATATACATCCATGGTACTCTCACATCTTGAATATTACATACAGTTCTGGTTGCCCCATCTCAAAAAAGATATATTAGAATTGGAAAAAGTACAGTAAATGTAGAGGTATGAAACAACTTCCATATGAGGAGAAGTTAAAAGTACTGGGACATTTCAGCTTGGAAAAGAGATTACTAAGGGTGAATATGATAGAAATGTATAAAACCATGAATGGTGTGGAGAAAGTGAATAAGGAAATGTTATTTATCCCTTCACATAACACATAATACCCTCACAAGCATCTGGCACCAGCCACTGGGCCAGATGGACCATTAGTCTGACCAGTATGGCTGTTCTTAAGTATTTTTATTAACATTATAAAATAATTTATGTTCCATTAGCCTTCTCCTCAGAAGCAGCTAATTTGTTTTGGCTTGAAACGTTCCAGAAAAATTCAGCCTGAGCCAAACACCCGGCTTCAAAAATATCAGCCCAAATGGTTAAAGTTTACCCAAGTTAAAACCACAGAAACAGGGTCTTATAATGGGAAGTGTCGGGCAACCTTAATAAGAAGCAGTGCCACCATCCTTGCATATAATAACGGGGTGAACAAAAAAAGACATATTCAGGCAACCGTACATTTTGTGATGTTTGTGGTCTGGATCCATATTTGGCCAGCTGGGCCTTTCTCTCGTTTATACTATATACGGTTACTAAAAGGAAGAAGACAAAAATCATTCTAGTCACTTTTGAAATTCAGTGTGTAAGGGACTTGCTAATGGAAATATGTAATAACAATAAATTGAACTGGGATTCCCACAAGGCTCAAAGTCAGTCTCCTCCCCCACCCCCAGTAGTAGAAAAATGTATATACTGTTCTCTGTAAGAAGCACACTTGCAGTAAATCAGCATGTGCTGTTTTAAATCAAGTTGAAGAGCTTTTCTCAGACATTTGCTAGCATTTCTGATATGAGTCTTCTACTGAGGTGAAGTCAGAATGAAAACTGGACACAGCAAGCAGCCATGTATTGAAATAAAAAAGCAGGCAGATTACACAGCCCATAGAAATTCATTAGTGAATCACGCTACTAGGAAATAGCCATAATAAGGAAATGAGTCCTAATTATAATGTCGTAGGAACCAATTCTGGTATAATAGAATCATAGAATATCAGGGTTGGAAGGGACCTCAGGAGGTCATCTAGTCCAACCCCCTGCTTAAAGCAGGACCAATCCCCAATTAAATCATCCCAGCCAGGGCTTTGTCAAGCCTAACCTTAAAAACTTCTAAGGAAGGAGATTCCACCACCTCCCTAGGTAACGCATTCCAATGTTTCACCACCCTCCTAGTGAAAAAGCTTTTCCTAATATCCAACCTAAATCTCCCCCACTGCAACTTGAGACCATTACTCCTTGTCCTGTCATCCGCTACCACTGAGAATAGCCTAGATCCATCCTCTTTGGAACCACCTTTTAGGTAGTTGAAAGCAGCTATCAAATCCCCCCTCATTCTTCTCTTCTGTAGACTAAACAATCCCAGTTCCCTCAGCCTCTCCTCATAAGTCATGTGTTCCAGTTCCCTAATCATTTTTGTTGCCCTCCGTTGGACTCTCTCTCCAATTTTCCCACATCCTTCTTATAGTGTGGGGCCCAAAACTGGACACAGTACTCCAAATGAGGCCTCACCAATGTTGAATAGAGGGGAATGATCACGTCCCTTGATCTGCTGGCAATGCCCCTACTTATACATCCCAAAATGCCATTGGCCTTCTTGGCAACAAGGGCACACTGTTGACTCACATCCAGCTTCTCGTCCACTGTAACCCCTAGGGCCTTTTCTGCAGAACTGCTGCCTAGCCATTCGGTCCCTAGTCTGTAGCTGTGCATTGGATTCTTCCGTCCTTAGTGCAGGACTCTGCACTTGCCCTTGTTGAACCTCATCAGATTTCTTTTGGCCCAATCCTCCAATTTGTCTAGGTCCCTCTGTATCCTATCCCTACCCTCCAGCGTATCTACCACTCCTCCCAGTTTAGTGTTGTCTGCAAACTTGCTGAGGGTGCAATCCACACCATCCTCCAGATCATTTATGAAGATATTGAACAAACCGGCCCCAGGACCGACCCTTGGGGCACTCTGCTTGATACTGGCTGCCAACTAGACATGGAGCCATTGATCACTACCCGTTGAGCCCGACAATCTAGCCAACTTTCTACCCACCTTATAGTCCATTCATGCAGCACATACTTCTTTAACTTGCTGACAAGAATACTGTGGGAGACCGTGTCAAAAGCTTTGCTAAAGTCAAGGAACAACACGTCCACTGCTTTCCCTTCATCCACAGAACCAGTTATCTCATCATAGAAGGCAATTAGATTAGTCAGGCATGACTTGCCCTTGGTGAATCCATGCTGACTGTTCCTGATCACTTTCCTCTCATCTAAGTGCTTCAGAATGGATTCCTTGAGGACCTGCTCCATGATTTTTCTGGTTAAATTGGTTAAATACATTTTAACCAGCATCCCTAGGGGACAGACATTTGACTATTGGTTTTTGAACAGCGTCCTTCCTAATAAAGGAAATAAACATGAGTGCCAGCTGGAAGTCTCTGCTGTCTTGGAAAGCTCACCATACCCTGGATTTCTGAGCAACTAGTTGTAAACAGCCTCCTGAACTCTGCTACATGCTCATCTGCTAGACTCCTGGAAATCTAACAAGAATTTTTTCCATTCATACCTCCAGGGCTAGCCCTGGGCACATGGGCAGTGTACCCCTGAACAAGGCCTTGCACTTTGGAGGGTCCTGCTCTGTCCAATGTTTCCCCATGCAGTGGCTCAGAATGGCCTGGGGGCCAGCCATCTACCACTACTGTCAGTCCTTCACAACAAGTGCCTTCAGCCCCATCCTCCCCACCAGCTGAGGAACTTGCCTTCTCTCCTCTTTTGCACCAATATAAAATTAACCAGAATCAAAGTACCTAACCCCTAATGCACTGGAATACACCGTCACTGTCGGAAGACAGGATACTGGGCTAAATGGACCTTTGGTCTGACCCAGTATGGCCATTCTTATAGTCTTATGTTCTAACTTTCCCCCTGCCAGAGCTAATACTTATGAATCTTCAAAGCACTTGCTGATAGACCCTCACAACATTACAGTGAGGCTGGCAAGTATTAATATTCCCATTTTGCAGATGGGGAAACTGAAGCTGCATGGTTAAGTGACTTTCCCAAAGTCACAAAAGGAGACAGCATCATAAGAGGAGTTCCTGGCTCCTTGCTCTGTGCTTTAGCCCATCTATACGTCTCCTTTCACTGCCCACAGCGCCCGATAACTTCCTCTGGAGTTGTGGGTGTTTTCCGTACCTCTGAAAAAAGGCCCTTAAAAAAGACCCACAGCTCAGGTCTCAGGTTGTATTTATAGAACAGAAACAGAACAAGACCTGCCCCTTTATAAGGGAGTTGCTAAATACCAAGCAACCCTTCATGCCAGCGTGGCTTGAAGAAAGTGAGACTCTGCTGTTAAGGACTATATACTGTTTTCTATTGACTGTATGGCATAAGACTCTGTCTATACCAGAGTGGCTGGATCAAATTGGGCTGTAACTGGATTGTGACAAGGCTGTGAAATTTGTGACGTTTAACACTAGACAAATCGATACTGGAAATAAGGTGTAAATTTTTAACAGTGAGAGTAATTAACCACCAGAACAATTATCAAGGCTGGTGGTGGATTCTCCATCACTCACAATTTTTAAATCAAGATTGGATGTTGTTGTAAAAGAACATGATCTAGGCATTATTTTGGGGACATTTTATGTCCTGTGTTATACAGGAGGTCAGACTAGATGATCACAATGGTCCATTTTGGCCTTAGAATCTATGTGTTTAGAAGACATCCAATCTTAAAAGACATCCAGTACTGAAGCTCTCTGTTGTAATGATTATTGTTTTGTTTCTGATCTTTACAGGGCAGGGATTTGTAAACCTGTTAATATTTCCTAAATAGTATTCAAAGATTTACCTTATTTTCTATTTGACTTTTGCTGATTTCAGCTTCCAGGGATTAAATTTTTGTCTGCTTCATTGGAGAATCCTCTGGTATCACAAATCTTTCCCTGAAGGAACTCAGATTTGGGATTTTAGTTTGCGCTCCTCATGAAAATAACTCAAAGTTTAGATCTCAACTCCCACAAGGTCTGGTGGCAAAGGGTTCAGATTTAGTACTGTTGCCTGGGCCCATCTCAAATACTTGGCATTTTTTTCAGGTGTTTTATATCCCGAAACTCTCAACAGCTGATTCCATCCATTGTTCTGGGAGAGGTGTGTTTCTTATTTCATTTAAGTATGTATCCTATGTAGTGTCTTCACTTCCTGGTTTTCATTATTGTTCAGTTAACAGCAATTAGTACTTATAACAGCAGTTAACATTCCCAAAGCACTGTATACACATTCACTGTTGTTCTATTTTGTTTGTGTAATATATTTATCATAGAGGGCATCTAGTGGTTTTAGCACAGGAATGGATGCCAAGGGTTTTAATTCCAGGGCTGACACCAACTCCTTCTGTGCCCTTGGCCAAGTCACTTTGTCTCACTCTATGCCTCAGTTTCCCCACTGATAATATAGAGACAATAATACTTCCCCACATCACAGTAAAATAATGAGGATTAAATAATATCTACATCTGTAAAGGGGTATATAAATACTAAAGATGTTTTTAAAAATTTCCAAGTGAATTTAAAAGATAAGTGTCTGCATTTAGTCACTACACTAAATACAAGGAAAGGGAATTATCATGCATCTCAAGAATGATAATTTGTGGGGGAGGGATAGCTCAGTGGTTTGAGCATTGGCCTGCTAAACCCAGGGTTGTGAGTTCAATCCTTGAGGGGCCATTTAGGGACCTGGGGCAAAAATAGGGAATTGGTCCTGCTTTGAGCAGGGGGTTGGACTAGATGACCTCCTGAGGGCCCTTCCAACCCTGATATTCTATGATGGAAAACATCAGGGAACAAAAAGAGTGGATCACAAGTCAAAGCAATTTGTCACAACCTGGTTAAATTCTTCCCATGCTTCTACTCTTCTCAATACATTTTGCCCCAACTAGAGCTTCCATCACTGTCATGTTCAAAGCAGAGGTTTGCTGCGTGTGACACAGCAGTCACTGACCTTATAGGGGCTCACTGCTCAGCAAGGCCTGCCTCTCCCCATCTGCAGCAGCCAGGCCTCCAAATAGAAGAACTGTGCCAGCCCTTTTTCAGTGAAGATGCCCTCTTGGGCTGTGAAAGGTCAGCTCCCCTGTAAAGCTAATAGGGTCTGAAGTGATTAGAACGTGCGATCACTCAGAGAATCCCTGAGCATGTATGATTAATGGCCTCCTTTGGAAAAGAGAGGCAGGCAGCGGGGAGGGGGTGGTCCTAGGGGACTTGCTGAGCAAGCCAGCCTGGTAGTATGATGAATGGGGGTGTCTTTCAGATCACACAGTTAAATACACTCTCCTTCTGGGGCTGGGTATGGGAGGGAGATGGGTAGGAGAGGCAGAGATATCACAGAATTTGCCATCCGTACATTGAAGCAGTAGGTCCTTTGCCCTTTCAAGCCAGGCTGGACAATACGCTGAAGGGGGCATTGGCCCCAGAGGCTCCCATGAGCTAACAGATCTTTTCCCTAATTGCTCGAATGTGTCAGGCAAGGGAGGCTCCATTTCCCTGCGGGAGGAGGCGGGGTGGTAATGGGGCCCCACAGGCTGTGAATGTTATACTAGAGGGCTTCTCTTCTAGCTTTTCTGTGCTGCTGTTGCCTGCTGCAATACCTTCCCCACTTTGGAGGATTCCTTGCAGTGGCATGTATGGTAGTGAGCAATTCTCCACTAGCACATGTACAAATAATGGAAAGGCCTCCACAAAACAACTAGAACCAAAATTCCTGAATGCTGTCGTTTTCATACCCCAATCTTAGAGAAATCTGAGGCAGTTTGCCCCCAGGGGGCACTGCTAGAATTCTGAGGGCCCTGCCCCCCATTTATTATTTAGATTACATTAGCAGCTACAAGCCACAACCAGAAATATGGTCCCTTTGAGAACATAAGACTGCCCATGCTGGGTCAGACCATAGCTCTATCTAGCCCAGTATCCTGTTTTTCGACTAGCCGGTGCCAGATACTTCAATACTTCCGTGCTAGTTTAAAGCCTGCTGCCTATTAATTTCATCGGATGACCCGTGGTTCTTGTGTGATGTGAAGGGGTAGTCACACTTCCTTATTTACCTTCTCAACACCACTCATGATTTTGTAAACAGCTATCGTATCCCCCCTTAGCCGTCTCTTTTCTAAGCTGAACAGTAATTTTGCCTAAAATACAACTGCTTCCATATTTCTAATAATTTTTGTTGCTCTTCTCTCTATTTTTTCCAATGCTGATATACCCATTTTTTCAGATGAGGTGGTTTGACCTGCACACAGTATTTATGGGCATACCATGGATTTATGAAGTAGCATTATGATATTTTATGGCTTATTTTATGCCCTATTCTAATGGTGATGTTTGATTGGGTCTCGTACGAAGCTCAGGCCCAGTATTATTAGAATTCCTGTTTAATTAGGAACCCCGACATTCCCAGTTGCAACACTCACACTTAGGAAAAACCTTCTGTATCTGTAATGCTTTTATTAACACAGTTAGCAAAGTTACCTAGCAAGATAGGTCGCGATAATACAGAATGAGTTGGGCCTGCATCTTACTCACACCCTCCCATGCAGAACAACCTGAAGTGTTAGTTATCATCTTCCCCATCCCCATCATCGCCATCACCAGTGGTCGTCCTCTGGCATCTCCCAAAGCACGCAGGCTGGAATACAGCTTTTCTCATGTGTTACACTGACGGCACATTCATATTCAATGGGGGAGAGGATCAGCCCCTTTTCCTTTTTTGTAGTGCCTCACCTACTAATGTTGGGGTGCCCTTCTCCGATAGGTTATTCAGGCTTTTACCTCAAGTTCATTAGCATATGTCCATTAGTTACCATGGCATTCTCACGGTCAGACAGCTGTCCCTAACTTAAACTAGCTGGTATAAGCTGGTATAAACTAGCACCTTGTGGTTAGTTCAGACATTACAACATTCCATTTTGTGATATCTTATGAGACAGAGTTAATCTTGTGCTAAGGCTTTTGGGGCCTTATGCCTTGAAGCTAACGATCCAACCAGTGGACCAAATTCAGTGATGAATCCTGGTCATGTGCCATCTGTGGCATGTTGCGCACATGCTAAGAAGTAGTTTAGCTCAGCCATTGTCTTACAGGCCTTGAGGCCTGTAGGTTTATTGCCTTACTGCCGTAACTTATACCTATGCATAGACCCATGCACCTGTAGGCTATAAGCTACAGGGCAGAGACTGTCTTTTTGTTCTGTGTTTGCACAGCGCCTAGCACCATGGGGTCCTGGTTCGTGACTTGGGCCATCTAGGTGCTATTGTAATACAAATAATAATAGTCTCTTTTGGCAATAAAATCTGTGAATTTTGGGAAAGTTTGGACCCAGATCAAGAGCTGAACCTCTTGTCTCAGAGCCCTTAGTCCAATTTTATTTCAGGTCCAAAAAGGAGAGAAAACATTTGCCTTCATATAAATTGTTTATATGCCCTCACCTGGAATACTGTGTTCTGTCCTGGTTGCCTTGTCTCAAGGCGGATTGGGGCAGAAATAGAGAGGAGGGAAGGATCCAAGGAAGGGTGACAAAAATGATTAGAGGTGGGAAAGACTTCTGTAGCAGGAGAGATCAAAAAGACTGGGACTTTTTAGAGAGGGAGGGGATATAAAATAACGGATAAGAAAGAGCAGGTGAAGTGAAAGCTCCTATATTCCCTCTCTTCTATCATAAAACAAGGGGACATCCTAGGAAACTAAAAAGCAATACATGTATAGCTGTTAAAAAGGAAATATTTTTACACAATGCATAATAAGCCTGTGGAATTCATTGCCACAAGATATCACTGGGGCCAGAAATTTGTCAGGATTCAAAAAAGGACTGGTCACTTATCCAGCTCATGAGAACATCCACAGTTAAACTGGAGTGGATACAAATAAGATAAGGTATTAAAATCCTCATGCTTCAGGGGATGAGTCAACTTTAATTGCTGGGATTCAGGAAGAAATTTCTCCCAGGTGCAGCTTATTTCATGACTGTTCACTACAGGGATTCTTCATCTCTTTGTGAAGTATTTGTCAGAAACATGAGTGGATTAAATAGTCTACTAGTTTGCCTGAGTTTGCAAAGGCCTTATGCTCAATGTCATTTGTCTGTCTGACTGTGCGTAGGTAACCTGATAACCTTTGAACACTCTCTCTCCAATCAATTCCAGAATTTCAGGGAATGTTCCAGGCATTAGTGATCAGAACCCTATTGACAAATGGAGCCCTTTAGCACAGCCCCAGTACCTCTGCAATTGTTTATAGATCAAAGGGCTGGTTGACGGCATCCATTAATGCCTTTGTGCATAACACTACCCCAGCTCATCTCTGCTTATCCTCCCAATAGCTTACCATGTTGACGCACTGAGTGACTTCTTTCCCAGACAGAAAAAAGAATAATGGAGGAAGGGGGCCCATAGAGCCCCTGGCAGGGAGACATAGGGGGGAATTGCAGAGAGTCTCTGAAAAAGAGAGGGACAGGTGGGTAGCACATGAGGAGCTTGGGGGAGGAGGGAATGGAGGAATGCAAGGAGCCGCAGGTATGTGCAATGAGCCTGGCTGACAGAAACAAGAAAGCATTTGACCACCCACCCCCATCCCGCAAATCTAATTGGCTACCACAGTAACACTGTTTCTATAATAATGATACCTGCGCAGAACCCATTCAAGGCACATGGGAATTAGCTCCATTTTACAGATGGATAAACTGAGGCACCGAGAACTTAAGTGACTTGTCAACAGTCTCATGGGACTTCTTTACCACAGCCAGTAATAATGTCCAGATCTATACCCTAACCACAACACCATCCTTCTACCACCAGCCCTCAAAGAGGAAAAAGCCTTATCCTTGTCTGAATTCACCTGCCATTTTCCTCTCTGTCTCCTTCTCAGTCTGTGCCGCTGGAATGTTTGAGCTGGTGAGAGGGGAGAGGTCAGGTGGGTGGTTAACCCTGGCTGTAGATCTCACAGCTGTTGGTTTTAAAAACAGGAAGGAAAGCTGAAAAAGGTAGTGATGAGAAAAGTTGCTGGCAGTCACTTCATCATCTGCCAGTTTCAAGGCCTGCACTAGTAAGAAGCTTTAAGAGTGTTTTAAAGTGTGTCATGGTTCAGATCCAGCTCATAGTTCACGAGGAGGCATAGCCTTGATTTCCAGCAACTGGTGAGTTACAATCCATTCATTGTATGGAGATGTTTATTGTGTCAGCCTGTTGCATTGATATATGAATATGAAGATGTTTCACACAGGACGGTACTTCATAAATGTTCTGTCCAGTGTCAGGAGATGAGAACATGCTGAGCATTGTGATAACTCTTTGGAAACTATGGTATATCTTGGCAGTCTTAAAATTGGAGAAGAGGAGGGATGGTCCAATGGTTAGAGATGTGAGTTAGTACCTGGGGCTTGGAAGCTCTGGATTCAATTCTCTGTTCCTGTGTGATCTTGGGCCAGTCACTCTGTTCCCCATCTGCCCAACAGGGATAAGAGCACTTTCCTAGTTCCCTGGAGTGTTAGGTGGAAGAGATTGTCAGGTGCTCATGCTATGGTAATGAGGTCCATATAAGTACATTAGAAAGATAGAAATGAGAGCTGTCCTCACCCATTCCTAGTGGTGAGATCCTACCTCCCAAGACCCTCGGAGTTCTTCAGCTGAGCTGACTTATCTGAGGCCCTGAGTTAACCCTCTTTCTTGCCAGAGTAAATCCTCCCACTTGTAGTAACCTCTCTTTGGTTCAACACTCTTCCCTCTTGCCCCCATTCTGTCTGCACATGTGTGATTTTCCGAGGGCTGAAAGGTTTAGTGGGTTGAGCTCTGAAAGATGCAAGAGGCAGTTCCTTAGTTAAATAAAAAGATATTGTCCAGTAAAGTGGGATAGAAGCCCTCTGGGGCTGGAGCCTGGCCTCTTTTGCTAGGCACTCGAAGTTGTCTCATGCAGGAGGTCTGAATATTCTCAGGATTTGTAGTAGGTTCGGGAGGGTGCAGAGAGACAGTAAATTCTTTTCCCTCAGAATTAAAGCAGAATGAGTCTGAGTAGGGAGGGTGACCTGCCTGAAAGGTCTTAGCCTATATGTGAACACCCCCAACCTTTTTTGAGGTGGGAGAATTGGAAATGTAGGCCCAAAGCCACATCTGAATACCACAGGTTAGACTGGGCTGAACTGGCATTGTGAACCTAAACACCTCTAATCCACCACTATGGGGATATGGGAGAGGTAAACTCTTACAGGATATGCCTTCAATGCAGTGACAGCTTGGACCCATCTCTAGTGTAAAGAGCATCTACCAACAGGACATTCCTCATAGAATCGTAGGTCTGGATGGGACCTCAAGAGGTCATCTAGTCCTGTCCCCTGCACCCATGGCAGGACTAAGTATTATCTAGACTCTCCCTGACAGGTGTTTGTCTAACCTGCTCTTAAAAATCTCCAGTGATGGAGATTCCACAACCTCCCTGGGTAATTTATTCTGGTGCTTAACTACACTGACAGGAAGTTTTTCCTAATGTCCAACCTAAACCGCCCTTGCTGCAATTTAAGTCCACGGCTTCTTGTCCTTTCCTCAGAAATTAGCGAGAACAAATTTTCACCATCCTCCTTGTAACAACCTTTTGTATACTTTGAAAACTATCATGTCCCTCCTCAGTCTTCTCTTCTCCAGACTAAACAAACCCAGTTTTTTCAATCTTACCTCAGATGTCATATTTTCTAGACCTTTAATCATTTTTGTTGCTCTTCTCTGGACTTTCTCCAATTTGTCCACATCTTTCCTGAAATGTGGTGTCCAAAACTGGACACAAAACTCCAGCTGAAGCCTAATCAGCGCGGAGTAGAGCAGAAAAATTACTTCTTGTGTTTTGCTTACAACACTCCTGTTAATACATCCCAGAATGATGTTTGCTTTTTTTGCAACAGTGTTACACTGCTGACTCATATTTAGCTTGTGATCCACTCTGACCCCCAGATTCTTTCTGCAGTACTCCTTCCTAGGCAGTCATTTCACATTTTGTACGTGTGCAACTGATTGTTCCTTCCTAAATGGAGTACTTTGCATTTGTCCTTATTGAATTACTTCAGCCCATTTCTCCAGTTTGTCCAGATCATATTGATTTTTAACTCTATCCTCCAAAGCACTTGCAACCCTTTCCAGCTTGGTATCGTCCGCAAACTTTATAGGTGTCCTATCTATGCCATTAGCTAAATCACTGATGAAGATTTTGAACAGAACCAGACCCAGAACTGATCTCTGCGGGACCCCCCTTGATATGCATATTAATTTCCAGCTTCAGCTTTAAAGGGAGGGAATCAAAGAGTTAACAGACCAGTGCTTTATAAACCACCCCAACCACTGTGAACCGCCAACTCATTTATTACAGCTAGACGCGTCAATGGCTATCTGCCTCCTGCATGAAATATCTAACTGGGTCAGAGCCCCATTATGCTACATGTGGAAAAGCAGGACATGGCCCATCTTGCAGTCCTCTCAACGTACACTTTAATTCTGATCAATAAACGTGTGACTCCAGTTCCCTCTCTAAGAGCACCAGGACTATTGAGTAGCTACCATCAAACTCCTTCTGCTCTTAATGGAGGTTCAGAGAAGGACAGGCAAATTCTGTGCCAGGAAAGTGTCATTTTCAATCCCTTCTCATATGCTGACACTGGACAGGAGCAGCCTAGCTGGGAGTAATGCTAGGGATGAGCCAAGTGATTTTAACGGGAGAGATGTCTGGAAACCAGAAAACAGCTTTTTGATTTGTCTCCCCCTTGTGCCCCTTTTATTTGAACATGGTGCTTTCCGGGTTGTGTTCACACCGATGCTTGGGAATTGGCTGCTCTTCATACATATATCTATTAGTCACACGTGAACAAGGTGACAGTATTTGCTATTCACCTTCTCTGCTTTTCCTGCTTTAAAAAGTTTCACTCTGCCACTGAGGGGTCAGAAGGAATACCCTGTGATTTCACTGATCTGTCACCCTCTTTGTGTTGTGAACAGCAAATAGCAGAAGTGAGGGGGGGTTAATTTGCACAATTACAACTGGTGAAAATTCAAGTCTGTTCATGATCAATTCACAAGCAGAAAATGTGTTGGATATTTTATTTTATTGGCTGTCTCCCCATGTAGGTTTGATTTGAGACACAAGCTCGGGGAAGGGGAATTGAAGCAAAGTGCTCTTTTGGCAGGGGATCTGGCACCAGATCTAGGAAAGGCGAGCACTGGTGTATGAAGGATCTGCTGCATTAGCGTGTGCTGGATTTTGCTTCATTCCTTCCAATGCCTTTGATGTTCTGTATTTCTCAAGGAATAATTCCATTAGTTCATAGAATCATAGAATATCAGGGTTGGAAGGGACCTCAGGAGGTCATCTAGTCCAACCTCCTGCTCAAAAGCAGTACCAATCCCCAATTAAATCATCCCAGCCAGAGCTTTGTCAAGCCTGACCTTAAAAACCTCTAATGAAGGAGATTCTACCACCTCCCTAGGTAATGCATTCCAGTGTTTCACCACCCTCTTAGTGAAAAAGTTTTTCCTAATATCCAACCTAAACCTCCCCCACTGCAACTTGAGACCATTACTCCTTGTCCTGTCCTCTTCTACCACTGAGAATAGTCTAGAACCATCCTCTCTGGAACCACCTCTCAGGTAGTTGAAAGCAGCTGTCAAATCCCCCCTCATTCTTCTCTTCTGCAGACTAAACAATCCCAGTTCCCTCAGCCTCTCCTCATAAGTCATGTGTTCCAGACCCCTAATCATTTTTGTTGCCCTTTGCTGGACTCTCTCCAATTTATCCACATCCTTCTTGTAGTGTGGGGCCCAAAACTGGACACAGTACTCCAGATGAGGCCTCACCAATGTCGAATAGAGGGGAACGATCATGTCCCTCGATCTGCTCGCTATGCCCCTACTTATACATCCCAAAATGCCATTGGCCTTCTTGGCAACAAGGGCACACTGCTGACTCATATCCAGCTTCTTGTCCACTGTCACCCCTAGGTCCTTTTCCGCAGAACTGCTGCCGAGCCATTCGGTCCCTAGTCTGTAGCTGTGCATTGGATTCTTCCGTCCTAAGTGCAGGACCCCGCACTTATCCTTATTGAACCTCATCAGATTTCTTTTGGCCCAATCCTCCAATTTGTCTAGGTCCCTCTGTATCCTATCCCTGCCCTCCAGCGTATCTACCACTCCTCCTAGTTTAGTATCATCCGCAAATTTGCTGAGAGTGCAATCCACACCATCCTCCAGATCATTTATGAAGATATTGAACAAAACCGGCCCCAGGACCGACCCCTGGGGCACTCCACTTGACACCGGCTGCCAACTAGACATGGAGCCATTGATCACTACCCATTGAGCCCGACAATCTAGCCAACTTTCTACCCACTTTATAGTGCATTCATCCAGCCCTATAAGTTCTAATTAGCACTTTACAAACACTGACTAATCTTCACAACAACTTTCCATGAAGCAGGTAAATAACGAGTTATCCCAGTGCAGCTTTGCATGCCACAAAACTGAAATGGAGAGATCAAATATTTTGCCCAAGGTCACAAGGTGAGTCAGGGGATAGAATTCAGGAGGTTCTGGCTACCAGGCCTTAGATTTTGCTCCAAACTCAAAGTGAATCTGAACAAAATATTTCTGAGTTCTGAAAAAAAGTTCCATTAAATTGGTGTGGAGGGGGAACCCATAAAAATACATTTTGCACTGGTTCTGGCTGGGATGGAAACCAGAAATGCTAAGATACCAGGAGAGGGAAGCAGTTCTTGTGGCACTTTTGGTATTACTAGAAGTACTGAAACTCTCACCAGTGAGTCTGAGTTCTTTCAAGATTCCCAGCAACTTGTTGCAGACCTGAAGGCTTGGGTCAGATAAGGATCTGGATAAGAATCCAAGGGGAACTTTATCTTGTCAGAGCCAGGATGAGAACTCACAAATTCCTCGCTCCCAGTCCATTGCTCAGACAGAAATAAATTTTAGGAACAATTTGAATGTGAAGAGGGCAGTGGGTTGGAGAACAGGTTTACGGAGGGCAATGTTGCCATAGCTGGTGTTTTTTCTTAAATCCCCATATCCTGGAGTCACGTGAGAATCTCTGCCTTCATTTTTTACTAAAAGGAACCTTCTAGCCCTCTTGGTTGCAAAGAAAAGCTTGAGAACCTGCCTTGAGTGCACCCTAAAGGTTCCTAAACAAGAAAGCAAATAAAAAGAAACCTGTATTTTTATTTTTAAAAGTCTCACGTGATTCTTTAAGGCAATATCATGATATAGGGAGCGGGGTCTGACTCACGTTTGGGGTTGGCAACACTGTGGGCAGCATGAAAAGCATGCAAGTAGGAGAAATGGGCATCAGGTTTACATTGCAAGGAGGGGGAGGCGCAGGAAGGAAACAGTGAAGGTCAGAGAACATATACAAATCATGAGCAATGCAGTAACGTGAGAAAACTCTTACCTTGTCCAGGATTAGGCAGAGCCAGAGCTGGGGCCTGGAATATTATCTCTTTCCACACACACACGCAGACACAGATGGCAACTGTCTCTCAGATCCTTACACACTCTCCATGCAGCCTGCTCCTGTGTTTGAAAGCAAACAGCAGCTGTTTCTAAAGACTGCCATTGTGATGTCACTCTGTTCTTCTCATGCTGTTACCACATTCTGCCTGTTGCTGTGACATCACGGTTGCCACCATCTTGAAATTAACCTTAAACTATTGCAGGAAAAATACCCGCCTTTTGAAATAAATGGTGTGTACTTTAAACGTGCCTCCTTTAGTTAAAGCCAGTTTTGCAGAAGAAAATCCCATCATTTTTAAATACAACTTTGGCAGAAAAGTCTTGCTGAGAAGTCAGCCTCACTGGAATTGAATGAACATTCAGTGAGAATTTTTTAAATACAGTTTTTCATCTTCAGTGGCATGGTATAAACGCCACAGTGCCCTCCACATTTTAAAGACCAAAAAATGCTGGTGTAAAGCCCAGGGCTCATTCCAAGGATGTTTTAGTGGTGCCAAAGGGAAAACTTAAGTTGTTTTTAAAACTGTCTCTTCTTAAAGTTCCTAGGAGAAGCAAGCAGGGGCTACATCAGTTGGTATCCCCTATTCCCTTGCGTAATAACTAAAATCAAATAGACCAGAGGTTCTCAAACTGTGGTCCGTGGACCACCACTAGTCTGTGAGCCCCATTCAGTTGGTCCGTGGATAGTGCACTCTAAGATGCACGTCAGGGTGGCCATACACGAGAGAATGCGGGGAATTTGGGACATGCAGGGCTGCGGCAGCCAGAGAAAGAGGCGACTTTCCCCAGCTCCTGGGCTGCGGCTGTCGGAGACAGACCCCCCTCCTTCCCAGCCCCACCTTGGGGGCTGCTGCGGTGGAGGAGAGAGGGAGAGACCCCCCCCCCTTCCCAGCCCCAGCTCGGGGGCTGCCGTGACGGGGGAGAGAGAGCACATCCATCGCACTAGTAAGATAAGAATACTGATATTAAAATATGAGTTGTGTGCTTTTATTTGTAGAACAAAAAAGGATAATTATTATTAAGTTTTTTTTATATAGCACTTTTATCCAAAGCACTTTACAATAGTTAGCTAATGGCACAAACAACACTTGGAAAGATCATTAAGTTGTCCGCCAAGACCCTCAGCAACTTTCAAGTGGTTCATGAAAAAAAAAGTTTGAGAACCACTGAAATAGACATATTGGGGTGGATTTCCAAAAGAAAATAAGGGCCAGACCTTCAAAAGGTCCAAGCACCCATTGTGACCGTCATGGCCACATATTCCAAAGAACTTGGTATGTATCGTGATGAGCTCTTTTGAAAATCTGGTCACTTAATTTTGAGCTCAGATGGGAGTTGAGCTTTTCTGAAAATTCTTACCAAACATGAAACCCACAGTAAACGCTACACGTACTATCTGAAATCATTTGAAAAGATATAGTTATGAACCTTAGCTCATCTTTAAAAAAAATACTTTTAGGTACCATCAGTGCACCCTTCAGATTTAAAGCTAATTTGACTATGTCTCTCTAAATTAGCAGTTAGTAAAGCAGGCCAATTGCCACTACTAATCATTTCTTCACCAGTGGGGCAGTGTATGTGAATGGTAATTCTCCAAATGCTGATCTACATCCTTCATCAAGTTTCAGTGAAATAGGGTGATGAGCCTTGAAGTCAGAATAATTGTTTGCCAAATTCCTGCTGCTGGGGTCTCTGACTTACTAGGTGCTTTGACATGTGATGACAATGCAGGAGAGGGAGGCAGAGATGTGCCCACTGGCCCAATGAGATGAAACTTGGTGCCAAATGCTTTCAAAATGAGCATTTGTGTCAGGGGAATTGACACTGTACTTTTAGACCAAACAGGATCATAAGTGGCTGTTGTAGCACCCCTGGGTGCAAGAGATAAATGCTCACTCATGTGCAGCTGAAAAGACCTTCATGTAGCCTGTCCAGAACTTTGACTAGAGCTGACATGCCACTTGGGACCGCATTGCTTGGGCTGCCCAGGATGCTGCTGCTGTTTGGTGTGAGAGCAGCAAAGACCATGGCAATGAACGGGCTATTTCTAGAGGGTTGGTGGGATATGAGTGGGTAACACCATTCTTTGCCTTTGCCGCTTAGGGCAGGGGAGCCACCTGTGGTTAATATAATCACCTAGCCAGTAGAGATTTCATGCAGCGATTGATCTTCTGGGTTCAGAGTGCGCTGTTTATAGTTACCAGCTGATGGGAGGTCAGTGGCCTTTGTGAAATGAGTTAGGGGTAATCTCAGTTCAGTTCCTACTCCCTATCATGTTTGCCACCAAGGGGCTAGCTACATGGCAAGTGAAGGTGTAGCATGGGGTAAGCATACCTTCATTGGCTTTATTCTAGCTAGCATGGGTACCAATAGTAGTGTAGACATGGTATCATAGGCTTCAGCATGGGCTAGTCACCAGAGTATGTACCCAGGTGTTCTGGTCGACTTGTACTCACCTGGTCATGCTGAAACCTGTGCCACCATGTCTACACTGCTATTGTTACCTGTGCTGGCTAGATGAAACCTACCACCACCCCTTCGCTTTCAGTGTAGTCATGCCCTAACTTTTGTGCCTTGTGGGCTTCCTCCGCCTGGCCAAGGATTGTCTTGCCATGGAAACTGGAACACCCTTGAGATGGTCCTCCCAGGACAGGATCTCTATGGGCATAGAGAGGACTTCAGTTGGGAAGGCTGGCCTAGTGGCTAAGGCTCTGCATTGAGTCTTAGGACATCTGGGTTAAATCCCAGACTCTGCCACAGGTTTTCTGTGTAACCTCGGTCACATCACTTTATCTCTATGTGCCTCAGGTCCCAAGCTGTAAAACAGCAGTGATGCTATTTTCTTTCTCCCTCCCTTTGCTCTGCCTTGTCTAATTAAAGTGTAAATTCCTTGGGGGAGGGACTGTTTCTTTTGCTTTGTGTTTCTACACCTAGTGCAAGAGGACCCAGCCTTGATTGGGACCTGTAGATGTTCTGCCATACAAATAATAATACTACATTAGATCCCAACACCTTTCACCAGCACTAAACCACTACACAGTCATTTTGTAAAAGGGATGACGCCCTTTTGAAGCAAAATGGTGGCTTGATGGCCGTAGCTTTGAGCTTCAAGAAATGATCAAACCTGGTCTGCTTAAATATCAAACCCTTCTGCAACTCGCCTGTGGCTGCTGGGCACAGTCTCGTTGGTGCTGTTTGACAGTTGCCTTTGCTTGTTTAAAGGTATCTTTTGTCCTCTAAAAAGCTTTATGGACAACAGAAAGAAGACAGACAGACAGACACACACACACGTACCCTGATTCCAAGAGGTGCCAAGCACTCCTGACACCTACTGACCTTATTGGGAATTGCAGGTGTAACCCACGCACCATCTGGGTGTAGTGCTCTGTCAGCCAGTTGGGTTTTAGCTCATACAGTAGAGGCTCATGCATTTAGCTCCAGAGGTCCCAGAGGTCCCAGGTTCAGTGCCAACAACCGGGGTCTGTCGGTGTTACACAGGCACTAGGTATCATTATGCATTAGACCATGAACACTGAGTAACCTATTTTTAAATTGTACATAACCATGGGAAGCAGAGCGATGCCAATGCGCACGCATCGCATCCTGTGATCCAGCGCTTATTTTGATGCAACTGTTCTGAAAACTGAATGAAGTGGACGTAGACCCAAGTCACTCCCATTTTATCTTGCTCTGTACCTCTTTCAGAGCCTCATGAGGAACACCAACATATACACACACACAGAACACCCAATAAAATAAGTCTTTGGTGCTGGTTAACAGCCCCAGAATACCATCCCTGGAGATTGCTGCTCCAAGGTTTTCAAAAGGGGCTAGAAGTTTTGGTTGCCCAACTTGGTACATCTTAGAGGTGTTTTTCGCAGGGTGGACACTCAGCGCTTTCTGAAGGTCCAGCCCCTTTAAAGTGTCACAGGTTGGGCACTCAAAAATTGTGGCCCACAAAATTGCTGCTCACTTTTGAAAACCTTATCTTACATGTGGAAGGGGTATGGAATGGGCACCATTAACACCAGCTTCCCCCCCATACTCGCCCACTGTAGGATTCCCAGACATGTGAATTGGGAAATAAAACTGGACAAGGATTCTCAGGCAGAGGGTGTTAACTACAAGTAACTAACAAAATGAAAACAGCAACTGAAATCTCCCTCTATTCAGCTGCTGTGATATCTGTGTGCCATGTATAAAATTAGGCCCTGATTGTACAGCTGGGTCTGCCTGGCTGGCCCTCTGGACCTACATGGAGCCCATGTGGCATACAGGTAGGCATGGAGGTCTGATAGCGGGGAGCCAGTTGTGGGATTGGGATGGGAGCCTGGAATGTTTTCTGTAAAAGACATGCCCCTCTCTGCTCTGGGGCTTCACTGCTGCTATTTAGAACCTGCTGTTTGACTCCTTTAAAGTGTATGTGAGCCCTTCTGCTCTGGCCAGGCCATCGATAATTAGAACAACTGCTCTGGAAGTTGTCAGGCCAGCAGGGGATCAAATTCCAGAGCCCCAGGCCCTTCATGGAGAGTGCCATGCATCCTGACACTTACAGCTAGGGCCTGGAGGCTTGAACAAGCCCCTAGGTCTCAGCTCCCACCGTGTTGTGATGAGGATAGGGGTGGTCTCTATGCTATAGGAATCGCACCTGTCCAGTGTCCTGTCTCTGATGGGGGCCAGTACCAGGGGCCTCAGAGGAAAGGTCTAAGAAGCATTGTAGCCGCTATGGAATAATCCTGTATCACAGTCCCACCACTGGGGTGATTTGTGCCTCCAGGGGTGCTAGAAGAGAGCATCCTCCTGCTCCCCTGAATGCAGGGACTGTGAATAGGCCAGGCCCTCATGCAGGAGTACAGGGGAGACTCCTGGCACCATGCTCTATCCAGTGCTAAGGCCGGGTGCAGTCTTCCCCTAAACAGGCAGCGGTGTGCTTCCCAAGGTGGAGTTTCCCAGGAGGCATATCCTGCAGCAATCCAGCCACAAGGTGGCAAAGCTCTGGATCACGGCAGAGACGGAATCAAAATTGCCTCTTTATGTATTTAACTCTTGACATCAGGGCAATTGTAAGCCAAGTTTCCGTCCAAAAATATTTTAAACAGCAGAGCGAACCGCTAGCCCTCAGGGTCCAAGTTCTGTAATGGAAACACCAACTCAGCCGTAATGATTTCGATAAATAAAACAGTGTCTGAGCCGGATAGAGAGAGAGCTGCCTTTCACGAAAGGGATTGATTGATGTGCTTTGACACTGGAGGTGTATTTGCAGTAATGTCACATGTGTTTCTGAAGTGCCTGGAGCAGAGCTCAGACTTAATCAACGTCCATAGCAGCCTAAAAGTGTCGGTGTGTTTGGCATTCCTTCCGAATGCGCATAGTCTTCTACCACGATTCCGGAGTGTGTGTGTGTCACATCCAAACTGGATTCACTGCAGGGGAGAGCTGTTAATGTGAAGCGAAGGCAGTGCTTTGGGTGCCCCAGGGCCAGATCCTCAGTTGATGTAAATCAGCATAGCTCCACGGAGTTCATGCTGATTCACGCCAGCTGAAGATCTGGCCCCTGAATAGCTAGCTATGTGGGCTGCCATCAGAATGCTGTATATACAGCTCAAAAAGAGCCAGGTGTTCTTCACGCTAACCTAATGTGAGGTTAAAAAATAAATAAAGAGCATGGCTGATTTCAGGCATTATAAACCATATGAGCACGGGAATTCCCTGCTGGCCCCGACCTGCTCTAGCACCCTGTCTCTGTTAGTGATCAGGGAGCTGCTTCAGAGGAAGATGCAAAAAATATTGTAGTGAACAATTAAGGAATAAGATACCTCTGGGGCATTTCTTCCTAGATTTTGCCCTGAAGCATGAAAGTTTATATCCTCTTGAATGCATGTAATATTACCGAGCTCTTCTATAATGCCTTCTTTCATCAGAAGATCTCAAAGCACTTCACAAAGGAGGCCAGAATGCTCCATCATCCATGTAAACATAGAATCCTTTTTTAAGCCTACAGAGTTCTTGGCCCCAGTATGGGGTGCAGGGAACCCTGAAGTGGGCAGTTATGGAATACCGTCCATAGGGGAAGCTTATTCCTAAACCTCTCAGTTATATCTTGCAGCATGGCTCTCAGTTTAGCCATCACAAATTAAGACAAAGTAAATCACCAGTGAAGTAATTATTGATAATGTGTGTGTGTGTGTGAACAGGAGCAGATTCCGAGCTGCTAAGATGCATTTGCTCCTAGGCTAGGAGGAAGGACTTGGGGACTAAAGGTAGTGTTTTCAGGGTATTTCTTGAGACTGGTCTTCTTGTGGTTAAGGCTAGACTGGCACTCAGGAGATCTGCCAAAGACTCATGTGACCCTGGACAAGTCATCTAGTCTCTCTGTGCCTCAGTTCCCCAGCTGAAGAGTTAGAAGGTTTTTCCTAATATCTAACCAAATCTCCCTCGCTGCAGATTAAGCCCAATTACTTCTCCTCCTCACCATCCTCTTTATAACAGCCCTTAATATATTGGAAGACTGTTATCCGGTCCCCCTCAGTCTTCTTTTCTCCAGACTAAACATGCCCAGATTTTTTAACCTTTCCTCGTAGATCAGATTTTCTAAACTTTTTATTATTTTTTGTTGCTGTCCTCTGGACGCTCTCCAATTTGTCCT
The DNA here is from genome assembly GCF_965140285.1 of Lepidochelys kempii. Taxonomy (NCBI): domain Eukaryota; kingdom Metazoa; phylum Chordata; order Testudines; family Cheloniidae; genus Lepidochelys; species Lepidochelys kempii. The sequence goes on from NC_136380.1 coordinate 14,719,983, forward strand.
CATCTTTCCTAAAGTGTGGCAGCAAGAACTGGACCTATGACTCCCGCTGAGGCCTCACCAGTGCTGAGTAGAGCGGGACAATTTCCTCCTGTGTTTTCCATTTGACACTTGTGTTAATACACCCTAGAATGAGATTAGCCTTTTTTTAACTGCACCACATTGTTGGCTCATTGAGTCTGTGATCCACTCTAACCCCCAGGTCCTTTTCAGCGGTTGTACCACCCAGCCATAGGAATGAAGCCATTTCTGTTTGTGAGGGGCTCGGATACCATGGTGACGAACTCCATGGAAAAGCCTGTACTGAAGTTTATAACCTCAGACGTACAGGATCTATGCTTTGCTAGTCATTGTTAAAATAAGAGGCCTGATTTGCCACTGCCCTGCACCTTGTGCACTCACTTACACTAGTGCAAAGGGGTGTGAAACACTACCAGACCAGAATGGTGGCATTTGAGAGTCACTTTCCCCATGTAAATGACTGTGCAAGGTGAAGTATGCTGTGTTCTTGTAGCCAGGTTGGTCCCAGGATATTAGACAGACCAGGTGGGTGAGGTAATATCTTTTATTGGACCAGCTTCTGCTGGGGAGAGAGACAAGCTTTCGAGCCACACAGAGCTCTGTTTAGTTTCCCAGGCCTCAATCATTGCATCATAGAATCGCAGGACTGGAAGGGACCTTGAGAGGTCATCTATCTAGTCCAGCCCCCTCTCCTCTGAAGAAGAGCTCTTTGTAGCTTGAAAGCTTGTCTCGCTCACCCACAGAAGATGGGTATCAACTGAGCAGTAGCCTAGTTAGCCAGGCCACCTCTTTTATAGTAAAAATCTACTGAATAAGTAGGATTAGACATTTTAGCTCTCAAGGAGGTCTGTGCTGCTCTTGACAGCAGACCATTCATCGTGATGACCCACCATCCTTCTCTTGGTTCAGAGAGCCTCTAAGAGCTTGTCCTCATTGACATTATTTGCCTCTTGCTAATCCTCCTTTGACAACTAGCAGTTACAAAAGCTTTAATCTAATTAAGTTTCTGATCACCAAACGGAGGGAGATTTCCTCTGACTTTGTACTGGAGATGTAACAAGCAGATCCAAGTTTCTCCATTCATAGCACAGGGCTTTCTTGGCCCTCTTTAAGGGTTTGGTAGGGCCAGGCAAAACATTTGCATCTTTCTCTGCCAAATGTCAAACCATGTTTCTGACATTTTCTGATTATTATTTTTTGCTAAAAGGATTCAAAACACACACACACACACAAATGGCTTCAAATCCATTAAAAATGGGGGTAAATAATTTGGATTTGAATAGACTCAAAATGACACATTTTCATTTTTTTCCACTGGAAAAAGGGTGAAAAGGGAGAGTGGGGGAAACCCAAAAAACTACACCTATTGTCCTACTCCTAGCTTTTATAGACCATGGAGGTCCTTGACTGCTCTCACAATCTCCACACCTCTACCTGTCAAGGACATATTTTTCCCATTGATGATAACTCACTGTAAGAGCATTTACATCTTGCTCAATATTATCCCTCAGTCTTCTTCATCAGACGTCATAAGGATTTCCTTCCACAGAAGATTTGTCTTCTGTCATGCTAACTACGTGCCCTGCTCACTGAAATGGCAGAGATTTCCCTACCTCTACTATACTTGGTTCTCCGTAGACCCCCTCCCCCCCACAGTTCCCTATTAGATCATCTTTGCCAAACTCCAAAAAGCCGAAACAGAAAAAAGTTCATTTCAATTCCTCCAATCAAGAGGAACCATTTTTTGTTTGATTTGATTGAAAACAGATTTTTTTTTCATCTCAAATTTTTAATCAACAAATCAGAAAATTTCAAATGGTACAAAATTTTTTTGCAAAAATGTTCATATGATTCAAAAAGACTTTTTTTTAAATTGAAAACTTTCTGATGAAAATTTTTCAACCAGCTGGAGAATCTGGTAAAATGACAATTAAGAATCGCTTCCTAGGTGGTGGTAAGTACTATTCCAAAATGTACTCAGTCACTGGTGAGGTTTTGAGCAGAAAACCCTTTCCCACTAAGATTTATTAGTATTTTATTAGCCTCCCCTTGTTTCAGGAAGGTTTTATTTGTTTGTTTCCAGGGCTGAATAAATGGTTTATCTTTCTCTTAGACCCAAGTTTAATATTTAGCTCTTTTTCTATAATAACTATAATTCCTACCACCAGCCAATAAAGGCTTAGGCTGTCATAAATTCCCACAAGTAAAAAGTTCATTTTTAATATAAGAATTGCTAGTCCTTTGAAAAATTACTGTTATGAGACTTGTGATTGTTGTGCGTAGTTTCATGGCTCAGAAATGTACATTCCCTTTCTTTCCCCAAGAATGCCAAGTAAGGAATTGCTAACCATAAATGTGTTCCATCGAGAAAAAAGGAAAATCAGTTACATTGATCTATCTGTTTTAATGACTTCCATGAAGATTGATAAAGTCCAGAATGTTATGCACTGTGAACAGAGCAACCAAAAGGTCTGGTAAGATTTCTCCTTTCCATTTGCAGAGTGAAATATCATAGGCAATTCCTCCAAAAAGCCAGACAACACAAAATATTCAATATACTTTAAGCTTGTTTAGGAAAGCACTTATGATTTTATCTTCAGATTTTATCTTGAGTCGCATGATATTTGATGTTTCATAAAGCCCCAGCTGCTGGAGTCATGTGATCAGGTGAAACTCTCAGCTTTTCATTTAAGAAAAGAGTAAAAAAAGACTTGAAAAATGGGACCCGTGAGTAACCGGAGGGCTGGAAAAAAAGCCAAACTTAAAAGCACCCAACCTTTATTTATTTAGCTCATGTTTTTTATGCCAATTACAGGATTTGGGGGGTGGGGCTGGCTCATTATTTTTAAATGCTTGCGGTTGGGAATGTTGGAACTTGCAAACTGGTTCTTTTCATCCAGCCCTAAGAAGCAATGGGCAAAGGCTGGATCCAAGCCCAAATAGCTCCAAAGCTTTCGAGTGTTTGGATCTGGGATTTTGGTTCTGCACAGCACGGTGATAGTGGATCAACAATGTCTCTTGGATCTGATCGTCCCAGATCTTTGGCTGTTGTAAATCAGCATTGCTCCATCCAAGTCCAAGTACCAAATCAGTGCTGTTTTACACCAGCAGAAGATCGAGCCCTTTTATGTTTATGGTTTAGCTCCTTGTGGCTGTGTAGGATTCCCACTCTAGACTAGAGGATGTAAGGCACTCCTCTGTGCTCAGGGTAAGGGTACAAAATGGGGAATAACGGGCTAGGCAGTAGAATCGCAGAAAAGGATCTGGGAGTTACAGTGGATCACAAACAGAATGAGCCAGCAGTTTGATTACTCACTTACTTAGCTCTTAGTTCCACCTGTGTCACTGACACATCGGGCAGTCCAGTTCCTCCATACATTATGGTCACTCATTAGTTGTGATATTTTGTCCCAGATAATGCCAGTGCATTCAATATCCCCTGTCACTGTCTTCTGCCAGTTCTTCCATGGCCTTCCTCATTTTCTCTTTCCTCCCTCCGGTGCCTAATTCAACGCTTGCTTAGCACGTCTCCCATCTTCCATATGGAGCACATGTTCCAACCACCTGAGCCTTCTTTCTTTGATGATATTGTCTGACACGTCCTGCTCTGGCTGCTCCCCTACGCCCACGTTTTTTATTTTGTCTTTTCCTGAAATGTGTAGTATCTTCCTCTTCCATCTATGATGGTTGGCCTCCAATCTCTTTTTTGTTAGCCACTGTCATCGGCCCCCTCTCTGCTCCATAGGGTAGCATGCTCAGTGCAGTTGCATGGCATAATCTGTCCTGTAGTTTGGTGCAGTGGGTGGCCTCTGTTTGACCAGATATTGTTCATTATTCCAAAAGTGGTGTTTGCTTTTCCGATTTTCGTATGAATATTTTTATCACAGCCACCTTCAAAGGTCATCACCCTCCCTAGGTAGCAGAACTCTTCTACGTGTTCAGTTCCTTTTCCAGCCATGTACACCTTTCCCTCTGTTGTCGTATTTCTCACCTTCATAATCTAGGTGTTCTCTGCATTTACTTTCAACCCATTTTTTGCTGCTTCCTGTCCTCTATCTGATGACAGGGCAATCATTCTGTCCCATGTCACACTTCAATGTCATTGGCAAAGTCTAGGTCATGTAACTTGTCTCCGCTATAATATTTTACACCATCCACAAGACTTTTTGTTGCTTGCTTCCTCACCTAGTCTACTGCTAATGCAACAAGGATTGGGGATAACACATATCCTTGTCTAACGCCAGTCATAATGTTGAACTCCCCCACCCAGGCCTGTATCTGATCTTACTGCCTATCTGCTTCCATGATATAAATTCATTATGTTGATCATCTTGGCTGATAGCCCATAGTTTCTAGCACGTGAAAGCTCCTGGGCGTGACAGAATTCCAGCAGAGGTACTCAAGGAGCAAGGTGAAATTCTGAATGAACAGTTAACAAAACTCTAACAAAATATGGGTGAAAGAAGAAGTGCCACTAGACGGGAAAGATGGTATCATCATGGCATTGCCAAAAAAAGGTGGGCTTGTGTAACCCACACACCTTCTGGGTGTGGTGTTCTGTCTTATCTAGTGGCACTGAGGAGGGAGGAAGAGAGAGAGAGAGAGGGAGGGAGAGAGACAGACAGACTGCTCTACAGCCTTGGCTAACAGCTAGCTGGCTTTTAGCTCCTGTGGTAGAGGCTCATGCACTAAGTTCCAGAGGTCCCAGGTTCGATCCCAACGACCAGCTTCTGCTGGTGTTACAAGTGGGGGATCATCTGGGATTTCAACTGGGAAGTCTCTGAAGCTCGGGACGCACTTCCTCAGCTAGGGGAAGTATGTAACCCACACACCTCCTGAGTGTGGTGTTCTGTCCCCTCTAGTGGCACCAAGACCACTTAGAGAGAGAGAAAGTAATTAATGAGTCTGCTCTACAGGCTTAGCTAACAGCCAGTTATCTTTTTAGCTCATGCAGAAGAGGCTCATGCTCTAAGCTCCAGAGATCCCAGGTTCAATCTCGCCCCCTGACAACTGGGGTCTGTCAGCGTCACACTTACTCAGTGCATGAACAGAAGTGGTATTGTACTGCTATCCATCCCAGGCAAAGTGCTGGCTACTGTTATGCTGAATTGAATGAAGAAGGTGGTGCATGAAATATTACAAGAAGAAGCGTCTGAGTTCCAAGCGGGTATATCAGTTTGTGAACAGATATTCACTCTTTGTCAAATCATCAAAAAACGCTCCTGCCATTTTAATTAACTTTATTGACTTCAGGAAAGCATTCAGTAGTGTCCACAGGGAGACTCTGTGGAATATTGCTAGCTATTGCTAGAAGAACAATATGATGCTGCAGCGAAAAAGGCTAATATCGTTCTAGGAGGCATTAACAGGTTGGTCATATATTAAAAGAGGAAAATAATTTTTCCACTCCATTTGCCACTGATGAGGCCTCAGCTGGAGTGTCCAGTTTTGGGTGAACATGTAAAGAAAATGTGGAGAAATTGGAGAGTCCAGAGGAGAGCAACAAAAATGATCAGAGGTTTAGAAAACACGAGAAATGAGGAAAGGTTAAAAGAACTGGTCAGGGTTAGTCAAGAGAAGAGAAGGCTGGGGGGAGCGGGGCATGGTAACAGTCTTCAAATAATTAAAAGGTTGGTATAAAGAGACTGGTGATCAATTGTGCTCCACGTCCACTGAAAGACAAGAAGTAATGGGCTTAGTTTGCAATGAGGGAGATTCGGGTTACAAATTAAGTAAAACTTCTTTAATTATAAGTACAGTTAAACTGGAACAGGCTGAGCAGGGAACTTGTGAAATCCTTGTCACTGGAGGTTTTTAAGAGCCCATTAGACCATCCAGGAAAAGTGTTTATACTTAGTCCTGTTTCAGCGCAGGGGACTGGACTAGGTGACCTCTTGAGGTCTCTTGCATCCTTACATTTCTATGATGCTATAAAGATACATTTTGTTTCTCACATCAAATACCTGAAGCAACCAAGCGTGCACTTACCTCCTTAACTAACCCTTCACCATCCAGTGGCATTGCATTAATCTGGAGTAACAGCAGCCAAAAATAAATAAATAAAAAAGGCAAGGAAGCAGCAGCAGTGGGGAGGAAGCTGCATGCAAGACCCCGGAGCTCCTATTAAAGAGAAGGAGTCCTTTACTTTGAGTGACAGCAGTACAATTTTGTCTGACAGTGTAGCGTTACCCAGGCGGATGGCTAGGTACGACAGACAGGTTCTGCCAGTCATGAGAGTCAACATCAAATTTACTTCTCTCTGGGGGCATGGAAATTAATCTCATGTTGGCAAGTGGCCGCTGACGCTAGCAAGTCTTACCTTAAAGCCAGAGTTTGAGGATTCCGTATACTCCAGGGGTCAGCAACCTTCAGCACACAGCCCATCAGGGGAATGTGCTGGCGGGCCGCTAGACATTTTGTTTATGTTGACCGTACACAGGCACGGCCCCCCCACAGCTCCAAGTGGCTGCGGTTCACCGTTCCCGGCCACTGGGAGCTACAGGATGCGGCACGGGCAGCAGGGACGTGCTGGCCGCCACTTCCCACAGCTCACATTGGCTGGGAACAGCAAACTGTGGCCACTGGGAGCTGCGGGAGGCTGTGCCTCTGGACGGTCAACGTAAACAAAATGTCTTGCGGCCCGCCAGCGCATTCCCCTGATGGGCTGCGTGCCGAAGGTTGCCGACCCCTGATATACTCAGTTCTACAATAACCCATTCTGGTCTGGGAAGAGTAATTAGTTTCACTTACAGCCAGGGCCTTGTGTAATCTGTGCCATGATGAAATGATGGTCCGGTGGCTAGAGCTGTAACCTAGGGCTGAGAAGATGTAGGTTTAAGTCTCTTCTATACCACAGACTTCTTGTGTGACCCTGAGTAAGTCATTTAGCTTCGCTGTGCTACCCATCTGTACAATGGGGGCAAAAGCACTTCCCTACCTCACAGGAGTGTTGGGAAGTTAAATATATAAAAAGTTGTGAGTTGCTCAGATACTACAGTAATGGGTAGCATGAAAGTTTCATAGATAGCCTGGGACCAATTTCTGCAGCAACAACTCCTGGATTTTGCAGCAATGTTAACTTATTCTACTGCTGTGAAATATTTTTATTCCCAGCATTTCCAATCCCACGTGCCAAAAATGGTCAGCCCCACACCAAATCATGAGATTGTCCTTAAAATCATGAGATTTTATGGGACAAACCCCATAAACATCAGGTTCTTTTTACTTAGCTTCTTGCTTCTGACCCTTCGGGGAGCACGCAGGTCACCTTTTCAAGTTTTTCTCCACAACCATTAGGGCTAGAAACCTTTTTTAACTGAAACTGAGATTTTTACAGGGGAGCTGGGGCTTTAAGAAAATCACCTCATATTTGGAAGATTCCGAGTAATATTGTGAGAGTTGGCAACATTGCATTATCCCTGCACCTGACCCTCCAATTACAATCACATACAGCTAGGCCTTATAGTTAAAAAATACTCATTGATGTAAAATCTGCCAGAGATTATTTTTGACTATGATTATTTGTGAGTTTGGGGTGTTTTTTCCCCCTATGAGCTCTATGCATTCGGGGGAGGGATAGCTCAGTGGTTTGAGCATTGGCCTGCTAAACCCAGGGTTGTGAGTTCAATCCTTGAGGGGGCCATTGAGGGATCTAGGGCAAAAATTGGGGACTGGTCCTGCTTTGAGCAGGGGGTTGGACTAGATGACCTCCTGAGGTCCCTTCCAACCCAAATATTCTATGATTCTATGCAGTGTGGCTTGAGATGGCTACAGGTCCCAGTCTTACTGGGAGAGCCTTGTTTTTTTCCATATGATGTCCTATGAACTTCTTTTGGGACAACTGAAATGTCCCAATTTTTCATGAATCAGAACATTTGTTGCTTTTGTAACTATAAAATGTTGGTTCAAGACGTGCTGCTATATCAAGCAGAAGTTGCTGTGTTTACCAGGAGCAAATGGCTCAGTGGCCCAAGCGTTCAGTATGATGAATGGTGTTTAGAATGAAGACAGAAGCTGCCAGAGTGTAAACACACTCAAAGCTGTCCTTTGACTCAGAATGAGTGTTAAGGAGGCTGGATTAGAGTTTCATTAAAAACTCATTCAGCCACTAAGGGTAGCATTCACAAAGGTATTTTGCTGCCTAACTCCCATTGCAATAGCTGGTGCTTCAGAACCTGGCAGTTGTGACAGCAGCACATGTTGTTTAATAAGTGCCTGCTTGTCTTTTGTATGAGTATTTCACAACTATAGAAAATGTCACCATAAACATGTCCTGCTTTTTGTGCTCAGAAATCTGGTCACCTTAGCCTCCCCCAATCCCTGGGCCTTAGTTCCCACTGTGTTCTCCAGGCAGCTGGACTCTAAACCTCCCCTTCCCCACCACTTCTTGTGTACCAGTGAACGGGGGATGTTGCAGCTGGCTTCTGCCGCGCATTGCCCCACCATGACTCCAGGCAGCCCAGCTGGCCAACCTACACTTTCAGCCGTCTGACAAGCCATTCAATCAGTTCTGATTCCACAAGCTAGGGGTGTGGACGCATACACACCAGTCAGTTCATGTCCAGCAAGGCAATTGCCTGGCCAGGGTTGGAATGTGGCATTGAGGAAGAGGTTATTTTATTCTGGATGTAGCTCCCCTGAAGCTGATGTTATGGACTCCCTGGCAGAGGATGTTTTGGTGGTGGTGGGTGGGGGTTGAATGCCTGTTGACTGCATTCTAGCCAGAGGCCACTGAATGCCCATCAGAAGGTAATAACTTTTACTCATGTCTTGTAAGTTCTGCATTCTGGGGCTACATCCAAACTGGAGCCAGAAAGCAAGCCAGTTACATTGTGATTCTGACCCAGACCCCAAACTATAGGGGCGGGTTTTGGATCCCGGCAGTGGGATTCAACCTGCGCGCGCTCCCAAAATTCCAGGCAATGGGATCTAATTTGAGCTTCTCTTCTTGGCCTCTCACATGGAAACACTGTCCATAGGTAACCCCTCCCCTCCCAGCCCATCCCCACTGCAACATCTCAACAGACAAAAGCCATGTCCAAGATGGTGACTTCATCCTACATCATTAATGAATGCTAAATTATTGAGCAGATTCATAAAAAATGAAAGACACATTTTATTTTACTAGAAATCCTATGGGTAACCCAAATATGTCACACAGACTGATTGTTACCAAATGAGAAGTCCTGCCCCTCATTAAATATATAGCAAAGTGGGGTAGAACGTGAAAGAGGCATGGCGATAAGAAGAGAAATAAAGTGCTTGCAATCACAGCTGAGGGAGAGAAGGATGGAAAAGAGAGAAACTGGGCAAAGAAAGAGAGAGAAATGAGGGGTAAAGAACTCAGGTTGAGCTTAAAGGCATTAAAGTGACCAGGAGCATAAGTTCCATTGAAAGTCCTAGCTCACTTAGGGTAAGAAACATTTCCATGCTTTTGATTTTTTTAGACATTAGGGCCAGATCCTCAGTTGATGTAAATTAGCACTGGCAAAAATGGAGCTATGTGTATTTACACCAGCTGATTATCTGGCCCATAAGATGGCATTGAGGGGTGTACTGAAAGTTGGGGCCTACTCCAATTGAAAGATTTTTGGAGCAGCTAATCCTGGAATACACAAAGGGAGAGGGAATTCTTGATTTAGCCCTAAGTGGAGCACAGGATCTGGTCCAAGAGGTGTATATAGCTGAACTGCTCAGTAATAGTGACCTTAATGTAATTATATTTAACATTCTTGTGGGGGAATACTGAAGACGCCCACCATAGTCGTATTTAACTCCAGAAATGGGACCTATGCAAAAATGAGGCTGCTTGTTAAACAGAGATTAAAAAGAACAGTCACAAAAGTGAAATGACCAAGCAGCATGGAAAATGTTTAAAGACAACAATTTGCTTGGGGTGGGTTTTGCTCTGAATCCTGTTGGTGGTGTTTCCCCATCGTAACACCACATTGTTTCTCTTCGTTATTAAAAGACTTTTACTACACTCAGACTCTGTGCTTGGGAGAGGAGAAGTATTGCTTCTTAGAGGCTCCCAGTAGGTGTGGTATATATTTGTCCCAAGTCACTGGATAGGGGCTCAAACCAGTTTTGCATTATGTTATTGGAATGAAACCCCTCGATACTAAACCCAGCCCTTGCTGCTACCAACTCTGACAGGCAGAAGGGAATACAATTAGCATGTAAGGCCCTCACCGAAGGGCCCATACAACCAGATACTAATACCTACCCCCAACACCTCCAAATTCAGTGAGCTGTGGAACTCATGTCCCTTGTCTAGCGACTGCTACTAAGATGATGGCGCATCCCTCCATCATAACAAAAGGCCAAGTACAGTTCCACTGTCCTTGATTCACATAATCAGGATAATAACAATTTATTTTGCCTTTCCCAATAACAGAGAAACTGGGGATCCCACAGCAGCCAAAGTGACCATTTGGGCAGCTATGGGCTCATACTAGGCAGGGTGGGTGTGCCTATGCAAATGAGATCAGCCCCCAAAGTTCTTTTCCACAACTTGCCACAACTCACCACCAGATGTCAGGGTGGAGCTCATCCTGATTCTGCTTACAGAACAGCAAAAAAAAAAAAAAACAACAACGTTAAGCACATCAGCAGCAGGAAGCCGGCCAAACAGTCAGAGGGGACCCTGGCCAAATGAGCTGCTAAAGGAGTACGCAAGGAAGACAAGGCAGTTGCAGCAATGCTAAATGAATTTTTTCCATCAGTCTTCACTGCAGAGGATATGAGGGAAATTCCCACACTTGAGCCATTCTTTTTGGGTGACAGTCTGAGGAACTGTCCCAGAGTGACATGTCAGTAGAGGAGGTTTTGGAACAAATGGATGCATTAAACAAGTAATAAGTCACCAGGATCAGATGGAATTCACCCAAGAGCTCTGAAGGAACTCAGATATGAAATTGCAGAGCTGTTAACTGTAGTATGCAACCTATCACTTAAGTCAGCTTCTGTACCAGATGACTGGAGGATAGCTAATATGACACCAATTTTTAAAAAAAGGCTCCAGAGGTGACCCTGGCAGGTACAGGCTAGTAAGCCTAACTTCAGTGCCAGGCAAATTGGTTGAAACCATAGTAAAGAACAGAATTATCAGACACCCTTCGATGAATACACTATGTTGGGGGAGAGTCAACATGGTTTTTGTAAAGGGAAATCATGCCTCACTAATCTACTAGAATTCTTTGAGGGTAGCAACAAACATGTAGACAAGTGCGATCCAGTGGATATAGTGTGCTTAGATTTTTCAGAAAGCCTTTGACAAGGCCCATCACCAAAGGCTCTTAAGCAAAGTAAGATGCAATGGGACAAGAGAGAGAAAGTCCTCTCATGGATCAGCAACTGGATAAAAGATAGGAAACAAAAGGTAGGAAAAACTGGTCAATTTTCACAGTACAGGGTGGTAAACAGCAGGGTCCCCGAAGGATCTGTACTGGGACCAGGGCTGTTCAACATATTCATAAATGATCTGGAAAAAGGGGTAAACAGAGAGGTGGCAAAGTTTGCAGATGATACAAAATTACTGAAGGTCGTTAAGTCTGAAGAAGACTGCGAAGGAGAACAAAGGGATCTCACAAAAGTGGATGAGTGGTCTTTTAAATTAGCTGTTACCACTCAAGAAACAGCTCTTGGAGTTATCCTGAATAGCTCTCTGAAACCATCCGAAACCATGTATACGACAGTCAAAGCAGTTAACAGAATGTTAGGAACCATTAGGAAAGGGATAAATAATGACAGTAAACAACATAATGCCACTATATACATCCATGGTACAACCCACACCTTAAATACTGAGTGCAGTTCTGGTTGCCCCATCTCAAAAAACATATATTAGAATTGGAAAAGGTACAGCAAAAGGCAACAAAAATGATTAAGGGTGATCCAGTGGATATGGTGTTTCCGTGTGAGGAGAGATTAAAAACACTGGGACTGTTCAGCTTATAAAAGAGACAACCAAGAAGGGATATGATAGAAGTCTATAAAATCATGACTGGTGTGGAGAAAGTGAATAAGGAAGTATTAGAATCATAGAATATCAGGGTTGGAAGGGACCTCAGGAGGTCATCTAGTCCAACCCCCTGCTCAAAGCAGGACCGATCCCCGACACATAACACAAGAACCAGCAGTCACTCAATGAAATTAACAGGCATCAGGTTAAAACAAACATAAGGAAGTACTTCTTCACAGAACGCACAGTCAGCTTGTGGAACTCATTGCCAGAGGATAGCGTGAAGGCCAAAATTATAACTGGGGTCAAAAAAGAATTAGGTACGTTCATCGCGAATAGGTCCATAAATGGCTATTAGCTATGAATGGTCAACTGTATGCTCTGGGTGTCTGTAAGCCTCTGACTCCCAGATGCTGGTACTGGACCACAGGGGCTTGATCACTTGAAGATTGCCCTGTTCGTTCCCTTTGAAACATCTGGCATTGGCCACTGTCGGATGACAGGATACTGGGCTAGATGGACCATTTGTCTGTCCCAGTATGGCTGTTCTTATGTAAAGCCTAACTGTGGGAAAGTGGATGAGAGTTTATAAAGCGTCACAATAAACTATACCAATAAATGGTAATGGGAAAAGGTGCAAAAGGGAGACAGGCATACTGAATTAATCCAATCAAAAAGTCCTACTGATATAACTCAAGGTCTGTGTTAAGGTCATGCCTGGTAAACAAGAGATGTGTGGGATTAGTAATCAATGAAGCAAAATTGCTGTCTCATAAATTAGGCTTAATTGGTAGGCAAAACGCAAGGAGATGGGCTATTCCAGCTGTCACTGCCTTTTTGGGTCCTTAAAAAAAAAGATCTTGAGGGAAGCTAATGCAACAATTACTGACTGAAAGAGACTGCCGAGACTCATCAAGCCCTCGGATCGCTACCCCTTCCTGCTTCTCCACGTGGGCACCAATGATACTGCCAAGAATGACCTTGAGCGGATCACTGCGGACTATGTGGCTCTAGGAAGAAGAATAAAGGAGTTGGAGGCGCAAGTGGTGTTCTCGTCCATCCTCCCCGTGGAAGGAAAAGGCCTAGGTAGGGAGCGTCGAATCGTGGAAGTCAACGAATGGCTACGCAGATGGTGTCGGAGAGAAGGCTTTGGTTTCTTTGACCATGGGATGGTGTTCCATGAAGGAGGAGTGCTGGGTAGAGACGGGCTCCATCTTACGAAGAGAGGGAAGAGCATCTTTGCCAGCAGGCTGGCTAACCTAGTGAGGAGGGCTTTAAACTAGGTTCACCGGGGGAAGGAGACCAAAGCCCTGAGGTAAGTGGGAAAGCGGGATACCGGGAGGAAGCACAGGCAGGAATGTCTGTGAGGGGAGGGCTCCTGCCTCATACTGGCAATGAGGGGCGATCAACAGGTTATCTCAAGTGCTTATATACAAATGCACAAAGCCTTGGAAACAAGCAGGGAGAACTGGAGGTCCTGGTGATGTCAAGGAACTATGACGTGATCGGAATAACAGAGACTTGGTGGGATAACTCATATGACTGGAGTACTGTCATGGATGGTTATAAACTGTTCAGGAAGGACAGGCAGGGCAGAAAAGGTGGGGGAGTAGCACTGTATGTAAGGGAGCAGTATGACTGCTCAGAGCTCCGGTACGAAACTGCAGAAAAACCTGAGTGTCTCTGGATTAAGTTTAGAAGTGTGTGCAACAAGAGTGATGTAGTGGTGGGAGTCTGCTATAGACCACCGGACCAGGGGGATGAGGTGGATGAGGCTTTCTTCCGGCAGCTCACGGAAGCTACTAGATCGCATGCCCTGATTCTCATGGGTGACTTTAATTTTCCTGATATCTGCTGGGAGAGCAATACAGCGGTGCATAGACAATCCAGGAAGTTTTTGGAAAGCGTAGGGGACAATTTCCTGGCGCAAGTGCTAGAGGAGCCAACTAGGGGGGTGCTTTTCTTGACCTGCTGCTCACAAACCGGGTAGAATTAGTGGGGGAAGCAAAAGTGGATGGGAATCTGGGAGGCAGTGACCATGAGTTGGTTGAGTTCAGGATCCTGACGCAGGGAACAAAGGTAAGCAGCAGGATACGGACCCTGGACTTCAGGAAAGCAGACTTCGACTCCCTCAGGGAACGGATGGCCAGGATCCCCTGGGGGACTAACTTGAAGGGGAAAGGAGTCCAGGAGAGCTGGCTGTATTTCAAGGAATCCCTGTTGAGGTTACAGGGACAAACCATCCCGATGAGTCGAAAGAATAGTAAATATGGCAGGCGACCAACTTGGCTTAATGGTGAAATCCTAGCGGATCTTAAACATAAAAAAGAAGCTTACAAGAAGTGGAAGGTTGGACATATGACCAGGGAAGAGTATAAAAATATTGCTCGGGCATGTAGGAATGTTATCAGGAGGGCCAAATCGCACCTGGAGCTGCAGCTAGCCAGAGATGTCAAGAGTAACAAGAAGGGTTTCTTCAGGTATGTTGGCAACAAGAAGAAAGCCAAGGAATGTGTGGGCCCCTTACTGAATGAGGGAGGCAACCTAGTGACAGAGGATGTGGAAAAAGCTAATGTACTCAATGCTTTTTTTGCCTCTGTTTTCACTAACAAGGTCAGCTCCCAGACTGCTGCGCTGGGCATCACAAAATGCGGAAGAGATGGCCAGCCCTCTGTGGAGATAGAGGCGGTTAGGGACTATTTAGAAAAGCTGGACGTGCACAAGTCCATGGGGCCGGACGAGTTGCATCCGAGAGTGCTGAAGGAATTGGCGGCTGTGATTGCAGAGCCACTGGCCATTATCTTTGAAAACTCGTGGCGAACCGGGGAAGTCCCGGATGACTGGAAAAAGGCTAATGTAGTGCCAATCTTTAAAAAAGGGAAGAAGGAAGATCCTGGGAACTACAGGCCAGTCAGCCTCACCTCAGTCCCTGGAAAAATCATGGAGCAGGTCCTCAAAGAATCAATCCTGAAGCACTTGCATGAGAGGAAAGTGATCAGGAACAGCCAGCATGGATTCACCAAGGGAAGGTCATGCCTGACTAATCTAATCGCCTTTTATGATGAGATTACTGGTTCTGTGGATGAAGGGAAAGCAGTGGATGTATTGTTTCTTGACTTTAGCAAAGCTTTTGACACGGTCTCCCATAGTATTCTTGTCAGCAAGTTAAGGAAGTATGGGCTGGATGAATGCACCATAAGGTGGGTAGAAAGCTGGCTAAATTGTCGGGCTCAACGGGTAGTGATCAATGGCTCCATGTCTAGTTGGCAGCCGGTATCAAGTGGAGTGCCCCAGGGGTCGGTCCTGGGGCCGGTTTTATTCAATATCTTCATAAATGATCTGGAGGATGGTGTGGATTGCACTCTCAGCAAATTTGCGGATGATACTAAACTGGGAGGAGTGGTAGATACGCTGGAGGGGAGGGATAGGATACAGAAGGACCTAGACCAATTGGAAGATTGGGCCAAAAGGAATCTGATGAGGTTCAATAAGGATAAGTGCAGGGTCCTGCACTTAGGACGGAAGAACCCAATGCACAGCTACAGACTAGGGACCGAATGGCTAGGCAGCAGTTCTGCAGAAAAGGACCTAGGGGTGACAGTGGACGAGAAGTTGGATATGAGTCAGCAGTGTGCCCTTGTTGCCAAGAAGGCCAATGGCATTTTGGGATGTATAAGTAGGGGCATAGCGAGCAGATCGAGGGATGTGATCGTTCCCCTCTATTCGACATTGGTGAGGCCTCATCTGGAGTACTGTGTCCAGTTTTGGGCCCCACACTTCAAGAAGGATGTGGATAAATTGGAGAGAGTCCAGCGAAGGGCAACAAAAATGATTAGGGGACTGGAACACATGACTTATGAGGAGAGGCTGAGGGAGCTGGGATTGTTTAGCCTGCAGAAGAGAAGAATGAGGGGGGATTTGATAGCTGCTTTCAACTACCTGAAAGGGGGTTCCAAAGAGGATGGCTCTAGACTGTTCTCAATGGTAGCAGATGACAGAACGAGGAGTAATGGTCTCAAGTTGCAGTGGGGGAGGTTTAGATTGGATATTAGGAAAAACTTTTTCACTAAGAGGGTGGTGAAACACTGGAATGCGTTACCTAGGGAGGTGGTAGAATCTCCTTCCTTAGAGGTTTTTAAGGTCAGGCTTGACAAAGCCCTGGCTGGGATGATTTAACTGGGAATTGGTCCTGCTTTGAGCAGGGGGTTGGACTAGATGACCTTCTGGGGTCCCTTCCAACCCTGAGATTCTATGATTCTATGATTCTAAGGGGCAGGCATGAGCTTGCTGCCATTCTCACCATCTTCTGGGACCCTGGGATCCACCATGACATCCTTGGGCCTTCATTAGCCTGATTTTGAGGTATGTCCTGACCTGATTGGGCCAAGAGCAGGACCCAGATGAATGTCATCACACACACACACACACACACACACGTATGCTAGCTCTCCTTTTCCTTCCCCACCTTTTTTCTTCTCTTTCCTATTCTCCTCTTGCCTCTGTTTAAGAATCTGAAGACTGTATATCATGTAACATTGGTATAAACCTCTGCGCAATGCCCTAAACAGCCTGCTGCTGGTACAAGTTTGCCAGATCTCAGGGTGACTGATAAAAACTGTGTGCTGTGCCTGTGTTTTTCCAGTAGTCAGTTTGCAAGTAAAACTTAACAGCAGAGACAGAAGTTGCATTTTCTATATTTGTTGTTCTTTTCTTTACCCTTTTGTGTGTGTTTGGCATGTTTTGTCTTCTAGGAAATGGGATTAGACTGCAACAACAGCCCATCTCAACTAACTTCTCTTTCCCGTGAAAAGACCAGTTATTACCATCTTTAATGCCACCTCAGGTATTAAAACAGGTAAAAACAGGGGGTGGGGAGGTTGTTTGTTTGTTTGAAACTCTCTCTGCAGGGGAACAAGGGATGTTGTTAAAATGAAGGCCTTACTTAATACTTTATATTTCATAGGTTTTAGCTTTTTTCCTTTCTTTTCTGTATCTTTAATAAAAGGTTTAAATGGTTTTAAATGATGTGTTTGCCATGGTACTACGCAGGCTGAGGTCTCTGTATACCAAACCCCAAACCCGTTAAAAACTGCTTAATGGCAGTTTCTGGGTTGTGTTAACACCTTTGACTCTTTGGGCCCATTTATTCCATCAAAATTAATACAACGGGGCAAATTCAACTGATTTCAGTGGAGTTGCATCAGGGATGCCTTTCTCCCTGGATTCATAAGTGTATCCCCCTTGACTCTGACTAAGAGGAAGATTTGTAGATGGTTGAAGGCTTTGTCTGTACTGTCTCCCCAGTCCCCAAGCTCTTTCAGTCATTAACACATTACATGGAAATAACCCAGAAGATTAGGCTTTTTACAACACTAATCCCTCTTAATGAAGTTAGTGCCTTTGGGGGTGCAGTGAATTTACACTTCTCGGCAATGCCCTGTATGTGCCACTCACTGAAAAGCCTTAGAACTGCGGTAGCCCTGGGCCTGCCATAAGACCAGAGGTAATCCAAGTTCAGAAATGGCCTTCCTTGTTTTCAGTCTGGCCATAGCTTTGCGCCAGCCTATTGCTCCTCTTTACTGATCTATGCCAGCTCTCCTCTCTGGTCCATTCCCATTACCCAGCCAGCATGAGCCCAAGAATCTTGACCTCTGCAGCCCATGTGCCTCTGTAGCTCTTCATCTAATTTCAGCTCTTATCTGGAAAGATTTCTTTTCTCTCTTTCCTCCAGCTTTTTCATTTTTTAATCTCCCATTTGTCTCTTCCTGTTCTGGGCTTGGCTGTGTATGGGGTTTTTTTGTATTTTTTCCCAGCCTTCAAATACCTTCAACACTGCTGTTTTGTGTAAATAAATACTGCTGGTGTGTTGTAACACGCAGAAAGTATTTTGTGCGTGAACGACACTGTGCAAAATAAAGTCCCATTGAATTGTTATTGCTGCTGAGAGGATGATTCTGGTTCATTTGCTGGGGAGGAATAGCTCAGTGGTTTGAGCATTGGCCTGCTAACCCTAGTGTTGTGAGTTCAATCCTTGAGGGGGCCATTTAGGGATCCAGGGCAAAAATTGGGGATTGGTCCTGCTTTGAGCAGGAGGTTGGACTAGATGACCTCCTGAGGTCCCTTCCAACCCTGATAGTCTATGATCAGCTGGCTGTATCTCATCTAATCAGCCTTGGCTCTCAGTGACACAGGCACCATACGTGGGTTGTGGTTTTTAAATACAGCAAAAAGCATCCTCAGCTCCTTTTCCTTGCATGATCCCATTTCACCTTCTTTGTATTTAATGACTCGTGACTGGCCTGAGGTGACAAATGGGGAGTGAGACCTGAATGGTGCCAGAACTCGGTGTGGTTCAGATCCAGGGTTTTGGCTTAGCCCAGAGACAGCTGCAATGATCTAGAGCAGGGTGGGCAAACTTTTTGGCCCAAGGGCCACATCGGGGTGCGAAACTGCATGGAGGGCCAGATAGGGAAGGCTGTACCTCCCCAAACAGCCTGGCCCCCTACCTGCCCCGTCCCACTTTCCACCCCCTGATTGCCCTCCTCAGAACCTCCGACCCCCTGCTCCTAGTCCTCTGACCGCCCCCTCCCGGGACCCCTGCCCCTAACTACCCCGGGGGACTATACCCCCTATCTAACCCTCCCTGGTCCCTGCATCCCCCCAGAACCTCCACCCCATCCAACTGCCCCCTGCTCCCTGTCCCCGACTGCCCCTGAGAACCCCTTGCCCCTTATCCACCCCCCAGCCCCAGCCCCGTTACCATGCTGCTCAGAGCAGCATGTCTGGCCCCCGCGCTGCCCTGCATGAGCGCGCAACCTCACCGCCCAGTATGCTGCCCGTGTGGCGGCATGGCTGCAGGGGAGAGGGAACAGCAGGGGAGGGGCTGGACTAGCCTCCCCCGCCGGGAGCTAGGGGCTGGGCAGGATGGTCCTGCAGGTCGGATGTGGCCCGCAGGCCGTAGTTTGCCCACCTTTGATCTCGAGTGAGACTTCCTTGAAGCTCCAAGGGTGTCTGCAACTGGAGCTTTGCTGTGTGCCCATCTCTAGTAATTGCATGATTATGGTAATTACACACAAAAAGATAATTTCTTAATCATGGGTAATGAGCACCCTTCAGCTAGCAAGCTATGCACATGCTCATTCCAGCTGTTCACAGGCTTCTAATCCACCTCCTTTTGTACTGACTATGTCCTTAATTACCATAAGCAGCTTCTCTGAGATACTTTGTAATGGTTTGATGACTGGATTTAGTCTAATTTCTTCTTGGCTGTTACCTGACAAACCCTGTCACTACAAATACTGTGTTGTGTTTTATCCCCTTGTGTTGGAATTTACTAACATCCATTCCATTTCCAGTGACGAGAGTCACCATAACGCAGATACCAAAAGCTTAAGGTTTATATTTAGCAAGCTCTGTAGAGCAAAGACCATCTTGCTGTTCTGTGTCTGTATAGCGCAGAGCACCATGGGGTCTTGGTGCATGAACAGGGCTCCTAGATATTACTGCAACATAAATAATAAACAATAGCAATAACTAAGGGTTTCCTCTTTAAAGGTCAAAAGGTCTGAATCCCTTATCACATACACTGGTTTTATACTGGTGTGAAACTATTAACTACATTGGAGTCACTCCAGATTTACATTGGTGTGAGAGGGCAGAGCATCAGGCCCACAACCTTCCAAATCCACATCGAAATATTTGGGACGTTCTTCAATGCTTCATCTTGGGCCACTTTTGAATCAGGTTCCTTCTGGTTTTGTTCCCAGCCCAAGGTAGGGGGTACATTGTTTTTGGGCTCCAGGAATGACTGCCCAGCTCTCTTCCTACCTTGCTAAAAAATAGCTTCCTCAGCTAATTGAATCAGAAAAGAAAAGCAGGCCACCCTGGCCCAGATCCTCAAAGCTCATTAAATGCCTAAATGCTTCTGAGGATCTGGTCCTTTGTGCTTATAGTGATGACTCACTAAAGGTGAAATTCACCCCATGCACAGGGTCAGCCTAAGGCATATACACCACTTAAGTCTGACCTGAAGGCTTAAATGGAGTACAGTAGAGCACTCAAAATTTTTGCGTTAAAACAATGAAAATTAGGTTTTTGACTGAACAAAGGTTTTCAGGAAAAGTATCTGATCTTTGCAAAAAGTTGTGATGTTTCAGCAAAGAAAAAAAAAAGACCCCTAAAAGCAGAAAACTTCAGCCAAAACCCTATTTTTTAAATAGAAAAGTCCACTGCAATGTATCATAAGAGTAGTAGTTCATATGCCTCATGCCCTCATTCATCGCTATGGGTTGGGGTTTCCAACTGGATGCATCTCCCATGATCCCCCAAAGCTATTTGACTCCCATGATGTACTGCAGTATCTCAGCAAGCGGGGACACCGTGGTGCATTGTGGAAGATGTAGTCCCACCAGGCTGCCTGGCCAATAGAGGAGAATGGGGGCATGAAACACCTGCAATACAACTCCCCTGAGGCACCGTGGCAGCATTTCTCAAGTGAAAATTTGGGGTTTTTACTTTTCCACCAAAAAAGTTCCCCTGCTCTAGTGTTTAGGACTTGTGTTGGCCTTGAAAAGCATAAGATGCTCTTGACTGCAAAATAAAGTCAAGGGATTCTATCTTCCTGTTGAATATTGTATACAGCCTTCTTAATCAAATGGCATCCAAATGCGGGTTTTTAAACATCAGTTAAGAAATTATATGGCATTGATCCTTTGAGGATTACGAAAAGAACGGCTGACACTGGCCATTAGGCTCCTAGGATAAGCCCTAAAAGCCAATGTGATACCTGCATGAGTCTGTCTCCCATCAGCCAATATCAGCCACAGTACCTCAGCTGAAATCAGTGGCATTTCACCAGTGTAAGGGAGGGGAGCCTCAGACCCATTGGCTTCCCCTGCTCAACCACATATCAATTCTATCATGATCAAGTGAAATAAATGACGCAGATAGAAGTAACGTTTCAGTGCCTGACGGGCAACAGAAGATCCCATTCCAAGCAGTTCACCGTTTTTATTGGACGCCATAGGACGATACATGTTTCATGCAGGCGCTGTGTTTGTCCCAGCCGCCGCTCAGAATGAAGTGCTTCACTTCATGTAGGTGGGTCCTGGGCTAAGGTACTTGGTTCCTGGTCTGTAGCACCGGTGGCTTTATCGAGGGTCCTGCAAGCAGAAAAAGAGAGTCATTCCACAGCTGCTAGACTGAACCGGTGATCAAAGACCACAGAACATGCCCCCCCCGCCCGCCCGCCCTCGCCAGTTGGTATTGGCCTCACAGTGAATCACTGCATGGAGTGCATTCATTTATTATAAACCCAATAAATAGTTCCTACGATCACCATATCGACGATGGGACTGATTCTGCTCTCATTTAGGGACTGATCTAAAGCCCACTGAAGTCAATGGGTGTCTTTCCATATACTTCACTGGGCTTTGGGTCAGGCCCATGCACTGGTTTTACTACACCTGTGCCACTTCATTGACTTCAGCAGACTTGCTCTGGGTTTGGGCACAAACAGGATCAGTCCCAATGGGAAGCCACAAATCGGGGATGAAAAATGTTTGCCAATTGATTATAACCTGCATAGGCAGTCAAAGGGTGTCTCACTGTAAAATTCTACAACAAAGAAGCAGTGTCTTTCCCTCAAAGCGAGCCGTGACTGCCCTGTGACATAAGGGAGCTGTGTGCTATAAATTAAGGGGTGACTTGTCTGCCCTGAGCGTCTTAGGGACTCCTGAAGTGCTCAGATCCTGCCGGGTCATTAAAATGATTGGCTTTACCAAACAGCAGCTGCCTGAATAATACAGGCCAGGGTTTAGGGTAAGCAGATAGCAATGTGAAAAATCGGGACACTTTCTTTTGGGGGTGGGGAAATGGGGGTATAGTTGCATATGTAAGACAAAGGCCCTAATATTGGAACGGTCCCAATAATATCGGGACTTCTGCTCACCCTACCAGGATTCCACTCTGCCAACACCTTTCATATGTAAATTCAGCAATCCAAGGGAACTGACAGACATGGGTGGTGGGTGAAGCTTCCCCTGGGGGCTCGCTCTCTGTCCCCCACTCTGCCCCAGGCCCTTCCCCATCCCCACTCAGCCCCCCCCCACTGCTGCTCACCGCTTCCCTCCTCACCTCCCCACTCCTCTCAAGGCCCCCCCCCGCCCACCACTCGCTGCATACCTTCTCACCTCCCCACCCCTGCATGACCCCCCCCCACCTGCCACTTCCCTCCTCACCCCCGTGAGACCCCCACCATCCACCAGTCATCGTGCTCCCTCCTCACCCCCCTACCCCTGCAAGACCTCCCTGCCCACCACGTCCCTCCTCACTCTTCCAGCCCCACAAGACCCCCACCATCCACCTCTTGTCTTCTTCCCTCCTCACCCTCTATCCCACAAGACACTCCCCGCTAGCTGTGTACCTCCTCACCCCCCAGTCCCCACAGGGGATGGGGTGGAGGAGAGGAGGGATGTGGCGAGCAGCAGCAACCTCTGGAGAGGGGGTGGGTGGAGTGAAGGAGAGGAGAGACAGACTCACAAAGCAGCAGTGGGCGGTGGGGGCCTCAGGGCAGGGTGGAGCAGGGAGGGGAAGAGGCAGAGCGCAGGCAGGGCCACTATGGGCCAAGCATCTGGCAGCGGGTCAGAGGACGCTTAGCCTCCCCTGGCCTATTATACCCACCGCCCATGATGACAGATTCTGTTGGGTTTTTTGAGGGGGGGGGACTCAGATGTTGGGCATCGGTATTGATTAGCGCTCCACAGGGCCAGCGGGTTCCATAGGAGTCGATGCTGATGTAACCAGCTGAGGCGCTGGGTCCTTGTGCTAAGGAGGACAGTCCATGGGGACCATAGTAGGAGGTGCTACATGCCTGAGGTCAGCGCAGGTAGCAAGTGGAAGCAGGAGGGGAGAGGATCCTGGAATCAGGGAGGATGGTGGGGGAACAAGCTGAGGGAGATCAGGGCAGGAGGCAGATTGGCCCCTGGAGGGGAAAGAAGGAGGTCTGCGGGTTTGGCGTGCAACAGGTGAGAGCTGGAAGGAGAGGATCTATGGGGTCAGGAAGGGCAATGGATGGGATCCATGTTGGTCAGGAAGGAAATGGAAGGGGGATTTCTGGGGCTGGGGAGGAGTATGGGAAGGGAGAGATGGGTGGGAAGGGCTCTCTGAGGTCACAGAGGCAGAACGGAGATGCGGGCGGAATCCAGGCCAGATTTTAAATGGCTGCCCCGCGGCCATTTGAAATATCTGGGAACTGCGTTGCCCTTTTCAATGAGACTCATACGCAGGCCCTGGCCATATGTACAGACCGATGATAGTTGGGGATTAAAAGGCAGGGTGGATTTTGTGGCCAGCGCCCTGCCCATGTGCGTGTAGGTACAGTAGTGTCTGCCCATCTGATTGAATCCAGTGCAATCCTGGTTTGCAGCCTGTGAGCACAACTTTCCCTGCAAGAGGCTATATGCCAGTTCAGGCTAGAGCCTGGACTGGGAGCTGCTCAGCTAGGGACAATCTCGCTCATGTGTCCAGGGTTTACCTGACCTCCACACTTGCAGCAGGGTGGATTTTTCTGCCGGAACATATTGGCAGGGGGCCTGTGGGCACTTCCCCACCCCACGGAGCAGTCATGGAGCAGGGAGTAAGCTGGTAACACAACTGGCTTTCTGCAGAGGCCAGGGGTGCGCGGTGAGAGAGCTGAGAGCTGGCCATAACTTGGAAGGGGGGGACCCCAAGAAGGAGGTGAGCCCAACACTTAAGGACAGTGGAGTCAGTGGGAGTGTCAGGCCTACGGCAGCGCCCCACCTGGACCAGTCAGGTTAGGGCGCTGCACTGAGTGCCTTGGGGCATATTTACACTGCATCTAGGAGTCAGCCTCCCAGCCTGGGTCCACAGACTCCTGTTAATGTGCTAAAAATAGCTGTGTAGACACAGTGGCTTATGCTGGGGCTCTGAAGCCAAGGGTGGGGTTCAGAGCCTGAGCTCCAGCCCAAGGTGCACCATCAAAGCAATGTCTACACAGCGAATTTGAAGGTGCTCGCATGAGTCTGTGAACCCAGGCTCTAAGGCTTTCTCCAAGATGCAGTGTAGACATAACCTTGGAGGCCAAAGTCCTCTTGGCATAGAACAGGAACAGCAATGCAAGTTCCCCTGCATCACCCTGTGCAAATATCATCCAGCAACACATGGGCAGGCTATTCATCTGTATTTAATCTGGACAGTCCTCTTTTTGGGTGGTTTGTCCCTTGTCTGGTACTGAGACAAAACCAGACCTGGTTTTGTCCAGTATCAGATGGGGATGCCATTTTGAAGAGGCCATGTTGGCCGGGGGTGGAGGAGCGCAGTCTTCAAAATGGTGTACTCTCTGTGTGGCGTGACCTCGTACACACCGTGGATGTGAAGGCAGGTCAGCCGGGGCAGGCCTCCGCCATTCCCAGCAGTACCAGAATGCTCAGTATTCTGGGAATGTGTCAGCAGACACCCTAGCAAACCACACTAGGGCTGAGAGGGCCTTTCAGTCTCCATGCAGCACTCGTGCTATGAACAGTTCTCCCCTAGGAGCTGAGCTGAGACCACCAGCTTCTTTCATGTAAGCCACTGAATGGCCATGAGATGAGCATGTCCCAGCAGGCTATGCACCAGCCTCCTAGATGAGAAAAGGTCCACCAGGCCCCCACCTCCCCCTTCTTTGGCATCCTTCATGAGACACTGAAATAAGAATAATGGTGTGATAGTCATTTCAAATAAAGCTGATTCACAACAGGCAATAAAATGGGGGAGGGGGAGGCTGCATTAATTCCTTGCGAAATCCCTACTCAAGGAAGGACACAAGAAAGAAAACATCCCCCACAACCCCTACGTTGTCCAGCACACGCAAAACAACCAACTGGATCATGTTCAGTGGACCTGGACAAAGTGAGTCAGGAAGGTGAACTATCTACCCTCAGAACAAGGGGTGGTTTGAAAGAAAAGTGAGTCAGGAAGGTGAACTATCTACCCTCAGAACAAGGGGTGGTTTGAAAGAAAAGCCAGATCCTGAAATAAAACTGTCTCAATTTATAGACTGTGTGTTAAAAATTCCTGTTGTCTCAGCCAGGCGAGGCACTTATCTGAAGTTCTTTGCACTCTCACGGACCGTCTGTGACAACGTATCATCCAACAAAACTGGGGTCTCGCCAAGCTTGCAGCAGAAATTAATGATGTGCTATGACAAGGTGACAGATCGGTGCCCTAAGGACGGGATGGATGCTAGGCAGCAGCTCATAACTCTGGTTGCAGGCAGCTTGGGAAAGAGATCTGGCAAGAAATGCAGGGGTTTAGTAGTGAATTATCAGGTGTCTTAACAACCGGCCAGCATTTAACAGCTTTAAACAACAGACTGAGATACTGTATGTCATGCACAGAACCCCTCGTGTGCTAACAGGAGGCTGTGGCCCCAGGCGGGGAGGCTGGCTCCCAGTTGCAGTGTAGACATGCCCCAAGGCACTCAGTGCAGCGCCCTAAACTGACTGGGCTTGATGGAGAGGTGCTGTGGGCCTAAAGGGCCCACTGACTCCATTGTCCATAGGCATTGGGCTCCCCTCCTTCCAAGTTATGGAACCCAGAGATGGGAGCCCACCTCCTCCTGATTCTTCTCCCTTACATCACCACTACGCTGGTGTCACACCAGTGAGCTCAGTGGCACGCCTCATCCTGGTTTGCACTGGTGTAAATGTGTTTAGAATGGGCATAGCTCCATTAAAAACAGTGGGCCAGATCCAGTGCTATGCGTTGGGCATGAACCTAGGAGGCAAAGGACCTAGCTTCTCATCCTAGCTCTGATGCTGACTCACTTAGGGAAAGTCACTTAACCATTTGGTGCCTCAGTGTATTAGGGATATGAGATTTCGCCACCTTTGTGAAGTACTTCGAGAGCTTTGGATGAAAAAGAGCTAGATGCAAACTACTATGATTTGTAACTAAGGTTCATCTTTGGTAAACAAGGACTGAGCTGCTAAGAATTCATAATAAGGAGAAGTGCTGGTACCCAGCACTTGCCAGAAGAAGAACCAGGGACCATGCATGTTCTTGTTCCATTTGGGCACTGGAGTTTTTGTTCCTAGCTTCTTCATTTCTGTACATTGGTTTATCCTAAGGGCCTGATCCTCAGCTGGTGGCAGTGGGCATAGCTCCACTCCACTTACACCAGCTGAAGATCTGCCCCTGAATTGCATGTCATTCATTTGCCTAGATGCCTGCTCTGCTCATGTCATCATGAACCCGGGGCTAGATTCATAACAATGACTTAGCCACATAATGCCTAGGTATCCTGCTGTCCAGTGGAACCCTCAGCCCCACGTTATGCACCCAGGCTCCCCCTGGGCACAGTGAGGCACTGAAGAAAGGGACTCACAGAAGGCAGGATGCTGAGTAGGGAGCCACAAATGACAGGCAGTAGGAAATGTCAAAGAGGAGGTGGGAGGCAGCACGCATACAAGCCAGCCCATTGTAGCCACCGCCCTGTGTTAGTCACTCACTGGGGAGGCAGAAGACTCGGGTTTAAGTCCCTGAACTAAATCAGGGATTCAGACCTGGATATCCCACGCCCCAGATGAGTGCCCTCACCCGGACAGACATACTCCAGCCATCCCCCTACATGCCTGCTCCTGGCTGTGTGTGCAGGTGAGGTATGTTCTGAGCACCCCGACCAGGTCATGGCCCACAGACAAGATAAGTGGGGGAATGCCTAGTTTGATCATTTTTCCAGGGCTCAGGTGCGAACAAGGGCTCCCAGTAGTTTGGTGACAGCAGGACCTAGGCGGCTTTGTGCTTGCCCACCGGCAGAACTTTAAGCACCTAGGGCCTACAGCGTCAGCTGAGCGGTGGTTTGTAAATGTCAGTGACACCTAAATGTTGGCCTCAGGTGCCTTAAGAGGCAGTTAGGTGCCCACGTCCCTTTGTGAATCTAGCCCTTGGTCACCTTCCTCCTTCTCAATGAAGGATCCAATTTTGTGGCATCTGCCGTGTTAGTCACTTCCCCGCATGTGTGTTCTCTTTTCTAAGACACTGACGGATAGAGGCAGTGTGGTCTAGTGGACTGAGCATGAAGATGGGCACTCGTAAGTTCCTAGATTCAGCCAGAAGGGACCATTACGGCCATCGTGTCTGAGCTTCTGCCTGTCACAGACCAAAGAACTTCACCCAGTAAACTCTGCCCCAAGCCCATAACTTCTGGTTGAGCTAAATTCTAATTAAGTTAAATTGCAATCCCAGGTCTCCAAATGTCTTGCTGTGAAGCCTCAAGCGCATCACTTAGGCCTAGATCCCCAAGGTATTTAGACGCCTACCTCCTGTTAATTTCAGTGGGAGCTAGGCACTCAAATAGGTTTGAGGATCTAGGCCTTAGCCTCTCTGTGGCTCATATGTAGAATGCGGAGAGTAATACTATGCTTCCCTTGCGTCTTCTGAGAAGTGTGAGCATTAACTAGGTAATATTTCAAGTGCTTTGTAAATACAGAGCCTCACGCCTTTGCGTTGCACTGGTGGACTGAGCGCAGCACCAGACAGGTAAAGCATGAGGGTTGGGAGGTGTTAGATCCTGATACCCTGACTCACAGTGGATAGTCCATTATCCTGCTAGCAATCCCATTGATTTCAATGCAGAGTCATTTAGTACTCAGTGAGAGGAAGGGCATCAAGAAACTGGCCCTGTAGGAGCGCTATGATCAGAACTAAGGGGAACAGCTCTGTCCTTCATAGTGGCCTGGCTCTCGCCACACATCTCTGCCTTCTCTCCCCTTCGAGCCTTCCAGCTCCCTCATGCGCCTCATGCCATACATTGTCTCTGGCTTGCTCGCATGCCTGTAGCTGGCACTGTGTTATGATGTCACACACTAGTACATTTCCTGAAGGAAGCCTTTTCAGTGGTGACTGGCTGGCTCCCATTGTTCCTCATCCAGTCTTTTACTAACATGCTGCTCTTTCTCTGTGGCTAACTGCACCCAGTGATCCCATTGTACACAATGGCAGGTCTCCCGCTGGAGGTCATTAGGAGCAGAGTGTGGTGATGGGTAGCAGTTCAGTGAGTGCATATACCCATTGCTACCCCTACCCTCCTTATAGAATATTTTGTGGTGGGATGCTGTAGGAACTGAGAAGCAAGGATCGAGCTGTGACTCTGTCGGTCTCAATGCAGTCCCTGCTCTGCCCCTCACAAGGGCAGGCCAAAGATGAGCAGTGCAAACCAGAACCATCAGGCTGTCATCCAGACTCAGGCTACAAGCAGCCCTGTTGAAATCCACCCTTGAAACGTCTCCTGCTGCTGATCCAGCCGCTGCAGCTTCCTCTGGAAAAGACGGCTGCTTTGATGTCCACGGATGCAGCTTTTGATGTGGCTCCCGCTGCTTTCTCTGTTCTGCTAGGAAAGGCTGATGCGTGGGCATCTGCTGCTGTTGTGGCTTCTGCAGCTTTCTCTGGGCTATGCGAGCTCTTTCCCAGCCTCCACAGCTCACATGGCTGCCCCGTCCCATGAAAATCCAGGAGCCCCAACGAATTCCTCCGCGCGGAGCCCCCGCCCCCCCACGTTCTGCCAGCAGCACCAGGGCCGCAAAGGCAGAAGGTCACGTGACAGCGCTGAGGTGTGCAGAAGGCACAGGGCCGAGTGGGGTCCCCCGCTGCCATCAGCCAGGGGTGTGGGAGGGAGCAGAACCACAAGCTCAGCAATCCCAAAAGGCTGCTACGATAGGCCAGGTAACCAGGCCAGACAGACCGCGCTCTGGCAGACGGGGGTGCCGAAGCTGCACACCCGTCAGAGAGGGAAGTGGGGCCCTGGAGGGGTGAGGTATCATTGTTTATTCTCACCAGTTACATAGCGACGGACGTCTAAGCTCAGGGAAGCCCCGACGAGCTGACGCTGCACAAGAGAGCAGACAAGGCACGAGACAGGCGCTCGGGGAGGGCGTGGGGACGGTGGAGGGATTCCTGTCAGAGGCAGGTTTTCAGGAGGGCTTGGAAGGAGAAGGCGCTTAGTGGACGGGAAGCAGGAGAGGTTTAAGGGTGTGGGAGGGGCTGCACGACCACACCCTGCCAAAACGACGGAGAGTGAAGAACGCGGAGGGGAATGAGAGAGGCGCACAGAGAGCAAAAGGGGAAGCAGCGTGCAATGACAAAGGTAGAGGAGGTGGTGGTGACCTTTCTCCTCTCTGAAGGGTGGCTGAGCCACAGTCTGCCCCAAGAGGGTCCCGGGGTACCTAGGCTTGTCCCAGTGAGAGGAGGCTTCCACAGACAGGCAGCTAGCAGGACTGGGGATTCAGGTGCCGCGTGAGCAGCTTCTCGCCGCGCAGCAGACGGCAGCACTGAAAGCAGCTTCGAAACAGCACATGCACAGCCCTGTCCTGATCTGCAGCCGCCTCTCCCTGCCCTTCCCGCAACACCTGCTGCTGAGATGGAAAAGCCCAGGGCAAAGCCTGGCCTTTTGGGGTGACGTCAGCTCCCAGGACGTACATGGCCCTGTCAGCTCAGTAAGGAACCCTTACTGAGTTTCAGTGTATGGGCAAGGGGCCTACCCTAACAGAATGGAGCAAGGCAACCCACGCATCCCATGCAACAGTGTCTTGCTGGCCAAGGAAGATGTGAAGAAAGGCCACTACTACAGCAGACAATTTGCTTTAAAAGCCGATGAGGGTGGGAGATCATGGGGTATCATGATGACAACAAAGTAGTTTCAAATCTCAACAAATGTTTATTGGAAATGAATTTTCTCTTTGCTGGCAAACATTCCTTCCAGCTGTTGCTTACATTTACTTTGCCTTCTTAGCCACTGTCTTCTGAGAGCACGGACATCTCCATCCTGTAGCTCGCTTTATGCAGCAGCCTCTCCGTAGAGCAAGCTGGCATTCGAGACACCCAAAGATCCTTTCAATCCATGCACAGATTTGTCATGAGCCTCACATGTCCTCCATTCTGACATTCATTGGGTAGGTAGCTTTTCAAAAGGCAGCCTGAAACAGAAATCCATGTTGTTTACACGGAATCTCCACACTTCACCATGAGCCACCAGTCATCAAATATCAGGGGTTTATTACCCCTGCCTGCAAACTTTACTCGTGTGAGTAATCCTAGTAATTTCAATAGATTTACTCACATGAGTAAGGATCTGTATGATTGGGCCCTTAAACCCACAGTTAAATCAGACTTACCAAGTAGCTACTGCAGATAGGTGGCCAAGATCTGGCCAAGATCTGGTTTGGAAGATGGAAGCACCAGGGTATTTTGCTACAGCACTGGGGATAATATTCTTAGCACTCAATGCTAGCATATATTCAAGTCCACACTTAGAGAAACATTTCTTGTTCCAGTATAGTTCTTTAGTTTCTGATGCTGCAGTTGTTGAAAGAAGAACACAATTATTTCTAGACATTGGGAAACACCAGCAATGACAGAGACTTCTGCCTTGACATTCCTGTTCTCTTTGGCAGTGGCAGATGGCCCAGTATATCCTAATGCCTACAATATTGACACACAAAAGACAGGACTCATCTCTGCGGGTAGCGCATCAACCAGTGAGATATATTCTTGACTTACTTGGACTTTAACAGTCAGGAATTGGGACTGATTAGTTTAAAAATTTGAGATTTTCGAAGATTATCTGGAGATTTAGACACACAACTTGGAATATCTCAATCCAAAGCCACGTCTTAGCCAGCCAGGCAACCTAAAAATAGCCAATTGTGAAGGGAAATCTAGTGTATTTTGTCAGATTTAACCATTTTTTGACTGGCCAGCTACTGGTAGCTCAAGCCAACCTCAAACATTCGGTTTCTGAGGGTGTAGTGAAGTAAAGTTGACCGTTGGTTGTTTTAATTTATACATTTCAATTCTTTTAAATCTTTTCTCCCCTAAATTCATATCCAACACTGTGCTCATTCTGGTGTGTCTCTCCACATTTTAAGTGATCTACAAAGCATAACATCCCTTTTTAAATAATGCTTGTCCTCAAAGCTTTGTACTGATAGTCCCACAACACCCCTCTGAGACAGATGAATTGTGTCAGTAAGTGACTTGCTCCATGCTACACAGTGAGTCAGAGGCAGACCTGTGATTAGCCCCCCAAGAGTTCCTGGTGTCTAAGCCTATCTTTCATTCATTAGGCCACACAGTCTCTTCAAAATGTATTATTCACATATATGTAGCGCTTGAAATTCACAGCTAATTCTAAATCACGTTTTCCAGCACTGCGCATGGGGGTTTCCTGCAGGTTCTTGTTGGAATGCTAAGCAGAGGTGCTCAGTGATTCCATGGTAGGTCAGATCCGGGTGCATAAATACTGGATGTATGAAAACAATTCTGATGAGCTCCCACAATTACAAACACACACATCCAAATTGCGTACTCTTAATGACACACATTTTCCCTATCTACCCGATCTAGCTGAGTGCAAACACACCTCTGGAAATTAGAGCTGTGGCTGAGACACCCTTAGAGCAGCTGAAATGTTTTACGGCTGTATGGTTGTCATTGACAAAGCCCTGGCTGGGATGATTTAACTGGGAATTGGTCCTGCTTTGAGCAGGGGGTTGGACTAGATGACCTTCTGGGGTCCCTTCCAACCCTGATATTCTATGATTCTATGATTCTATGCTTGACCACAGGTTGGTACGTGTGTGTCTCTGAGAAGTTGCTGAGGCTAGAACAGGGTGTTGTTTTCAGCACTTGATGGAAATGGATATATATTTAGCAGATTGTTTGTAGACTAGGCATGGGTGTGAAATCTGGTAGGACATACGGTATAATGTCATTTTTTTTTTACATGGGCCAGTTTCTCAGCTGGACTGAATGGGCATAGTGCCACTGAAGTCAATAGTGCTATGCCAACAGACAACAGCCACAAATCTGGCCCAAGGACAGAAGATTTTCTCCAGTTGAGGATCTGGCCCAGTGTGTTAACGTAGCATTCATTAAATGAGAATAGAGGTAATATTCAAAGCAGAAGCTTGCAGATCTGGATGAAAAAAGCTGAATTAAGTTCTCTGGCTGTTCATAACTTGAAGCCAAAATATCACCCCTTCCCCCTCTACCCTTCATCTTTTTTCCCAGCTAGGAATCACATTTACATTACTATCTACACCAATACTTTGCATTTACACAGAAACTTTCATCCAAGGTGCTCAAAGTGCTTCATACTCAGTTAATTAAGCCCCTGAAGAACATCTTGGTGGTTGGGTATTATTAGCTTTAGATGGGTAAACTGAGGCACAAATAAATTAATCTGTGACTTGTCCCAATCAGTGGCACACAGAAACAGAACTCAGGAGTCCTGGATTCCAATCCACTGCTCAAAATAAGACCATTCTTCCTCCCTCATGTAGCCAATATAGTACATGTTCCAACATGTATTTTTAACCCTTTGTCACCTAATTACCACTGAAAAAAAAGTCAAGCAAAACAAATGCACTATTTTCCCAGCACGGATTTTATGGACCCTGGTCAAAAAATTGTTTGGCTTCATATAGACTGCCTGTGTAAGCCCCCTGCTGCTGGTCATCTATGCATATGGACCAGCTTGTGAATGGGCACCAACTCTTCCTAACACCTGGATATGACTGTTGGCAAGATAGGATGCAAGCGCTGGTGTTGAGAGTAGGATTCTGAGTTTCCCGGCTTGTGGTTGAGAATGTGCCATTGTTAGTTCACCGCTGGGTAGCTTTCATTTTATATGATCATGTCAGAGAACCCTGAGCGTAAGTTTCTGCACTCAAGGCCTGATCCAAAATCCATTGAGGGCAATGGAAAGACTCCCAATTGACTTCAATGGGCTTTAAGTGGCTTTATCGGAATGCCAGGTATGAGTGCTAATAACTCAGCCATCATGCTCTTGGCAGGAGCTCCTCTCCTCCTCCGCATGGGCCATGTTTCTGTGGCCTGGCTGACTGTGATCCGAACAGCAGCAAGGCGCAGAGAATCTTGCCCAGTAACCTCCTGCACGCAGGGGCACGGAGCAGGAGACCTCTGTTCAACACGGCACCGATTAGAAATAAAATCCAAACTACCTGCTTCGTTCACATGACTTCACTGTCCATCTTCATCTCTGCCAATGTTTAGCCCTCAGTTCATGCTTATGTGATTTTAGCAGCCATCTGAAGAGAGCCAGATTGCAGCCTCTCACTGTTATCTCTGCAATATGAAACTCAGCATGGCTCTCCCAATGTAAAACATTGGAAAAGGTGCTTCCTTCACTTACTCAGTTGTGCTTCTTAGCGAGAAAACAAGATCAAGAAGGTGGTATTCGTCTTCAGCATTTATTTATCATTGGGGGAAAAAAACCCTTTGAGCAAGCAAAGATCACAAGCACGTCACAATCAATTGGCTATACATTAATCTTTTTGTTTCATCATTCTCATACTAACAGCAAGAATGAAGTAGCACCAAGAGGTGGTGTGCTCAACACATTACAGAGACAATTTGTGATATGCAACCAAAGCCAGGCCACAAAATAGTAATTAGACACTTCCTAACTGCCTCGAAAAGGCAAGAGTACATGGGAGTCATGTATTTACACCAGAAACATTGCAGATGAGGAAGCGGATGATGGATTTGCAAAGCAGTCAGAAAAAGAAGCCTGTTGGCATTTAGCACCATCTTGCAAAAGGGAGTGACAGCACAATAAGAAGACATAGTGAAAATAAGAAAGCAGGTGGTCAAAACCATAGCAATTCTCACAAGGATAAAGCAAGCACTTTTTAACCAGGAAAGCAAAACATATGATAAGTTGGTAATGAAGTATAACTGCCTTTGTGGCAGTTGGAAACCCAAAATCAGAGAATAAATTCTTGCCAAATTAAAGCCACAAGCTTAGCATCCAAAGTGGACTTGAATGAGCAAAGATTTCATCTCCTTTCTGATCAATGTTAAATTCACTCTGTGGATATTATGTCGGAGCAATGAGAAAGCAGGTGGAGGGCTATACACTGTCCTGAATCCAGGCACACAGCTGACATTGGTAGGAGTTCCATCACAAACTAAGGCAAGATGAGGCCCCTAGGACCAAATTCTGTGCTGAGACATGCCGCACGTAACCCAGCTGACATCAGTGGGCTAGCATGGAGTGCAACTCAACGAAGAGTTTGACCTTAAGACCTGATTTTATTATATCTCCTAATACTAATCCCCGGGCCAAACTATGCACTTCAATGCATGCCTGGGGCCCTCAATAGTGTGCACATATAGGGACAAAATTGGGCCTATCCAAGGGACTTACTGCTAAATCTCTTAGGGCCCCATTTTAGTCCCATTAACTTCCAGTGGACTTGGCACTTAGTGACGCATTAATATGGATGCTAATGGGCAAAAATGAACGATCCTCTGCAATGAATGGATACAGTCTCTCTCCTGTGTGAGGGAGCCAGTGTTTCTGGCTATTGTAAACTACTTTCACGCTTTAACTGCTCTAACGCTTCATCATCTTAACTGTTGCTATCCTCTACCTGAGATAAGGAGGTATGTTATGGAGGCCATGTCTACATTAGCACGTACATCAGCAAAGTCTTGTCGCTCAGGGGCGTGAAAAAAACACCTCCTGGAGCGACACAAGTTTTGCTGGCATAAGTGGCAAGACATTCTCCCACCGACATGACTACTGCCACTCGTTGAGCTGGTTTTATTGTGGCGACAGGAGAGCTCTTTCCTATTGGCATCCTGCAGCTACACAAGCGTTGTGACAGCAGCACGGCTGCATGGGTACAGCGGTGGCCCTGTCAGCTTGTCAGCGTAGGCACGGCCAGAGAAGTGTAACGGTGAAGGGAGGCATCCGTCAACAGGTCAAGCGTCACAGAGTCTTTGAGGCTCAGCTCTCTCCGAAAAGTTAACAAACATCCATTTTGATGCAAGGAACATGCGTTATCTTTCATGAGTTCAATGAAACCCTTTGCTGAGCTACTCTGCACTCGCAGACAGAACTGAGGTTTGCAGTTGCGCAACATCCATTCAATTTCTGAGCACTCGGAATAGTGATGACCATTATAGACAGTTCAGTGAGGTTCTCCATGAAGCATGCATGTCAAAAATGCATTACATTCGCAAACAGTTCCACAGTTTTACTTCCTGGAGGATTTCCCTGGTTTCCTCCTAAATATTGGAGGTATATGTATGTATATATATATTTTTTTTCCACATAAACATCCTGGTTAGTTCATACTACACAGTTCTAACACAGCTAAACTTGGAAATACACCACTGAATTCAGAACATTACACTTATTTATACTCAAAAGCTTTAGGCTGTTAGCACAAGGCAAACAGGACACATTACACAACACACTAAACTTTGCATGTATTCATTACTCGGGCCAACAAAGTTTGCTATTCCCATAGCATAGAACTTCCTTAATCTTTAGAAACCTTCTCTTACCCTTCCATTGTGGCACCCCTTTTAATTTTTCAGACATACCAAATGACAAACATTTAGATTCTGAAAACTGAAATCGCCACCTCCGGAAAAACAAACAAACCCTTGCAAGTATTTAACTGAAATCTAATATAATCTAGAAGCAAGATAGTCCTTTTTCCAATACCACTACAGCAATATGATCCTGGAGCTCTCACCTAACGTCATCCCAAGTTGCTTTTGCCTAGTGAAATTTGCAACTTGGATTGAGCTATAACAAAAAGGATTAACCAAGGCCAAACAGGAATGATTCCTACAGCTGCTCTGGGGGTTTATTACCCAGGTGGTTCAACATCTCCGTTTTGTTAAGCTAAAGCAATCCTGCAAGGTACTTAGCTCTCTTAGCTCCTGCTGAATCTGTGAACCGAATGCTGAGATCAGCACTCTGGGCCAGACTCGCAGCTGGTGTAAATCAATATAGTTCCATCGATTTCAACAGAGCAATGCAATTGATACCAGCTGGGAAACAGGCCTTTGTTTACTGAGTCAGACTGACATTGGTGGGAATTTACCAGAGTAAGGACACAATAAACACTGAGTTGAGAGCTTGAGGATTTGGCCAAGTTGGAGGTTAGGGCTCCCAATAACTGAGTCATGGCTCCAATCGCACAATTATGAGCAACCATGACTTAACGTGCAGGTATATTTAAAACTATTGTGCTTGTGACAGTTTCCTAGCACTGTGTATGAAAATGCAATCAGAGCTAACAATGGTGACTTGCTCCATGCTACCCATAAAGAAGCCATGTCTGCAAATTGAATCCATTTCTGAAACCTCCTCCTACTCCTGTTGCACACAATATCCATCTGCATCTGAAAAACAAAGGAATCAGACCAAGATCCAAAACAAATCGGAAATCATAAAAAAGAAGCAGATCCTGGAAAATGACAGGGAGGAACAACCTGCAGAGTCTGACTTGAAGCCCATTCAGGAAATCTTTGCAACCAGCTGGACTCTCTCTGTGCCTTACTTCACTTTCCATTCTGCTGCAACACAGGGCCAGATCCTGAGCTGGTGTAAATGGGCATGGCCCATCTATACCAGCTGAAGATCTAGCCCAAAATCTTTCCTTACAAGGGATCTGAGCCTTCATCACTTCCTTGGGCCAAATGCCCATTGATGTCTCTGAGAACAATTCTGCTCTTAGTCCCAGTAGTGTGAGTCTGGAGTGACTCCACTGAGTTATGCCAGGTTTGCAGGGCCTGATCCTGCAAGATATTGAGCACCTCTCCTGTACTGTTGATGCCAATGGGAGAAGACAAAGCTCAGCACCTCCAAAGGACACTCAGCCTCATGAGATCAGCTCCTGGGAACAGAACTGAGCCCATTCCCTGCACCAGTGGAACAAATGGCAGCTTTACACCATCAAAGCACTGGAGGATCAGGCCCAAGGAAAGAGACAAGCCTTTTAATACATTCGCAGCACACAATTAATTGAAAACCTTTGTAATCCTACAATCCTCTGTGCATTCCACCCTCCTCATTCTCTCCCCATCATTCTGTGTAGATCTGTGTCGTACAGGCAAAGCCAAAAACCTGACCTCTGAAATGAGGATTCCTAATCCTCCTTGGAAATAAAACATAAAAGCTTCTAATACAATCAGAACAAAAGCAGATTAGAAGCCTCTAATTAATTTTGTGGCCTTTATTTAATAAAAGAAAAAAAAAGAGAGAAAAGTGCAGTGAAATTTACTCTTTAGCCTCAGCCAATTTATTGTTCATCTCTTTACTTTTCTCCTTGTCCTCTGGCTTTGTCCCACTGGAGCTCTCAGCACTCTTTTTCTTGGCAGCCCGGCCAGATGCAATCTGCTTGTCTTTGGCCTTTTTCAGTAGTTTATGGCTCGTCGTTGT
The DNA here is from genome assembly GCF_965140285.1 of Lepidochelys kempii. Lineage (NCBI taxonomy): Eukaryota > Metazoa > Chordata > Testudines > Cheloniidae > Lepidochelys > Lepidochelys kempii. The sequence continues at coordinate 14,757,227 of NC_136380.1, forward strand.
CTTTTTTGGTTTGGAAGGCTGAACACTACGCTTCTCCACCTGGATGGACGTAACATACAAACCGCCAACACAGAAACACACAGGAAAAGGTAGAAAAATAGGATTTAGAGAGAGACATCATCAAAGAGATGGCAATTTGTATTTATTTATGTTTCGCATTTAAGAGCTTGTCTACACGGAGACTTTGATTTACACCCCAGTTTGCCACGCACTAAGCCTAGTCTACACTGTGGGGAGAGGGAGAGAATCGATCTAAGTTACACAACTTCAGCTACGTGACTAACGTAGCTGAAGTCAACCTACTTAGATCTACTTACCGTGGTGTCTTCACTGCGGTAAGTTGACTGCTGACACTCTCCTGTGGACTCCGCCTGTGCCTCTTGCCTCGGTGGAGTACCGGAGTTGATGGGAGAGTGCTCAGTGGTCAATTTATCGCGTCTAGACTCGACGCGATAAATCGACCCCCCGCTGGATCGATCGCTGCCCATCGATCCAGCGGGTAATGTAGACAAGCCCTAAGTCTCTGTGTAGGCAAGCCCTAAGTCAAGTGTTGGGGCTAATGCTATTTAAGTACAAAGCGCCAGACCGTCCTGCACAAGGTATATTGACATATTGGCACTGAAGTAAATGAAGCTACGCTGATTAAAGCCAGCTGAATGTGTGGCCTGACTCTGAGCTCTCTAAGGAGTTCTACTCATTAGGAGACGTCATTCAGGGCCTTATTGTATTTGTTTAAGGATGCCGTCCAAGGTCTCATTCTAACGTCTCCATAATGCATGTGGCTATCGGGACACCACTGAGGAAAACAGCTGTCAGCGTTCAGCAACCTTGTGAACAATGGCTGCTAGGGTCAGCTTAGCAAAAGGGGCTTTTTGATGTGATATGTTGGACTCCCCAGGTTTTGAGTAAACACAGAAGGATGCAGGGATACTGGTCAGTCACTGGAGGCAGGGGGCACATTTTGTCACCCCCTTGACTGGCTGATTTGGGGAGTGGCCTTTGCAATCTCATTAGGCGTGGCCTTTCTTTGGGATCAGACAAGGGAAACGATGGCCCAGAACAAAGGGGAGGGGAAGAATCACAGGATCCTCTGTTGGATGCTTTATAAGTTCCATTGTTTGGGGGGCTGCCGACGCGGGGTGGCGGGGTGGGCGTGCTCCTTGTTCCGCTCCTTTCTCAGGTTGATACAATGGAGGAAAAACACAATGGGATGCCTGGGGCTCATCTACTGCCAAAAGAAACAGCAGCACCAAGCGTGGACTTGGAATGATATCAGGGGAAGGTGCGAAGCAAAACCCTGGATCCAGCCCATTCTCTCTCCCAGACTTGGGGAGGTGGGGTGGGGTTCAGAATCCCACTGGAAGCAGAATTTCCCATCTGACCCCGTCTCTCTTTATATCGGGACCAAACAACACCTTGAAGAACTGCACAACCCCAAACTCTGGGATGAAGGAAAAAATCCAGACCCAAAATTGTACAGATCGGATCCATTTAAAGACCCATCCGTGGTTGCTGTAAATCAGTGTAACTCCACTGAAGTCAATGGAGCTACCTCCATTTACACCAACGGAGGATCTGGCCCTTAGCATGTTACTGGGGTGAAAGACAAGAAGGTAACGCATTTGTAGCTTTGTGTTTACCAAGTAATAATAGTCTACATTAGAGATCAGGGAAATGCGAACACAAAGAGATTGTCCTGGGGCCAGATTTTGCACCTGTTGTAATCCAGCATCCCACCTCTGACTTCAGTGCAGTTATATTGATCTACACCAGCTAAGGATTCAGCCCCACACCTCTTACTGGGGTGTCAGAGAACGAGTCCTAATAGGGTCCCCTATTGAATAAGAAATGAATAAGCCATGGGAAGTGGAATGAAACTAAGCAGTGCTGTGAAGTCTTCATAGCTATGCCCTGCTGCAGACACGTGCTGGCCCTTGTCCCCTTACACTGTATTTCTCACCTTTGAAGATTCTTGGAAGGGCTCACTGTACAGGCTGCGTATCCTCCTGCGATCGATGAATTTGTTATCAGCTTGTACAGGCTTGCTGGGCTCCCCCTTGAATTGAGAGCTGTAACTGGTTTCGTGGCTCACTTTCTCGTCCGGGGGCTTGTATTGGGGCTTAGCTTTTATAAGCTTGACTCTGTTGACATCTACCCAAGGTCTGAATTCATTTCTAGGGTTCAAAAAAACACAAACAGGAGGCAGAAATTAAAACAACGGCAACATGGGTGGCTTGTGAAAACTAAACCAACCTTTCTTAGCAGACATCTCATTAGATGGCCCTTCCCCTTCTGTATATTTTGCATTCTGAAAACCCTATGCCATAGACATATGGGGCCAGATTTGACAGAACTCAGCATCCAACAGCTCCCGTTGGGCTTGATCCATTGCCCATTGCCAAAACTCCTACTCGGATCTGGCCTATTGAAACAAAAGTCGTTGCTGGGAGGCTGAAAATCTCACCACTTAATTTAGGTGTGTAAATAGCTGGGCCTTTAAAAATCTGGTCCCAGATGTGGGTGCTGAGCCCTTTTGAAAGTCTGGCCTGGCCTCAGTGCCTCTTAAACCTATATTGCTTCACCTATGCTCTGGAAAGCCCAAGGAGAGATTCCAGACTCTTGTATGCATTTATTCTTATGATGAAAATTTATATGTAAAGAGAGAGGAATGTGCAGGGTTACTGGATGTCACAGTAAACGTTTGGTTTCCCATCTCAGCACACGAGCTTTGTTATCAGCGAGTTTACCTGTAAGAGAACCAGCTAGGTGAGTGTCAAATGTAAAGAATCCAGTGTTTTCTACAATCACCACTCATCTAGGGATTGTATTGCGCCATTTGTACTATTTTGCACCACAACGTATACATTAAAGCCCTGGTTTAGCACATCCCTTTGACTGCACATCTGTCAATTATGTAAGGGTTTTTTAGGATTCGCCCAGATTGCAATAAGAACGGGAGGACTTGTGGCACCTTAGAGACTAACCAATTTATTTGAGCGTGAGCTTTCGTGAGCTACAGCTCACTTCATCGTTTGTTAGTCTCTAAGGTGCCACAAGTACTCCCAGATTGCAATGTGTACCAGCACTGGTAGCTACATCTCTGCTTCTCCTCTTCATTAGCCCCTGAAGGCAAACACTAGAGCTAGTGGAAAATTTCCAATCAAAACTTTTACTGGTGGGGAAATGGCTTTTTGGTCAATCAGAAATTTTTTAAAGACTCCATTTCTGTTTAAAATTTTCACGGATTTTGGGAGAAAAAAAGCAAACAAAAATTGTTTTGTTTTCACCAACCAAAACAACCCAACTTTTTCCACTAAAAAAAAATCCACAACCTGGAAAAATTTCAAACAAACTGTTGACAAAAAATTTTTTTTCACCAAAATTGTATTCAGGGAAAAAGGAGAAGCATTTCCTGACCAGCTGCATGAAACACAAAATCGGAATCCCATGCTACGACATTTCCTTACCTACAGATGAAATTCACTTTTGCTCAGGGAGCCAGCACAAGATCTGTGCATCAGTTATGTCCTAAGGGTTCAAGTAGGTGATGCGTTAACCCTCTGCACGGGGTGAATTTCATCCATATAGCACAGCACTTGTCTGTTTTTACAACGCTTGAAGGAAATTAAGCGCTGCATGCATGCATTTCTATCCCTCCTGCTGTGGCTGCAAGGTCTCTGTGGGTGCTATGACCCATCTTTGACTCTGGTAAAAGCTCCCAGTTATTAGTCATTTAAATTTTAACAATACCTTTCACTTGAGGACCCATTTGGTCTTGTATTTACAAGCCTCTTGCTTCTGCTTCCTCACAGAATGTTCCTCTCTCTGCTTTCTTGCCTCTTCTCTCTGCCCATCTAGCCTTTGAACTTTTTACCTTTACTTAAAAAGAAAAGGAGTACTTGTGGCACCTTAGAGACTAACCAATTTATTTGAGCATGAGCTTTCGTGAGCTACAGCTCACTTCATCGGATGCATACCGTGGAAACTGCAGCAGACTTTATATACACACAGAGAATATGAAACAATACCTCCTCCCAGCCCACTGTCCTGCTGGTAATAGCTTATCTAAAGTGATCATCAGGTTGGGCCATTTCCAGCACAAATCCAGGTTTTCTCACCCTCCACCCCCCCCACACAAATTCACTCTCCTGCTGGTGATAGCCCATCCAAAGTGACAACTCTTTACACAATGTGCATGATAATCAAGTTGGGCCATTTCCTGCACAAATCCAGGTTCAGTTTGGATGAGCTATTACCAGCAGGAGAGTGAGTTTGTGTGTGTATGGGGGTGGGGTGTGTGTGAGAAAACCTGGATTTGTGCTGGAAATGGCCCACCTTGATTATCATGCACATTGTAGGGAGAATGGTCACTTTGGATGAGCTATTGCCAGCAGGATAGTGAGTTTGTGTGTGTGGTTTTTGGGAGGGGGGTGAGGGGGTGAGAGAACCTGGATTTGTGCAGGAAATGGCCCAACTTGATTATCATGCACATTGTGTAAAGAGTTGTTACTTTGGATGGGCTATCACCAGCAGGAGAGTGAATTTGTGTGGGGGGGGTGGAGGGTGAGAAAACCTGGATTTGTGCTGGAAATGGCCCAACCTGATGATCACTTTAGATAAGCTATTACCAGCAGGACAGTGGGGTGGGAGGAGGTATTGTTTCATATTCTCTGTGTGTATATAAAGTCTGCTGCAGTTTCCACGGTATGCATCCGATGAAGTGAGCTGTAGCTCACGAAAGCTCATGCTCAAATAAATTGGTTAGTCTCTAAGGTGCCACAAGTACTCCTTTTCTTTTTGCGAATACAGACTAACACGGCTGTTACTCTGTTACCTTTACTTAGTCACTGTTGGTGAAAGAGCCTTCTCCTCTGCAACTCCTACCAGTTGGAACAGCCTCCTTGTATCTCTACACCACCTCAACTCCCTATTTTATGGCAGATCTCAGCTAAAAACATTTATTTCCTTTGCCTCTACTTCTTCCTTTCTCTCCCGCTCTGTAATTATTTAATCCTTTAATTGTCTGGTGGATTAACTATGCCGACTGGAGAAGCTCTCTCCCATCGGCTTAGAGTGTCTTCCTGATAACCCTCTGCAGAGGTGTTAATTACCCACTTCATTTTAAGTGGTCTCCTACAGCATGTGTGAACCCCTTATGCTTAACAACCTGTCCTACTTTGTATTTATCTTCTCCACACCCGATGCAGTGCTCTGTGTAGCTCAAAAGCTTGTCCCTCCCACCAAAAGATGTGACCCACCTACTTTGTCTCCTGGGACCAACATGGCTCTAACAACTCTGCAAACTAGCTAGCAGTGTCAAAACATAAAGTGTAACAAGGTGTAAGCCTATTTGTGGCCAGCACTGAACAAATTAAAATGAAGCTCTTATTCAATAGCGTTTGTATGCCCAAGAGATGCTGCTTTCAAACAAAAATGGAGGCTTTGTTCAGAACAATACGCCCCCTTGTGGTATACTCTGGATGCATGGCATCTTTGTTGTGCTGTGTCAGCTGATCCTGGAACAATGAAACAGATTCAGCCTGGCAGCAAGTGGTTGTGACGCTGAATGCTCCTCCATTACTATTTAATATTTGCATTGCCCCAGAAGGCTGTGAGGCACCTTGCAAACAGGTAGGAGCACAAGATTCCTGTCCTGAGGAACTGACAGTCCAACAGCATGATGGAACCTGTGTTATGCTTCCACACAGAGGAGACAAAGGCATAAGATGTCTCCTCGCTTCTCAGCACCAGCTGCATGTATGGCTGGAGTGAGAAAACGGCCTCCACAAAGCTGCTACTCCACCCCCAGTACAGGGGGCTGGAAACTGGACAAGCAGGTCTGGGAAGTTGTCGGATCCTTGACTCCACCCCCTCTCCCACATGAACCGGCAGTATGGTAAAGTGCTGGTGCAGAGGACTTGCCCCTTGGACCACATGGGAGAGAGGAAGCAGGCTAATCATCACACATGGCCCCTTATACAGGGCTTGTGGCAAAGCCACCTCCTAGCCCCAAACAGGCAATATGAAAGAAAGGCTGGGCGTGGACTGCAGCAGTGAGCATGTGCAAGAGAGAATGGGCACGGTAAGCACAGCCTCGGTTAGCCCACCAGGTTTTGTTTCAGATTTTTTCCCTCCTTTAATTTTGCTGAGTTTGTTTTTAAGGAGGTATTTCTTTCGGTGAAAGGCAGGCAGGAGGCTGCCAAGGAGCTCGCTCCTGATTCGCCATCCAGCCCCAGGCACAGGTGAGGAAGATCTGAAAAGAACTAACTGAAAATCACTGAACTCCCCAGTATAAAAGCCGTGCCTGTGGAATTCAGTGACTACTAACGGGTCAAATCCCACACTCCAGCCTCCAGCAAAACTCCCACTGCCGTTAACAGGCGTTTGACCAAGTAAGGACTGACCCAAAATATGCAACTGAGGACAACGATTAGCATGTCATTGTATGAAATCATACAGTACCTCTGACCCTGGGTAATATTCCACAGAGTGGTTAGTGAGCTATCTGACTTGACTCAGGCCCGGCGTATCCTATAGTCAACATCCATGAGAGTCAATGGCAGTCTTTTTTTACTGTCTTCAATGAGCTTTGGGTGAGGCCCCCATTCTGCATCCGATGAAGTGAGCTGTAGCTCATGAAAGCTTATGCTCAAATAAATTGGTTAGTCTCTAAGGTGCCACAAGTACTCCTTTTCATTCTGCAGGGAGACTCTACTGTTGGCCAGCTGGATTCATAGTGGTTCTTTTCACTCATATGTCAGATTTGATTCCCCCTCGGTCCAGGAGGGTTAATGGAGACTGCAGGTGAAGATGAAGCAAATAACCCACACGCACACACCTGTGAGATACTGGCTGAACCGGAGCTTAGCTCTGTGGCTGGCAACCACCTGAGGAGATGCTCACTGAAAGTCAGGTAGGCATTGATTTCTCCCATCTCCGTCAGGTTTTGAAGCCAGCGCCTACAGGGGTCAGGTTTAACTGGTTCAGAGAGTGATACCATTTCAAGCTACAACCCACACGTCTTTCAGACAGGTTTATGTTTGCTCACAATGAGCTTAGGATGTCCAATTAATTCTGCACCCAAAGGGAGAGATCTTACTATCAGTTACGCTAGTGTTAATCTGGAGTGACTCCACTGACATGCATGGAGTCAGCATCTCCTAGATTTACATCAGTGTAACTGAGATGAGAACCTGGTGTTCCTTGGCTTTGATCACTTCAAACGTACCTGGAAGCAGATGCTACAAATGGAGCCTGCACATGTAACCCCTGGTTCATCGAATGTTACGGGTTTCCTCCCAGTGGCTGGTCCACAGGAGATAGGAGTCTGCTACAGCTAGCAGTGAAAGGAGTTCCTCCTTGGGTATGTCTAAACAGCAGCTGGAAGTGGGATTCCCAGCTTGAGCAGACACACATGGGCTAGCTCTGCTTGAGCTAGCCCCTAAGAGTAGCAGCATAGCCCTGGCATGTTGGGTGGCGGCTTGGGTGCGCCGCCCAAGTACAAGGCCATCCAAATCGCTGGGTGCGTCCTCGGGAGGCCTAGCCCGAGCTGCCATCTAGGATACGTATTTGTACCTGAGCTCGGGCTCACACCTCCCAGTCGCTGGGGAGACATACCCCTTCAGGCTCAGTGCTAAATGCCCCTGCTCTTAGTACGTCCCATTTTCGGTCCCTGGTGATTACTGTCATTGTACACCCTGTGCATAGTTCCAATCTATCCACTTTCTAGGGCTTCCCAACAGCATCTCCTCTATGCCAGCCCATGGTTCTCTCTGCTCTCGAGGCACACTTCAATTTCCCTTATACTCTGGTTGACGCTAACAACATCCATCTGCCAGCATGAATCAACAGTGTTTATTCTGCATCTTTATGCAGAGTGGTAAAAAGGTCTTTACACGGGGTTCCACCCTTGGTCTTAGCCTGGCTTAAGAGAGGAGCCCTGAATTCATATGCAAGGGCCTAGAAACTGTGACCCTGTTACAAACCTTTGCCCCAAAAATGTCAGCTTTGAGCAGACTCAGCCGATCTGTAAGTATACTCACTCCACCAGAGTTTGAGCAATAGAAACTGGATGTCACGTTATCCACTTTGTGTTGGGGAGTTAGAAAAATATTTTCATGACTACACAACAATGCACAAAATTATTTTTAGCAAAGATTTAGAACCTGGAATACGTTGGTTGTATTTGCTACCCACTCCTGCGTTCTACCTACCAGTAAACTGTTACTGTGTTTTTAAGTTCCAGACTGATGAAGGAAGGCTATGACACAATGAAGCCCTATTACTTATCACCTCGGCTTAGAAAACAGTGAACAGGATAGAATCCCTGTCTCCTATTCTATCCACCCAAAAATACATCGTCCAGATTCCTTCCTTATTGTGATCAGGCACTGTAGGGCAACCAGATTCTAACACTGAATTTACTTGGACAGTGGTGTTTGGGCTGCTAAGGTACCAAAGTGGTGGAACATATTTAGGAGCCCAGATGCTCAAATAAGATGATGGGAGCTGTACACAAAGAGATAGATAGATTGATAAATCACTTATTAAGAAAAACATTTTGGTTAGGATAATATTAAGTGGCACTAGTCTGTTACTAAAAGGAAACTGCTTCTCATAGGTTAAATGCTACTGATAAAATTAGAGGAAAGGTGTGCAGCAGGGGACATAATAAATCAAAGCAGAAATTAAACCCAAATATGAGCATGCGCTGATAAAATGAGCATTCCCTTCGCTTCCATCACATCCACTTCTGCCTTGGCTCCAGGTTAAAAAGAAAGCACCTTCAATTATCTCCTTTTAACATGGAAACTGAAGTACATTTCCTGTCAGTCCGAGACAAACTCTGATGGCTGCAGACTGCACTAGTGCAGCATGTTTGGCAACTCCATTAGTGCAAATTTAAGAACCCTTTGCAAAATCCACTTAGCACGAACTAGGTGTGATAAATGTTTCTTCAGAAAAGTCTGGCCGGCACAAATTAAGGGCTACATCCTGCTGCTCGTACTCATGGAGAGTAGCTCCTTACTATTTGAGTAGCCCCATTCAGCTCAGTGCAACTAGTTGAGAAGCAAAGGACTACTCTATGTGAGTAAGGGTGGCAGAATCTGGCCCTAGACTCCTGATTTTACACATCAGATAAATTACAGAGGACAACACCACACTCATCTTAAAACGAGGGGACATAATGAAAGCATTTAAAATAATGAATGTAGAGAAGGTAGATTGGGAACTTCTGTTCTCCCATAACACATGGCAAGCAAACATTCAATTAAATTCAGTGGTGGGAAATGCAAAACCCATGATAAGAAATACGTTTTCACTCAACATGTGATTGAACCTCTGGAACTTTCTGCCACAAGAAGTCACCGAGGCCAAGGACTTAACAGAAAGGGACTGAACATTTATATGGACATCAAGAATGTCCAGAGTTGTTATAATTAATGACAACAATAATTTTGGAAGGGATAATAAACTTCATGCTGCATTGTGTGCTTTGGGTCTTAGCTAATCTCTAACTAGAGACCAGGATGAGAGCTATGTGTAGGAGGCAGATTACCCCACAACTCCCCACTGTCGGGTTCTTGCACCTTCCTCTGGTCATCTGGTGGCCGCCACTGTCAGAGACTGGATAGGATGGACCACAGGTCTGATCCAATTGGGTGATCCTACTCACACAAATCCAGTAGGACTGCTCAGGTGGGTCAGATAAGAGCTTTAGGACCAAAATGTGGTTAAGCTCAACTCTAGTGGCAAACATCCCATGGACATTAATGGCAAAAAAACAGGCCCCCGCGCATGCCTGCAAGCCAGTACGTGATCTGTTTATGTTAAAAATAAAGACCCCCTGGACTGTAGGTTATTACAAGATCAAATTTCTACATGCAGCCATACAAACGTCACAGATAATTTTTTAAATTGTACTATTGTTATTCGTATTACTTGGAGAAGCAGTTGGTTCAGGGAGTTCGTAATGAATTATGGAGCCTTTCGCCCTTCAGTCATTGATGGGAATGCAGTCCAGGTCAGTACTGACTAGAGTTGGGCAATTTTTTTCAGTGAATAGTGTATTCACCAAAAACCACTATTTGTGAATTTGGAACAAGTTTTGGCTCCCCAAAAATTGGAAAAAAATTTCAGAAAAGTTGACACTGTTCCTTTCAGCCACTTAGAAACAAAATGTTTTGATTTTTCATTTCAAAATGGCATTTCATTTTAAAAAATTAGCTAATTTAAAAAGTGGAAAAACACCCCAAAATGACCCAAAACAAAATGAAGAAACCCCCCCAAATTAGTTTTGGGTTGAACAAAATGTTTTGTTTGACCTGTAATGATTTTTTTTTCCTTTTTTTTTTCCTTTTGGTGAGAAAAAAAAGATTTCAGTTTTGGTTCGAATGGAGCTCAATTATTTTTCAGATGTTGCGGTTTGGCCCATGAACCTAAAAATCAATTATTTGCTCAGATCTATAATTTACTGACCCAAAATGACAGGTTTCAGAGTAGCAGCCGTGTTACTCTGTATCCGCAAAAAGAAAAGGAGTACTTGTGGCACCTTAGAGAGTAACACATTTATTTGAGCATAAGCTTTCGTGAGCTACAGCTCACTTCATCGGATGATCTGATGAAGTGAGCAGTAGCTCACGAAAGCTTATGCTCAAATAAATTTGTTACTCTCTAAGGTGCCACAAGTACTCCTTTTCTTTTGACCCAAAATGGTTCCCTTATATGGACAACATACCCCCATATCTCTATGTCTGTACTTTGACCGGTTAAACTTTTACCCCCAATCGGGGAGATTGCAGATTATGTATTCCTTACGCCACCCGTTCCTAAACCGAATTTCACACCCCTTGATAATCTGTACCTTATTCCCTGATAACCAGAAACTTCTATGCTTGAACTCTGTACCGTTTTCTTTTTATTTCAACATTATCTTAATAAAATTATTAAATTCTTGGTCATCTGTGTGAAATGGGGCTGGTGGCCTAGACAGAAGTTAGATAGTACGGGATCATTAGCTAGGCCAGTTCATATCCCTGCCCCAGGGAGAATTGATCCCTACTGGGCATTTTCTAAAGTGCTTTGTCTCAATCCAGCTCCTAATGGACAAGAGCCCAGATCACAAAACCACCAGAAGAGCCAGTACTAATTGACACCAATGTTGGCCAGCTCAGCAGAAAGGCCTAGTTGCAAATGAACTATGGAGTTCCAACTATCTATCCACTTGTATCAATGGCCTTAAGGACCAATGGCATAAAGATATTGGGGCCTACGGTTCAACACACCTAGCCCTCCAAGCATAACAATGGATTAAACCCCAAGAGGAGGTGCTGAGCTCCTGAAACTCTTGCACCAAAGGAATTGCAGGAGCTTGGCAACTTTCAGGATTCCCAGTGACTGGGAAGATCCCATATGAGCGTGAGAGGGAAGCTGAAATACCCAGTAACAGCTGATCCGTCAAGGGAAAGGGACACTGTTATCAACTTCGCCACAGTCACTGGTGCAACCCCTGCTTACAGTTACACCTATGTAAAAAGCTCAGTAGCTCTGTTCAAGTTCATGGAGAAACTGCAGACTGAAGGCCTGCTCCAACCTCATCAGAAGTGAATGGAAGTCTTTCCCCTTGGCTTCACTGAGATTTGGCTCAGGTCCATCTGCCAGCAGGGCTGAGAGCAGAATTTGAACTGCACAAAATATCTGCAGTATCATGGTATGAATGTATCAGTTATGTACAAATATCCTGAATCAGTTTGATGTATTCATGTGTGAGTGGGAAACAAAAATCAAACAGAGGAGCAATCATCAAGGGGAAATAAAACCTATGGATATGCCTCGCTAGGTCTTACCCTGCGCTGAACTCAAACACGAGAGGGGGAAAGAGTCTGTAGGGATCCTCGCTCACTGCGCAAGAGGCATGAGTTCAAAAAGGCTGTAAGAGGGACCAGGCTAACATGCTATCCATGTACCATATCCTCCACAGGATGTGGTCAATTCAGCTAGGAGGAGTCAATCCTTCCACCTGGTTATGAAGGATGCTAGAGTCAGTAGCTCAAGACAGCACTAGAATGAGGACCCCAAGTTAATGTGCCAGCCATGCATCGTGGCCCCCATACAGCGCAACACAGAAGTTGCATCTGCTCTTATCCCTGCTCCACTGCAAACAACACGGTGCAGAAGAGTGACATCAGAAATACTCTAGAGAATCTCAGAAAACCAGCACGGTAAGATAGCAATGCACCCTTGAGGGCAAATCTAACCACAATCTAGCCCTACTTGATTAACAGATTTGCCATGCGCCCATGCTTCAGGATCTGCAGGAGCAACAGGGGGAGTAGTTCCAGAACTGAGGGCCTTCCACTGAGAACGGCCACACATCATGTTCAGACCCAGTTGATCTCAATTTCTGCAATGGTGCCTTGGGAGGAGAGTCGGTCTACACGGTATGCAGAACCCAAACAATGTGGGGCTTTAAATGTTGATACCAACACACTGAGTGATGCGGAAAGCAATGCAGTCTTTAGCCCATGGGTGTAATATGCTCCCTACGACCATCCCCAGCGAACAAGTGGGCTGAGCCCTTCTGCACTGGTTGTAGCCTCAGAGCGGTCTTCAGAAGTAGCTCCATGGACCATGAAGCATGCTGCAGTAGTCCAGTCTGGACCCATCTATCATTGTCCAGACTCTATTAAAGCAACACAGACCAGTTTTATATCTTGGGCTTCTGAAGTTAGGTGACTGAAACCCTCATGGACATGCGTGGCGGGTGACCTTCTGGCTCGAGGAGGCTAGCCCCTGGCCAGCCCCACCCTTTCTGCCCTCCTTCCCGCGCTGGAGCCCAGAGGCCCCCCCCCCCCAGTGCACCAGGCAGGCAGCATGCAGCCCTCCCAACCCAAGCACCAGGCAGGCAGGAAGGCAACGTGTGGCTTCTAAGCCCAGAGCCTCCAGCCCCCCCGAACACAGAGGGGGCAGCCGCAATGCCAACAGCCTCTCCCCAGCACTGGGCAGCCCCAGCCACAACCAAGTCCCAGCTGCAGACCGACTGCGAGAGCCCTAGCCTTAAACCTAGCTGCAAGCACTAGCCCCAGCATGCTTCCCTAAAGAGGAGCAGCCAGCCTGCCTGGGCTGGAGCAAGGGCGAAGGGCAAGCAGGAGGGGGGGTATCCGGAAGGAGCGTGGGTGGGGCCCTGCGGGGCTGTTTTGGGGGCACAGCCTCCCCCAGCCCATGATACGTGCCGCCCATCCTCATGGAACTGTTTATAGGTCTGACCCAAAGCCCACTGACACAGTCAAACTTCCTAGTGTAAATGCAGCTTGTTGTAAATGCTAAAACAACAGTACTGGTCAGCCCTGCGCAGAGAGCCAGTAAGAGGCTTAGGCAGCATTTAGGTGCCCTGCGAGCCCCCCAATTCCCTCCCAGTGGTGTCAGAATGGAAGCCACAGCACGGATTGTCTTGTCCGTGCCCTCCAAAAGCGGTGGGGAGGGGGCTGCAGAGGGCGAGTGGGAGAATTTGCAAACCTCTCTCTCCAAATGCGGGTGAGCGAATCACCCTGCAACACGTTAAAAGATCAAACGAACAAAACAACTAATTACACAGATGTTCTGAGACGTGAAAATCTTTATTGTTGACAGCTGAGTACAGCAGGATTAGAATCCAGTTCAGAAGTTGTCAGAGGCAGATCTGGGCAAGCCTTGGTATTTAAACAGAGCTAGAAGAGTGAAAGTGCTGCTGTAAACATTTCTTGGACCATGGAGTTCTGTGGGTCTGATTTATCCCAAGAACACGTGCAGTGCTACACTTTTGCAGTGGGAGGATACAGGCATACAAAATACTGAGACTAACAAAGCAATACGCTCTATATCTTCCTAAATTCAGGGAGGAAAGTTCAGGGAGGAGGGGTACTGACATAACCTGCAAAGACAACAGTACTTAGCACAGTCCTGTAAATTCTGCTTTTCTCGGAAGATGCAAATATACTTTTGTGCAATTAATATCAAGTGCAATTCATTCACATATCAGGGTACTGGTAGACTGGCTCCAGGATACCATGGTGACTGCATGTGCTCTCTCCTTCTCCAGCCTAAGTTCTTCTATGGTGCCTGTCCTAAATGTAAAGGGAAGGCTAACCACCTTTAAATCCCTCCTGGCCAGAGGAAAAACCCTTTCACCTGTAAAGGCTTAAGAAGAAAAAAGATAAGCTCACTGGCACCTGACCAAAATGACCAATGAGGAGACAAGATACTTTCAAAGCTGGGGGGGGGGGAGGAGAACAAAGGGTTCTCTCTGTCTGTGTGTGTCTTTTGCTGGGGCCAGAGCAGGAATGCAGGTCAGAAGTCCTGTAAAAGGTTAATAAGCAATCTAGTTAGATATGCGTTAGATTCTGTTTTGTTTAAATGGCTGATAAAATAAGTTGTGCTGAATGGAATATATATTCCTGTTTTTGTGTCTTTTTGTAACTTAAGGTTTTGCCTAGAGGGATTCTCTATGTTTTGAACCTGATTACCCTGTAAGGTATTTACCATCCTGATTTTACAGAGCTGATTCTTTTACTTTTTCTTCAATTAAAATTCTTCTTTTAAGAACCTGATTGCTTTTTCCTTGTTCTTAAGATCCAAGGTTTCGGGTCTGTGTTCACCTATGCAAATTGGTGATGATTTTTATCAAACCTTCCCCAGGAAAGGGGGTGTAGGGTTTGGGAGGATTTGGGGGGGAAAGATGTTTCCAAGCGGGCTCTTTCCCTGTTACATATTTGTTAGACGCTTGGTGGTGGCAGCAATAAAGTCCACGGGCAAAAGGTAAAATAGTTTGTACTGTGGGGAAGTTTTAACCTAAGCTGGTAAAAATAAGCTTAGCGGTTTTTTCCTGCAGGTCCCCACATCTGTACCCTAGAGTTCAGAGTGGGGAAGAAACCTTGACAGGGTGGCAGAGCGGTGGGATTAACTTGAAATCATTTTGAGATCAATTTGAGATTTTTTGAACCAGAAGCACAGATTTTAAAAAGGAAATTTTTTTTCCTTTGGGCAGCTGGAAAGCAGTTAGAGGGTTTTTTTTGTCTCTGCTTGGGGGCCAGAGCAGAGACAAAAGGGAATTGTCTTTTCTGAGCTGGAGTTTTCTCTACCTAAAGGCAGGGTAGTTAACCTCCTGCAGGGAAATTTACAAGTCTTCACAGACCTGAAGAGGTGGGTTGTTTTTTTTTCCCCTAAGAGCAACTAGAGGGGTTTTTTGTCTATTTGCCTGGAGACAAAGGTGTTAGTTGGTTTTTTTTTTTGGTTTTTTTTTAAAGGATTTTTCTGTAGGCTGACAATCATTATCAAAGAACATCGGTATCTGGTTACAGCACAACCTATTTTTTTTTTGACAAGCCAAGTTTTTTGTTTTTTTGTTTGTTTGATTTCTAACTCTCGGGTGTAAAGTTAGTTAAAAACAGAGAGGCTACCATGACAGAAACCAAGGCACAACACAAATTGGAGTTAACCAGACTGGAGGCAGTGAAAGAGGCAGAAAAAGCCCTAGAGGCTGCCCACAGGAAAGCTACGGAGGCAAGGGAAAAAGAACTGGAGGACAAGGAAAAAGAGAGGAAGCATGCACTGGAGATGGAGAAGGTAAGAGCTGAGCGGAATCTACTGGTTAACCCTAACAATCCCCAACAATCAACAAATGGGAGCGACTATGTCCACAGTGTGATGAATCCAGTGATATTGCTGAATATTTTCTAACCTTTGAGAGACTGTGCACTCTCCATAAAATTCCTGAAGCTCACAAGATGACCACATTGGTCACAAAATTGACTGGAAGAGCTCTGGACATATTCAATAAGAAGTCTATTGATGAGGCTTCTTACTATAAGAAGTTCAAGGATTTGGTTTTAAAGCAATTTCAAATTACACCTGAAACGTACAGAGTAAAATTTCGAGCCCTTAAGAGAGGGCCTGGACTAAGTAATGTGGCTTATCTAAACCAGATGAAGGATCTGTTAGATAAATGGGTCCAAGGAAGGGGTGTCACTAGCTTTGACGGAATGTGTGATTTGATAGCTCAGGAGCAATTCCTGAATATGCCCAAAGGAGGAAATAAAACAGTGTTTATGGGATAAGGAAATGGACTCAGCAGAAAGTCTTGCTTCTTATGCTGATCGATACGAGCAGTCCTGGACCGCCAGAGAGGCGGGGCAAGCCAGAACAAAATGGGTGGAGGTAGGAGAGAGGAATAATCCTGGTCACAGTTGGAGCAGATACCAGAAGGGACACCCTCAGACCACACCCTACTACTGGGGGCAGCCCAAGACCCCAACTACACACCAAGGAATATTCCAGACACCTTATCGTCCTGCCACACCATTCTCCAGCAACCCACCTTGCCCCAGTGATCCGTCAGCTGGACGATGTTTTAAATGTAACGAGCCGGGGCATGTGAAGGCCAACTGCCCCAAGAACCCCAACAGATTACAGTTCATTGCACCGGAATCACACCAGAGGTCCTCAGGCCCAGATACCTCCCAGATACCCTTGGAGCGGAGGGAAACTGTGAGAGTGGGCGGGATGAAGGTCACCGGGTGGAGGGACACCGGAACACAAGTGTCGGCTATCCGTGCTTCCTTAGTGGACCCCAATTTAATCGACCCAGAGATCCAAGTGACAATTCAACCCTTCAAGTCCAACTCTTTCAATTTGCCTACAGCCAAGTTGCCTGTCCAGTACAAGGGCTGGTCAGGAACGTGGACTTTTGCAGTATATGATGATTATCCCATCCCCATGCTGTTGGGGGAAGACTTGGCCAATCATGTGAAACTAGCCAAGAGGGTGGGAATGGTCACCTGCAGTCAGGCTAAGCAAGCTGTCACACCTAGATCTGTTCCAGAAACTTCTACCAGGGCCCGGTCAGAGGTGATGGACCCGGACCCCATGCCAACGTCTGCAACAGCAGTAGTGGACCCAGTCCCAGAGACCGGAACCGGCAGCAGCCGATAACCCTACACAAGAGGCTCAGCCGGAGCCTGAAACCCAACATAGTGCACCAGTGGAGAGCGGTTCACAGTCAACGGAAACAGCCCCATCCCCTACATCGCTTCCAGAGGGACCAAGCCTAGGTCCACAATCCAATGAGGAACTGATGTCTCCAGCATCAATGGAACAGTTCCAGACCAAACAGGAAGCAGATGAACACCTCCAGAGAGCTTGGACCGCGGCACGGAGCAACACACTGCCTCTCATCTCTTCTAATCGATCCAGGATTGTTGTAGAAAGAGGACTTTTATACAAGGAAACTCTTTCTGGTGGACACCAGGAAGACTGGCATCCTCAGAGACAGTTGGTAGTTCCAACTAAGTACCGGGTAAAGCTCTTGAGCTTGGCCCACAGTCATCCTAGTGGCAATGCTGGGGTGAACAGGACCAAAGACCATTTGGGGAGGTCATTCCACTGGGAGGGAATGGGCAAGGATGTTTCTACCTATGTCCGGTCTTGTGAGGTATGCCAAAGAGTGGGAAAACCCCAAGATCAGGTCAAAGCCCCTCTCCAGTCACTCCCTATCATTGAAGTTCAATTTCAGCAAGTAGCTGTGGATATTCTGGATCCTTTTCCGAAAAAGACACCCAGAGGAAAGCAGTACATACTGACTTTCATGGATTTTGCCACCCGATGGCCGGAAGCAGTAGCTCTAAGCAACACCAGGGCTAAAAGTGTGTGCCAGGCACTAGCAGACATTTTTGCCAGAGTAGGTTGGCCCTCCGACATCCTCACAGATGCAGGAACTAATTTCCTGGCAGGAACTATGGAAAGCCTTTGGGAAGCTCATAGGGTGAATCACTTGGTTGCCATCCCTTACCATCATCAAACAAATGGCCCGGGGGAGAAATTTAATGGGACTTTGGGGGCCATGATACGTAAATTCATAAATGAGCACTCCAATGATTGGGACCTAGTGTTGCAGCAGTTGCTCTTTGCCTACAGAGCTGTACCACATCCCAGTTTAGGGTTTTCACCATTTGAACTTGTATATGGCCGCGAGGTTAAGGGGCCATTACAGTTGGTGAAGCAGCAATGGGAGGGGTTTACACCTTCTCCAGGAACTAACATTCTGGACTTTGTAACCAACCTACAAAACACCCTCCGAACTTCTTTAGCCCTTGCTAAAGAAAACCTACAGGATGCTCAAAAAGAGCAAAAAGCCTGGTATGATAAACATGCCAGAGAGCATTCCTTCGAAGTAGGGGACCAGGTCATGGTCTTAAAGGCGCTCCAGGACCATAAAATGGAAGCGTCGTGGGAAGGGCCATTCACAGTCCAGAAGTGCCTGGGAGCTGTTAATTATCTCATAGCATTCCCCACCTCCAACCGAAAGCCTAAGGTGTACCATATTAATTCTCTAAAGCCCTTTTATTCCAGAGAATTAAAGGTTTGTCAGTTTACAGCCCAGGGAGGAGATAACGCTGAGTGGCCTGAAGGTGTCTACTACGAAGGGAAAAGTGCTGGTGGCATGGAAGAGGTGAAACTGTCCATGAACCTTGGGCGTATGCAGCGACAGCAGATCAAAGAACTGTGCACTAGCTACGTGCCGACGTTCACAGCCACCCCAGGACTGACTGAACGGGCATACCATTCCATTGACACAGGTAATGCTCACCCAATTAAGGTCCAACCTTACTGGGTGTCTCCTCAAGCTAAAACTGCTATAGAACGGGAGATCCAGGATATGCTACAGATGGGGGTAATCCGCCCCTCTGGCAGTGCATGGGCATCTCTAGTGGTTCTAGTTCCCAAACCAGATGGGGAGATACATTTCTGCGTGGACTACCGTAAGCTAAATGCTGTAACTTGCCCAGAGAACTATCCAATGCCACGCACAGATGAATTATTAGAGAAACTGGGATGGGCCCAGTTCATCTCTACCTTGGACTTAACCAAGGGGTACTGGCAGGTACCGCTAGATGAATCTGCCAAGGAAAGGTCAGCCTTCACCACACATATCAGGCTGTATGAATTTAATGTACTCCCTTTCAGGCTGCGGAATGCACCCACCACCTTCCAAAGACTTGTAGATGGTCTTCTAGCGGGATTAGGAGAATATGCAGTCACCTACCTTGACGATGTGGCCATATTTTCGGATTCCTGGGCAGAACACCTGGAATATCTACAAAAAGTCTTCGAGTGCATAAGGGAGGCAGGACTAACTGTTAAGGCTAAGAAGTGTCAAATAGGCCTAAACAGAGTGACTTACCTTGGACATCAGGTGGGTCAAGGAACTATCAACCCCTACAGGCCAAAGTGGATGCTATCCAAAAGTGGCCTGTCCCAAAGTCAAAGAAACAAGTCCAATCCTTCTTAGGCTTGGCCGGATATTACAGGCGATTTGTACTGCAATACAGCCAAATTGCTGCCCCACTGACAGACCTAACCAAAAAGAAACAGCCAAATGCCGTTCAGTGGACTGAAGAGTGTCAGAAGGCCTTTAACCAGCTTAAAGCAACACTCATATCTGACCCTGTGCTAAGGGCCCCAGACTTTGACAAACCGTTCCTAGTAACCACAGATGCGTCCGAGCGTGGTGTGGGAGCAGTTTTAATGCAGGAAGGAGTGGATCAAGAATTCCACCCTGTAGTGTTTCTCAGCAAGAAGCTGTCTGAGAGGGAAAGCAACTGGTCAGTCAGTGAAAAAGAATGTTATGCCATTGTCTACACTCTGGAAAAGCTACGCCCATACGTTTGGGGACGGCGTTTCCACCTGCAAACCGACCATGCTGCGCTACAGTAGCTTCATACTGCCACGGGAAATAACAAAAAACTTATTCGGTGGAGTTTAGCTCTCCAAGATTTTGATTTTGACATACAACACATCTCAGGAGCTTCTAACAAAGTGGCTGATGCACTCTCCAGTGAAAGTTTCCCAGAATCAACTGGTTAAAATCGTCCTTGAGATGTGGAAAATATTGTTAGTCTTTATGTACTTGGTAGTATATTTAGAGGTACATGTATCTTATTAACTTTGTTTTCTCCTAGAGCTCCAGGAAGAAATCACAGCCAGCGTTTCACCCTATCTGTGATTTGGGGGGCGTGTCATAAATATAAAGGGAAGGCTAACCACCTTTAAATCTCTCCTGGCCAGAGGAAAAACCCTTTCACCTGTAAAGGCTTAAGAAGAAAAAAGATAACC
This sequence comes from Lepidochelys kempii, assembly GCF_965140285.1. Taxonomy (NCBI): domain Eukaryota; kingdom Metazoa; phylum Chordata; order Testudines; family Cheloniidae; genus Lepidochelys; species Lepidochelys kempii. Next base: position 14,777,372 of record NC_136380.1, read on the forward strand.
TCGCTGGCACCTGACCAAAATGACCAATGAGGAGACAAGAGACTTTCAAAGCTGGAGGGGGGGTAGGAAACAAAGGGTTCTCTCTGTGCGTGTCTTTTGCCGGGACCAGAGCAGGAATGCAAGTCAGAAGTCCTGTAAAGGGTTAATAAGCAATCTAGTTAGATATGCGTTAGATTCTGTTTTGTTTAAATGGCTGATAAAATAAGTTGTGCTGAATGGAATGTATACTCCTGTTTTTGTGTCTTTTTGTAACTTAAGGTTTTGCCTAGAGGGATTCTCTATGTTTTGAACCTGATTACCCTGTAAGGTATTTACCATCCTGATTTTACAGAGCTGATTCTTTTACTTTTTCTTCAATTAAAATTCTTCTTTTAAGAACCTGATTGCTTTTTCCTTGTTCTTAAGATCCAAGGGTTTGGGTCTGTGTTCACCTATGCCAGTTGGTGATGATTTTTATCAAGCCTTCCCCAGGAAAGGGGGTGTAGAGTTTGGGAGGATTTTTGGGGGAAAGACGATTCCAAGTGGGCTCTTTCCCGGTTATATTTTGTTAGACGCTTGGTGGTGGCAGCAATAAAGTCCAGGGACAAAAGGTAAAATAGTTTGTACCTTGGGGAAGTTTTAACCTAAGCTGGTAAAAATAAGCTTAGGGGTTTTTCCTGCAGGTCCCCACATCTGTACCCTAGAGTTCAGAGTGGAGAAGGAACCTTGACAGTGCCCATCACTTTATGTATTTGTGAGCCAGATTTATATATGTTGGATGGTGCCTTTCCCCACAAGTAATTCTATTGATAATACCAAACTGGGAGGGGCTGCAAGTGCTTTGGAGGACAGGATTAAAATTCAAAATAATCTGGACAAATTGGAGAAATGGTCTGAAGTAAACAGGATGAAATTTAATCAGGACAAATGCAAAGTATTCCACTTAGGAGGGAACAATCAGTTGCACACATACAAAATGGGAAGTATGCACACATTCACTGCGGAAAGGGATCTGGGGATCGTACCTGATCACAAGTTAAATATGAGTCAAAAGTGTAACACTGTTGCAAAAAAAGCAAACATCCTTCTGGGATGTATTAGCAGGAGTGCTGTAAGCAAGACACGACCAGTAATACTTCTGCTCTACTCCATGCTGATTAGGCCTCAGCTGGAGGACTGTGTCCAGTTCTGGGTGCCACATTTCAAGAAAGATGTGGACAAATTGGAAAAAGCCCAGAGAAGAGCAATAAAAATGATTAAAGGTCTAGGAAACATGATCTATGAAGGAAGATTGAAAAAATTAGGTTTGTTTAGTCTGGAGAAGAGAAGACTGAGAGGGGACATGATAACAGTTTTCAAGTACATAAAAGGTTGTTACAAGCAGGAGGGAGAAAAATTATTCTCCTTAAGCTCTGCTTCTTGTCCTATCCTCAATGGGCTTAACTTGCAGCAAAGGAAGTTTAAGGGGGGGCATTAAGGAAAACTTCCTGTCCAGGTAGTTGAGCACTGGAAGAAATTGCATAGGGAGGTTGTGGATCTGTCATGAGAGGTTTTTAAGAACAGGTTTTACAAACTCCTGTCAGGAATGGTCTAGTTATTACATAGTCCTGCCTTGTGTGCAGGGGACTGGACAAGATGACTTCTTGAGGTCCCTTCCAGTCCTATGATTCTATGACTTCAGTGGGACTATTTGTGGAGTGAAGTACTATTCCCTTGACTAAAGTTATCAGAATTTGGTCTTAAGTGCCTGTAGATAGATATTCAAAATATTACTCCCCAGTACTCAGTGAGGTACTTAAGCACATGCTTAATTTTAAGTATGTGCTTATGTCCATCCCTATTCACGAAAGCACTTAAGCACATGCTTAACAGTACATAAGCACATACATTTAAATGTACTTAAATGCTTTGCTGAATCAGAACCCATGTTACTGCAGTTAAGAACTTAAATTCAATCTACATTTTAATTTAAAATGGAAATCTGGCACAGCTAGGTGATTTGGTGGAGGCTGGGAAAGACAAAGGTGTTTTGGATCAAATGTGTAGAATCAGGGTTCTGTTGGACCACCTAATAGTTCTTAAACCAGGTCCTTGGTAGAACCACGGAAAGGAACTGGATGCAATGCTTTTCAAGAAAGAATGGTCTGAATGTTCAAAAAATATGGCATGAAAACTGCCCAATCAGACTGGTAATAATGCAACCGTCTGATCTGACCTACTGTAGCAGGAGCCAGGGCGGGCTCTAGGCACCTGCAAAACAAGCAGGTGTTTGGGGCGGCACATTTCTAGAGGCGGCATCCCAGCGCTGGCCATGCCCTCCCTAGAACTGTGCCCCTGCCGCCCCAGTCTGCTCCCCTGAGCACGCTGCTGCCGCTCCACTTCCCCCCCGTCCCGCCCAGGCTTGCTGCGCGCTGAACAGCTGTTTTGCGCTGCAAGCCTGGGAGGGAAGGAGGGAGGAGAAGCCGAGGTGGTGCGCTCGGGGTAGGCAGCGGTGGTGGAGTGGAGGTGAGCTGGGGCGGGGAGTGGTTCCTCTGCCCCCCCGGCCCTCACTCCCCTCCACTCTGCCTGCGCCCCTGAACGCACTGCCTCTCCCTCGCCTGAGAGGGACGGGGGAGAAGCGGAGCAGCAGCGTGCTCACGGGAGCAGGCAGAGCGGAGGTGAGCTAGGGTAGGGGTTGCGGGGGGAGTTGTGGGGGGGTGGAGAAAGTGGCATGCCCAGGCGAGGAGGAGGCAGGGCTGGGGATTTGGGGAAGGGGTTGGAAAGGGGTGGAGTTGAGGCGGAGCCGGGCACGGGAAAAAAAAGTGGGGGCAGCCAAAAAAATTTTTCTTGGGACGGCAAAAATCCTAGAGCTGGTCCTGGCAGGAGTTGGGGAGAGAAAGGGTCTTTTGTTCTGAACTCTTTGTTTCATAGAATATCAGGGTTGGAAGGGACCTCAGGAGATCATCTAGTCCAACCCCCTGCTCAAAGCAGGACCAATCCCCAATTTTTGCTCCAGATCCCTAAATGGCCCCCTCAAGGATTGAACTCACAACCCTGGGTTTAGCAGGCCAATGCTCAAGGGAGTGATTCATGTCACCATGGAACAGATATTTGCTCTTGCAGGGGAGGAGTTCCACTGTGGAAGAACCCCTGCTGTTTTGGCCATCATGGAAGCTAGGGTGTGAAGCAATTTCAACACACCTGCCTGCTCCCGTTATCTAGACTCTTTCCCTGCTCCAGCAAGGGGACTCGATTCCAACTCCAGTGCAGGCCCAAGAGCTAAGAGCAAAGTCTGGACACCTGTGGGGATGGCGCTGATGGAGCAGGGCAGCTGTTGCTCAGATCCTCGCAGGAGGTTATTGGGCTGGATGCAGGAATTACGGGGTGAAATTCTCTCACCCGTGTTAAACAGGAGGTCAGACGAGACAATCACCATGGCCTTAAAAAAAAAAAAAGTCTATGCATCTCGGAGAATGTCTTCACGGCAGGGGTAACAGCAGCACAGCTACGGAGCAGCCGCTATGCCACCGAAGCGCCACAGTGCAAACGTGTCCTACGTTGACGGAAGGGGTTTTTCCACCTATGCAGTTAATCCACCACTCTGAGAGGCAGTAGTTAGGTCAACAGAAGGCTTCTTCTGTCAGTCTAGCTGTGTCGATAGTGGGGTTAGGTCGCCCTAACTATGTTGCGCAGGGTGTCACACTTGACACAGCTCGGAGCCACGCAGCTAATTTTTAGTCGTAGACCAGGGCTACGTTTTGCCCTAAGGTCTGGACTTAATTTTACCAAAATCTTTCTAAACGATGGCCTAGATGAATCCTGAAAACCACAACAGTCAACTCTCTCTCTCATGGCTCCCTTTTCTCCATTCCGTGTGGAGGGAAGCGTTGGAGTTGACCAACCTGCTCTGACCCAGGGAAGGTCAGAACGGTCTTTGGCAGGGGATAGATGTCTCTGTTTCCCCGCCATTTAATATTATTGGCCAAAATATTCTTTCCAGTCCCATTTGGAAATCTCTGGTCCACCTTCCCCCCCGCCTCCCATCCCCAGTGTTTCTAATGGAGCTTGAAATCAGCATGGCTTTCTGATATCCTTTCTTATCTGTGCATCAGCATCATCAACCATGTCAATTCAGCTGTGGGAATAGAACTGAACCGACTGCCTTTGACCAGGCAACAAAGGAGACACAGGATGAGAAACACTGTTGCTGTCTAGGTCCTACTTAAATAGCAGCTATTGTTTTGCTGTTCTGTGGATCCAGCTGGGTATTCATACTGCGCTCATCACCATAGCATCCTTTATACGAATATATCTGGAGTATCACTTACAATGTACACAAGACACAATGTACTGCAAGACTTAAATAAAAGACCGTTCTCAGACATGGAAAGTTACTGGTTATTCAAGTCGGAAAACACATCCCATGTCACGTTAATATGAGGATGTGATAATGATGCAGGCGTTACTGTAAGACACAGGTACCCAGCTTCTAGTGCTTTTCAAGTTCAAGACACTAAAAAGGCAAAAGTAATGATCCAAGCTTCCACTATTGGGAAAGGGAGCACAGGGATCTGAGCCCTGGTCTACTCTAGTGGGGGGGGGGATCGATCTAGTTACGCAACTTCAGCTAAGTGAATAACATAGCTGAAGTCAATGTACTTAGATCGACTTACCGTGGTGTCTTCACTGCGGTGAGTCGACTGCTGCCGCTCCCCCGTTGACACCGCCTGCGCCTCTCGCGGAGCTGGAGTACAGGAGTTGATGGGAGAGTGCTCAGGGGTTGATTTATCGTGACTAGACTAGGTGCGATAAATCGATCCCCGCTGGATCGATCGCTGCCCACCAATGCGGCAGGTAGTGTAGACATACCCTAAGTCTCCTTGTACACTCATGCAGGAGCAATCAGAGAACAGGGACTCCGCCTGTGCGCTAACAAGCTGAATGGTGCTGTGTAGCACTAGGAGGGTGTGGCCATGCTCCCCAGCCTTCTGCTCAGATGTGGCTTTTCGCAAGGGGTGCTGGAGGAGGGGAGAGGCTGCTACTGTTTGGGAGAACTCAAATTTAACACCTCTGTGCCAGCCTGCTCGACATAAGCAGGTGGAATCAGGGCCCCTCCCCCCGCACCCCAACCCACTTTGTAAAAGTTTGTCTGGAATCTATCTGGGCAACAAAGAGCAACAAACGTCTCCAAGAGCAACAAACGTCATCCCAAGACATTTACAAAAATAAAGACCTATACAACTGAAGTACATTTTATAACAACGTTCAACTGAGCTCTGTGCTGGATACCACTTGCAGTTCAGAGTCCTGAAGCATGATCCTCCTCTTCCTTACACTTGTGTAACACAGGTGACTTCAGCAAAGTCACTCTTGGTTTACAATAGTGTGAGAGGGGAACTAGGACCATGATGCTTTGCAAATGCAACTAGGGCCTGTTCCAACTCCTGCTGAAATCAATGAAAAAAACTCCCATTGATCTCAGTAGGAGCTGGATCATGTCCTTAATTATTGACGAGATAGGCATTTCAGGCCTATATTTGGTCAGATCAGTCCACTTAGTATTCTGCATCTGCAGGGATATCCAGGCAGCCTTCCCTTGGGCAGCACTGCAGCCATTTCAGCATTTTCAAATTCTAATGAATACCAAACATTTTGTGCTGTTAACAGGCCAGTGCAAAGAAAACCCAGCTCTGGCAGCCCACGGAGCACTGAACATGCCTTCTGCACATATTGCTAATTACTACCAAAGGTAGAGAGTCTGATCCAGAAATCCTTAAACTGACAATGTTTTCTTCGACTTCAAGGGCCCATCAAATTCACTGGGAGCGTTGATGCAAGATTATGCCCTAAATTGCCTCCAATGTCTATGGATAACATTTTCAGAAGTGCCTAAATAGCCTATAATACCTAGCTCTTACATAGCACTTTTCATCAGCAGATTCCAGACATAGCACTTTTCATCAAAGCACGGTGCAAGGAGATCAGTATCATTATCCCCATTTTATAGAGAAGGAAACTGAGGCACAAGGTCACCCAGCAGAGACTAGAACCCAGGTCTCCTGGTTCCTTGTCCAGTGCACTTATACATTAGACAACACTGGCTAGATCTATACACAATGTTGCACTGGTTTAACTAAATTAGAGAACATAAAAACATAAGAATGGCCATAATGGGTAAAACAAATGGTCCATCTAGCCCAATATCCTGTCTTCTGACAGTGGCCGATGTCAGATGCTTCATGGGGAGTGAACAGAACAAGGTACTTTATTGAGTGACCCATCCCCTGTCGTCCAGACCCAGCATCTAGCAGTTTAATGTTTACGAACACATAAAGCATGGGTTTGTGTCCTCGACCATCTTGGCTAATAGGTCCACCAGGCTATCCTCCAGGAACTTATCTAATTCTTTTGTTAACCCAATTATACTTTTGGCCTTCACAATGTCCCCTGGCAACGAGTTCCACAGGTTGACTGTGCATTTTGTGAAGAAGTACTTCCTTATGAAAAAACGAGGAGTCCTTGTGGCACCTTAGAGACTAACACATTTATTTGGGCATAAGCTTTCCTGGGCTATAACCCACTTCATCAGGTTGCATTTGTTAGTCTCTAAGGACTCCTTGTTATTTTTGCTGTTACAGACTAATATGGCTACCCCTCTGAAACCTACTTCCTTATGGTTGTTTTAAATTTGTAAACCTGCTGCCTATTAATTTCATTGGGTGGCCCCTGCTTCTTGTGTTATGTAAAGTGGTACAGAACACTTCCTTATTTCACTGTCTCCACACCAGTCATGATTTCATAGACCTCTACCATATCCCCCCTCGGTCATCTCTATTCCAAGCTGAACAGTCCCAGCCTTATTAATCTTTTAGCATATGGAAGCTGTTCCAAACCCCTCATCGTTATTTTTTTGCTCACCTCTGTACTTTTTCCAATTCTGATATATCTTTTTTGAAATGGGGCGACCAGATTTGTCACCCAGAAAGAATGGCTCAGGTGTGGGAATCTGCCTCACATCTTCTGCAGTGAAGACCAATACAAACAATTCATTTAACTTCTTCGTAATGGCCCTGTCTTAGCACCTCGATCATCCAGGGACCCACTGTCTGTTTGGCCGGCTTCCTGCTCCTGATGTTCTTTAAAAAAACTGCTATTAGCTTTTGTGTCTCTTGATAGTTACTCTTTGAATTCTTTTTTATGGCCTGTCTAATTCTACTTTCACACTTGACTTGCCAGAGTTTAGGCTACTTTCTATTTTCCTCAGTAGGATTTGACTTCCAATTTTTTAAAAGATGTCTTTTTGATTGTAACAGCCTCTTTTACTGTGTTGTTTAGCTATGGTGGGATTTTTTGTTGTCCTCTTACTGTTTTTTTTATTTGGGGTGTATATAAATATATATATATATAAGAATATATATAAATACACCCCCCCCCCAATAAAACTTGCAGGCATTTTACTCTTGTGACTGTCCTTTTTAACTTCCCTTTAATATTTTATGTAGTTTCCATTTTTGAAGTTAAACGCTACTGTGGTGGGTTTCTTTGGTATTTTCCCTCCTACAAGGGTGTTAAATTTAATTATGGTTGCTTACCAAGTGGTCCAGCTATATTCACATCTTGGACCAGGCACTGTGTACCACTGAGGATTAAATGAAGAATTGCCTCTCCTCTTATGGGTTCTTGGACTAGCTGCTCTAAGAAGCAGACATTAATCCAGGAGCAACATGGCACCTTTAGTTAAACTAGTGAAACTTCTGCTCTTAGAGAAGCTTGTTGATTTTCAATGGACTTGAGCTAGTTAATCACCTAAACACTTTTGAGAATTTTACCCTATATTATTATTTATATGTATATAATAAATATAATACATATAATACATATGCATTATTTTCTATATCATTCCTCAAATGCTTTCTTTATGTGATGACATATTCAGAATTGTACAGATGATTTAAAACAATGACATTGTACACTTCATCGTACCATAGAATATGGTCCATGTTTTAATATGGTGGAGGGACCACCAAGTGCCACTCCTACAAGGCCAGATGCTGTTCTTAGCAGGGCTTATTCCACTTGAATGAAATCAGAATCCAAACCTGTACCCTTAACAAAATTTGATGAAGACTCATTGACCATATGGGGCTTCAGACATGAGAGTCCTGAGTATGACCAACATGCTGGCCATGTTACTTAAACTTCAACAGCACAACTGAATGCCGTCCACACTACCATCAACCAAAAAGTGCTGGCTAGCTCCGGTGCTGTTTGCAATATTACTGCATGTGGTTCTGCAGCCTTGTCTGGGTTTCCTGATGTCCTATGACAACATTTTCTTGAGACTTACTATAATGTGCTCACCAGCTGGCAGCACAGAATTCTGTATTGACCCACTATGAATATTTCATAGGACACATTTCTGCAATTCAACGAGCCACATTTCCACAATTCAACGAGCCACATTTCCACTATGCCCTGAGAGTGTAACGCCAGTGAGTGAAATCAGGCATAGAAACATGCAATATGCAACATGTGTATCTTCATTAGAACTCCGTCATGCATGCATTACGACAAAAACAGAAATATGAATAATGTAACACGGAACATGTAGGCAGCCAAGATTAACCCAGAGCAGAGCCGCTCCACTGCTGGAATTGGTGTAGGTCTGTGTCTTTTTACATGGCTATTTATAGTGAAATTAAGGTAATTTTTAGCTAGCAAATTACTGCTGCTGGCTTTGATGTAGTAGGCTGAATTCTGCCCTCCATTACTCCCATGCAATGTATTCATGAAGGTTTCTTGTACTGAAATAAATGAAGGTTGTATTTATTTTTAACTGGGAATAATTAAAGTCAGTAATAAAGATGGATCAGAACCAAAATCCGAGATCCAAATACCACTGAAGTTTTGGTGGGTGGGTGGGAGTCTGAACCAGGATCAGAATCTTAAATGTTCACAGTTCATTATCTCTATAAACGGGCCAACCTTTGCCCCAAATCTGAACAACCTTTAACTTTTGGGTGAGCAAAACCTACCTCCAGATTTGAACAATGCATCTCTAGCATGTCACTCTTCACAGTATAGTGCATCAAGCTGAAAGTGAGGTGACTGTCTGCATGATCCTGGAGCCCATACCTCAAATTTTAGGTAGGGACTTTGGGAAGAAATGTAGGGACATAGATTTTAAGTCCACAGAAATACACTGGGCTAGTGCCTAGACCACATGATATTGTGTGAATTAAAAGTAAAATAGACAAATAGACTAGACTGGGCTGGATAGACAGACAGACAGGTATTTTGGAGGGACAGAGTGGAAAAATGGGGATGTCCCTTGTAACTAGGGACAGTCAGCATGTGACTATGGTACAAAGTCTCACACTGTGTCTATAATCTGTATAGTTCTCTAGGAAGCCACAAAAGACCCCTCAAAACTACAGTGGGGCTGCACGGGGTTCACTGAGGGCAGAGTCAGGCCCATGGAGTGCATAGCACATAACACAACAGAGTAATACTTGGCCCACTCCTTTTTCAGCTGACTCTTCCTTCGTTTGTAGTTATTCAGGCCTGTGGAAGGCACAAGATTTTGGACCAATGGTAGAAGGCGACACAGTAAGATACCCCTTTCTCTCCCCCCCCCCCAAGAAAAACAGGCTGAAAGCTTTTGGAAATGTAAACACCATTTGCATGTCAATCATTATTTTACAGGGAAGAACAATTGAATCTGGTTCCCAAACAACTGTTTTAGCCCCACGCTATTGGATCAGCAAGCGCCAGGGCCATCAGCGGCATCTCAGGGGAGTCTGGGGAAGAGACAGCTCGAGACACTGCAGCAGATGGCCACATTGTAAGAACTCTTGCTAATTAGGTGAAATAAAGAACGATAGAAGTGGATGAAGCAATTATTGGTCAGAGCTGGTACTGATGTCACAGACACTGTTTATATGACGACTGCCGTCGAAAACCAGAAATGCTGAAAAGTCTTGCTTGGTAGGTTATGTGAAGCCAGGCTTCAGAAGAATGTTATTTTATAATGAATTCGCTTCGAGGTTTTCTCCAAAGGTTACACGGATTCCAAGCCTTTATGTTGAACAACGGGCAAAACTGGTTGCACCTTTGGACACCAAAGGAGTTTACAGTAACATGGGCGACTTTATACATTCCCCTGAAGGTTTCGTTCTAAACACCTGATCTAGGAATATGTATATCACAATGACCACAGAAATAGTGTTATTATTATTTGCATTACAGCAGCAAGACTGAGGTCTCATTGTGCAAGGTGCTGTACAAATACATAGTAAGAGACAATACTTGCCCTGAAGAGTTTACAGCCTAAATACACAAGACAAACAAAGGAAGAATTATTGTCCTCATCTTACAGAGAGGGAACTGAGGCACAGAGATTAAGTGAATTCTGCAAGATGCCACAGAGAATCTGCACTAGACCAAGAAATTGGACCCAGATATCCTGATTCTCTAGTGCCTTAAGCACAAGACCATCCTTCCTCTTTCATCTCACACTTGGCAAACAAGTAAATTCAGAGGTGATATGTGTTTTTCCAGCCAAACAGAGCAAATCGGATATGGTGAATAAGAATGGCTTTCATTTCAAACAAAAGTAAAGTCTCCATGAGAGAGTACAGTGTGTGTGTCTCCTCTGTAACTGCATGCACTGAACTAAACATTACAGAGACCGGTGGCCATTTTAACCCCATTGCCAGAGATTTAAAAGTGCAGTACACAGAAAACAAAGACATAATAATTGCACAGATTAGGGGTAAAAATTTCAGAAACACCTATGTGTTTTAGGAGCCTAAGTCCCATGTTCAGAAGTGACTGAGGCAGCTGTGTCTCACTGAAAGTCAGGAAGTGCCTAAGGGCCAGATTTTCAGAAGTATTTGGGCACCTAAAGATGCAGACAGGTACCTATCTTGCTATGGCGCATTTGAAAATACCACTAGGTGCCTAACTCCCATTGAAATCAAGGGAAGGTAGGCACTTAAGTACATTGGATGATCTGGGTTGTACACACCGAAGTCCCATTGACTTTCAATGACATTTAAGCTCTTAAGTGCCTAAATCACTTCTGAAAATGTTCCCTGAGATGATCACAGCTGTTCCATATGGCCTTAAAATCTACAAACGAGGTTCCTCTCCTGTTCCTGAGCGGTTACAGTTAATTTAGCACTGTGTAAAAATACTTCCAGTTACTCCTTGCAGTGTGCACCACCCTGCATTTGTCAGCATTTCACCTACCTCTGCTCTGCTCCCTCTGTAAACTCTACTCGTTGCAGGTTCTCCAAAGATGTTTTGCCATCATACAGCTACCCACAAAGGCTTTGAGATGTGGCTTGGATGGCAGTGCCCTTAACTTTTAGACAATTGAATTAAAAAAATAATAAAATGGCCAAGATATTAAGCACCTATAACTTATCTGCAAAGATATTTCATAAATATATTATTATGTGAGTAAATACCGCATACATTTACACTCCCTCCGAGCCACCGGGGTCCATGGGGTAAATAATCTGCATTTGGAAACAAGGTCAGTAAACACTTATTTCTTTGGAGCTGTTCCAAGTTTAATTGACAAACTAAAACCTGCTAGGAACAAAGGGTACTTAACTGAGAGACCACAGCAAGGAAGATAACTCCTTTCTGGCAAACCGTGCATGGTTTAAACACATTCCTAAATTGATATTTATTTCAACCAACGGAGCAGAAAGCTTGGAGAAAGCTGTGCCTTCCTCTCCCATAAATAATTTACAGTTTGTAACATTTCATAAATGTTTATATTTAAAAAAAAAGAAAAGTAACTTAAAAGAATGCAATCAAGTCAGAGAGAAATCAACAGCACTGAGGGTGGTGAAAGTGAAGGTCCTTAAATGACAGTGTTGGGTCTTTCCTTAGTCGCTGGCACACCCCAACCCACAGCAAAAGCAGTCGAAAGAGAGACTATTTTGCTCAGCAGGAATCAGAGAGCTAGTCCTTCCCTCTACTGCATAGGATCAAATCCTTCTCCTCTCTACACCAGTGAGAGTTGTTCCACTGATCTCCTTGGCATTTGGATCAAGCATCTTTTCATCAATGTTAATTCATCCAGCTTCCCCCCAACCCCCCCAGAATATGGACTGCCCCTTAGGGGAGATCCAGAGGCAGCAGCTGCTACAGAGGCAGGGCAAGGCCACAGTGCTAATGCAATGCCCCCTGGCCCTTGCCACATGGATGACTCCAGTGGATTCCCAGAGATCCTCATGGACCTGGGGGTTTTGTAGGCTTGCTTCCTTTTCTGGGGTGCAGCATAGTCTCATCTGTGCTTTCTAGGTGGGAGGGTGGACGTTCCCGCATACAGCAACTCCATGCATCTGCTGTGCACGCTCTTCCCTTTGTGTTTTTCAATGCACATTCGCATGTATTTCCAGCTGCCTGTTGCACTAGAGCTCAGTGCCACATTCACTAGCCCATACTGACAGGTCTGGGCCTGTAGCACTCACTGACAGAGGGTCGGGGCAGAAGTTTCTGACAGCTCAAAATCCCACTGAGGCCTCTCCATAGGCCCCCTGCTGCTAGCTGTAGAGGGCAACAAGGATGTCGTGCAGGGCGCTGGGGGCATGGTCTGCAAGTTTATGCGCACCTGGTAATGTGCAGCCCTTACCTGGCATTTGCACACCCAACCTGTGCAGCTTGTTTGTGCACTTTGGTGCCTGAGGTTCAGTAGGTGGCCCCAGACTGCGCTTATGTCGCAGCCTGGGGGTGGGAGGTACTGTGCTGCTGGAGGGGCTGGCCTAAATGCTTGGAAGCGTCCAGTGACTTTGGGTGCCTCCTTTTCTGGGTGCTCAACTTGAGACCACTTAAAGCCCCCTGATTCTTACAAACAGCTGAGCACCTGCCTGTTGAAAAGCAAGCCTTTTTAAAGCTGGGCACCCCAAAATGGAGGGACCACAAATCACTCGTCATGTCTGAAAATTTGGGCCATCAGTCAAGGCCCTCATCACTTATGGCCAATAAATCTCCCATGAGCATAGGGGTGGTAGACATGATGGCTCCGACAAATTAACATGTATGTTAAACAAGCACTATGGAGTGCATCTAGATGTCCAGTCAAATGATAACCACCTCAGAGCACCTGCTGGGCTGGAGGAATGTGTGTGTGTGTGGGGGGGGGGTGTAATGTGTGTCAGGGGAGGAGTAATGATTAAGGACCAACAAAGCCATAAAGGTCATTTGACTCACAAGTGACCTTACTTATATCAAAGTACTTTTTATTACAACTGCCATTGCTTGATCCAGCGCTCTCCCCGTGGAGCATGGAGGAAGGCAAGGAAAACCAAGGGTATCGCCGACTGGAAATCAATGGAGAGAATGATTGTGTGTGTGTGTGTGGGGCCATGGAGGAGGTGACCAAAACAATGGGGATATAGTGGGGGAAGCTATAGCCTCCAGCTGGCACACAATGTACTTTGGACCTATGCCCTGATGCAGCAAAACCCATCAGCACGTGCTTCACTTTGCGTATGTGAGTGACCCCACTGACCTCCCTGGGGGTGTCGTCAACAGCATTATTCATGTGTTTAACAATAACATGCGCTTAAGTGTTTCGCTGGATCAAGGGCCTAGAGAGACTTTAAATCTGGGTTTGCAAAGTAATTTGTGGGCTGTAGCTCAATGAGTCAAATATTGAGATCTGACATTTCTAATCCAAATTAGACATAAACACAAATTATTAACCATGAGGGGAGGATTAAGCAATGTCACAAATTACTAGGGGAAGTGATGGATTCTCCCTCCCTTGAAGTCTTCAAACCAAGACTGGGTGCCTTTCTGGAGGATATGCTTTAGCCGAACACAAGTTACTGGGCTCCGTACAGGAGTAACCCTGAAATCTGTACTATGCAGGCAGTCAGACTAGATCATCTGATGGTTCATTCTAGCCTTCAAATCTATGAATTGCAATAGGTTCCAGGTCAGGATAGTAGCACAGAACCTTCACCAGACATAGTGCTGTGAAGTCAGCCCCTTTTGGGGGCTCCTGAGTAGATTATTTCCTGTATGGAAGGGAAGGAACCACTTTTCCTTCTCCAGAGAGCTGTGAGAATGAGAAGCTGTGTTGACCTCTTCTCATACAGAGAAATGTCCTTGCCAAAGTGTGTGTGAAGACTAGACAGTGGGGGGGATTTGCTCAGTGAGTAGGATGACTGGGCACCAGCAACTAACTCGCCTAGTGACAGATGCAAGGCTCCAAGTCAATTACAATCTTTTCATTGATTTCATTGGGCAATGGATCAAGCCCTGGGCACTTGGCTTTAGCACCTAGAACTGACCCTAGTGGTAGGCTAAAGGCGATCACTCGATAGCCACAGGCAGGTTGGCTATCCTGGCATATTTGCAGACTTGCAAATACAGCATTCTGGCACTTCTTCTGCTCTCCCAAACCTCTGGATCTATACACTTATTGCTGTAATGGCTCTGAAAACATACTCCCGACAGCATTTTTGGCAATGAGACTTTTCACATTCCCCTTGTCTCATTACCAGCAATGGGGACCAAGGATACATCACCAAATTGGGACTGAGTCTATGTGCCAAGCAATTTCCACATTACAGAGAGAGAGAGAGAGAATCTAACTAGCCAGCACTTATATGGGCAAGAACTGGGCCAGAACATAGCGACTTCTGCAAATCGTAGCCAGGGCTGCAGTGAAATTAATTGAAGGTGAGGCATGAATGGATGCAATGCGTCTGGCTGCATTTGGGGGGCTTTGAACAAAGTAGGCTAGCCTGCATCTAAAATCACAGTAACCTGCTGCTGACAGCTCTCCCTTGCTGCTAACAGGATACTATTGAGCCTATACAAAGAGTCAGGCTATGAGAGCAGACAACCCCTGCCTATCCAGGAAACACAGACCCCTTAAATCTTAAGAAGTCCCCCAGAAGTCCCACCCCCCTCTGTGCCTCACGTTTCCTCCCCTGTTAAATGTCAAATCCCTGGGCTGGGACTGCAACCCACACCTCCACGCCTGCTCCAGTCACAGACCGACCAGCCACACCAGCTCTTTCGTGTGACGGCCACAGAGCCACACACAGAGATTACCGAGTAGCAGCAGCTACCACCTCCTCCCGAGCAGCCTGGGGCCCTGCATAGTGCATAAGCAAAGCTTCAGGCGTTTGTTCGAGGAAGGGAAGCCCAGCCTGCCTTAAAGCCCAAAAGAAAGCAGCCTCCAAATAAAACAAGTCCCCAACCTCCGCAACTCGTGGAGAATGAAAGCGACTCTTAGAAAAGACAAGCCCAGTTCCATGAAAAGCGCTACAGAGGTGCTGCGTGTGAGCATGGCCCACAGCAGACATGTTTTGACACTGCCTTCAGTACAGTGCATTAGGAGTGGCTCGTATTTTATTACTCAGTGCTCTGTATATTTATGCCAGTGGTTGGGGAGAGGGCACTGCCTGTCCTTAGTGTAACAAACCATTCCACTGATCTCCCTGACCTCGTCCACGGCTGGGAGCTGGGCAGCTGGCCAGGCGGGTTTTTCGTATGGATGATCGGCTCTCCACATTACCACCCTGCAGCCACACCGCACAAACAGGGCACGTGGTTCCCCTTCCGGCCACTACACTGTTCCACCTCGCCCCTTTGGCTGCCTGCCAGCAAACCCACTTGGAAACTTCAGGGCCGGTTACCATAGATACTTGCAGACTCTGTGACAAGCTCCGCTGCTTCGCTCAGACGGGCTCATTTATCCACTGGACACACGGCATCCCTGGCTTGCTCCGCTGCCTCACAGCAATTGACTATGCAGCCTCATGCAACCATAGCCAAGTCCTTTATAATGACAGGGGCGCTCCCCCCTGCATGCGACCTGCTCAGATCTCTTGCGGCGTAAGGATTGGTTCACAGGGATTTCAGGGATATTTCCTTGGCACTTGTGCCAGGTGCTTTATCATCCTGATTCAAAAGTCTCTAAGCTTCCCGGCACCCCGAATACACCAGCTGACTTGTCAGTCTCTCTAGGGTGGACATAGGTTCCCAGACTGCATGAATGGGAGTTCAGATGACCCTGCTCACTCATTATCATCTTACATCCCTTAGGAAGCCATTCGCACCTGGGCAAAAAGTGGGTGAAGTGCTGAGAGCAGAATGGTCAGGTGTTACCCAGGTGTAAATGAGTCCCCAAGGCAGCGGGAAATCAGCCCCTCAATCTCTGGGGCCTGATTCTTCTGTTATACTAGTTTTACCCCAGTGTAACTCCACTGAATGCATCCGATGAAGTGAGCTGTAGCTCACGAAAGCTTATGCTCAAATAAATTGGTTAGTCTCTAAGGTGCCACTAGTACTCCTTTACTTTTTGCGAATACAGACTAACACGGCTGCTACTCTGAAACCTGATTACAAGAGAGTCACTCCTGATTTACACCAGCATCAGTGAGAGGGGAAATCAGGCCTGCAGGAGAGTTCAGGACATGCTGGACCCAATTCTGGTCTGACACCAGTGCGAATCAGATCAGTGGGGCACCACCCTCACAGCTGGCATGAGAAGAGGGGTCATTATCTACAGTACAGTGTATGAGTTTTAAGGTTGTGTGGCTCCCCGTTCCAGGGCTTTCACAAATAAATCACCAGCCCCATCTATTTTCCCTGAGCTACCCAAGTCTGACCAAGGAAGGGCTAGCTGTGTTTTCAGTTCTCCCTATGCTTCCAAAGAGAGCTGCTACACAGATTTCTTTGAAAAGTCCCATTTGCACTTGACTATCGTATTACTGTATCCAAGGGCAGGGGACGCAAATCAAAAGTGGATATGAACTTAAGATCAGGTTTCTGAATTCAGTCCCTTCACTAAGCAGCTTGCAGGCACTGGTTCAGAATGGGTCCATAGGGATTTTAGTATGGTTTAGACAGCACGGTGAGGGGCGTGGTAAAAGAACCATAATAGTCTGAATTTGTACATTCTGTTCTCTGTCCTATGAAGAATTCCTGGTTCACTGAAATGTGACATCACATCTACAAGCAGTCTCATTCTGTCTGTGCAATTTGTGGTGTTTGCC